>NC_092130.1:96852657-98052657 GCF_043159975.1 Macaca nemestrina | reverse complement strand
GAGATGGTAAAGAAAGGCGTAGAGGCTCTTTCACCCACCACCAATTCTGCCTCCGCTTGGCCTCTGATGCCACAAAAGCTTGAAGAGGCTGTATGCGGCTTTCTCAAAGCTGGGAAAAGGCCAAAGGCAGCTTTGAACCAGAGGAGTTTGCCTCTGCCTATGAAAAGCAGAATCTGTTATCTAAATTGCCTAATGATTCACAACCCAAACAAAGAAACCTCACAAGACCAGAATCCAGAGACAGCAGGGGCCAGAAAAAGCTGAGACAGGAATGTCATTCTTAGGAGGTGAAAAAGGAGACGAAATTGAAGACTCAAGAAATGCTTCTGAAGACTCTTAATTTCATTATCTCAGGAGACCAAGGCAGCCAGGCCTCTGTGCATTCTTAGTAAGAGTGCTGACTCCATGGCCCAGACTGTGCACAGACAGACCTCATATCTGTCATATGGGATGGAGGCACATCCTTCGGGGAGTCACATTAACCATCATCAAGATTTGCCAGTGTCAAGAAGCATAGGATGAGTATGATCGGTCCAAAGGGCCTGGGACCTGAAGAGGGCTATCTAACAGCCAAGCAAACCCCATGGCCCCATGCTAGACTGCTTCGCCACTGCCCACAGGGAGCTAAGGGAAACCACAGCTCATGCCTCACGATATAAGTAAGAATCCATGGACAACTGTGATTGCCATTTGCTTTTGCTTTTTTTTTTTTTTTTTTGAGACACAGTCTCACTGTGTCACACAGGCTGGAGTGCAGTGGAGCCATCTCAGCTCACTGCAACCTCCGCCTCACAGGTTCAAGCGATTCTGCTGCCTCAGCCTCTGAGTAGCTGGGACTACAGGTGCATACCACCATGCCTGGCTAATTTTTTAATATTTTTGGTACAGATAGGGTTTCACCATGTTGGCCAGGCTGGTCTCGAACTCCTGACCTCGGGTGATCGCCCACCTTGGCCTCTCAAAGTGCTGATATTACAGGCGTGAGCCACCATGCCCAGCTGCTTTGGCTATTTTTGTGAATGAAGGAATAAAGTTGATCTCTTTTAAAGAATCAAAAATTCTTCCATCGAAGGATCAAAAGAAAACAATGGAAACCTGAGATTTTGAACTTTAAAAAAAAAAATCTATGAAGTTAATTGTATTCTGTTCCATAATTTACCTGTTTTAATATAACAATGTTTTAAATTATTAACTGGTTAAATTGTTTATTTTCCCTTCTACACATTCAAGCAAAATGAATGCTCCAGGAAGATGTGCCCCATTTCTCCTGTGGTCTTGGGTGCCTCTTTGAACACCAAAGGCTGGACAGGCCTAGTCAACATGCTCAGAACACACCTTCACTTCCTCTTCCTACATCCCTGCTCACTCCCCATGCCCAAAACGTCCTGCTCCCCGTGTCCATTCACCTACCTACATCTTAACAATCGTTCAAGCACAGTTTAATGGATGTCCTACCTCCCCTATGAAGCTCCTCAATGACCCCTCTGCTGTCTAGACTTAAATCTTTCTGTTCTGCCCTTAACCTGGCACTGTGGCTCCTGCAGATGTGTAGCTGAATCTTGAATCCAGGCATACTCCTGTACCTCACACAGTCCCTGAGTTCTTTGCTAGGCATTGTGCTAGACTAGTGCCTGATGTATTTTTGGTCCTCTCCTTACAATTCACATTCCCTTCAGTAACATTTCTTCTCATACTAAGTGAGTTTCAGTCTACAGGGCAAGGAATCAACACAGTCTTTATATGGGATGGATCATGGACTCAGACATGGGAAAGGAAATCTCAATACCACATACTTGCCTGGCCCCCTCTTCACCCCCAGAGGAATCTGAGACTTGTGCCTCACACTGAATTAGAGACCACTACCACAATTCTAGGTGTGCTTTAAGAGAGGAGACTGGGTGCAGTGGCTCACTCCTGTAATCCTAGCACTTTGGGAGGCCGAGGGAGGTGGATCACCTGAGGACAGGAGTTAGAGACCAGCCTGGCCCTCGTAGCGAAACCCTGTTTCTACTAAAAATACAAAAAAATTCACCAGCATGGTGGTGGGTGCCTGTAATCCCAGTTACTAAAGAGGCTGAGGCAGGAGAATCACTAGAACCCTGGGGGCAGAGGTTGCAGTGAGCCGAGATCACGCCATTGCATTCCAGCCTGGGCGACAGAGCAAGACTGTCTCAGAAAAAAAAAAAAGAGAGGAGACTGTATTTCATTGATCTTCAGAACTCCTCAGGACAGTACATTGTCTTAAATAACAAGAAGAGTCATGCTTGTTAGAGTTATGTTTGTTAACTAATTCCTGTTACCAAAAAGAAAATAATGAGTGGTCAGGTGACTTCACCTGGGACCAGCCTTGTGATCACAACCCACCACAGACACCAATCGGTCAGGTCATTCCCTCCAGGGACTCACAGATGTGATCTGTGACCTGCACACAGGGCTTTGTGCAGGCCTGAGTTTTCCTCAGGCCCTACTACTCAGCCTGCTCTATTACCTCTGGACTCCAGAAGGACCTTCAAACAAAAGGGGACACCAAAGTGGGAGTTTAAAATGGCACCATATAGCCAGATTGTCAGCCCAAACACAGCACTCCCTTTGTTCCTCACCCTTATTTCTTTTATATTTTGACTAATTTGCATATATTTGAATATTTCACCAGATCACAGGCTATTTTGAGGACAGGTATGTAACTTTTTTTGGTAGCTTCCACAGTAACGGATGTCATTCTTAATGTTTGTTAAATTTTTTGCAATAATCCTCATTTTTTAAAAAAAGACATAGACAAGAAAGTGTTCTGAGATGGAAACGATTAAAAGAAAAAGAAAAAAAATCCTTTTCTTTGAATAGTCACAGTAGGAGAGGCTGACTAGATATGGCCCATACTGTGAAAGAAAAATACAAAAAGAGATCATAAAGATTACAGTCAGTTACGAGTGTAAACCACTGGAAAGGAATAAACCTGTGGTGCCAATAATCTCTGAAATATTTTCTCATTAAGAAAACATGAAAAAAGAGTCCTACAAGGTTAAGAATTGTTCTGTAAGAAAGGAACAAGCCTGGAAGGCAGAATTTCTGTATACAACATTGTGTTGATGCTTTGTACCTTACTGCCAAAGTCAGCAAGAGAAGCGACTGGGGATTTTTTTCAAACATATTTTTATTATTGTGTTTAGGCCTGATGGGGCAATCTCATGCTTCTGAAAGCAATGGACAGCAGCCTGTTTGAAGCCAAGCACAGCGGGGTGGTCTCCCGCCAAGAGCTCAGGCACTGCGTTCCCAGGCCCTCCACGGAAGAGCAAGTCTCCGATAAACTCCTGGGGAGGAAGGCGACTGTAGTCTTTCCTCAGCGGACTAAGTCAGAGCTTCAAATCAAGTCAGAAAACCACAGCAATCTTTGTATAACCCCAAAGCGGAGAGGAATCTGGGACAGAATGCCGACAAAGGCTAGCCCGGGAAATCTCTCTCTCTCGTTTTTTGGAGTGAATGCCTTGATACAAGTATATTCCACACATTTGTGCAGCAGTTACCACTGCCCTCAAGGAGAACCCCACACAAGGAGAGTAAAATGGGAAAGCATTAGCCTGTTTTGGTTCTTTAGCAGCTAAAATCTAACCAACTTTTTTTTTTCTTAGAAATATTACTACAGGGTAAATCCTCATTTTTACATTCTAGAAGAGATGAGTATAAACAATGCATCACTTTTGTTTTTTCAACTGATAATACCCCTTTGAAACCTAAATTTCTATCTTGAATCTATTACTAATAACAATGATAAAAGTATTCCAGACCAAAAACACCAGCATCTATTTTCTGCTCATTCATGAATGCATATTCCTCACTTAGTGCCCCCATCTTCCTCTAGCTGCCTGTCTCTGGCCATTTCACTGCTCATTAATATTTCTACTGGGATAGGAGGAGAACTTGAGAAAGATAAAAACACAGTCAGTCCATTTTACCACTGGTTTCTGGGTAGAATGCAAGCTAGAAAAGAATAATGAAATTTTATAGAGAGTCATGTTTTCATATCACTTCATACGAAAACATGACTCTCTATAAAATTTCATTATTCTTTGGCAATTCATAGGCAATTACCTATGCTGACTGGTATGGTTTGGCTGTGTCCCCGTCCAAATCTCATCTCAAATTGTAATCCCCAGATGTTGAAGGAGGGACTTGGTGGGAGGTGACTGGATCATGGGGGCTGTTTCCCCCATGCTGTTCACGTGATAGTGAGTGAGTTCTCACGAGAGCTGATGGTTTTATTAGGGGTTCTTCCCCTTTCACCTTTCTCTCTCTCTCTCCTGCTAACATGTAAGATGTGCTTGCTTCCCCTTCCGCCACAATTGTAAGTTTCCTGAGGCCTCCCCAGCCATGTGGAACTGGCTCTTAAACCTCTTTCCTTTATAAATTACCCAGCTCAGGTATTTCTTTATAGCAGTGTGAGCATGGACTAATACACCGATCTTCACCCAATTCCAAAAGATGGCTGCATATGTATCAAAAAGACATACGTCAGCCAAAAAGTCACGAGCAGTCTAATAGCTCTTTGTTTTAGTTGGAATTCAGTGAACTACATTCTTCCAAGGTGGAATCCATTCCCAGGGTATTATATAAGACATTGCTTTACCTCCCATGTGACTGAGGCAGCCTACAGCTGCCTTCTGGCAGTCATCAGGGCAACACTAACCTTTCTGCATCATTATCAGATGGACTCACCCAACTGGTAGGAGGGCAAGTGTAGAGACAAGGCTAAGTCTCCATTCCAATATCAGTTAACCACTTAGCCTCTCTGGGTCTCTGTTTTTAAAATGAAAACATTGCATGGGGATTGCCTCTAAAACCCTTTCCAGCTCTATCTCTCTAGAACTTCAATTATCCAGGCTTTCTCTGCATGGCTCCCATACTCTAAGCGACCTGGATCACAGCCTACTGACACAGTGATTATAAGCTTGAGCTCTGAAATCAGACAGGTCTAAGTTTGATTCCATTCCTCCATTTAGGAAGTGCTATGCTTTGAATGAGTTATATTACTTGCTAAGCACCTATTTCTTCATCTAGAAATGGGGGATAATAGTAGTACCTATTAAATGGGTAGATATATGTAAAGTGCTTAGCACAACAACTAGGTTACAGGAAGTATTCATAAATTTTTAGCTGTTACTATCATAATCATTCTCCATTATTTTCTCCATGGAGGCATCTGGAATGGACCCTTCTCTCTCCTTCTGCCTATCCAAACTCTAGCATCCTTCCATCAACACCACAAGCCCCAGCTCCTCTGTGAAGTCTTCCCACATGACTCCACTCATATTTCCCCTCCCTGCTATGAAACAGCACTTACTGTCATTGTCAATGTCACACCATTTAGAAATTAGTTGTATAAAGTCTTACACTATTAGCAAGTGGGTTAGATAGCTAGCCTTACTGCTCAGATAAGAATGTGGGCTCTTGAAAGCAGAACCTGGAACTTTGATATGTGCATAAACACAGATGTGACACTGCTCATCACACAGAAGATGCTCAATAAATGCAGGTGAGTTGACATTTTTATTTTACCAAAAAAGTATTAATGCAAGTTCCCAAGGTGTCAAATATATACCTGTGGATTGAAGAATGGGCCTCAATTTTTATAAATATTTACAGCTTCCTATGTATTTTTCTGGATTTACAAAAAAATCCCTAAGTAGAAGAAATCAGTCCATGGATTCCCAAGAAAACTAGAGCCAGCTCCTGCTCAAGTTTCAAAGGCTCTGAGGTGCAATGCTGTTAAAAGCATCTATTTGCCCAAAGTTGTTCTTATCTTCACAGTCACTCACAAGTCACAATATTTTAAACAGTTAATTATTCCCAGGCCTACAACAATTACTTTTTTTTGTGGAGGTCAATGGTGATAGAGTCGCTATTGTCTGTTTTTCAGAGGAATCTGCTGAGCTGCCCTGTGGATGGGAACACTGGGACTATCACATAAGCATTAGGATGAGCATTTGCACGTGTAGTGAATGTATTTCCTAGGAACAGAACTAGTAGAGGATGGGAGGTGATCAGAAAGAATACTAAAAATTTTCAATCATTCCAAAGTGACTGCATGGAATTATGGTCCCCAAAGATGTCCTAATCTCAGAATCTGTGAATATGTTAACTTACTTGGCAAAAGGGAGTTCAAGTTGCCATGGAATTAAAGTTGCTAGCTAGCTGACCTAAATATAGGGAGATTATCCTGGATTATTGGAAAGGGCATTGGTTACGAGCTCTAAAAGTTAAAGAAGGAAGAATAGATTACAGTGACGAGAGAGAAGAAAAAGGAGGAGAGATTCAAAACATGAGGAGGACTCAACCCACTGTTAAAGGCTCTGAAGGTGGAAGGAGAAAGTCAAAGAACAATGGGCAGCAGCCACCAGAAGCTAGAATGAGCTCTAAGCTGACAGCCAGACAATAAGGGTCTTGGTCATAGGACCACAGGGAGTTGAGTTCTGCCAAAAAGCCCAAATGGCCTCTGCATTAGCCCTAGAAGACCAAATAGCCCAATGCCTACTTCAATGCCATTTCTGGCATCCTGGAACATCAATAATGGTGAGGTACAGTTTACCATCACAGATAATCAGTGTAGCTACATCACAGTAAAACAAGGCACATTATTTGGTGTTAGTATTAATATCTAAATAGTCTCTTTCAAATATAGATATGCATTCTGGATGTCATTTGGAGCAAATAACCTCCTGTGTCCCTTACTATATATGTTACAATTGTAATCAAAGTATAGATGTTTAGTATAATAAAAATAAAATACTACAATCGTTAATGGTTAATATTTTGGTATAAATATGATGGCTGATATTATAATAATATATATATTTAAGAACTTTCAGAGTTAAAAAATAGGAAAATGAGTGAATAGTTAATGAAAGAGAAAATTTACTTTGGAAGGCCGAAGCGGGAGGATTGCCTGCGGCTAGGAGTTCGAGACCAGCCTGGTCAACATGGTGAAACCCTGTCTCTACTAAAAATATAAAAATTAGGCAGGCATGATGGTGGGCACCTGTAATCCTAGCTACTTGTGAGATGGAGGCTGAGGCAGGAGAATTGCTTGAACTGGGGAGGCAGAGGTTGCAGTGAGCTGAGATCACACCACTGCACTACGGCCTGGGTGACAGAGCGAGATTCTGTTTCCAAAATAAAAAACAAAAATAAATAAATAAACGAGAAAATGTGGTAGATAGATAACTTTAGGAAGAACCTTGTATCTTTATGAAATCATAAATATTTATGAAAATTAAATATTTATAAAATCATAAATGTACTAAAATAATACATGGCAAAATAGATGATATCATTTTGATTTTTCTAGTAGTATATGGTAAACTAGCATTCATCACATTAAACAAAATGACCTTTAAGCATCACATTTAATTTTTGATTATTTAATTTCGTTTTTAAGTCATACATTTTTCAAAAACAGGAGATGAATTAAAAGCAGAATTTCAACTTTGCTCCCTCAATAATTAATGGTACAAAAAACTCCAAAATCATAGCCAATAGCTTGCATAATAAATCACCTTCAATTTAAACATTAAAAATATAATAAATATGAAGAAAAGAAGAAAGTATCAGAGGAAACAATGAGGTTCTCAAAACATCTTGTATTCTCAGTAATCAAAATCAAAGACTGCTTTAAAAAATAATTCCTCATGATTTTCAGAAGATGGATGCTAAAACTATAAATGAAAAGTGTGTCATAACAATTGCTAGAGACTCTGCTAACCATCTTCAGTAGAAGAAAGAGGATTCTTGACATTCCTGATGCTCATTAACAGACTATTGAAATAGGAAAAAAGTCACTTGGTCCTGTGCATGGTCAGCCTCATTCCCTACTGTTTCCAAGGGCCTAGCAGAGAGCGTGGCCCATGGCAGGTATGCCGCTGATGAGTGAACAAGTGAATGAATGAATGAATGAATAATAAGCATAGGTAGTAGCAAATAGCCTGATGAGAGAAACATGAGGAAATAGAAGCCATTAAAAACAAACAAAAAGCAAACTGGAGACCAAAGGCTAGAAATAGTTTCATCTCTAGCCACTTAGCTATTATTATATCACACAACCTAATAACAATAAAGTACGTAGTATGTGTCAGGAAGTGCTGCGATCTCATCAGTACTATCAAGTAGTTATAATTTTTATCCACACTTCGCTGATAAAGAAAATAAGGCACTGGAAGTTTATATATCTTGCTCAAGATTGCATAGACATCAGTAGGAGAGGTGAGTGTTGGACACAGGCCATCTGCCTCCTGAGTATTTGCAAAAGTCCCAACGTCCCTCTCTGGGTCTTTTTTCCTCTTTCTCCTCCCCTCTCCTGCCCTTCCCTCCCCTCCCCTCCTCTATTCTCCCTTCCTCCTCTTTCTTTCTCTCTCTCTCTTCTTTCTCTTTCTTTTCTTTCTCTTTCTTTCTTTCTTTTTCTTTCTTTCTTTCTCTTTCTCTCTTTTCTTTCTCTTTCTCTTTCTTTTTCTTTCTCTCTCTCTCCCCCTGCCTCCCTCCCTCTCTCTCTTTCCCTCCAACCCTCCCTCTCTCCTTTTCCCTCCATCCCTCCCTCTCTCTCTTTCCCTCCAACCCTCCCTCTCTCTCTTTCCCTCCGTCCCTCCCTCTCTCTCTTTCCCTCCATCCCTTCCTGTCTCTCTCTTTCTTTTTTTGGTGGATTCTCACTCTATCGCCCAGGCTGGAGTGCAGTGGTGCTATCTCAGCTCACTGCAACCTCCATCTCCTGAGTTCAAGTGATTCTCCTGCCTCAGCCTCCCGCGTAGCTGGAATTACAGGCACAAGGCACCATGCTGGGTTATTTTTGTATTTTTAGTAGAGACATGGTTTTGCCATGTTGGTCAGGCTGGTCTCAAACTCCTGACCTCAGGTGATCTGCCTGCCTCAGCCTCCCAAAGTGCTGGGATTACAGGCGGGAGCCACCGTGCCTGGACAGGGTCTTCATTTCTTTCTAAGATCAGATGATCTCGTAAGATCCTTACAACTCCTAAGAGAAAAAAAAAAAAAAAGAGGAGTGGGGAGGGGATAGGTGTAATACAAAATGTCAAGTTGCCCTTAACCCTTAACTTGAATGAAAATAAATGAACCTCTGCTCACGTAGGAAGCTTCTTTCTCACTTACCTCAAGAGATTTCTCAAAGCCTGCAGGTCTCACTGGTGCCTACTAATTCCCTCATGATTTTATTTTGCATCTCTAGTCAGTGGAATCTTGAAGTTTGAAAAGCCCTGCATAGATCTTTATGCTTACACAGGGCTCACCTAGCTGCTTGTCCAAATAGGAGTCCTAACAGTAATGCATTCAATAACGTTTGTTTGCAGAGTTCACAGACACATTAATAATTAGTATGTCTTTGTAGATTTTATATCTTTAAATATTTGGTTAGACTACTGTAGGAGGCAGCAGATACACATACCAGATAAGAAGCAATGTAAGTAAATGCATTTTTTTTAACAGCTTGTGACAACCTGATTTTATTTTGGCCCCTTCTTCTTGCTGTCACTGTAGTTTCCAGGTGATTATTTCTACATAGAATCTACTTTTCATTTTGCTTCATCCTCCAGTGCAGCCTGTCTAACATAACGTACCTCTTGCCTCACAGAGAATTTTGGCTCCAGTGAGTTCTGAGAGGAGCATAAAATATAAGAAATGGATTCATCTTAAATGTGACCTTTAAAATGGAGTGCAAAAGAAGAGATTAAAGTAAGCCCAAACAAATTGGAAAGCTTCTTGCAATTTAGTCAATAAATATGCTCAGTTCAATATATATATACAAATAGATAGCTATACATATAGATATATCTTCCATTAATTATAAACTCATAGAAAGGCCACAGTACTCTCTTCTCACAGAATTGTGAAAATCATGATTACTTCATGTTTCTCCTGCTAAAAGTTCATAATATTAACAATATGACATTATAGCACAGCATATATTAAGTACTATAATAAAACATTGAAGATCTGATAAACACAGAGATTGAGAGGCATTTTTGCCTTAGACTCTGGGATTGTGAATTCAGTGGTTTAACTCAGAGAATACAAATGCAAGACCCTTTGATGCGGGATGGGAGTGGTTTCAAAATGTATTGGTTATTGATTTTGGAACTTCCAGTTCCAAAATGGTAGCATAGACACAATCTAGCTTCACTCCTCTCCACAGAAAACCAAAACAAATATAAGGGCCAAGATGATCACCAGCAATATCCCAGAACTCAAATATGAGGATGAGTCCATTTCCAGGGTCACAGAGAAGTGAAAAACTCTGAGGAGATGGTAAGAGAATCGAACGTCCATATCTGCAACACCCCCCACCCCACTGGGGCCCAACTCATGGTTTCTACACTGGAAAAAGTGCGATGGAGGTAAACAACCAGCTTCCCCACCATCCTGAGTTTCCTGGCAGAGACGTGCCCATGCTTTAACCCATGGGAAGCATCACGAGTACCCAAAGGGCAACACATCCCTGAGAACAGCCAGAGACAAAGAGGGGAGGTAGGACTACCATCCCCAGCCCTGGAACCTCTGCTTTGTAAGTCAGCCGGGGACACCAAATCAGGGTGGCAGTTCAGTAAAACGTATTGGTTATTATTTTCACTCAATAAAATAATCAACAAATTAGTACCTATTGCTAATAAAATTTTAAAGTGATCCAACATGCTCTCAGTGTGGACATTAACAGGTGAAATCTAAAGAGGTGGCATGAATTAATGAGTGGCTATGGAAAAGTTCATTCAAGTCTCATTATTTTGAGGCATGGTTGTAATTTTCCTCTACCATAGATGTGCCAAATACATGCATAATTGCAAAGAGTAAGAGCGTGTGGACAAACTCTCTGATTTATTCACGTAACAGCTTTTCCTTAGCTTTGTCAGAAATTAATTTAAGTGTCTGAAGAACCCAGTGAGATTGGTTTCCTAGCACATTTGTTCCTGGCACAGAATTTCTATAATATTTTACAAGTCTGCCAATTGCATAAGTACATTTAAAACCTTGAATGAGCTCTCTCTTTGCCAACTATCAGTTTTGAATGAAATTCTTATATGTCAGGGGAAAAGGGATGTAAGATTTAGAGGAATTAGTTAAGATTATTAACTCCATTTGAGATATTAAATTACATGTAATACTGTGAAAACTCAGATAATAAGTGCTAAAAGTTTAGACTCTGCAATAAATTGCTCTATTTATCTGAGTAGAAATGTGTTATTGAACAGGATCCAGTCACTGTCCCTCAATGGTGGTGCTACTGACATCTGAGGCAGGTCACTTCTCCACTGCAGGACTGGCCTGAGCACTGCAGATGCCTGTTCACTAAATGGAAACTTCACCCTCAAATCACTGTGACAACCAAACCACTTCTGCTCTCCGTCTCATATGTACTGTGAATCTATGCACTCTGATGCACTAGTGCTATGTGGATTACATGGGTACTCTGGCCATGGGCTTCACTCTTTCCAGCTCTCTGCAGATGTATCCAGTGTCAATGGGAGGCCATCAAAGGCTTTCATTAGCATTGACAACATTCTGAAAACTGGCAGAATTACAAAACCATCAGCTTTCCTGGTAAAAAGAGCTCTCAACATCGAGTGGTACAAGCTTTCCTATGTATTTCTTAAATCTGTCCTCTCATCTCCATCCAACTTCCCTCTGCCTTTATTCAAGTGCTCCTTATCTTCTCTCCCCTCTTTACTGTCAGAGCCTCCTAAAAGGTTGGCCTGCTTCCAATCACCCTCCATTTCAGTTCTAAAGTGAAAATCTGATCCTGCTTAAAACTTTCCAGTGCCTCACTGTCGCCATGAGACCCTTCGCAATTCCTCCCTGCACGTGCACAGGCCCCTTCTGAGTGGACCCCTGGGTTATGCTCTCCAGCCTCACATCTCACTGCTCTCCACCTTGCAGTCCAGGCTCCAGCAATGTAGACCCCCCTCTCCGGGACTGCTCTCCGACCTCCCTGTCTTTGTTTATGTTCCTTTCTCACAGGCTAGAATGCTGCCCAGTCTCCTCCCAGCCTGTGCTCTGCTTATCTGGCCAAGCCATTCCCAACCTTTCCATCTCAGAATGTCTCCCCACACCCTGGGCTCTGGGAGGTGGCTCTTACTGTGTGCAAACAGTACCCTGGGCTTCATCCTAATATTCCCACTGCATAATAATAATTCATGTACCTGTCTACTTCACTAGAGTGTGAGTTTCATAAGGGAGAATTATGTCCTAGTTATCTTTTTATCTGCAATGAAAGATGGAGTGAATAAATGAATGGTCAACCAACTTGTGTTTAACAGATAATGAAACTGAGGCTAGACTCTATATAGCTCATTGGCAGGAAAATTGGGACTCAAACTGTGATCATGTTCTATCAGAGAAGGATTAGAAGTATCATCCTTAGATTTTAAAAACCTGGAATTAAAAAGTCCTAACTAGAGTTAGGACAAGAGAAAGAAATAAAGGCATCCAGATTGGAAAGAAAGAAGTCAAATTATCCTTGTTTGCAGATGATATGATTTTACATTTGGTAAAACCTAGAGGCTCCAGAGAAAAACTTATTAGGACTGATAAGCAAATTCAGTAAAGTTACAAGATACAAAATCAACATACAAAAATCCGTAACATATAAAAATCAGTAACGTTTCTATGTGCCAACAGTGAACAATCTGAAAAAGAAATCAAGAAAGTTATCCCATTTACAATAGCTACCAATAAAATAAGATACCTAAGAATAAACTCAACCAAAATAGTGAAAGATCTCTACAATGCAAAGTGTAAAACATTGATGAAAGAAATTGAAGCAGACACAAAGTAATGGAAAGATATTTCATGTTCATGATTGGAACAATCAATATTGTTAAAATGTCGAACTACCCAAAGCAATCTACAGATTCAATGCAATCCCTATCAAAATACCAAAGACATTCTTCATAGAAAGAGAAAAAATAATTCTAAAATTTATATGGAACCACAAAAGACCCAGAATAGCCAAAGCTATGCTGAGCAAAAAGAACAAAACTGTAGGAATCACATTACCTGACTTCAAATTGTACTATAGAGTTACAGTAACCCAAACAGCATGGCACTGGCATAAAAACAGACACCTAGACAAAACGAAGAGAATAGAGAACCCAAAAATAAATCCATACATCTACAGTGAACTCATTTTCAACAAAGGTACCAAGAAGAGACACTGGAGAAAGGACAGTCTCTTCAATAAATGGTGCTGGGAAAACTGGATATCCATATGCAGAAGAATGAAACTAGACCCCTATCTCTCACCATATAGAAAAATCAAATCAAAATGGATTAAAGACTTAAGTCTAAGAACCCAAACTATGAAACTACTAAAAAAAAATCATTGGGGAAACTCTCTAGGACATTGGACTGGGCAAAGACTTCTTGTGTAATATCCCACAAGCACAGGTAACCAAAGCAAAAATGGACAAATAGGATTCCATTGAGTTTAAAAGCTTCTGCACAGTAAAGAAAATGAACAACAAAGTGAAGAGATAAGCCATGGAATGGAAGAAAATATCTGCAAACTAGCCATTTGACAAGGGACTAATAACCAGACTATGTAAGGAACTCAACTCTATGGGAAAAAAATATATAATAATCTGATTAAAAATGGGCAAAAGATCTGAATAGACATTTCTTAAAAGAAGACATATAAATGGCAAACAGGTATACAAAAGGTGCTCAACATGATCGGCTATCAGAGAAATGCCAATCAAAACTGCAGTGAGATATCATCTCACTCCAGTTAAAATGGCATTTATCCAAAAGACAGGTAATAACGAATGTTGGCGAGGATGTGGAGAAAAGGGTACTTTCGTACAGTGTTGGGAATGTAAGTTAGTACAGCCACTATGGAGAACAGTTTGAAGGTTCCTCAGAAAACTAAAAACAAAACGACCATATGATCCAGTAATCCCACTCCTAGGTATCTATCCAAAAGAAAGAAAATCAGTATACCAAAGATATACCTGCACTGCCACGTTTTATTGCAGCACTATTCACAATAGCCAAGATTTGAAAACAATGTAACTGTCCATCAACAGATGAATGGATAAAGAAAATGTGCTACATATACACAATGGAGTACTATTCAGCCACATAAAAGAATGAGATCCAAACATGTGCAACAGCATGGAGGGAACTGGAGGTCACTATATTAAGTGAAATAAGCCAAGCACAGAAAGACAAACACCCCATATTCTCACTCATTTGTAAGAGCTAAAAATTAAAACAATCGAACTCATAGAGACAGAGAATAGAAGGATGGTTACCAGAGGCTGGAAAGGGTAGTGGGGTGAGGGTAGGGGGGAAGTGGGTATGGTTAATGGGTACACAACTATACTTAGATAGAATGAATAAGATCTAGTATTTAATAATACAATAGGGTGACTACAGTTAACAATAACTTATTGTACATTTAAAAATAACCAAAAGAGTATAACTAGAATGTTTGTAACACAAAGAAATGATAAATGCTTGAGGGCATAGATATCCCTGTTACCCAGATATGATTATTATGCATTGTATGCCTGTATCAAAATATCTCATGTACCCCATAAATATATATATATATATATACCTACTAGATACCCATAAAAATAAAAAATAGAAATAAAAAAACAAACCCAGAATAGTATGTGTGTAATGAGAAAGACAACATTTGTTAACAGTGGTATTAATCACACACTCAGAAAAAATGGCATGAATCAATCAAGGTTGTGATTTACATGCAGTAAGAACATGGAAAGCAGAATAATTAAATTTAAGCTTTCCTCATCAGCTTTTTGAAGAGTCTATTTCTAGAAATAGGTACATTTACCTGAAATGAAAACTACCTAAGAGAGGTTGAACTTCAAACCCAGCTGGTTTCCAGCTGCCATATATATATTCCTCCTAGTGAGGAGGATATATGTATAAACATAAATATGGTCAAATTTAAATAACTACATATATTCCTTGTAAGGTAGATTCCCAAAGTTTGAATAAGAGTTACCTTAGCTCAGAGGTTCTCAAATTTCTGTGTACAAAAGAATCACCTGAAGTCCTGTTAAAAATGGAGATTTTTGGGTCTCGGTCCCTGGGTTTCTAATTCAGCTGAGTTGTGATAGAGTCTGACAAACTGAATTTTTAAGATTGTGGTGAAATTCACATAACATAAAATTAGCCATTTTAAAGTATCCAATTCAGTGACATTTAGAACATTCACAATGTTGTGCAGCCATCACTTTGAAAATTGCATTTTTAACAAATGCTCTACTGCTGCAGGTGGTCCCCAGACAGTGCACTGAGAATAACTACACTAAGATGATGGGTAGAGGTGGCAAGGAATGAAAAGCCTCATGGATTTCTCTCAGATTATAACAGAAATGTTTAAAAGTTAGCTTTATCAAACATCAAAATCTAAAAATTATGCCTTTGCCTATGCCTTCACCAAATATAATCTGACACCAAGAAGCCAAATTATTTTCATGGTTTCCTGTACTAATGGACTCAACATTTATTGATGTGAATGCAACCAGTATTCTTATCCTTATAAAGAAGTGCAGGGCTAAGTGAAGTCAAGTGAGAGAAGTGGGAAAAAATGCATCACTTCTCTGTGATTTGCTAGTCCGGGTCCTTGGGTTATAATTACATTATTATAGCACATTATTAATTTCAACTTCAGGAAATGAAATTGTCAATAAACACAGAAAGTCTCTGGAGAAAGAAATGCAAATTAGGTTTCTCATTATATTCAAACTCTCATCTACTTGTAAGTAAAACTAATTAGTCTGGTAAGGGTTAATATAGGCTGGGCATGGTGGCTCACGACTGTAATCCCAGCACTCTGAGAGGCTGAGGTGGGTGGATCATCTGAGGTCAGGAGTTCGAGACCAGTCTGGCCAACATGGCGAAACCTTGTCTCTACTAAAAATACAAACATTAGCTGGGCATGGTGGTGCATGCCTGTAATCCCAGCTATTTGGGAGGCCGAGGCAGGAGAATCACTTGAACCCGGGAGGCAGTGATTGCAGCAAGCCAAGATCGTGCTACTGTACTCCAGCCTGGGTGACAGAGCAAGACACCGTCTCAAAAACAAACAAACAAACAAACAGTTAATGTAAATATACAATGGCTGCATTAAGATGTTGAGGTCAATCACTGTTTTCTCTTCAGGGTTGCAGAATCGGTTTTCCTAGTTTTAACTTATGACCTAGTTACTCAAGGGTTGGCTCTAACTTTAACTCTTTTTACTCCAGGTCAGATTCCTGTGCAGGTTCCTGGAATTTAGCAGCTACAAAGATCAGCCATGGTGACAAAAGCATCCAGATAAAAATGGTGTCTTCGTAACAGCCACTAGTGCTGCTTCTCTGAACTACTACCCTGCTAAAACAACAAACACAGAACAAGATGAAACCCCATCACAACATAAGAAACCAAGATGGACAGACAGCTTATAATGCCAGAATCTTGGAGACATGTCCATAAACTACAAGACCAAAGAGGCTGGGCTGAGAAAACAAGAACTGGCCCACCCTGCTTTGCCTCATGACACAAAGCCCTCCACCTAGCTTAAGAGAGGCAGGAAGACAGCCCGAGAAGGGACGGCACTAATTTAAGCAGAGGAGAATTATTACCTCTCTATGTGCTTAGAGATCACAACTCCCAGAAGACAATAGGCCGGAAAAGAGAAGGTCTGGCAGTACTGGCACACTGTATCCCCAAAAATAAAGCCCTGAAAATGTGGAGATAGGAAGAGTCTGGGGTTCTTTTAGCCTGTCAAACAGTTAGGGTGCCAAAAGAGAAGAAACTGTAACTAGGTGGATCAGGTTCAGTAGAGTAGAACACTTAATGCTTATATGCCACCAGGAACTCTGTGAGGTGTATGCATCAACCTGACCTCAAGCTGCAGATTTCAGAAGGAATCAACCAGGGAACAGCGACTAGAGGCCACAAGATGGCCACACATTCTGTGTGTGCAGATCCTTCACCACTATACTCCAAGGAAGAGCATCTAGCTGGCAATGACTTCCTATAAAAATAAAGATTTTAGAGAAGTTCTATTCAGAAAGGTTTAGGAAAAGGATGGGTCCTGTGAACACAAATGTAGAAATGCAGTACAGTGGGATGATATAAAAGTAAAAGAAAATGAGATGCAAAAAGACAACTGATTCGGGTAATTGGGTTTTGACCTCAAGTAGATTTTGGTTTGAATTCTGGATTTTTCAGTTGTTAGCTGTGTGACCTTGGGCTAATCACTTAATTTCTTTAAGCGGCTCACATCAATAATCCTAGCACTTTGGGAGTCTGAGGTGGGAGGATCACTTGAGCTCAGGAGTTTGAGACCAGTCTGGGCAATATAGCAAGATCCTATCTTTATTATTTTATTTTATTTTTCAAAAAGAAGTTTCGATTTCTTCATTGGTAAAAGGGGATCAAGAAACCATTTACTATCTCACAGGGTTATGCTGAGGTTTAATGCTTATTAAATAGTGGTCACTACTATACTAACAAGCTTGGAAGAAAAGGGTACTGATTGAAACAGAGACAGCACTACAAAAAAACTAAAAATACAATCAACAATAATCTATATTGGAGATATTAAAGTGTAGAATTAAAATTGCAAACGTGTCTAAACTGGTAATGCAGAAGAGTTCCAAAGGCTGAGAAAAATGACAAAAAAAATGAAAAGGATGAGAGAAAAGCTGAATCAGGGATTCAATATAGTAATTAAAGATATTTTTGGGACATAAATCAAGTAGAACAAAAGCAATAAACTAAAATGTGAACAAGGAAAACCTCCTGGAGTGAATAATCATCTCAGCATGCAGTTCCAGGGCTCACTATATTTCAGGCAAAATTAATTTCAAAACATTTTAAACACACACACCTAGATATAATTCAGCGAAAAATGTAAACTATGGAAATAATTTTTAAAATGCCTCCACAAAAGGCTTCAGGGACCAGCTAAACAGAAAGATCTTTCCAACATTCTGTAAACTATTCCAGAGCACAGGAAAAAAATGGAAAAACTAACCACACTATTTTACGAAGTGAGTACAACCAAGACAACAAAACCTGACACAAAAAAGAAACCACTAACTCCACTTTCACTTCTGAATTGATGCAAATATCCTAAATGAAACCCTAGCAAACTGAATTCATCAGTATAATAAAAATACATACAATCAAGTTGGATTTAACCTAATAAAGCAAAGATGATCCAAGATTAAGATATCTATTAATACAGTATCAAAATATAAGACAACCCTATTTTAAGCTGATCCCCATTTTCTCAGTGAGAAGTTCCAAATATTATTACTACCAGCTTGAATAAATATAGATGTTTATGAAATAGTCAACTATCATACATACATATTTGCAATCATATAACGAAGGAAATATTTATCTTAAAATATTTTTTCATTCTCTAATATCATGAAAAAAATTGTATTCCACCTCTTCCCATGAACTCTTCTTTCTGTCTTTCTTTCCTTCTTTTGAAACATGGTCTTGCTCTGTTACCCAGGCTGGAGTGCAGTGGCGCAATCTCAGCTCACTGCAGCCTCAACCTCCTGGGCTCAAGCAATCCTCCCGCCTCAGCCCCTCCAGTAGCTGGGACTACAGGCATATGCCACCACACCTGGCTAAGTTTTGTATTTTTTGTAGAGACAAGGTTTCACCATGTTTCCCAGGCTGGTGTTGAACTCCTGAACTCAAGTGATCTGCCTGCCTTGGCCTCCCAAAGTGCTGGGATCACAAGGATGAGCCACCAAACCCAGCCTCCTATGCATTCTTGATGGGAATGTTATTACCAAAGCCACTTGGAGATATTTAATATAGTCTTCCAGAACTAGCATCTTCACTTCTGTCTGAGCACATTTAAGCCTAGGTACAATACATTAATCCATATATACTTTCACTTCAGAAAATCATTTGTTCTGAAATTGTATAATTGTGATCTCTAGAACAAAGGCTTGTTTTATAAACTTATGACTTCCAATTCTTGCAACAATGAGGTCATTTCCCAGGAATAATTTTACTACATCCGTGTTAAATGTCCTAGCATCTTTTTTTAAATTGATTCTTTCTAGTAAGTTCTCTAGGCATTCAAAACCAGCACTGATCAAAATGCTATACCAGGATATTCAAAATAAATTAAATTGAGAATGACTCCCAGAATCCGAGAGATCGTGTAAGGATTGAAATAGGTCTCCCTTTTTTTTTTCTGAAGGGTAAGTTTTGGGAGAAAAACAAATTTTAACCTTTTTTACAGCAGGACATACTTAGAAAATTATGGTATTTGGATAGCACCCACGTGAGTGAACAAGGCTGCTCAGGGTAGATGCTATTCCAGCCCTGCCCAGGCTCCTCAGTAGATCAATATTGCAGCACACCATATGGAAAGCTCTGCTATATCATGGGATCCTATGAGACCACTGAGATCATCAGCTGGGAGGCAGGATACTGTAGTGGAGCCAGGCTCTGCCTGGCTGCGTGAACTGGGGCAAGTTACTTATGCTCTTTGTGCTTCAGTTCTCACATCTGCAACATGGGACAATAATAGTTCTCAGAGAATTCATTATCATGAAGATTCACTGAACTAATTCGCAGGAAGCACTTAGAACTGCGTCCCACACATAGTAACTGCTCCACAAATGCCACATTCAATAACTATGTCTGATTGAAGGCAAAACAAAACAACTCGTAAAACAACAAAACCACAAAAGTATGAGTAGAACACCAAGATGAATTCCTCAACATGTCACCTCACCCCTACATGGTTACTCTACAGTAAAACTCACCAGATGACAAGCCTGACCTCGTACTTGAAGTTTCCATCAAATTGTTAGACTCCAGCCAAGAATCTCTAGGGATTTGAGAAAACCAAACCACTCTCATTAAAGACAGACTAGAACAAAGATATAAACAAACTGAAAAAAAAAAAGAACTCAAAAGGAAGAGAGATAATGTTGGCAATATCAGCAAACTTTAAAAAAATATATACATACATATATACACACATAACACACATATAAAAGTAATGGTTAAGAGCACAGGCTTTGGGGAAACAAGTTATGACGTCTATAAATTAAAAACAGAACTCTACAAAAAAGGAATTATCAGAAAAGGCAAAAGAGTTGCTGGTAATTAATAGACATGGCAGTTGAAATAAATTCAATTGAAAGCTTATGAAACAATAAGATTTCCCAAATAGAAGAAGAAAAATAAAGAAAACAGGAGACGGGGAAAAAAAGACTAAGAAAAATTAGAGGACTGACCTAGTAACCAAATAATAGGAGTTCTGTACAGAAAAAATAGGGGAAGGTGGGATGGAGGGCCACACAATTCCAAAATAAAACATACAAGAAAATTCCCTATAACAAAAGGATCTGCATTTTCAGATTGAAAGTGTTCTCTGAGTACTCAGCATGATGAATAAATGACGATCTACAATCAAAGCACAACACAGTAAAATTTTAGAAAACCATTTCTAATAAGAGGGGGAAGTTGCATATATAACAGATTAGGAATCAGAATGGCATTGCCATAATGAAAGTGATTTTCAAAAGTAATCTTTGAGATTATGAGTTTTATGTCTCCCTTCTTTTCTAACTTATCTACAATAACATATATAACTTTTATTGTCAGAAAAAAAATTTTTTTTTGAGACAGAGTCTCGCTCTATTGCCTAGGCTGGAGTGCAGTGGCACAGTTTCGGCTCACTGCAACCTCTATCGCCTGGGTTCAAGCAGTTCTCCTGTCTCAGCCTCCTAAGTAGCTGGGACTATAGGCACTCACCACCACACCTGGCTAATTTTTGTATTTTTAGTAGAGATGGGGTTTCACCATATTGGTCAGGCTGGTCTCGAACCCCTGACCTCAGGTGATCCACCCACCACGGTCTCACAAAGTGCTGGGATTACAGGCATGAGCCACCGTGTCTGGCCCCCAAAACAATTTTAATACAAAAAAAAAAAATCTAAACTTGGAGACACTTGCGTAGATTTAGATGGCTCCATTATTTATCTGTCTTCATAATGTCACAATCTGTCTCTTTGCAATGATACAGAGACCCTTCTAGTTGGCAGGAGTTGTGGCCATAGAAGATGTCTGGGTTGTAGAGAGAGCTGGGAACAAGCCACTCTAGGGATTCACTACCCAGCAGCCCTGTATATGAGTGATATCCACTCATACGTACTCAGTTAGTGAACATGTGTTTTCAAGCCACAGCCCCAGAATATTTTGATATCTGAGGGAAAGGGGGAAGCCCATCACTCCTTTTCCTTAGATCCATCTTTCCATCCACTATTATCATGTCTCCACTATTGCAGTTTGCATTTATTTAAATAAGGCAATGCTAACTGCTCCAATTTGTCTTCATTCCACCTATCGAATATCATCTCTTTGCCAAGAGATGATTTCCTATTAACAGACTTACCTGTAGAAAAGATGAACACCGTGTTGTTCCAGAGCCCACTGCTTTTTAAGGCTGCAGTGACATTTCCTACTGCTTCATCCATAAGGGACACCATTCCTGCATAGTGATGCCTGTTCTTGTCTTGGATAAAGTCATATGGCTTTAGGTATTCCTCAGGGACCTGAAGGGGCTCATGCACAGACTGGAGAGCAAGGTAGAGAAACAGAGGCTGGAAAGAAAGTTTGTGCAAATCAGTTAAGAGGACATGGAAGCATTTAATATAGAAGGATAAGACAGTTCAGATTTATGCATTAATAAAAATAATATCAAGGCAACCTACAGAAAGGATTGAAAATATTTGTGAATCACATATATGATAAGGGACTCATCTCCAAAATATATAAAGAACCCTTACAACTCAATGAAAAAAGACAACTCAACTACAAAATGGGCAAAGAATCTGAATAGCAATTTCTCCAGAGAGGATATACAAAGGCAATAAACACATGTAAAGACAGTCAACATCATCAGTCATTATTAAGATGCAAATTAAAACCACAATGAGGTAACACTTCACATCTGCTAGGATGGTGATAATTTAAAAATGGAAAAGAACAAGTATTGTTGAGGATATGGAGAAATTGGAACTGTCACTCATTACTAGCAGGAATGTAAAATGGCACACATAGCCACTTTGAAGTAACATTTTGGCAGTTCCTGAAATTGCAAAACATAGAGTTACCATATGACGCAGTATTTCCATTCCTAGAGAAATCAAAGCATACATCCACCCAAAAACTTGCATGAATGTTCATTGCAACATTATTCATAATAGCCAAAGAGTAGAAACAACACAAACATCTATCAATTGATGAATGGAAAAACAAAATATGGTATATTTTCAGCAACATACAGCAATAAATAAAATAAAGTATTCTTATATACTACAACATAGATAAACCTTGAAAACATTATACTAAGTGAAATGAATCAATCATAAAAGTCCTCATATTATACAATTTCATTTACATGAAATGTCCAGAAATATAGGCAAATCTATAGATACAGAGAGTGGTTGCCTGGGGCTGTAGGAAATTGTCGGGGAGAGGAATGGTGAGTGATTGCTAACAGGTACAAGGTTTTTTTCAGGGGATAATGAAAATGTTTTAAACTTAGATTGTGGTCATGGCTGCATAACTCTGAAAATTTACTAATGAATTGTATCTTTAAATGAATGTATTTTATGGTATGTAAATTTTGTCTCAATAAAGATATTAAAAAACATAACAAAAGACACAAGACAAAAAATTGGAAATAAAAGCCAGCGTCCTAGAACGGCCTCAATGGATCTAATCCAAACAAATAATAATATCAGTAATGGCAACCACATATTAAATGTTGTCTACATACTAGACAGTATGATAATAATTTACATATTCTCTCTCATTTAATGAAACCACCCTATGTTATAGCAATTTTACAGATGAGTTAACTGAGGCTTAGAAAGGTTATATGTGTGATTTGTCCAACTCCACATTAGTTGAAGAGCAATTTCCTATTGGAAAAACCCACTATTACGATATGGATGTGTACCAATAGATGCTTTAGCTTTTTGCTTTAGCTGAAAATAAGCCCTCATCTTTTAGAAGAGGTTTAGTATATTTAAAAAATATATTTTATGAGAAAAAAAGTGAACACCATGCCTTGTTAGTCTTTGATGCAGGACCAAACATAAGACCAGTTTAATTCCTGAAACTAAGAAGTATGACACACGGATTCTATTTTACCACTTACATCAATTTGCAACATTTAGCATTAGTGGTATTCCACGTCAGCTTCTGCGTTTTAATGAGCCTTTCTGAAGGCATTCTCTTCGTAGTGCTCCTACAGAATTCTTTAATGAGTTGAAAATCCTCAAAGAGACAACAACTAGTTTAACCCAAAAATAAACATATAATTCTGTTAAAGTATCTGAGGCATTTAAATCTCATAAATGAATGAAAATGGTTAGAAACAGACTTTGGGGGGGTGCTCGTATTTCATTCTTCACTGTTGACAAGTTGCTTTAAATTTTATATTACACATCCTTGTAATGCAGAAAGGAGTATCCATACATAGAGCTCAAATAGACTTCCCAAAAGTTTACTTATTGCTCAGGTCTTTGGAACTCAGAAATACGTTTTCCCTACACTCAAAAAGTTAAAAATAGCTGCTAAATATCAAAGTCATTGCTTTAAAATCTATTAAACTAAGGAGGCAGGTGATGAAATGAAAATGATGATAATGTAGAACCCGTACTTCCATTACTTCCATGGGGAAACATTCCAAATTCCCACTCCAAAAGTCCATTCTATAACCTCTGACACCATTTCAGTTCTGCCTCTGCTTCCCCTCGACACACACACCTTCTACTCCAGCTGCATGGTCATGCTGAAGCGTCTATGTTCGTGTAGACCATGGTGCAGGACATCCCAACAGACGCCTTGCCTGGGGGTGATGAAGTTCCCGGCTGCGATGTCCGGAAGGAAGAACGTGCAGGTGCATCGCTGACCTGACAGTGCAGTATGGGTCTGCTCTGGGTACTGCTAGCTGGGTCTTCAGCACTAGACTGAGCCAACTCCAGCCACCAGCCAAGGTCCAGACGGGGACAGGATTAAAAATCAGAAAGCTACAACAATTTGAAGCCCACAGAAAGTTTTCAAAAATCGGGAAATATCACATCAATCTGTTTTTATATAAAAAAATTTGGGGGGAAAATCAGAATTTCTGACTACTCCATCTGGTAACAAAAGGCTGGAGTGTGAGAAACAGAGGCCCCATCCCCCTCAAGTGCAAACACCAGATTTTGTGACTTTGATCTGGACTCTTAACAGTGGCAGGGAGTAGGGGATACAGTGGGGAGAGAGGGAGCCCACAGCTTAAGGAGAAAATGTTCTTACCCAGGTCATCGGCAGCAACATGGCAACTACCCGGTGAAGGAGAGAAAGGGCAAAGAGGGCAGTAGATTCCCAGCCAGCAATTGATTACTAAAGGCAATGGCTGGGAAGGAGGACAGGGGAGTTCCTGAAACAATGACAAGGGAAAAAAAGATTTTGGGACCATTATTAAAGGTTCTTATAAACATTCAGTATGGAAATCATTCTATTTACTTTGTTAAATATGGCAAAAAATAATCTGAAAATCTTTCCCATAATTATTCCTTAGTAGCTAAAGATATGACCATCACTTTTATAAAAGAATATAAATTTTCAGGAACCTCTAAATTATGTCAAGGGGAAAATTAAGTCCTGGAGACTGTGTCACATAGCATGTTTGCAACTTCTGTTTCTTAGATTATAGAGTAACTCTCTTCCTTGTTGCTCTTGTTCTGTAAATGACTAGGAAAGACCAGAGACCAGACTCCTCCCCTTCTTACTGAAGATCTTTGTTATAAATTAACCACCTCCTTTATTGTCCTGTACCTAACTCAGACCAGACGACTTAAAAAACACCATGACTGATACATCTTCAGTGTGGAATGTTAAACATACCTTTCCCAAAAGAAAAATACCACCTTGACTAATCAGAGCATTGTAACTATGCAGTAAGCCTTACACAAAAAGATGTTGACATTCTTTTAAGCTCCCCTAAACGTTGTCTATGTAAGTGATGTGGTTTGTCTGTGTCCCCACCCAAATCTCATCTTGAATTGTAGTTCCCATAATCCCCATGTGTCATGGGAGGGACCCAGTAGGAGTTAATTGAATCATGGGGGTGGTTACCCCCATACTGTTCTCGTGATAGTGAATAAGTTCTCACAAGATCTGCTGGTTTTATAAGGCACTTTCCCCCCTTTGCTTGGCATTTCTCTCTCCTGCTGCCATGTGAAGAAGGACTTGTTTGCTTCCCCTTCCACCACCACTGTTAAGTTTCCTGAGGCCTCCCCAGCCATGTGGAATTGTGAGTCAATTAAACCTCTTTCCTTTATAAATTACCCAGTCTTAGGCAGTTTTTTTTTTTTTTTTTTTTTTTTTTCTTGCAAAAACCCTCAGCTCACTGGAGGGCCAGTGGAACTCAGGCAGTTCTTTATAACAGCATGAGAATGGACTAATACAGTAAGAAATCCCAAACTTCTACACTTTGAAACACAGACTTCCATTCTTTGGAATCTGTGCTTCCCAAGAGGCCATCCTTAAACTCTGTACTTGAATAAACTCTCTTTAAACTAGATTCTGATCCTTTTGATTATTTTAAGTTGACACTCTTGAGGGGTTAAAAATAAGAAACTATACCAGTCCATATCAGTAGTATAGCCCATTTCAAGAGGTCAGGACTGATGCACATTTTAGATATTTCCATTCCATACTACAAAAACTAAAGTTTCAACACTCAGAAGGTGAACTTTATTCATGAAATATTATAACTTATTCCACGACAGTGGTAAATTTGAACTATTTCTATACTATTTTTAAATTGAAAAAAGAGAAAGAGTAGTGTTTTTAATACTATATGGTAGCTTAGTGGAAAGAATTAACTGGGGCTCCAAGGTTCTCCAGTCACAGTGAGGACCCCACCTGCAGCCACTAGTCCTGGGACCCTGCCTGTGAACAGCTGTGGTCAATTTTCCCATTCCTGCCAGCCAGAGCTCGGCTCACTGTCAGCCTAAAGCCAGCAGCTGCCATCACTGGAGCCTGAACTCTCCCCTGCTTTTTCTTAGGTCCAGACCCCTGTTCTGATCAACTGTCACAGTTGCTGCCTTTGCACCAACCCTACCTATAACCCTTTCCAATGTCTTAGGAATGTGAAATGAAATCCTAGGCATGATATCATTATTAAATATCTAAGTACTACATAAAAGCAAGATATTATCACCTAAAGCTATTAGCATATTCATGTTTGAGATACTGGGGGTTCTTTTCCCTTTCTTTTTCTTTTTTTTTTTTTTTTGAGACGGAGTCTTGCTGTGCCCCAGGCTGGAGTGCAGTAGCGCGATCTCGCTCACTGCAAGCTCCGCCCCGCCGGTTTCACGCCATTCTCCTGCCTCAGCCTTCCAAGTAGCTGGGACTACAGGCGCCCGCCACCTCACCCGGCTAATTTTCTTGTATTTTTAGTAGAGACGGGGTTTCACCGGGTTAGCCAGGATGGTCTCGATCTCCTGACCTCGTGATCCGCCCATCTCGGCCTCCCAAAGTGCTGGGATTACAGGCTTGAGCCACCGCGCCCGGCCTCTTTTCCCTTTCTTATTTATGCCATATGGTTCCTAAGATATATACTGTAAATATCCTCACCACGCTAAGAAAACTTATTTCAGTGAGGATGAAAGTCTTATTTTTGTTTCTTTAGTGTATTTGCCTAATTTAAAGTATAAATGAAAAAAAGCATGTGATAGGTTTTGAAATTGTTTTTCTTTGACTTCTAAATTAAGACATTTCTTTTCCAAATTGTGTCACAGAAAAGTAAGAGTCTTCCACTAGAAATTAACATTTTCTTTAAGAAGCTTCTAGTATATCAGGAGTATAAAATAACATTTGCTTCCATTCTGCAAAGTGCTGAGGTGGAGGTGTTTTGTTTCGTTTTTCTTTCTTGAGACAATCTTGCTCTGTCACCCAGGCTGGAGTTCAGTGGCATGAGCTTGGCTCACCGCAACTCTGCATCCCGGGTTCAAGCGATTCTCCTGCCTCAGCCTCCTGAGTAGCTGGGATTACAGGTGCATGCCACCACGCCCGGCTAATTTTTGTATTTTTAGTAGACACGGGGTTTAACCATGTTGATCAGGCTGGTCTCGAACTCCTGATCTCATGATCCACCCACCTCGGCCTCCCAAAGTGCTGGGATTACAGGCGTGAGCCAGCGCGCCCGGCTGAGGGGGGACTGTTTTTAAAAGAAAGATATTTTATGAATATGTTGCTTCCAGTCTGTGTCACTAGTATGGGGAATTATCCTGCTGAAAAAGAGAAAGGACATTCCTTCTTAATACATGTGAAATGGTGATTAGCAGTACCTTCCTGAGTCCAGCATCAGCAACTGTGTTTCAGTTATGAACTACCTCCAAATGCTTTTACCCCTCAAGTGCTTTTTAAAATAGGCACAATTTTAAGTTAGTCTGTGGATTCTGCATGTGCCTTTCTTTAATGATTTTTATCTTAGAACAAGTTCTTTATGCTGCAATCTATATATAGTACCTGAGAAATCAGCCCAGAATTAGATTCAACATCGGGATAAAATCATGAAAAGTGCAGCTCCTCAAACTGGTGAGTTGCATCATTTTATACAGAATTGAAAATGTAAACATGTATTAGCTGTCTTAAACACTCTTGGGTTACAGCTTGACTATTGATTGTTTCATTCACTTATGTCTATGATTGAAATTTTCCTTTGAGGATGCTGGGAATGCTGGATACTGCTATAGCATGTTTCAGACACGACAAGAAAATGACCATCCTCTCCTCTGGCAATTTCCAGTTACCTATGAACTGCGGCTATGCTAGTAACACTCCTTCCATGGCTAGCAAGCTCTTAGGGCTTCCTATTGTCGTCAGTTCCATGCTTTCCCCACCACCCTAGTTAAGAGAGCCCACCCACAAAGATCTATTATTTCACTCGAGTTGCTTTCTCTTATCTGCTTAATGTTATGGAACCCTGTGAGATAATATTCTATTGTTCTTTAGTAGGAATGAATTTGTATTGTGGGCAGATTACAATTATTGCATGATTAAGGTATAGCAGATTGTGAACCTGTAATGGGTAGCTGGCTTCTGCTTGCCTCTCCATATTTGAGAGGAATGCCCTGAATGACCCATCCTAGAATGGCTCTCACTGCACCAGGCATCAGTGATGACTGCACATTAGAATCACTGGTAGGAGCCAGGGAGGAGGAACAATGAAACACCAATGACTGGGTCCAACCTCAGAGCAATGAATCACAATATTTGGCATCAGTAGTTCTTATAAGTTTCCCAGCTGATTCTAATATATGGTCAGGACTGAAATCATTAAGATGAATCATGAGCTGGGACTCAGAATCTCTGGTCTTGGATATTAGCTGTGAACTTGGGAGGTTGATTAAGTACATGAGGTCTGGAGTCAGAGACCATGAGTTTAAATTCTGATTCTGACTCTCAATAGCTTTGTGACCTTGAACAAGTTACTTAACTTCTCTAAGCCAGTTTGCTTATGTGTAAAATGGTGGCTCCCTCAAAGAATAATACACAGTTCTCTTAAGACTTTACCTTGTTAAGTGTTAAGGTGCATCCATAAAATGTCAAACATATAGAAGAAAACTGAAGATTTAAGCCAATTACCTAGCAACTATTTTTCCAATTATTTGAATATTTGTTTAGATTTAGATTTAAAATCTGTGTATTTCCACATGTTTGAGAGAATGTTCCCATTTCTTCGTGTCTCACAGAAAGCAACGTTGCTTCAAGATACCAGCATAAGACAGTGATAGCCAGAAAAGTGGGACACACCTGAGGACGGACACCTCTTTCTGTGTTTTCACTTCTGCATATGCAGATTTTTTAGAATGTCAGGAGTTGTATAACATTTGATAGTGTAAATATAATTTGAAGTTCAAGGTAAAGTTGTCTTCTGAAAGATTTTACCTTAGTTGTGGAAGTCAAATAAGGATGCCAGCAATCTGGCATTTAACTCATCCAGAGAAGATTTCCAGTACTGAGCTCAAGTAGGCAGAAACAGAAAAGGGAATCAGCAGCCACAAACCAAATCCAAACAGGTATGTAAACCGGAATCCACATGGTGATCTTCTTACAGTTTAGATATCTGACCTGCCTCCAAACCTCATGTTTAAATTTGATCCCCAGTGGGAGCCTAACAGGAGGTGTCTGGGTCATGGAGGTGGATCCCCTCACGAATGGCTTCATGCCATCTTTGCAGTTATGAGTAAGTCCTCACTGTATTAGTACCTGAGAGGGCTGGTTGTTAGAAAAAGCCTGGCCTCTCTCTCTCTCTCTCTCTCTCTCTTTCTCTTTCTCTCTCTCTCTCTCCTCTCCTGCCATGTGATCTGCACACGCCAGCTCAACCTCACCTTCCATTATGAGTGGAAGCTTCCTGAAGCCCTCACCCAGAAGCAAACGCTGGTGCCACGCTTCTTGTAGAGTCTGCAGCACCACGGGCCAAATAAACCTCTTCTCTTTACAAATTACCTAGCCTCAGCTATTCCTTTATAGCAAAACAAACAGACTAAGACAGACCTGCACCAAGGACCTCCAGGCATTGTCAAAGAGGCAAAGTACAGGGAATTGGAAGAACCAGGGAGCAATGCATATTCTATAATTTGTCGTGTCAGGGTCCCACTGAAGTATTATTTTTATGGGTGTTCTTAATGAGCCCAGTGTCTGACAATACAAATATTTGTTCCCATTTCAAAAGCATGTATGAGCTAAATTCAGAGAACTTAGCTTAAACTTTACCTCATGAAGTTAACTCTAGGTTAATAATATAATCATAATAATAAGATTATTCATGATATACACAATAGCATCAGTGTAGTAAATGTGAAAAATAAGCTCATCGATGTACCAGGTATATGGATTAGAAGACCCAATATTGTTAAGACATCCATTCTCCCCAAGTTGTTCTATAGATTCAAATATAAATCCAAGCAGACACTCTGGGGAGGGGAGAGCTGGTAAACAGAAACTGACTAGATGATTCTAAAATTAACATGGAAATGCAAAAGACCTACAATAGCAAAATATTCTTGTAGGAAGGAAGTACAAGGTTAGAGGACCTGCCCTGATCCCAAAATTTATGGATCCTTTAACCAAAAGTTTGTCATAATAAAGCCTCATCTTCTACCCAAGCCAATCATTTTAAAGTCATTTTATTAATTACTCACAGCGCATGCATATAATATACCAAAATTTTTAAACTACATTTCTCTTGAAATACTACCAACATAGTATTCTTCAAAGCGTGATCTGGGGGCCACTCTTAAGAATCACCTTTTAAGAGTTTCTCTAAAATGCTGATGTACAGATTACTCCCACGCCTAATAAATCACACCCTAGAGGTGGGCTCCAGGAATCTTCATTTTTAACAAGCTTCCAAGGCTGATTCTGGGGTATTGTATAATTTGAAAAGGACTTCCCCAGAATTCATTAGATTTTTCCCTAAACAACAATGGCCTTTTCCTACATTTGTCTGAAAAGACATTAGCGTAACAAGATTTTGTTATCAGTAAATAGAAGCACAACTTACCTTCTCTGGTGGATGGTTAGTTATGAGGGCTGTAGCCCTTTTGGTGAATATGTTTGTTGAATACATATTTTTATATCCTGTTGCAACTTCTTCACCATCTCGAAAATCAAGAGCACATCGTGTGACATTCAGAGCATCAATTAATGTACAGCGCTCATGGGAATAATAATCTTCACTACCCAGGAGATATCCTGCAAGAATGGAAGACAAAAATAGTCAGCATAGCATAAAACTTGTTAAACAAACTAATGTTTCAGCATTTAATTGCCTAATGCAATTGATTACCCGTGACGAGGCTAATCAAATGACAAGGCTAATCAGCACCATTTCTCAACATGTCTGTATCTGGTAGCAGAAGGCATTAAAACATTACTGTATAAAAACTCAAATCTATTCCTCATTCACCTTTAGAATATAGGCTCTATTATGTAACACTAACAGTTTTTTTTTTTTCTTAAATCAGAGTTGAAATTCAGTAAGGGTGATAAAATCTTAATCCTTCAAAGCTATATAATGGTAAAAATAATGTGTCATTAATGTGACTTGTTACAGGTTTTTACTCTAAGGTGATCACATAAATGAGTGCAGGATTCAAATAACCTTTGTTGTTACTGATGTTGCAAGACTGGCTTCAAGGTTATTTACAGAAGTAGTTCTAGGAAGAGTCATCTTTAGTCAGATGCTGACACCCACTGGTGAAAGATACAAACCTTTCCTAATAGAGGATCTCTAGATGTAACAGAGTCAACAGATCAAACTGAAGTGAGCACTGAAATAAGACTTTTCTACCTATAATGATTTCAATTTTGCCCCAGATTTAAATGGCCTATCCCATAATTTCGACTTCACATGGAAGAAAATGGGTTTTCTCAACTAATAGTTGTTTCTGCAAATGTTCCATATTTTCTATATTTTAAAATATTACATTTCTCTATTTTAAAGTATTAAAATAAGCTGTGCTACATATGATTCCATTTGTATTAAATGTCCATAACATGTAAATCTATAGAGACAGAAAGTAGATTAGTGGTTGCCTAGGGCTGGAAAGACTAGGGGGAAATGGGGAGTGACTGCTAAGGTGGATGAGTTTCTTTTTTGGGGGTGATAAAAATGTTCTACAATTGGATCGCCATGATAGTGGCACAACCTTCTGAATTTATTAAGAATCACTGAATTGTACACTTTAATTGGGCGAATTGTATGATATGTGAATTATACTTCGATAAAGTTATTAAAAAGAAATATGATTTGCTAGACTCTTGGCTATATCCTGACATATACTGCTTATTAACCTTAAAATGAGGATGATAAAGTTGACCTAGCTCTTTCCTCAGTCCTGAACTTTCCCTATAATGACAATTAAAAGCTTTATATACTTTATATAATAAATCAATTCATTTTAAATTAAACTCTCCTTTTCTATGACCCAATAAATTCAAGATCTTGAATACAATTAATACTTTGGTCTTAACTTTTATAAGCCAATCTTTTCTCCTATGTATATAATGGAAAAGGAAATACAAAGTACTTGTTAATTAATGTGTAACAGAGAAAGAAATGTATCCATAAAAATAATTTCAGCCCTTGTATGGGTGATTAGAATGTCAAAACACTGGAGGTCTATTTAAGATTTTTAATAACTACTGGGCATTAAAGCTTGAGGAAATCATTTCAGGTTCTTTAACTGTAAGTGTGAGCTGCTTTCTATCAGTTGGCAGAACATAGGACAGATATACTTGATTAGCAAAGGCATGAACTACAAATATTTAAAAGATAATACAGATAGGAGAAATCCAGAAATAAAACTATTCAAATACTTGGCAAAACTAATACCAAGCAACTATGTGACAATCACATGAAGCTTTTCATCATAACAGTGATTCATAAATTTGAACTTCAATACTGAGCCTAAAGATGACGGCATCCTGTTCTTTTGGGGAAAAAAATAGACAATGCTTCTTGAACAACCAAATCTTCTCTGATGCTTTATTTACCAGCTGCATTGAGATATAATTCACATACCACACAAGTCACTCATTTAAGGTGTAAAAGACATTGGTTTCTAGTGTATTCACAGGGTTGTGCAACTATCCCACCATCATCTGATGTTTAGCAAAACAGCTAAGATGTAACAGTGGTAAGAGCTATGTGGTCATCATAACCTTCTTGGCTGCAAGACTCCCTTCAAATGAATTTGGGGTGTGTGTTCATCTAAATCCAGGTTAGGCTTCTTAATTCTCATAAAAGGAAGGATATCAATCAAAACTGCTCAACTACATGGAAACTGAACAACCTGCTCCTGAATGACTACTGGGTACATAATGAAATGAAGGCAGAAATAAAGATGTTCTTTGAAACCAATGAGAACAAAGATACAACACACCAGAATCTCTGGGACACATTTAAAGCAGTGTGTAGAGGGAAATTTATAGCACTAAATGCCCACAAGAGAAAGCAGGAAAGATCTAAAATTGACACCCTAACATCACAATTAAAAGAACTAGAGAAGCAAGAGCAAACACATTCAAAAGCTAGCAGAAGGCAATAAATAACTAAGAGCAGAGCAGAACTGAAGGTGACAGAGACACAAAAAACCCTCCAAAAAATCAATGAATCCAGGAGCTGGTTTTTTGAAAAGATCAACAAAATTGATAGACTGCTAGCAAGGCTAATAAAGAATAAAAGAGAGAAGAATCAAACAGATGCAATAAAAAATGATAAAGGGGATATCACCACCGACCCCACAAACTACAATCAGAGAACACTATAAACACCTCTACGCAAATAAATTAGAAAACCTAGAAGAAATGGATAATTTCCTGGACACTTACACTCTCCCAAGACTAAACCAGGAACAAGTTGAATCCCTGAATAGACCAAGAGCAGGCTCTGAAATTGAGGCAATAATTAATAGCCTACCAACCAAAAAAAGTCCAGGACCAGAAAGATTCACAGTCGAATTCTATTCCAGCATATAAACAGAACCAAAGACAAAAACCACATGATTATCTCAATAGATGCAGAAAAGACCTTTGACAAAATTCAACAGCCCTTCATGCTAAAAACTCTCAATAAATTCGGTATTGATGGAACATATCTCAAAATAATAAGAGCTATTTATGACAAACCCACAGCCAATATCGTACTGAATGGGCAAAAACTGGGAGCATTCCCTTTGAAAACTGGCACAGGGATGCCCTCTCTCACCACTCCTGTTCAACATAGTGTTAGAAGTTCTGGCGAGGGCAATTAGGCAAGAGAAAGAAATAAAAGGTATTCAGTTAGGAAAAGAAGAAGTCAAATTGTCCCTCTTTGCAGATGACATGATTGTATATTTAGAAAACCCCATTGTCTCAGCCCAAAATCTCCTTAAGTTGATAAGAAACTTCAGCAAAGTCTCAGGATACAAAATCAATGTGCAATAATCACAAGCATTCTTATACACCAGTTACAGACAAACAGAGAGCCAAATCAGGAATGAACTTCCATTCACAATTGCTTCAAAGAGAATAAAATACCTAGGAATCCAACTTACAAGGACCTCTTCAAGGAAAACTACAAACCACTGCTCAGTGAAATAAAAGAGGACACAAACAAATGGAAGAACATACCATGCTCATGGATAGGAAGAATCAATATCGTGAAAATGGCCATACTGCCCAAGGTAATTTATAGATTCAATGCCATTCCCATCAAGCTACCAATGACTTTCTTCACAGAAGTGGAAAAAACTGCTTTAAAGTTCATATGGAACCAAAAAAGACCCCACATTGCCAAGACAATCCTAAGTCAAAAGAACAAAGCTGGAGGCATCACGCTACCTGACTTCAAAATGTACTACAAGGCTACAGTAACCAAAACAGCATGGTACTGGTACCAAAACAGAGATATAGACCAATGGAACAGAACAGAGCCCTCAGAAATAATACCACACATCTACAGCCATCTGATCTTTGACAAACCTGAGAAAAACAAGAAGTGAGGAAAGGATTCCCTATTTAATAAATGGTGCTGGGAAAATTGGCTAGCCATAAGTAGAAAGCTGAAACTGGATCCTTTCCTTATTCCTTATACGAAAATTAATTCAAGATGGATTAGAGACTTAAATGTTAGACCTAAAACCATAAAAACCTTAGAAGAAAACCTAGGTAACACCATTCAGGACATAGGCATGGGCAAGGACTTCATGTCTAAAACACCAAAAGCAACGGCAACAAAAGCCAAAATTGACAAATGGGATCTAATTAAACTAAAGAGCTTCTGCACAGCAAAAGAAACTACTATCAGAGTGAACAGGCAACCTACAGAATGGGAGAAAATTTTTGCAATCTACTCATCTGACAAAGGGTTAATATCCAGAACCTACAAAGAACTCAAACAAATTTATGAGAAAAAAACAAACAACCCCATCAAAAAGTGGGCAAAGGATATGAACAGACAGTTCTCAAAAGAAGACATTCATACAGCCAACAGGCACATGAAAAAATGCTCATCATCACTGGCCATCAGAGAAATGCAAATCAAAACCACAATGAGATACCATCTCACACCAGTTAGAATGGCAATCATTAAAAAGTCAGGAAACAACAGGTGCTGGAGAAGATATGGAGAAACAGGAACACTTTTACACTGTTGGTGGGATTGTAAACTGGTTCAACCACTGTGGAAAACAGTATGGCGATTCCTCAAGGATCTAGAACTAGAAATACCATATGACCCAGCCATCCCATTACTGGGTATATACCCAAAGGATTATAAATCATGCTGCTATAAAGACACATGCACACATATGTTTATTGCGGCACTATTCACAATAGCAAAGACTTGGAATCAACCCAAATGTCCATCAGTGATAGACTGGATTAAGAAAATGTGGCACATATACACCATGGAATACTATGCAGCCATAAAAAACGATGAGTTCATGTCCTTTGTAGGAACATGGATGAAGCTGGAAATCATCATTCTCAGCAAACTACTGCAAGAACAGAAAACCAACCACCACATGTTCTCACTCATAGGTCGGAATTGAACAATGAGATCACTTGGACTCTGGAAGGGGAACATCACATACCGGGGCCTATTATGGGGAGGGGGGAGGGGGGAGGGATGGCATTGGGAGTTATACCTGATGTAAATGATGAGTTGATGGGTGCTGATGAGTTGATGGGTGCAGCACAGCAACATGGCACAAGTATACATATGTAACAAACCTGCCCATTGTGCACATGTACCCTAGAACTTCAAGTATAATAAAATAAATAAATAAATAAAAGGATATCATTTCTACCTTCTGTCTAGTCGAGTATTTAAGTACCTAACTTGGTTTTAATAAAAATTCAAAATATCTACAGTCCATCCTCTTCCCAGAGTATAGATATTGACCGATCTTTTAGCAAAGGCCTGACTGAAAAATTTCTAAGGATGTACAGGCTGTTTGTTCCTCTAGAATTTCCAAGATGATAAAGTGATCTTACATCCAAGCTTAATTTTTAACAGCTATTTGAGGTACTGAGAATATATCCAGGTTCATTTTTAAAAAAAAAAGCTAAGATTGAGTAGTGTGGTCTGCTGGCAGACCTGGATGAGAGTGGGGCACACACACCCTCCTGTCTGCCATCCTTGCATCTTGATTTTAACCCTGAATCCAATGAGGCATTACAGAGTCATGTGCTTCAGCTACATTGTTTTGGCCCCCATATAATTACTTTTACTGAATTGCACTTTGGTGCTCTGGCCCTAGCTTGAACAGAAGAAAATACCTCAAAACATCTACAAGAAAACCACCACTTTATTATTAAAATGACATTTTTAAGGATGTTGTCCACCTTACCTTCTCCTTTTCCCAAAGGAGAAATTTCTCTCAGGCCTAAGAGCCAGAAAATGCTTTTGCTTTTCCTGAACATCTGGTTTCCATTTATCTTGTAAATAATGTAACTCTTAGAGTCTTTTCCTTTCTTTCTCCCTCTTTGGACAAATATATTTCAAATCTCGGGCTGGGCGCAGTGGCTCACGCCTGTAATCCCAGCACTTTGGGAGGCCAAGACGGGTGGATCACAAGGTCAGGAGTTCGAGACCAGCCTGACCAACATGGTGAAACCCCGTCTCTACTAAAAGTATAAAAATTAGCCAGGCGTGTTGGTGCATGCCTATAATCCCAGCTACTCAGGGGGTTGCAGTGAGATGAGATCGTGCCATTGCACTTCAGCTTGAGAGACAGAGCAAGACTCCGTCTCCAAAAAAAAAAAAAAGAAATTTCGAATCTCGGAGTTGAATATGAAGCCAGCCTAGAGCCATGCAACTTTTCTGTAATTTGATGTCATTAACCTATTCCATCTTTCTCTACTCATCCTGATTATTTAATCCTATTTTAACTTTTTATGTTCAATATGCGTTCCTTTTTGGCTATGGCGGGTTGTAAATAAATAAACTGATGGGAGGCAGGTAAGTAGCTAAATAGCTGGACAGATAGCTCACTATAAAAAGAACTTGAAAGAAAGATACACAGCTACTGGCGAGATACATAGGTTATTAATTAAGGCACAGGTTGTTACAGGTTTAAAGAGGGCATATTTTAAAACAAACTCTAGGTTTCACATTTAGTTTCATAGGGCTATCAAGTTTATAAAATATTTATGATTATTTCTTATTAACCTTCTTATTACCATTTGTTATTTGGCCTCCTCATTTTCTTTTATTTTTTAAAAGCTATCTTCCCCAACCTTGTGATTGCAAAAACAGATTTCACAGACGGAAGGACGCCAATGGAAGAGTCTTCCCCCACCCCCTTCAGAAAACAAGAAAAAATTGTGAATACATTCCACAGGGAGAAAAAAACACACCAAGTCTTTGTGAAGAAAATATTCTTTTTTAAAAAAATTTATTATTATTATTATTTCAGACGGAGTCTCGCTCTGGTACCCAGGTTGGAGTGCGGTGGTGTGATCTCGGCTCACTGCAAGTTCCGCCTCCCAGGTTCACACCATTCTCCTGCCTCAGCCTCCCGGGTAGCTGGGACTACAGGTGCCCGCCACCTTGCCTAGATAATTTTTTTTGTATTTTTAGTAGAGTCGGAGTTTCACCGTGTAAGCCAGGATGGTCTCGATCTCCTGACCTCATGATCCACCCACCTCAGCCTCCCAAAGTGCTGGGATTACAGGCGTGAGCCACTGCACCTGGCCTGGAAATATTCTTACATTAGGTTTTGCCTGGAATTTTAAAAAAAAGTCAATCCATGTCCCTTTTTGGTAATAAGGGTCTCTGAGAGTACAGCGGTCTCCAACGTGGATAGTAAACTCTTGCAAGGCCCTAAGGTGGCATTTAGAACTCCGACAAAGGTAATGGGCTTGCCCACCATAAGGTCAGCACAGAGCCCCGCTTACAGAGGTAACATCAGAAAGCAGCCCCATGGCAGTGCCGACTGATTCACTCTGTGTTCAAATTTCCAGTTATTTCACTTAATTGCACTTGGGTGTGTTTTATGAGATGGCTGCAGTCGGTCTGAGTTGTTAAAGAAACATGTGCATTTCCATTACCAAAGTAGGTATCAAATCCTCGGCGGGTTGGAAGGCATTCTTTCCGGTACATTCCCAGATGCCATTTTCCGACCATATGGGTAGTATAACCTGCTTCTTTTAGGAGCTGGGGCAGGAGTTTTTCATCCAAAGGAACACAGCTGGGCTGACAGGGCCAGATTATTTGGTGCTGTAAACCTGTACGGATCTTACAGAGATAAACATAAAATTATAGATTAATGACACTGAAATATTGTGAACAAGCAGATAAAATGGCCTTTACCTTACTGATCATATCTGTTGACTTGGATGTTTAACTGTATTCCTGTACTGGCTTGAGGATGTTTCTGAAAGGCAGAATTCTCTTATTCAAATAAAGTAGTGGACATAAACAGGATTTGAAAGACAAATAAAACCATTCCAACAAACAGATATTTTCAACATCTATCAAGGCACTATGTTAGAAACCATTAACTTGTTACTTCTTGCCTCAGAAAAAGTAGCAATAATATGTGGTGTGAATCTATCAAGAAAAAAGTTCCAATTTTGGGCACAGAAGAAGTTGGTGTTTCATTAGAAGACACTTCTGTAATCTTTGAAAACCTGGTGATTTTTTTACAAGTGCTTTTGTTTTTGTTTTTGTTTTGAGATGGAGTTTCGCTCTTGTTGCCCAGGCTGGAGTGCAATGGCGTGATCTCAGCTCACTGCAACCTCCGCCTCCCAGGTTCAAGTGATTCTCCTGCCTCAGCCTCCTGAGTAGCTGGGATTACAGGCGCCCACTACCACGCCCAACTAATTTATTGTATTTTTAGTAGAGATGGGGTTTCACCATGTTGGCCAGGCTGGTCTCCAACTCCTGACCTCAGGTGATCTGCCCGCCTTGGCTTCCCAATGTGTTGGGATTACAGGCGTGAGCCACCATGCCTGGCTGAGTTATTTAACAGTATAATAAAATGATTATTTCCACTTTTTATTCTACTTTATGTAAATCAAAATCTCAAAAGACTGTGTTCAACTTTTCCTTTTAAAAAGCGGCCATCTGACTGCTGCTTGGGAGTGGCTCACACAAATATGCCCGGGGCATAAGGTCCATCCAGCAACTAAACTTTAAGCAATGACCACTTGTTAACTTTTGGTGTAATATTGAATTGAATACCCACAATTATATGAAAAGGATATTAAAATAGCCCTCCCTTTTCCAACTACACATCTGTGTGGGGCCAGATTTTTCTTCTTCAATTTTTACCAAAAATAATATATCATAACAGGTTAAATGCAGAAGCAGATACAACCACATAGCAAACTTCTATTAATAGAAAAGATGTTAAAAAATATAAAACAATGCCATTCTTCTCACTTAACTATTTGGTTTTGAAAAATAGAGCTTTTTTCATAAGTTATTTATGTTAATATAGTGGGTTTATTACTATTTTTCATTGAATAAAAAAATTTATAATTTGTTTTAACTTATGGCAAATTTTGAATGGTAACAACCCACTTAAATCTATGCTCCCTGGGGTCCTCAATAATTTTTAAGCAAGTGCAAAGATCCTAAGACCAAAAAGTTTGAGAACTGATACTCTAATGTCCAATAGTGATCACTGCCATGAGGAAAAGGAAAGAAGGAGAGGGAGACAGTGACAGAGGTGGCACTTGCGATAGAGTGGAAAAGAAAGCCTCTCTGGACCAGGCGGGGTGGCTTATCCCTGTAATCCCAACACTTTGGGAGGCTAAGGCAGGAGGATAGCTTGACTCCAGGAATTCCAGGAGAGCCTGGGCAACATGCCATGATCTCATCTCTACTAAAAATAAAAATAAAAATAATTAGCAGGGCATGGTGGCCTGTGCCTGTAGTCCCAGCTACTGAGGAGACTGAGGTGGGAGGATTACTTGAGCCTGCGAGGTCAAGGCTGCAGTGAGCTGTGATCACTCCACTGCACTGCACTCCAGCCTGGGCAAGAGCAAGATCCTATCTCAAAAAAAGAAAGAAAGAAAGAAACCTTTTCTGAAGAGGAGATATTTGAGCAGTGACCAGAATAAAGTGAGGTGGTGAGACTTGGAGAAATCCAGGGTAAGAGCAATCCAGACCTAAGGAATAAAAACTTCAAAGGCCCTGAGACCTGAGCTTACTAGACAAGTTCAAAAGACCAGCCCAGAACCCAGAGTGGCCCTGTCACAGCTCTTGTGCTGGTGGGTGCCCCTGCAGCTCCTGCTGCGGCATGACAGGGTATCACTCCTTGTCTACCCAGTCCCACCCTTCCCTAAAACTTGACACCTCCTGCCTCCTTTCCTGGCTTAGCCAGGGAGGTGCTCCTCTTTGTAGGAAGTGGGACTGGGGTCTCAAATTCAACTCTGCACCAGACACCAGCCTTCCCCAGTACTGGGAGCTCTTGATTTATAGAATAAACAGGCTCTGGGAACAAGGGAGGTAAGAGTGCCAGTTCTCAACCCAGGCCATGGCTGGTCCCTTCATCAGCTGTAAGGTGGAGAGCAAGAAATGTGTTGCTAATAAATGATTTTTTATAAGTGTTTGTATTTTATTTGCCTTATAATTTAAAGCAGAGTAGCATAAGGCTGAGAGAATTAAATCCCATTCTGGTTTTATCACTTATGAGCTTTGTAACCCTGGGCAGTAACTTCATTCAGTAACCCACTAACTTCAGTAAGTTAGGAATTGCACCTGCTATTGCTTTACTGCATGATCTCTTTCCACATCCTCCTAAAAGAACAACATGGAATATCTTAAGTGTTAAGTTAAAGTGGGTTTATCTTGAGAATGATGGGTAAGTTCACTATCTTGATGTGGTGATGGTTTCACAGGTATATACCTATCAAAGCTTATCGAAATGTATACTTGAAGTGTGTACAGTTTATTGTATGTCAATCATATCTCAATAAAACTGTTTAAAAATAAAAGTGAGTTTAAGTTTTCTACTGAGATTGTTATGCCTCTCCTAGAAGTAATTAGACACCTACCTACATTGGGATATGTGCCAGATACCTTCCGTTTGCCCTTCAAATCCACGCTGCCTTCTCAGTCCTGCTCTCTGCCCTAGGAGGCTGACCTGTGAGGATCAAGTCAAAGGACACTTGTCTTCTGGTTTCTGATTGGGCTCAGCCAATGGGGAGCCCTGGCAGGAGTGAGAGGGAAAACGGAGAGTGCATGGCCTCAGTTGACAGGCTGCTTAGCCTGGCTACATGAATCTCTCTACCGAAGGTCACTCTGGAAGCAGACTTCTTTCTCTATCTGCCTCTCTCCTTCTAGGTTCTGGTAACTGGCCCTTCCTTTCTTCTCTTCTGGTCTAGGGGTAGTAACAGCTCCACTGGATTACTACACCGTCCCTAGCATTTTGCCCCACACATTCACACCTTTTAAAATAGTCCCTTTGTAAATAAACACTCCCTAATTTGAATGTGCCATCTCTTTCCAGCTGGGACCCTGAAGGGTAAGGATGTTGTAATATCCAGGCTGGGAAAGGGAAGCATTCCTCTTAGTACATGTGCACGCGTGCACACACACACACACACACACATCCCAAATCAAAGAAATATTCCTTCCACGGTTAACTCTGGAAGCTTACTGAAGAGAAAATTGACCCTAGGACTCAAAAACTTGATTGCATATAGTATGCTAATTGGCAACCAGGCAGGACAAGCAAAGATAATATTTTATGGAATCCAAAAGCCCCAGTGGAGATAAATGCTCTGTGAAAATTTCCTTAAATGGAAAGCTCATCCATCACATGCAGAGAATTAACTCTGATCGCTAGAAAGCACTGCCAAGAGATATTGTGCGATTTGGTTTCCCTAAGCCATGGGCACCAAGCCAGGTGGTCAGCTGAAGCCTGCCTCCATTATCTACAATCATATGGAGCAGGGAATGTGTTCTTTTCGGTTCCTGAGAATTTATTTGACAGAGCATTTTTATGGCATTATTGGGAAGCAGAAGCCAAACCCTGGATGACATCCAAAAACATGTTTTCGGTCTGTTCAAACACTGTCTCAAGGAAGGAAGCTGTAATGTGTAGAGAAGCAGTAAACAGGCTAATGCCGAGCTGGTTCCAACCCAGCACTTTAGCACACAACTACAGAGCCACGCCATGCTGCATGGGGCAGGAAGGCAACCGGGCACCAATAGGAATCAAAAGGAAAAAGAAAAAAGGGTGCCCTGATAAACACAACAGAATATAAAACAATTTCATTCTAACACCCATCTGCAATGTCCAAAGAAGTGTGTTTGAATGGAGAAGGTTCTACATGCAATATACAAAAGTCCAAGGGGTTACCTCCCTACCTATCATGTGTGGCTGTCTCCTCTTCATTAAACCAAATCTTCTCTCAAAAAACAACTTCTCCTAAGATTTTACTTGACCATCAAAAATCCTCTCCACAAAGGCTAAAGGTCTGCAAATCCTGTGGAGGACCTGGCTTGTTCTAGGCTCTTTCTGCGACATAACTGAGAGATCCTTGTTTATATATTGGTTGCACGTAACAATTTATTTGGTCCAGTGTGTTATTCTGTCTTCCGCACACCTAGGAGATCCCTGCAGTATAGTCTCATGAGCTTAAAGGACAAAAAACAATCTCTTGCTGGGGGAGAGGAAGATGGCAGCTCCCATATCAGAATCTCTCCCAATTCCCCTTTCAGAGGTCCAGACAGTCAATTGATTAGTTATCTATATGGGAGTTCAGAGCACAATATTTCAGCTACACTCAAACTGTCCCAAGAGCGAAGCAAACCACTGCTGCACAGAAGGCAATAATGTTCTTTCTCTTCGCACCTCAACAGTGTTGACATAATATCCCGTTGAAGAGAAGGGAGGTTCTGTCCAGTCAGTCTGGTCTGAGCAAAATGAACTCATATCCTCAAGTGCCCACATATGTGTGCAATACCTCCTGCTGCAGTACTTAAAAATTCAGAAAAATGGGCCACTCTACCCCTCCACTTTATACACCAGAGAGCCTAGTGGCAAGCTTCATGATCAGAATGCAATCACAGAACATGCTGGTGGCAAAGCAGGAGTTCAGAATTTCTAGCCTGTGCCTCGGCCAGTACACGGCAAGTTTTAACCACGGTCAAGTAGCACTTGTGCCACCTTAGGGTTTATTCCTGGAGATGCCCAAAGAACAAATGGATAGTGAAAAATCTGCTCCCTCCCCCACAGAAGCCATTTAAAAAGCAGTCAGCTGCCCATGCTGCTGAAGCCAAGAGTTACAGACACGCATTATGTGTGCTAGGGGCCTGGCGTTGCCATCTGGCCTGGCCCTTCAGGACTCGGGCTGCAGAACTGGCCCATGTCACTGACAGTTTTAAGAGTCTATTTATTTTGGTGTTGATTAGTAAAGAGTGCAAATCTCTGACTAAACTCACAAAGGGATGTTGTTTATAAAAAAGAATAAACAAGCCAGAAAGGGTTTCAGCGCCTCCCTCTATTTAAATTATAATTCCAAAGAAAGCCCAAATGGAAAAGGAAGGAAAATATGAAGAAAGCTGAGGGAAAGGAATCTCTCAAAAGGTGACATGATTAAGGAAACACAAACAAAAGATAATGACCAGAGAGCAACAGCTTATGCTCAAAGTGATTCCTGAAATGACAAACCTCGTAAATCAAGCAACCAGAAAATCCTCTAACTCAATTGGCCATATTCCACTCAGCTCCAAACTTATTTCCTTATTTCCTCATTTGCAATTTCCTGGCAGGTAAAAGATATAAAATCTGGAATTGTTTCTTTAAAATGGCTGCAATGTTTGCAGAATAAGGCCTCCGCACTCCCCTTCCCTCCTGGGAAAATGCCTCTTGGATTTGGCTAGGCTTAGGAAGGACGTCCGGCTTTAGCAAACCCATCGAAGTCACCCCAGGGCTCTGCTGTGCTTTACTGAGGCCATCTTGCTTGTCCCTACGGAGCTAATGCATCCTTTGTTTCTCTCCCTAAAGGAGCACAGGAATAAAGACACTGTTTTCTCTTAGGAGGCACCCATGGTCTCAGGGTTACATGGTCCTGTGACAGCTCCCTCCTCCTGTGCCTTTGCCAGGGGATCCTACAAGCACCCACCTTTAGACATGCATCTTTCCCTGCACCCTGTACACATTTCTTCCAGCTCTGCACTCTCCTGTGCCCTACTTCTGAACCTCAAAGTCCAGGGAGAAGCAACCACTGGCAGGAGTCCACTGAGAGGCCAGTAGGTGAGGAGCAGGCAGGACAGTGAGGGTGAGGAAGACAAGAAGCAGGATAGGGAGGGCACGCTCAGGCAGAGGGCCTGCACCACCATGCCCTCTTCTGCCTGCAGCATGCATCTTTCCTGCTCACCTTGAAGCAAACCTGAAGCAAAAGTCAAAAATTACCCATGATGCTCCAGCACAGCCTCCTTCCTATATTTCCTGTCCAAGGTTCCACCTCAGGAGTGAGTGAAAAGCCGTGAAAATGTCTTGTCCGTTTATCAGTGTGATTAAGAAAAATGTGGTTTGGATCCCTTAAGAATGAAAAAAAAAAAAAAAAAAAAAAAAAAAAACCTTGGAGTCATCTTTCATTGCTTCTATTCTGTGCCAAGGTTTATGGAGTTCTGGTGGAGTGGCCCCCTCGGAACTCAAGGTAAGGACATTCCCAGTTGAGGACCAGAGTTACTTTTCTTAACTTTTTTCCCAGAAGAGTGTTTTCCTTTAAGCCCTATCACTTTCTTACCCTTTAATCTTTCCAATTTCTTAAAAAAGAAGTAAGGGGACTAGAAATGACATGGCAATTTGAAGCAGTTTAATTAAGATGGTGAGCTCTTTCAGGAACTGTGTAAAAGTGCTTCTCACATTCGATCATTTAATTGTCCAACGCTGAGTGCTACTTTAGCCCAGAGACAAACAAGGCAATCTAACGGAGAAGTCAGACCTCAGAACCACTAATCACAATTAAAATGTGTACTAGGAATAACGGAGGCATAATGAGTATTTTGTATGGCATAAAGTCAATGTGTAAGAGTATGGAAAATTAGAAATATTAAGTTTTCTATTTGAACTAAAAGTAGTACACAAATTCTATTGAAAAGCTGGAGAATTTTAAAATTAATATTTTTAATCTTGAGGTTTTAAATAAGGGTAAAATAAATATAAAATCTATTTTCTCATGTGCATAACATACCTCCAAGGGATATCAAGAAACCAATAAACAGGAGCTACCTATGGGAAAGAGGGCAGGGAGAAAGGATGAAAACATCCTCATCTATATATTTATATTTTTTACATCTTTTATATGTGAAACCTTTGAATGTATTTCCTAGAGACAATTTTAAAAACAGGTTACTTTTTTTTTTTTTTTTTTTGAGACAGAGTCTCACTGTGTCACCTGGACTGGAGTGCAGTGGCACTATCCTGGCTCACTGCAACCTCTGCCTCCCCTGGCTCAAGCAATTTCCCGCCATCCACCTCCCCCACCCCCTGGTCCCAACCTCAGCCTCCTGAGTAGCTGGGACTACAGGCGCTTGCCACCACACTTGGTTAATTTTTTTAACTTTTTAGAGAGATGGAGTTTCACCCAGGCTGGTCTCGAACTCCTGGACTCCAGTGATCTGCCCACCTCGGCCTCCCAAATTGCTGGGATTACAGGCATAAGCCACAGCGCCCAGCCAAGCTTATTTCTTTTAAAGAAAAAGAGAGAATACGTATAATTAATTCTAATTGGAATTACATGTATCCAAAGAATGCCACATGGCACTTGACTATCTTTCCTTAAAATATACCCATTTAGAACACTGTTAGATTAGAAATGTTCTTTAGTTTATAACAGCCTCAATGTAACCTTACTATAAAAACTGACACAAAAAAAAGTTCAAGTTTTAACACTTTATAATGGGTGAGCAGCATTAAACCCAGGGAGATCCAGCCTCCCTCCTCTAGCTCTTGGCCTGCCTCTGGCACCCTCATTCACTCAGCTACCATCTCATTCTTACAACAAGCTCATTCCAGCCTCAAGGGCTTTGCTTCTGTTGCTCCTTCCTCCACGTTAAACTTTGCTAGGATGTGTGCATGGCTGACTCCCTTCATTCATGCCTCTGCTCATACTACCTCTTTTAAGACACCTTCCTGAGTCAAGATCACTTGACCTATGTTATTTTCTTCTCCACATGTATTGTCATGCCATTTAAATTCACCTTACTTAATTGTTTGTATTTCTTTCTTCCCCCGCCCCCCACTGCCAAGATGGAGTCTTGCTCTGTTGCCCAGGCCGGAGTGCAGTGGCGCAATCTCGGTTCACCGCAACCTCCGCCTCCCAGGTTCAAGCGATTCTCCTGCCTCAGCCTCCTGAGTAGCTGGGATTACATGTGTGTACCACTACACCTGGCTAATTTTTGTATTTTTAGTAGAGACGGGGTTTCACCATGTTGGCAAGGCTGGTCTCAAACTCCTGACCTCAGGTGATCCGCCTGTCTCGCCTCCCAAAGTTCTGGGATTACAGGCATGAGCCGCCACGCCTGGTCTGTTTGTATTTATTTCACATCCCTCTTGGTTACTTCTTCTCCTTACCTCAACCCTTTCAGATTATAAGCACCAAGAGATTCCCAAAGTACAGTGGCGTAACTCGCTGCTCAGTAAATATTTGTTGAATGAAAGAATGAATGAATATATCACACTTAATGGTGATCGACTGAAAGCTTCCCCTCTAAGATTGGAAATAAGTCCACTCATGCCACTTCTACTCAATATTGCACTGGAGGTCCTATCCAGGGTAATTAGGCAAGAAAATGAAATAAAAGGTATCTAGATTAGAAAGGAAGAAGTAAAACTTCTATTTGCAGATGACATGATCTTGCACTAAAAAACTCTAAAGATTACACACACACACACACACAATTAGAACTAATAAGTTCACTAAGGTTGCAAAATGATTGATGTAAATATATCAGTTGCATTTCTATGCAACAGCAATGAATTACTGAAAATAAAATTAAGAAAGGAAGTCCACTTACAATACCACTGAAAATAGTAAAACAGGAATAAATTTAACCAAAGTACAATGCTTATACATTAAAAATTATAAAACACTGTTGAAAGAAATTAAAGAAGACCTAAACAGGTTGGGTGTGGTGGCTCACGTCTATAATCCCAACACTTTGGGAAGCCAAGGCAGGTGGATCATTTGAGGTCAGCAGTTCAAGACCAGCCTGGCCAACATGGTGAAACCCCATCTCTATTAAAAATACAAAAATTAGGTGGGCGTGGTGGTGTGTGCCTATAGTCCCAGCTACTCAGGAGGCTGAGGCAGGAGAATTGCTTGAACCCCACAAGGCAGAGGTTACGGTGAGCCAACACTGTGCTCCAGCCTGGGCAACAGAGCCGAGCGAGACTCTGTCTCAAAAAAAAAAAAAAAACAACTCTAAATAAACAGAAAGATATCTCATATTCTTAAATTGGAAGTTATATTGTTGAGGTAGTAATACTCTCCAAATGGTTCTACAGATCACTGAAATCCCTATCAAAATTCCACTTCTCTTTTTTTTTTATAGAAACGGACAAGTTGATCCTAAAATTTATGTGGAAATGCAAGGGGCTGAGAATAGCCAAACTATCTTGAAAAAGAATAACAAAATTGGAAGACTCACATTTTCTAATTCTAAAACCTTTGCAGTACAAAACAACAGTAATCAAGACAGTGAGGCACTGGCATAAGGATAGACATATAGATCAATGGAATAGAATTATAAGTCATACATCTATGGTCAGTTGAGTCTTGACAAGGGTGCAAAGGGTGCAATGAGGAAAGAACATTCTTTTCAACAAATGGCACTGAAATATCTGGACACCTACATACCTCAAATCGTACATAAAAATGAACTCAAAATGGATCAAAGACCCAAATGTAAAAACTGAAATTATAAAATACTTAGAAGAAAACATAGAGGTAAATCTTCATAATCTTGGATTAGAAAATGGTTTCTTAGACATGGTACCAACAATATAAGCAACCAAAGAAAAATAGGTAAGTAGTACATAAAAATTTGTAACTTTTGTTTACATCAAAGGACACTATCAGGAAAGTAAAAAGCAATCCACAGAATGGGAAAAAATACTTGCAAATAGTCTATCTGATAAGGGTTTATTTAATAGTATCCAGAATACATAAAGAACTCCTACAACTCGAGAATGAGAAGATAAATAACCCAATTTTAAAATAGGCAAAGGATCTGAGTAGACATTTCTCCAAAGAAGACATACAAATGATCGATAAGACATGAAAAGATGTTCAACATCATTAGTCACTAGGGAAATGAAAATCAAAACTACAATTAAATACCACGTCCTACTCACTAGGATGACTTGAAGGCTATAATCAAAAAAGATAATGACAAATATTGGCAAGGATGTGAGGACACTAAAACCCACATACATTGCTAGTGGAAATATAACATGGTATAGCTGCTGTGGAAAACAATTTCCAGTTCCTCAAGGAGTTAAACATAGAGTTGCCACATGATACTAAGACAGCCAGGTGGGAAGGGGTCCCTGGCCAAACTCCAACTGGACTATGCACAGGGGTGGAGCCACGGAGGTTCGCACCTGGCCTCTCCTCTGCCTATGGCATCTGGGATTCAAATGGGCGATGAGGGAAGCACTGTAGCAGGGACTCCTTGCAGTGGGTCCCTGTTTCCCCCTTTTTTCCTTCTCACCCAATAGAATTCTGCTTACTCACCCTTCAAACCATCTGTGAGCCTGAATTTTCATGGCCATGGGACAGACAAGGACCTCGTCGTTAGCTGAACTAAGAAGTCCTGCAACAATACTGTGTTTCACTCCTAGGTATTAACCCAAAAGAACTGAAAAAATATGCTCACACAAAAACTTGTACATGGATGTTCACAGCAGCATTATTCATAATAGCCAAAAAGTGCAAATAACCTAATGTCCATCAATGGATGAATGTATTAACAAAATGTGGCATGTCCATACAATGGAATATTATTGAGCCATAAAAGGGAACAATACATGCTACAACATAGATGAAAGGCCATCTGTTGTATTCCATTTATACGAAATGTCCAAAATAGGTAAAGCTACATAGATAATAAGAATATTGGTGGTTTCCAAGCGCTGGTGGAATGGGGAAATGAAGAGTGACTGCTAATGGTTGAGTGGTTTCTTTCTGAGGTGATGAAAACATTGGTTGCACAACCTTGTGAATATACAAAAAACCATTGAACTGGACACTTTAAAATGGTAAATTATATAGGATGTGAACTATAACTTAATATTGCCAGTGGGAATGTAAATTGGTACAATCTCTTAAGATGCAATTTTATAATATTTATCAAAATTACAAATGCATCTACCCTTAAACCCAGAAAATTCCATTTCTAGGAACTTATCCTTCATATATGTTCCAATATGTACAAAATGGCATATGTACAAAGTATTCACGTCACCATTCTTTGATATATCAAAAGGCTGGAAACAACTTACATGTTCATCAGTATGCAACTGGTTAAATAAACTACAATGTATCCATTTAACAAAATATTATGCAGCCCTAAAAGCTGTGAGGATAATCTTTAGTCAACAAAATGGAATGATTTCAAATAAGTAAAAACAAACAAACAAACAAACAAAATAGGAGCTGCAGATCAGTGTGAAGAGTATGTTACCATTCACATAGAAAAAAGAAATGATATATATAAACATATATTTCAGAGCATTGTTTGTCTACAAAGATGGGAACTGGATGTCTAAGGACTGTGTGTGTGTGTGTGTGTGTGTGTAGATTTTCACTATAAGCCCTTTTGCAGCTTTTGAGTTTTTAAGCGATGTGAACGTATTTTCTATTTTAAAAATAAAATACAGATTTTTTTGAAGATTTCATAAATAATGAATGAATGAGTCATAGGGCAGTGGGAAGTCCCCTAGCCTGAGTGTAGAGAGACCTGAATTTCTAGTTCTTGAATTGGCCAGTAACTACTTACCCCATCTGCTAATTAAGTCTCCTCCATTGCCTCCAACCTGTACCCAGTCCCTACACATTTTTCACCATAGCATGCACGTTTAAAATAGTTCATTTGTGAGGGCTCTGAAAAATTAAATGTCTCAATATAAAAGGTTGAATTCAGGTTCCCGATTAAATAAGTTCCTAGCAGCATAACAAGTAGTACACGCAATTTTTAAGATACGTTGTGTTGGGCAAGATTAATCTTTCTACCAGTAGATGGGGTTAGTATGATAGGTATGATAATGTGCATTTGCCAAGTTAGAAACTTGCCCTAATGGACACAAGAGCCTAGAGTCAAATTAATTTAGAGCTAGACAAAGTCTAGAGTTCAGCTCAACTCCTCTGTTTCACAGATGTGGAAATGATGGCCACCGAGGTCAGAGTCTGACACGGCCAAGACTGAAACCTACATCTCAGTTCCTAACCAGTCCTCTTTGCTCAATACATAATTTCTTAAACCAGAAAAAACTAAAACTCAGGATTTCATGAGAGTATAAAGTCCAGTCAGTCTAGGCTTGTTTATCAACTTGTGCTTTTCTTTTCTAAAGTTAAGTAATTATGGGAAAGGGGTCTGTAAATATTAACTTAAAGCATGATTGCCAAGTTCATAGATACGACTCTTAGCAACTTCCTTCAAGTACCTCATTTTGAAACAGTCAAAAAATTCCTTCATTTTATTATCTAAAATTATGCATAAGAAATGACTCAGAAACAAAATCTATTTTTATTTTACATGGAATATAGGCAATTTCTAACTCAGAAATATTATGGGTTGATTCTTTACATTGAACTGTTTAGGAATGACCCAAATGTCCAAAAGTAATACAGGGATTATTTCGTATGTATGCAGCAGCCCTTGCAATGACATTTTTAATAATTTTGAGTAGGCAATATGGCATAGTGGTTATAAGCATCAACTCTAGGACCAGGCAGCCTGGGTCAAATCCTGGTCCAACCTTTACTGGCCCTGCAACCTTGGGCAAGTTTCTTAACCTCTTACAGCATCAGTTTCCTTGTTATAGAACAGAGATGATAAGAGTTATTGTGAGAATCAAACGAGTTAACACTTGTAAGTGCTCAGAACAATACCAACATACAGTATCTGAGGGAGACTCCTGAGCCCTCCCAGAAATATCTACTTCATTATAAGTGGACACTTGCTCACCCTGGGTAATATCTACCTGGGTCCCATGAACTCTAACAGAATAAAGTGGGTGAGAAAAGTGGAGAAAAAAAATGTTTGGGGAAGCAAGGCTGCTTTAGATACAGCTAGAGGTTTAGAGGTCTCTAAACCTCTCAGAGTGCCCAGTTTCTCTACCCTTCCTTTACTTCATAACCATGGGGTACTCTAAATACTAAAGTTTCTTCTCCAAGACTGAATGTTGGTGACTGGTAGGGGAGGATGTTAGGGGACAAAAGCAACTGATTACAGGAATGGGTTTTGTTTTGTTTTTGTTTTGAGATGGAGTCTTGCTCTGTCGCCCAGGCTGGAGTGCAGTGGTGCGATCTCGGCTCACTGCAAGCTCTGCCTCCCGAGTTCAAGTGATTATCCTGCCTCAGTCTCCCAAGTAGCTGGGACTACAGGCACAAGCCACCACAGCCGGCTAATTTTTGTATTTTTAGTAGAGACAGGGTTTTGCCATGTTGGTCAGGCTGGTCTCGAACTCCTGACTTCAGGTGATCCACCTGCCTCAGCCTCCCAAAGTGCTGGGATTACAGGCGTGAGCCACTGCTCCCAGCCCAGGAATGGGTTTTTGAAGTTGGTATCTGCTTTCCTGTCCGAGTCTGTTGGAAGGGAGGAAGTTGGAGAAATGAATGGCCCTTCCATTCTTTTGCAATTTGAGTTCAGTTCTCTTACTTCAGAGCAAATGCAGAACCCTTTGGGGCAAACCTCACCTTTCCCTTCTTCTTTACTGGCACATCCCTTTACTCCCACAAAGTGTCCAGGGTGAGATTTGCACAATGTAGGGGATTCCTGATTACACGTAGCAGCCAAAGTCAGAACCGCCAAAAGTACTAAGGTGGATGGTGAAGGGAAGCATCCTTTATTTTCATTTCTAACCTTGGCTACAGCTATTTCTCACCCTTAGCAACACCCAATCTTTCCTCTTTATAAAAGCCTTCAGACCACTGTATCTTTATCACAAGTAAGCCCTCCCTTCTCTTGATCTTAGGACCACGTGAGGCTAGGGCTGATCTGAAAGGTTATGCGAACACATACTAGGGAGGGCAATGTTCAAATATATATCCCCTGTCAGTAGCACAGTAAGCTCAAAGTATTTTTGTTGAGTAAACAGCATATGTACTCTGTGGAGGTATGCAGGTGGCATCCAACTGTACCCATTTACTGTATTTAATATGGTCATAATTTCAGGGTCTTAGAAATGTGACAACCGTATTCAGATTGAGGGGGAAAAAAGCCAATTTCCCAAGCCCGAGAGGATCAGTGGATGCGGGAAAAGCACAACAGACATGGCCTTGACCACTTTCTAGCTATGCGATTCTTAACATGCCAACGAACCTATACAGGCTTCCTGCCTCGTCTGTAAAAGGGGGTAAAGACAACTACCTCATGCGCTGTTTCAATAATTCACTTTAAAAACAACAAAGTGCTACGCAAATGTTCTTGCTATTCTTAATCATCTAACATCTATTCACCCTCCACATTTATATTTCCTTCGTTAACTGCGGAGTCGTTCCTAAAGGGAAGCTTTTAAAGAGATAATGAAGATGCTCAGAAGAGTTCAATACAAGGTTACATCTTAAAGGAGTGTCAGCAGCCTAAGAAAAACCAACCTAGCATCAGGTTTCACTCCAGGGGTGTTGAGAACCAGAAAAGAATAATCTTTGGTGGGACACTCCTAACCCATAACCGCTGGGTTCCCGGGGACCAGGGTCGCATCTACGGCGGGCACCCCTTCATTTTACCTCTCCCCTTGTCTTTGCTCCCAGCCCGCGCCCTCCCCAGCCTCCCACCTCAGGACCGCTCAGCCTGCCGGCCGCGGCGCCCAGCACCCGGCATTCCCATAAACCCCTTCGCCCGGAGCTTCAGAAAACGAAAGACAAAGCCGCTAGCCCAACCCGGCGGCAGGGGCGCGGGTCCGCGGGGCGCCGGAGCCGGGCATGCGCAGAGGCCACGGCGGGCTGCCGGCCTGCAGGAGCGAGGTCGGGGCGACAAGCCGCCGGGGCCCATACGCGGGTCTAGGGACCGAGCCCCGCCTGCCAGCGCCCGCGGCCTCAAGGGCCGGTTAGTAGCGGTAGGGAGTAGGCGAAAGGCGGGGCGGAGGCGGCGCGGGCGGCGAGGGCGCCTGGGGCGCAGCGTACCTGGTAGCGGCCAGTGAGCAGCTGGCTCCGCGACGGCGTGCACAGCGGCTGCGTGTAGTAGTTGTCCAGGAGCACCCCGCCGGCCGCCAGCGCGTCCAGGTGCGGCGTGCGGATGCGGGAGCCGTGGAAGCCCACGTCGTTCCAGCCCAGGTCGTCTGCCAGCACGAAGACCAGGTGGGGCGGCCGGCTGGCCTCGGCACCCGAGCCCAGCGGCTCAAACAGCAGCAGCAGCAGCAGCAGTAGCGGGAGGGCGACGGGGAGGAGCGACCGCCGAGGTCCGAGGCCTCGGGGCAGGCTCGCCGAGCGGCGCGGACCCATCCTTGGCCGCCCGCGGTCCCAGCGCCTGTGGCGCCACCAGCCCCGAGTACCGCTGATAGAATGAGGAACTGGGCGGCCGGGGCCTGCTCCGCCCCGGCGCGGGACGGCACCCCTAGCGGGCCGTGGGCTTGCCAGACCGGGCGCTCGGCTCCCGCCGCCTCCGACCCGGGCCCCCGGCCGCTGTGGCGGAGGAGGAGCCAGAAACAAACCCGCGGGCGCCCGCTGCTCGGCTTCTTGGAAACTAAGCTGACGCTTGGAGGGCACCAAGGGCCGTTACCTTCCCCGGCAATGAACTTTGCACTGTGGTTTCCAAAAAAAAAAAAAAAAAAACAAACAGATGTGTTATTTTATAACGCTTCAAAATTTACAAAGCATCTGCACAGCCCGTGTCTCTTGTAAAGCCTGCAACAACTCTGGCAGCTAGACATTATACTTAGTGCCAATTTTTCATAAGAAAAAATCTTATAAATAGTTAAGCCTCTGACTCAGATCCTGACCCATGATGTCTAACTAGCAAGTCATTTCTAGCACAAGAGCCCAGCCTGTGGCAGGTGGGAGGATAGTGAAAAGGCAGAGACCTAAATAGTCTTTCACATTCATTTATGCGTAGTGTACAGCCATGAAGCCACTTCCTCCCCACTAGCAAACAGGAGGCCAAACACACAGTCTGATTGCACTGTGCCCTTTGGAAGGTGCAGTTACTTTCAAGGTGCCCTGGGAGGAGTTGGAGTGTTGTGTGGTCATTGAATAGCTCATTTGCTATGACCCCACTCAGAGCTGGCTCCCCCACCAAGCAGTGACCGTAAGAAGCACACAGTATCTAATTAGCCTGAGATATCTGTGAGTGGAAGGAAAAAAATCCTTTAGTCACGTGCTTATTGAATTGGGAAGTTAGCCCTATGACCCGTAGATTCCCGTTGCCATCCAGACTTTCTGTCTACTCTCTGCCTGGAGATATAGCTGTTAATAGGTGTAGGGGAAAATTTTTGCATTGCCTAGAGAACATACCCTTCCAGGTTGAGTCTGATTCCGTGGAAGTTATTTACAACTTTATAAGTTATAGATAAATAACAATGGAAAACAATTCTTATTTATATATACACAAATGAACTTTATCCAGCAGAGTAACAATCCTTCCCCTCCACCACTACTACCAAGGAAAACAGTTTCACCTCCGCTTGCACATGTTGGTATTCCTGATCTGTTCTTTGGATTGTCCTTTGAATTGCTTTTAACACCTTACCAAATTTCCTTATGAATGAGTTAAATAAAATCATGTATTCACTTTTATATTTGTATGAGGGTCATGATTTTACCTTTATTCCCCAAGAATCCTTTAACATATGATATGTTTGCCTCTTAACATACTTACACTTTTTTTTCTTTGCATGAAGTAGATTACGTTATATGCACTTTAGTCTCCAGTGGAATCAATGAAATTTAGCAGAAAAAAGTTAAAATTTTAGCATTAGTTAAATTCAAAGAATAACTTTGAAGAACTATTTGACTCATTATGTCAAAGCTTGAACTTTTCCTTTAAACACCCTGTGGAAGACCTTGAAGGACTGAAAATTTCCGCTGTGGTTTTGTGTGTCTTTTTCCCCGGTAATTCTTCTTCCCTATTCTCCTTGATAAAAATCAAGAAGAAATAACTGATGGGTGCTAATTTGCAAGAACAATCCTTCCTTTGACCAACTTCTCCTGAAACTAGCTAAACTTGCACTGATTCTTATGTCCTATGTTTTTAAATAAAAGCATATGTTAATAGTGCTCTGGAAATGTGCAAATAGAAGAGTTAATTCTATTTTTCATCTATGTATTGAACACATAGTGTGCAGTCCAAGCTAGTTATTTTTTAAAATATCTCAATTGGAGTTTGATGTTTCTTCTCGATTAGAGGTTATGGATTTGAGCACGAATACCACAAAAAGTGATGTGCTATGTTTCTCGGTGCTTCCTATTAAGAAGCACATGATGATTTCTTATGGGATGACTTTGTTAGGGTAAACATTTCTTCACTGTGAGGTTAATATTTTCTTCTTGTAATTAATAAATATTTTATGGAGAGAATTTGAGAATATGTAAATATCCTATTATGCCTTACACACATTATTTTGCTTACCACTTTTAGTATCTTGCTTCTTGCTTCAATTAGTTATAATTAGGATGGCTACCAAATGCTGATTTTCATTTCCTCTATATTGTTAGAGGAATATTCTAATTCCTTCATTTCCTCTATATTATTAGAGGAATTATATATGTGAACTAGTGAATTCCTGTTTTAATCAATATGCTATAATCCTTTACTATAGTTATTTCAATGCTCAAATTTTCTCTGTTTTGGCCAGTGGGAACCCCTACAATCTGGCTCATATCCTTTTGGTATGTCCTCTTAAATCTTTGTGCATGTCCACACATTTTGATACAATGAGATTTTCTAGGCTCAACTTGCACTTTTCCGCCCTCAATCCCGGAATCAGATATTTCTCCAAGGAACCGTGATTCCGTTTTTTGTTTGTTTGTTTGTTTGTTTGTTTTTGAGACGGAGTCTCGCCCTGTTGCCCAGGCTGGAGTGGAGTGGCACAATCTCGGCTCACGACAATCTCGGCATCCAAGGTTCAAGAGATTCTCCTGCCTCAGCTTCCCGAGTAGCTGGGACTACAGGCACATGCCACCACACCTGGCTAATTTTTGTATTTTTAGTAGAGATGGGGTTTCACCATGTTGGCAAGGATGCCCTCGAACTCCTGACCTCAGGTGATCCACCCCCCTCAGCCTCCCAAAGTGCTGGGATTACAGGTGTGAGCCACTGTGCCTGGCCAGAACTCTGATTCTTTTTAGGGATGACATTTAGAAACCAATCTCTGTGTTTTAGATGTGCTCATTGCTACTGGGCTGTCATCACTTCTACGATCTCACTCAAGACAAAGATAGGAACCATATATACATATATATACACACACACATATATAAATGTTTATACATACACCACACCCACATACTATATCTAAACATATATATATATATAACCATGAGTTTATCATGAATACCTCTAATTCTATTTCCCCTCATTTCTATATGTGTATGAGTTGTACTAGTTTTCATCACTAGCTACTGAGTAGTATATTGAAAACAGTTTGGCAATTTCTTACAAAACTAGACCTATTCTTATCCTACAATACAGCAGTCACACTCCTTGGTATCTATCTGAAGGAGGTGAAAACTTATATCCACACAAGAACCTGCACACATGCTTACAGCAGCTTTATTCATAGTTTCGAAAACTTGGAAGCAATGAAGATGTCCTTCAGTAGGTGAAAGGATAAACGGTGGTACATGCAGAAAATGAAATAGTATACAGCAGTAAAAAGATAGGAGCTATCAAGCCATGAAAGACATGGTGGAACGCTCAATGCATATTACGAAGTGAAAGAAGCCACTCTGAAATAGCTACATACTATATGATTCCAGCTGTATGACATTTCGAAAAAGGCAAAACTATGGAGACAGTAAAAAAGATCAGTGGTTGCTGGGTTTGGGAAGTGGGGATAAGTAGAGGTAGCATGGAGGATTTTTTAGGGCAGCAGTCTCCAACATTTTTGGCACCAGGAACTGGTTTTGTGGAAGACAGTTTTTCCACAGACTGGGCAGCAGGGGTGTGGGAATGGTTTCAGGATGATTCAAGCACATTTCATTTATTGTGCACTTTATTTCTATTATTATTACATTATAATATACAATGAAATAATTATACAACTCACCATAATGTAGAATCAGTGGGAGCTCTGAGTTTGTTTTCCTGCAACTAGATAGTCCCATCTGAGGGTGATGGGAGACAGTGACAGATCATCAAGCATCAGATTCTCTTAAGGGGCGCACAGCCTAGATCCCTCACATGCACAGTTCACAATAGAGTTTGCGCTCCTATGGGAATCTAATGCTGCTGCTGACCTGGCAGGAGGCGGAGCCGAGGCTGTAATGCAAGTGATGGGAAGCAGCTGTAACTACAGATGAAGCTCTGCTCACTTGCCCACTGCTCACCTCCTGCTGTGCGGCCCAGTTCCTAATGGACCACAGACAGTACCATCCATGGCCTGGGGGTTAGGGACGCCTGTTTTAGACCAGTGACACTACTCTTTATGATACTACAATGGTGGATATGTCATTATACATTCATCCAAACCCATGGAATGTACAACACCAAGAATAAACCCAAAAGTAAATTGAACTTTACATGATTATGTTATGTCAATGTAGGTTCGTCAGCTGTACAGATGTACCACTCTGGTGAGGGATGTTGATAATGGGGGATGTAAGCATGTGTGGGGACAAGGGTTATATGGGAAATCACTGTACCTTCTTCTCAATTTTGCTGTGATCTAAAATTGCTCTAAAAAAACTAAGTCTTTTTTAAAAAGTACTATACTTTTTTTTCTAATCTGATATGAGAAATGATATATCACTATAGTATTTTAGTTTTGCTTTTCTCTTATGATTAAAATGGAACATCTTTTCATGTGATGAAGGACCCTTTTAATGTCACTTTTGTGAATTGTCTGTGTTGTTTTCAATTGGGTTTTTGGTCTTTTCCCATTCAATTTTAAGAATTTTTTGTATATTACACAGGTTACCCCTTTAATTGTGGTTATTTATCACAAATATTTTCTTCCAGTTTGTCAGTTGTCAAATTGGTGTTTTTAACATGGAAAAGTTATTTTTTAATGTTAGACAAATTTATCAATATTTTCTATGGTTACATCTGGATTCTGGGTCACAGTTAAACTATCCTTATACCAAAGTTAAAGTAAAATTTACCCATTTTTTTCTACTAGTAATTGCATAGCTACATTTTTACATTTAGATCCCTGATCCATGGGCATTATTTTTGTGTACAATGTGGAATATGGATCTCCTTTTCTTTTTCCAAATGACTGGCCAGTTGTCTCAGCACCATTCATAGGGAATTCCATTTTTGTCCCAATGATATGAGAGCCACATTTATCATATGCTTAATTTCCACATACACTTGGCTCTATTTCTAGGTTTTCAGTTAGTTGGATTCTACTTGCCTGTTTACTCATAGCACTAGATGGTCTCAGATTTAGAGGCTTTACAGTATGTTGACATGTATGATAGGGCTAATGACTCTTCATAGCTTTCCATTTTTAGTGTTTTCCTGGCTATTCCTGCATGTGTTCTTCCTTTTTCTTTCTTTTTTCTTTCTTTCTTTCTCTCTCTCTTTTTTTTTTTTTTTTTTTTTTTTTGACAGTGTCTCCCTCTGTTGCCCAGGCTGGAGTGCAGTGGTACAATCATGGCTCACTGTAGCCTCGACCTCCTGAGTTCAAGTGATCCTTTTGCCTCAGCCTCCCCAGGAGCTGGGGACTACAGGTGTGAGCCACCACACTCAGCTAATTTCTCAAACTTTTCTGTAGAGATGGGGTCTCACTATGTTGCCCAGGCTGGTCTTGTCCTGAGCACAAGTGATCTTCCTGCTCTGGCCTCCCAAAGTACTGGGATTACAGGCATGAGCCACCACACCCGGCCCCAAAATTTTTATAATATTCAGTTGTCATATCTAAGAATAAGGAGTGCCTTTCCATTTAAGGTCTATTTTTGCACCTTTTAGAAGTGTTTTCCTCATATCAGTTTTGTGCTTAAACTTATTTCTAAATATTTTTATCTTCTCTTTTGCTATTGAAATGGGGCTTTCTCTACCATTATAACTTTTAACTGGCTATTATTTGTGGACATGAAGGCTATGGTATCTACCAATTTGTATCCTACCAATTACTGAACTCTTGTATTGTTTGAGTTGGTTTAATCATTAGTTTCTTTTAGGGTTTTCCCAGTACATAGTCATATCAGTAAAAACTATTCCAGTCAGTTAGAAGGTGCAAAAATTGGGACAGAAATAAAAGCAGCTCCCAATTCAGAAGTGAAATAAAAGCTCATTGTTTGGCATGTGGGGTGCCTGGAACTCTAAACGTATTTTTTACATAGAAATGATATACATAATCACCTGGCTTGCATTCTAACCCTCACAAAACCTACTTAACCCATAGTGAAAATCTTTTATAACTCCTAAAGTCAGTAAGAAAAAGACCAACAAACAATTTTCAAATGGGTAAAGTATAGGAACACAATTGTTTACAGAAGAGGAAATACAAGTGACCATTAAATATATGAATAGATGCTCAATCTCACTCAAAAAGAGAAATGCAAATAGAAACATCAATAATATACCAGTGAGAACTCAGTGCTTTGGGGAGAGTGTAAAGAAACAAGCCCTCTTACACATTCATCAGCGAAGTGAAATTTGGCTTAACCTCTAAGGGGAACAACTTTGCATATCTATCAAAATGCACATACACTTTAATTCAACAATCCCAGTTCTAGGAATGTATCCTATAGAGATACTCAGTGTGAGAAATAGACAACAAGATATTCATTTTAGCCTTATTTGTAATGGAAAAAGGCCAATAATAGGATCTGGTTAAATTAATTATGGAATACTAAGCAATCATTAAAAAGGATGATATAAATTATCTCCAAAACACTGTTAATTTCTAAAAGGCAAAGGACATTATGGTTGGTATGCTCTCATTTATTTAAAAATATATGTGTACATATGTGCATATATATATGTACTACATGTAGAGAGAGGGGCATGCATGTTTATAGAGTATTTCAAGAATGTACAGAAGAAATTATAACATTGGTTGTCTCTGGATAGACTGGTTAACTGGGAACAGGGATGGGAAAGAGAATAACTTCTCACCATATACCCTTTTATATGTTCTAAATGTTAAACTCTGTGCATATATCATCTATTTCAAATAATAATAATAATAATGGTAATAACATAGTTTACATTTCAACAAAAAGTAAAATTCATTATAATTGAGAACAGAGGACCAAGAATAAGTCTTCCCCAGTGAACACCTTTGTAAAGCCTGCAGGCCATGCACTAAGAGAATCACATAGATGCTAATGCCGTGCCTCTTGGTTTCTGTGGTTTGCAAGGTTCTTGGCTTGTGCCACCTGGTTATAAACTACATTCAGAAGACAGGATTCCTGCATCTCGGTGCTTCTCCTGTTTTTGTTGCAATGTCTTTGAATATGATAAATATGACATAAAAAGACTAAACAATTTTAAATACTTTATCTCTAAATTATTAACTGTTGGGGTACAGTAACAAGAGCTTCCTTGCTGGAGAGATAAGCATGGTAAGAGGTCTTTCTTCAGAGAGAAAACCTGAAGTCCACTAACTACATGTGGCAAATTGTGGTTGGTGTTACTTATTGCTTCATTACTACCCTGAACTGTCCAAAAGGAGATAGACTTGAACATTAGAAAGAAGACTAAACTTTGTTAATTTAGATGCCAGCTATTAAATATTTTTATGATCTATTTAGTTTTAGAAACAGATAGAAATGGATTTATTACTACCATATCTAAGTGAGGAGCAGAGAGTCTTCTTAAAGGCCTTTAAGATCATAAACCAAACTTATAGAGGTGTTTTTGAGGTCCTTTTATCCTTCTTTTAGCTAACGAATATAAGTTATTCATTAGTGCTAACTACTGTCAATGCACTAAGAACCATCAAGATTCTATGCATATAGAAAGGTAATTCTCTGGTCGGGTGTGGTGGCTCACACATGTAATCCCAGCACTTTGGGAAGCCGAGGCGGGTGGATCACCTGAGGTCAAGAGTTTGAGACCAGCCTGGCCAACATAGTCAAACCCTATCCCTACTAAAAATATAAAAGTTAGCCAGGTGTGGCTGCGTGCACCTGTAATCCCAGCTACTTGGGAGATTGAGGCAGGAGAATTGTTTGAACCTGAAAGGTGGAGGCTGCAGTCACACCGCCGCGTTTTCGGCCTGGGTGGCAAAGTGAGACACCCTCTCAAAAAAAAAAAAAAAAAAAAGGGAAAAAGAAAAAAAAATTATTTGTAAGAAGCATCTTCAATTTATTGTTGGCTTTGTTCTTGAATTAGTGTGTGTGTGTGTGCATTGGGAGGAAAAGAGACACAAAAAACCCTCCAAAAAATCAGTGAATCCAGGAGCTGTTTTTTGAAAAGATCAACAAAATTGATAGACTGCTAGCAAGACTAATAAAGAAGAAAAGAGAGAAGAATCAAATAGACGCAATAAAAAATGGCAAAGGGGATATCACCACCGATCCCACAGAAATACAAACTACCATCAGAGAATACTATAAACACCTCTACACAAATAAACTAGAAAATCTAGAAGAAATGGATAAACTCCTGGACACATACACCCTCCCAAGACTAAACCAGGAACAAGTTGAATCCCTGAATAGACCAATAACAGGCTCTGAAATTGAGGCAATAATTAATAGCCTACCAACCAAAAAAAGTCCAGGACCAGACAGATTCACATCTGAATTCTACCAGAGGTACAAAGAGGAGCTGGTACCACTGCTTCTGAAACTATTCCAATCAATAGAAAAACAGGGAATCCTCCCTAACTCATTTTATGAGACCAGCATCATCCTGATATCAAAGCCCGGCAGAGACACAAGAAAAAAAGAGAATTTTAGACCAATATCCCTGATGAACATCAATGCAAAAATCCTCAATAAAATACTGGCAAACTGAATCCAGCAGCACATCAAAAAGCTTATCCACCAAGATCAAGTTGGCTTCATCCCTGGGATGCAAAACTGGTTCAACATATGCAAATCAATAAACGTAATCCATCACATCAACAGATCCAAAGACAAAAACCACATGATTATCTCAGTAGATGCAGAAAAGGCCTTCGACAAAATTCAACAGCCTTCATGCTAAAAACTCTCAATAAATTCAGTATTGATGGGACATATCTCAAAATACTAAGAGCTATTTATCACAAACCCACAGCCAATATCGTACTGAATGGGCAAAAACTGGAAGCATTCCCTTTGAAAACTGGCACAAGACAGGGATGCCCTCTGTCACCACTCTTATTCAACATAGTGTTGGAAGTTCTGGCCAGGGCAATCAGGCAAGAGAAAGAAATAAAGGGTATTCAATTAGGAAAAGAGGAAATCAAATAGTCCCTGTTTGCAGATGACATGATTGTATATGTAGAAATCCCCATTGTCTCAGCCCCAAATTTCCTTAAGCTGATAAGCAACTTCAGCAAAGTCTCAGGATACAAAATCAATGTGTAAAAGTCACAAGCAGTCCTCTACACCAATAACAGACAAACAGAGAGCCAAATCATGAGTTAACTCCCATTCACAATTGCTACTAAGAGAATAAAATACCTAGGAATCCAACTTACAAGGGATTTAAAGGACCTCTTCAAGGAAAACTACAAACCACTGCTCAAGGAAATAAAAGAGGACACAAACAAATGGAAGAACATTCCATACTCATGGATAGGAACAATCAATATCATGAAAATGGCCATACTGCCCAAGGTAATTTGTAGATTCAATGCCATCCCCACTAAGCTACCAAAGACTTTCTTCACAGAATTGGAAAAAACTGGTTTAAAGTTCATATGGAACCAAAAAAGAACCCTCATTGCCAAGACAATCCTAAGCAAAAAGAAGCAAAAAGAACAAAGGAGGCATCAGGCTACCTGACTTCAAACTATACTACAAGGCTACAGTAACCAAAACAGCATGGTACTGGTACCAAAACAGAGATATAGACCAATAGAACAGAACAGAGGCCTCAGAAATAACACTACACATCTACAACCCTCGGATCTTTGACGAATCTGACAAAAATAAGAAATGGGAAAGGATTCCCTATTTAATAAATGGTGCTGGGAAAATTGGCTAGCTATATGTAGAAAGGTGAAACTGCATCCCTTCCTTACATCTTATACAAAAATTAATTCAAGGTGGATTAAAGACTTAAATGTTAGACCTAAAACCATAAAAACCTTAGAAGAAAACCTAGGCAATACCATTCAGGACATAGGCATGGGCAAAGACTCCATGACTAAAACACCAAAAGCAATGGCAACAAAAGCCAAAATAGACTAATGGGATCTGATTAAACTAAAAAGCTTCTGCACAGCAAAAGAAACTACTATCATAGTGAACAGGTAACCTACAGAATGGGAGAAAATGTTTGCAATCTACCCATCTGACAAAGGGCCAATGTCCAGAATCTACAAAGAACTTAAATTTACAAGAAAAAATCAGACATCTCCATCAAAAAGTAGGCAAGGGATATGAACAGACACTTCTCAAAAGAAGACATTTATGCAGCCAACAGACACATGAAAAAATGCTCATCATCACTGGTTATCAGAGAAATGCAAATCAAAACCACAATGAGATACCATCTTACACCAGTTAGAATGGCAATCATTAAAAAGTCAGGAAACAACAGGTGCCGGAAAAAGTGTGGAGAAATAGGAAGACTTTTACACTATTGGTGAGAGTGGAAACTAGTTCAACCATTGTGGAAGACAGTGTGGTGATTCCTCAAGTACCTAGAACTAGAAATACCATTTGACCCAGCCATCCCATTACTGAGTATATACCCAAAGGATTATAAATGATGCTACTATAAAGACACATGCACATATATGTTTATTGTGGCACTATTCACAATAGCAAAGACTTGGAACCAACCCAAATGTCCATCAATGATAGACTGGATTAAGAAAATGTGTCACATATGCATCATGGAATACTATGCAGCCATAAAAAAAGGATGAGTTCATGTCCTTTGTAGGGACATAGATGAAGCCAGAAACCACCATTCTGAGCAAACTATCACAAGGACAGAAAACCAAATACCGCATGTTCTCACTCATAGGTGGGAATTGAACAATGAGAACGCTTGGATGCAGGGTTGGGAACATCACACACTGGGGCCTATCGTGGGGTGGAGGGGTGGGGGAGGGATAGCATTAGGAGAAATACGTAATGTAAATGACAAGTTAATGGGTGCAGCACACCAACATGGCACATGTATACATATGTAACAAACCTTCACATTGTGCACATGTACCCTAGAACTTAAAGTATAATTTAAAAAATAAATAAATAAATTACTGTTAATCGGATTTTTTTTTTTACTTGTAGCTAAATGCTTTCTAACCAATGTCCATTATAACCTGTCTTATTAGGAAACTGCTCCTGGGTGGTAAGATAACATGTTCCCTGTCTCTAACCCTTACCTCTTATTCATTTTTCAATGCAGTCTGGTTTTTGCCTTCACTGATATCCTGAAATTATTCATGCCAGTAGCACCCATGACCACTCTGCTTCGCCTGAGGGATGCTTTTCAGCCTTTAGTTTTACTTGACATCTTTTTATCTTCTGACACTGTTAGCCATCCCCTCCTTCTCAAAATGTTCTCTCCCCTCGGCCTTCATGACATCATGGCTTGTAATTAAACATCTCCTTGTTTTTTAGTTAAATGCTTGATCTCTCCAGTCCATAAACTTGATGAAGGCAAGGCCATGTCTGTCTTGTTCACCACTGCTCTTTCAGTGCCTGTCCTATAGTAAGTACTCCACAAACATGCGTAGGTTAATGAACATTAAGGAAAGCAATTACTCATATAACTTAAAATACAGGAAAGGCATTAGTAGATGTTATGTAGACTGTGCTTGGTTGGTGGCAGACCTGGGGAAAGCAGGTCTTGTGATTTTTTAGCCCAGTAGCTTTTGTGTCACCCCACCACCTCTGTGCTTCATGGCATGTTAATATTTCCAAAATCTTTTCCTGGAGAAAATACAATTAAATAATGTGTTACCCTTTTGTCATTCACAATGCAGCTTTCCATACATGTTATGGTTTGATTTGTTCCCTACAACTTCATTTGTTGGAGGCTTCATTCCTCACTGTGGCAGTGTGGGGAGGTGGGGTCTAGTGGGAGGTATCTGGGTCATGGCCTTTCTCATTAATGCCTTTCTCTCAGGAATGGGTTAGCTATTTCAGGATTTCTAATGGGTTCTATAGCTAATGGGTTAGCTATAGCAGGATTTCAGTCCCCTTTTCTCTCTCACAAGCACGCCCTCTCATCTCTTCTGCTTTTCTGCAATGCTATGAAGCAGCACAAGGCCCTCACCAGATGCAATCACCAGGTCTTGAACTTCCCAGCTTCCAGAACCATAAGCTAAATAAACCTCTTTCCTTTATAAATTACCCAGATCCAGGCATTTTATTATAGCAACAGAAAACAAACTAAATACACTACGAGTAGTCTAATTCATTAATGGCAGGGGATAAAAATAGGATGATAATTTATATTTTTATGTGAAGATTCATCAGAAGAAGGATATAATTAATTTGATTTTTGGTGGCTCCGCTTTCCTGGGACTTTAGCTAAAGAATACTATTTGTATCTACTCATCTGACAAAGGGCTAATATCCAGAACCTACAAAGAACTCAAATTTATGAGAAAAAAACAAACAACCCCATCAAAAAGTGGGCAAAGGATATGAACAGACACTTCTCAAAAGAAGACATTCATACAGCCAACAGACACATGAAAAAATGCTCATCATCACTCGCCATCAGAGAAATGCAAATCAAAACCACAATGAGATACCATCTCACACCAGTTAGAATGGCAATCATTAAAAAATCAGGAAACAACAGGTGCTGGAGAGGATGTGGAGAAATAGAAACACTTTTACACTGTTGGTGGGACTGTAAACTAGTTCAACCATTGTGGAAGACAGTGTGGAGATTCCTCAAGGATCTAGAACTAGAAATACCATTTGACCCAGCCATCTCATTACTGGGTATTATACCCAAAGGATTATAAATCATGCTGCTATAAAGACACATGCACACGTATGTTTATTGCAGCACTATTCACAATAGCAAAGACTTGGAATCAACCCAAATGTCCATCAGTGACAGATTGGATTAAGAAAATGTGGCACATATACACCATGGAATACTATGCAGCCATAAAAAATGATGAGTTTTTGTCTTTTATAGGCACATGGATGCGGCTGGAAACCATCATTCTCAGCAAACTATCGCAAGAACAGAAAACCAAACACCGCATGTTCTCACTCACAGGTGGGAATTGAACAATGAGATCACTTGGACACAGGAAGTGGAACGTCACACACCCGGGCCTATTGTGGGGAGGGAGGAGGGAGGAGGGATAGCATTAGGAGATATACCGAATGTAAATGACGAGTTGATGGGTGCAGCACACCAACATGGCACATGTATACATATGTAACAAACCTGCACTTTGTGCACATGTACCCTAGAACTTAAATTAAAAAAAAAAATGCTATTTGTGTAGCCAAAACTTTTTTCCTTTCACAACTGCTGTGTTTCCTGATAATATCAACCTTTCCTTTTGTTCAATTAAAATATGCACAACATGCTCTCAGTAAAATTCCAGAATCTCGTCTGTCTGTTATTTAATGTCCCACACAGTATACTTTAAGATGTTTTTTTCTGTCATCTTTCCTTATCAGTAGAAAAGAAGAAAGACACAGATTAGTTAGGATGTTAACATTAGCAACATACCATAAATGTTTTGCTAATGTGTTGACTAGAAACTGTTTTTGCAATTCCAAAAACTTTTCGTCACTCAGGGGAAGAAAGTGCCTATCATTCATCATCACATTCTTGAGAATGTTTTTCTGAACCGTAGACACAGACTTCTGCGCATCACCAGTGTTTTCAAGTATGCTGGCTGTTTGCTGTTCACGGCTGACACTAACCTCTCTCCGTGTATGTTCCACTTTTCAGAAGCTAGTGGTTTCAGTTAGGCCCTTTTAAGTCAAGGTTCTCACCCAAGAACTGGCCAGCAAGCCATCAGGAGCCGAGAGCTTTGGGAACTGGTCTTTTATTCTCTCTGTTTCTCTCTCAGTGTCTCCCTCCTTATCGGGAGCTCTCATTGCTCCCTTGGGCTTATGGCTTCTATTTCTATCCATCTTTTCAGCTTCAGCTTTTAGTACTAACCAGTTTTTCCTCTGATGGTTCACAATCCAAATTCCCATGGAAGAAATCTGGTTAACTCTTCTCAGCTTTCCATAGTTAAGGTGTGTTGAAGGTCGTTGTCAGCCCATGAATTGGCTGATACCACACCTGGTGCTGAGGCCAGGACGGACTGGCTGAGTATGAGTGGGGGTGCTGGGGTAATCTACGAAACCTAATAGCACCTAACATACAACAAAAGAGAGAATGAGGGCAACTTCTTAAGGAAATCGGGGTAGACTTCTTTTATCCTGTGCGTAGGATTTCTTTAAATTTTTCACATTCATCTGAATGGTCTATTCTTTATTCATCAGTTTTAGTGCTATATTAACTATATGATATGAATTTAATGTTGTACTTTTATTATTGCTTCTTGATAATATAGTATGCAAAAAAGAGTCTAAACCTATTTCACAGAGGAGGAACCCAGAGATGGTATGTAACTATCCTGAGGTCATGGGGTTATAGAAAGGCAGAGAATGAGAAGCTGATATCCCAAATTCCCAGCACTAACATGAACTGGATTAAAGAATCTAGATAATATTCCCAATAATTAGGAAATTTGTTTGTTACCAAAGGAATTTCCTTCTTTTCTCATCTAAGAGGACATGCCAAAGAGAAATGAACATGTGAAGAGTTCTAATATATAACTACTGTTATAAAACATTTAAAATGTAAAATTGGCACCTTTTCAAACTTACAAGTTAAGAAATCATTTTAAAGTTTATTCAAATGACAGAATCTTACCATGCTTCATATTCAGTTTTTTTAATACTTAAGAAAACATCTATAAATGTGTAACAAATGTATGCATGTATAAATTAATTATAAATGATAAACCACCCTTTACAAAATAAATTGATTTATTCCATCAACTACACCCAAATAATTTCAAAAAGTATATCAAAGAATTATTTCTAAATTGATTTTTTTTCTTGCTGTACATAGCACTAACTGTCAGCTCTTAAGCTTTTGTTTGACCTGCTTTGTCAAATGCTTTGTGAAATGATATTCAGAACAGCACCATGTGATGTCAACTTGCATTAATTCTTTCCCAAAGAGAGGTGTTCAGTATTCAAACTGTGTTTGTACTGGCACAATCTATTTATGTTTCAGCTTCATTTCTGAAAGTTTACAAGTACCGCTTCCTTTGGAAGACTCTGTTCTTTCTTGCAACTTCTCTTCTAAAACAACCTTTGAAAGGAGAATAATAATGTCCTATAAAGCTCCTTTCAGGGAAGGCATTAAGAAAATGATAAATATTTCAGAGAATTGAATTAAAATGTTGGCTATATGTCAATGTTAAAATTTACTATTTTCATTACAGCTATATCATGAAAAATTAAAACTATCATTTATTCATCTAAGGAAAGATTTCTCCATGAAGTAAATCCATCAACAATATTATACATGTTTTCACGTAAAAGATAATTTATTAATTTGTTTTCAGCTATCAAGAACCGAATGCATTTGTTACTAAAATTATAAAATGTCCTTTAATTCGTTTATAGTAATGATTGTATATATTAGCAAACACCTAAATGTTTTGCTGACTGGGTAATGTGGGGTAATAAAAAAAAAATTCATTTCAAATTTCTTCATTTAAAAGAAAAATGTAAATCATTTATCTATTATTCTGTCTTGCTTAGAAAACACTTAACAGAAAGGTTTCGTTAAGATTCTAAATCTAGACTTTGATGATTTTGAAAGAATTCCTGGTTTCCTCTAGTCCCCTGGGAACCAATTATGATAATTTCAAGGACAGTCATTAGCAACTCCAATTCAGTTGACTGCTAAAGGTCTTTTTTCAAGTTTTGTCCTTTCCACCTTTTTTCTGAAGCCGGTTTCTGGTTGGTTCGGTCAGTACCAAAGGTTGTTGTATGACGACTGCTGGGTAATTTTTGCCTAATAGTTCAACTTCCACTTGCTGTCCCACTTCACTTAGTTCCACAGGGACATATGCGAATGCCAGACTCTTCTGGATGCTGTAGCTATAGCTTCCAGATGTCGTGTTGCCAACCACCTGGAAAACAAGACCCAACAGTCCTCAGTGTCTCGGTCACAGCTCTGTGCTCCTCATCTCTGGGTGAAAAAAAACCCTGAAATACAGATTCAACTTAGAAAATGGAAGTTTTCTGAAATGCTGTCTGGGGACACAACACCAGAGACACAGGAGGAAAACTTCACATTTTGAGAAGATGAATGAAAGCTTACAAATTATGAAAAGTAACTCTCAAGGTACACATCTGTATTACTCTGAAATTTCTCATTTTTAAAACAATAATACTTAGTTTAGGCCAGGAGTGGTGGCTCGTGCCTGTAATCCCAGCACTTGGGGACGCCAAGGCAGGCGGATCATTTTAGGTCAGGAGTTCAAGACCAGCCTGGCCAAAATGGTGAAACCTTGTCTCTACTAAAAATACAAAAATTAGCTGGGCGTGGTGGCAGGCACCTACACTCTCTGAGGCATACTCAGAAGGCTGAAGCATGAGAATTGCTTGAACCTGGGAGGCGGAGATTGCAGTGAGCCGAGATCTGGCCACTGCACTCCAGCCTGGATGACAGAGTGAGACTGTCTCCAAAAAAAAGTCTATATAACAAGTTTGATTAAAAGATAAGAAGGTTATTGGAAATCAGGTCTAAAGGAAAGAATGAAAAAGAAGGAAAAGCAGAAAATACAGAAAACTGTCGTCAAAACATTACACGGAACAAAAAGAAAAGGAAGACAACAAAAGTAAAACATGATACAGAGCCCTGCTCAAAATGGCTTCTCCTGGCCACACTACATTGCACTAATCCTTAAAGTCTTACCATCTGGCTCAGTGGACTGCTTATAGCTGGAGCTCAAGACATTCACGGACGGGAATCAGCCTGGTGATCATTCAGCTGCCTCAGCAAAGAGCACACTACAGTCAACAATCTTACTATAGCACTTCTAGTATTTTAGATGCTAACACATTCATGACTTTAATTGCAGACTCCTATCTCTGTAGTCCCAGTTTTTAATTCTCTTTGAAACCTCAAATCAGAAGCTCTCCATATGATTTCTAAACTTACTGTGAAAACTGGTTGATTGAAAAAAAAAATGTGAATACATTCATTAGTAAAAGTTTCTCTCTGGCTGATTGTTAACTGCCAAGTTATAACACATGCTTTAAAATTGCTGTTCTCCTTTAGATCATAGTTCAGTGATACAGGCAGGGATTAGGGTCAGAGAGGTTAGAGTTTCAATCATTGCTGTTTTTTTTTTTTTTTTCCTGGTGTGGAAGAAGACTACTGACTCTCCATATTTATTGCTTTATATTATAAGAATTAAACAAAGAAACAGAGACAAGAAAATCACTTTTGGAAATTTCACAATCACCAATTTGCAACAGAAATTGAGGCATAATATTTATGCTAACAAATATGTTGGAAGGATTGTCACCTCAGCCCACAACTGCAGGTGGAAACTCCTGGATTTTCACTTAATCCATTACTCAGTGATGAACATTTTTTGTTTTTTTCCCAAAGCCTTAGATGATTTTCAGGTGAATGTGTGTTGTTCTTCTCCACTAGTATGTTTCTGGCACAGTTATGTTTAAAGTGATCTGGTCCTACAGAATGCCTCCACACCAGCGTGATACCACCACCAAGATATTCCTCACATTTAAAATCTCCATGAGATGAAGAAGATGTCCACCAGCTGCTGTTTCCCCATCACCCTCACAACCCTGGAAGAAGGTCTGTTTGTCCTCACAATATATTCTGCAGGCATAGATGCTGTGGGTGGTACTAGCTATTTTCTTATTCTCATACAAGTTGGAAAGAACCATTTTCACCTGTTTGGGACAAACTAATGGAGACAAGTCTGCCTGAAAACTACTTATTTGGTCTGTAACAGAAATGCCATGATCAATCGGAGAGAATTCTATTTCTCTTTGATTTTCACTGATATCAAAATCCAGTGCTTTTACCGAGCTTTCTGGCTGATACGCAAAAATGAGACCATCTTCACATTCAACATCTTTCTCTGCAGTTTCTTTCTTTACATCTGGGCGTGATTCTGTCATCTGAGATTTTGTATTGGAACATCTCTTATTTTCTCCACTCACAGGTAAAGAATACTTTCACCAATATTCTGTCATTTTCTCATTAAATATTTTGGGAGGAAAAGAAACATAGCCTGGATCCCAGGGACACAAAGCAGGTACTCTTTCTGAACCAAATGGGGTGGCCACGTATGTATTTCCTCAAGGTTATTCAATAAATGCACAAGTTCTTGCCCTTTAAGCCAATGAGCATTCAACTGATAGAGAGGCGGAGCTGTACCTGGGTACTCATTTGGCAGCATCACTTGCAAGCAAAGTGTCAATTTGGGGTCATCTATATCGTCACTAATTCTAACACAAAGTATTTTGGCACAGTTATCAATGACACACCATTCCTCGCCATCGATGGCTGCCATTACTTCACTTTCTTCATCCTGCCTTTGGTCACCCCTGCGTCCCCCTCAGCCATGTGGAACCTGGGAGCAGCTCTGTGGCTGCACCCAATCATTGCTTTTGTTTTTGTTTGTTTTTTGAGATGGAGTCTTGCTCTGTTGCACCAGCTGGAGTGCAGAGGTGCAATCTTGGCTCTCTGCAACTTCCGCCTCCCGGGTTCAAGTGATTCTCCTGCCTCAGCTTCCTGAGTAGCTGGGACTACAGGTGTGCATCACCATACCCGGCTAATTTTTATATTTTTAGTAGAGATGGGGTTTCACCATGTTGGCCAGGCTGGTCTCGAACTCCTGAACTCAAGTGATCAGCCTGCCTTGGCCTCCCAAAGTGCTGGGATTACTGGCATGAGCTATCATGCCTGGCTTAATCATTGCTTTTTGAAAGACTTTCTTGGTAACCTTGGTTTCATTTCCCCACCTGTAAGAGAGAGATTTGGGTTTGGAGCCCTAGGAGAGTTAATCTGGTTTGCTTGAGCGTCTTCAGAAAACAGGAAGAGACCAGCGCTGGTCTCAGGCTGTGATCCCCTGACTCACTGGGTCAAAAGCCCACAATCACTCTTAGGAGACTACATGCACCGTTTCCTCAGCCCTTCTCATCTCCTAACATCCCAGCAGTGATTTGTCTTGCAGCCATTCTGCATTAGTAAACTGAAAAAAGAGAGTCCTTACTTACGAGTGCTGTTTTTAAAGTTTGCTTTGCTTTCTGCTAGAATTTACTTTCATTTCTACTTGAATTTCTCTCTAATCCAGGGGTTAGAAGCCCAGGGTATTTCAGAAGTCTGGCCTTTCCTTGTACCCTATTACTAAATCTCCAGGGAAATGTTTTCCCTTACATAAATTTCAAACAGTTTTCCCTAAAATCTTCCAGGTTCAATTAGATCCATTCCATCTTTTAGTTCAGTGAACTGTGAGAACAATTGGTCCCCACCCTCTGCCTGGTAAATTCTCATTCTTTGTTAAAACAAACATTGACCTTCTTTTTACCAATGTGAATAATTCTCATCTATTTTTAGCCTTTTCTCATTTCTCTCTCAAATTATAAGAAGTCTCTATCTGACTTCCAGAAGGTAACATGGCAAATGGCCTTTGAAGGAAGTTAACATAATTTTGTTTGATGTTCTATTGTGTTTTTCTTTGTCCTTGTGTGTTGTAGTTTACAAAAAATAATTTTAAAAACCTTCTAAGCTCTCCAAACCCTCCACAAACCTCTATTTCAAAGCATCTTTTATAACTGAGTCACCCAATATAAAGAAAGCCTTTCTCATGACCATCTTTATGCCTTGATTTTAAAAAAATTAAACCTCATTTAAGGTTAGAATCCCTTTCTCCAGCACTGCCCTGCTCCCAGTTGGACTTGACCTTTCCCCAAGGCACTAAAGACCATCTGACATGCAATATACTTTATTTATTTTGTCCACTGTCCATCTCTCCCTCCTCTGGAATGTAAACTCCATGAGGTCAGAGATTCTTGTGTTTTGTTCACTGCTGTATCCCCAGTGCCTAGAATATCACTGGCATATGGTAGACACTAAAAAAAAAAAAAAAAAAGAAAAGGCAATAAACAAATACATTTGTACCCTATCTCTAGCACTGAAAATGCTTGCAAGAATAAAATACTAAAAGCAACACAAGTCAAGACAAAGTCTGAAAATAAAAAGCAAAAATTATTTCAAAGCAGTCCAGAGTAAAGACGATCCAAGAAGGGCCTCTGAAAAAGGATCAAAAAAGAAGACCATCTGCATGTTAAAATGATGACCTTAGTAAGCATCAAAGAGCAGGCAAACTCATATTAGGAAATCCAAGAGCTAGAATCCTATAATTTGATTAGCAGTTTTATAAGCAGATGGCAAGGAAAGGTGAACAATATAGCATGTAAATGCAGTATATGCATAGGCAGATGAAAAAACTTTAGATTGGAGCTTGGGTTTTCAGGGTTTTAAAACTAATTTTGGTATCATCATATTTAAGGTGGCTAAAAATCAGTTGACTGTGGATGACGTGGGAATACAGAAAAATACAGCATAATATCTCTTTCATTCCATGCTGAGTAAAACAGAAGGTTGGTGGAAGGGTAAGTGTAGACTGTACTAAGAAGTACTGAGAAAACTGACTGGGAATAGAGTGAAAAATAAACAACAAAGGAAAGATGAGGTGGGAGGAAATGTAATGACAAGAAGACATTATCTCATCCAATGGCTTCATTTTACAGATGAGAAAACTGAAGCCCAGAGATCAGCTCAAGAACAGGTCAAATAGTTAATTAATGGCAGAGCTGGTTATAAGTAGAAATCATGTGAATTGTGGGCAAATATGAAATAGGGAAGAATATATATTAAGAAAAGAGGGCTGAACCAGAGATACAGAACAGAAAGAGAATGAAGAGACAGGGAGAAAGGTAGGAACAGTTCAAACAGAAGAGCAAACTCAGCCCAATTTAAGAAGGAAGTAGAGGTCGGCCCATCCAGGCTTACAGACAGGTGAAAGCACTTGAGATCTGAGAAAAGTCAGTTGGCTTCACAGACTCTAATAACATCCACCTGATACTCAGATGCACAAGAATGTGGGTATAGAATTAAATTCTTAAGGCCGGGAGCAGTGGCTCATGCCTGTAATCCCAGCACTTTGGGAGACCAAGGTGGATGTATGACCTGGCTGGTGATCAAGACCAGCCTGGTCAACATGGAGAAACCCCATCTCTACTAAAAATACAAAAATTAGCCGAGCATGGTGGCATGCACCTGTAATCCCAGCTACTTGGGAGGCTGAGGCAGGAGAATCACTTGAACCCGGGAAGCGGAGGTTGCAGTGAGTCGAGATCATGCCGCTGCACTTCAGCCTGGGCAACAGAGTAAGGCTCTGTCTCAAAATAAATAAACAAATTAATTAATTAATTTAATTCTTAAGAAACTACAGGGGGACATCAGCAGAGACAGAAAAGAGATCAAATTGATCTCTTTTATGTCTTAGAAGAAAGGACCAGAAATTCAAAGCTGGAAACTAGACCTGAGTGGGAGATTGGTTCTATCAATCACTAGCCATGTAACCTCAAACAAGTTACTTCTGAGCCCCTCAAAGCCTCATCTTTAAAATGGAAATGATCATAGATATCTGACAGGCGTGGTGTAAAGTTAAATGGGAGAGAACATGAAAAATACCTGGTATACAGTAAGAACTCAGTAGTTGTTAGTTCTTTGTTAAATTGACCCATGCTTTAGCCCCAAAGGCTGTGATTTGACACCACTGGCTTTCTCCACTTCTAGCACTCTTTGTGTTACTGATGAGATAGAGAAAATGTAAACAAATATCAAGTAGGCTGCAGTGAATAAGAAAAAAACCCAGGCACAGAAGCTCTGAGTCTTGGGTAATAACCAAGCTGACCCTGTTCATTGTGGAACAGTTGTTTAGATGAGCTTTGAAGGCTCTATTCCCTCCCTGTGGTCTAAGCTGGGTGTCCCACACGTGCCTGCTAACACCAGGAAAAACACATCCACATTCAGTTTCAACAAAATTGGGTTTTACAAATAGTAATAAAAAAATGGAGAAAGTAACTGAATGCAGAAAGCTTGGGAGAAAAAATGGAGAAAACAAAGTCCCATTGATACGTTATCTGACTTACCCTGGTTTTACTGAATACAAATAGAAAGAATGAAAAGTAACATTCCAAAATGAGAAGGTGATTTTACTCTTCCTGAAGAACCAAATGGCTTCCACACTTTGCTTTACTTTCTAAGGTTCTACTCTCTATTGTCATAGATGTTTTCATTTGGATTTTTTCCCTGTTAATATGCTAATTGCCTCCTTCTGAAAGATCCATAAAAAGTTAAATCAGAATGCCAAATTTTTTATAAAATCCATCTTTTGCATTTACAGACATGGATGTGATGAGCAAATAGATCATTTACCCTCTAAATCATACCCTCCTCATTGTCCAATGTATTTCAAGTCCTTGGGTTTGTTTTCTTTAAACAGAATATATAGAATTTTATGTTTTCAAAAATGAGCAACATTTCATTTTCCTTTCAGTTAATTGCGTTCTGTCTGTTGAATGTCAGCTCAGAAATCAAAAGTGTGTCATCCCTCCAATAAATAATTAATAGCAAAAGGGTTTAAGAGAAAATAGGAACAAGGGGCGTTTCTGTTGCAGAAGATGCCACAGCCCCTGGCAGTGAGGTCCTCAGCACTCACCTTGCCATTGTACCAGATGCTTTCATTTCCCTCTGGATCAACATCATCCGTTGCCAAGGTGAGGCAGACCAGTCTTCGTTTCAGCCCCTTGGCTTTAATCTGTTTCAGTGCTTGCTTTCCTATGAAGTCTGCTGGCTGCAGGAATCCAAGATAATGATGATGAATGAATGCTCAGACACTGTGACAAGGTTAGAGATGCAAGCATTTAAATTTGTCTTTGCTATTTTCTCGCCAATTACACATTAAATAAAAATACAGATTGGATCAAATGTCTAGACAAATATTTCTTAGTCCTCAAATGACAGTATCAGCCACCTATTCCTTCAGAATATGTTAGACTTAAGGGTAATAACTTGTGATGACAATTTACCAGAACCACCTAGGTGGAAAAACATAAGGCATGTTGCAATGGTGGATTATGAAAGTGACCCTTGTGTCTAATGGGTCTGGACAGTGGTACGGGCTGTCAGTAAGCAATATGCAACTCAATTTCTACCTATAGAAAGTCTTTTTCAAGAAGAAAATTCACTTTTTTGAAACATGATGCTAAAACAACCCCAAAATGTGGTATTTTCTTTTTTCTTCTTCAGAATAATGTCTCTGGAATGTATTTACCTATTGGGTTGCATTCATTAGTTCATTCTCAAAATATTTATTGAGTCCCTACTATGTGTGAGGCATAGTGCTAGGCCCTGTGTGGGTAAAAAATGAGTTAGACACAGACATTTTTATCCAAGAGTTTATTCTCTAACACTGTGCTTTTCAACCTTTTTTTTTTTTTTTTACTTCTTCCTTGCAACACATGACAGATGACATTCCTATTCCTAATACATTCCCATGGACACACTCAGGGTCATTCCCAGTGCAATCAATATAAGGGAATGAGAGCGACATTGTTATAGGGATAACCTTGAATTCATTCTTATGTATTAAAAAAAAAAGTAGGAATCAGGCAAACTGGAAGACTTCACACTTATTGGTAATACACCTTAATACAGCTTACCTGTGAGTAGGACGCACAAGTGAGCAATGACTCGTCAGCAGAGACACTTAGCTAATAAGGGAGATAGAATTCGACTCAACCAAATGCCAGGAGACACATGATAAGTGTGATAAACTAGTCAGAGGTGAAGAGAGAGCACTGAGAGCGAGCGCCCTGGAGGGAGGGCTGACATCCGTGGGAGGTTAGTGTGAGACTTCTGCATACTCTGCCTAGACAAGCATCTCTTATGTGAGGGAAAGGAAATTTGTGATATATAAATCATGTCTACAGTGAATGAGATTTAATCAGAGATCACAATGTGGAAAACAAGATTCTCAAAACAGTTGCCACAGACAGACTACTCTCTGAAAGCAAAGAAAGGAAACAACCAAAAACTTCAATTTCTTCATTGGCAATAAGAAAGAATATTTCATGCCTAAGATGTCCTCCACCACTAACATTTAGGACTTACACAGTTCTTTCTGCACTTGAAACATTTGGGACTGAGTGTAATAAATCCCCTTAACCTCCAGAGAAGCAGCAGCAGGGGTCCTCACACACCCTCACTGAGACCCCCCCTCCCAGTCTATTCCTTTCCCAGTTTAGAGCCTCTAGGATGAATCCACAATGAAATATGATTTTTGTGGATAATCCAACTTTAAATTGCTGACCTACACAGGAAGTTAGAGAAAGCTTCCATTAGCTGAGGTTAAAATAATGTGCAAAATGAACATCCAATTCTCTCTCCTTCCCCAGGGTGATACAAACGGTGAGAACCAACTATAAAGCTTTATTATGAAGCCAGATCATGAAAATTTAAAGAAGATTGGAACTCGTGTTATTTAATATAGGGCAAATGGGGGCGGGGAGTCACAGGAAGAGCTTGATTCATTTGAATTCATATATAGGATAAATTCATGATAACAAGTCATAACAAACCAAAGTTCACTATAGTTAAAACATGCAGAGTTGGTCCTTGAACGATACCACTTTAAGCTGCAGAGGTCCACTTATATGTGGATTTTTTTTCAACTGAACACAAATAGAAAATACAGTATTCTTGGGTTTTGAAACTCATGCATATGGAGGGGATGACTTTTTGTATATATGGGTTGGTGGTTCTTGAGAAAACCCAGATTTTGGTATATGTGGGGGTTCTGGAACCAATCCCCCACATACACAGAGGGATGACTGTATATCTAAGAAAGAATTCTATAACAGCAACAGTTCTTTGTTTTGTTTTGTTTTTTGCTATCTTTTAAAAAGGAGACTTGCAATCATAGAATAATGACGACAAAGGGTGCTTTTTAGAGTTCTTGTCTACATTGGAATCAATAACTATACTGAAAAAGTGTTATGCCTTATTGTGTGGAGAAGCACTTCAACAAGAGTCTGTGACCAAACGCGTTATACGGTGTGATTTATGGAATGCCAGCAGATCTGAAATTATTTCCTCACCTACTGTCATAGAATCTGAATCTTTACCATTAGAGATACATTTACAGCTTGAAGGTCTTAATCTTCCTGAGTCTCCTATTCAATAATTTTCTTTCAATTATTTATTCAACTGTTCTTAAGCCCCTGATGAATATTAGATACTGTGTTATGCAGGGGGTATTCAGAGCTTCAGAGAACATGATCTTGGGCCCAGTCCTGAAATTATTACGTCTCCTCAATGTATTAACAGGAAACAATGTTTAACAGGAAAATGTTTTTCCTCAATGTTTTAACAGAAAAAAAGAACAATTTGAGATTATTGGAAACATAGCAGAACATGACACATAATAGCATATCAATTAGCAATACAAATTTTGAAATATGAGTCATGGTTGGTTCTGTGTGTTCTAGGGTGTAAAAATCACAAAAGTTTTATAAATCTAAAACAAAGAATATCTAATATGTGGAGGCAGAAATGCAAACAAATAGAAGCCTCAATAGAGGTATGGACAGTGGGGGCCCAAGGAAGAAAATGACCCAGTTCCGCCTGGGATGGGAGAGTGGGGATCGGGGCAGCATTCTTTGAGCTGAGTTTTGAAAGATGAATAGGTTTCATAACAACTACTGTCTGTACAGCCTTTCCCAAAAGTGTCTGTATTTACATTATAATTTGATCTACACAGAAACACCCCACAGATGCTGGGTTTGGAGTCTAAGAGCAGCGCGTTAACTCAGTCAAAGACAGGCAATCAACAAACTGGTTAAGAACCAAGATCTCAAGAGGCCTAGCCCTGTTCGTTTTGCCTACTCTGAACAGCCTTAACGGAGCCACTTAAATCAATATCTGCTACACCTGAGGGGATGTGGTGGACGCTGGCCATGACCAGCTGGGGGTGCTGGCTGAGAGCTATTGGGGCAGAGCTAGGCGAGGGATGAGATGTGCTGGAAGGGGAGACTAACTCTACCTTTGTCAAATTCACATTTTACCAAAGGCTGAGAAGGAACATCAGGTATTAGCTAACCATGAGGGAAATAGGAAAGGTTGGGGGTGAGTGGGCGAACTTTCTCTAGAAAAAAAATTAGAGTAGTAAATTCAGTTTAAAAAATAATAAAATATTAATAAGTAACATTTACAATTTCTTATGCCCTTGCTATATGTCACATACTAAAATGATGGCTTCACATTCACAAGCTCATTTAATCCTCATGACAACCCTTTAAGATGGATATTTTAATCCCCAGTTTATGAAAGACTAAACTGAGGCTTAGTTACATGACAAGATAAACCTGCACCTTTAGATTTTATCCATATTTTTTAAAATGCCTGTACCTGGAGTCTATCATTAGAAAACACAGATGATATAAATACTGTAAATAAAGAATGTTTCTTTTAAATTTCTTTTAGGTGACCAGAACCTATTTTGAATGACATTTATTACAAAATAATATTTGTGCACTATGTAAAAGTATCTGAAAACATTCTGAATGTTAATACTAATGCAATTTGATATCTGCATTTGTATATCCCTAAATTAGGAATTGGGTCTTTTCAGTAATTTCATCCTCAGACATGAAATAAAACATAGTCTAACAAAAACAACAAAAATCTCACTGAAAGTAAGGAACACTTATTTTCTTTTTTGTTTTTCTTTTTCTTTTCTTTTTTTTTTTTTTTTTTTTGAGATGGAATCTCTATCACCCAGTGGTGATACTTGCAGTAGTTACAATCTTGGCTCACTGCAACCTCCATCTCCTGGGTTCAAGCAACTCTCTTGCCTTGGCCTCCTGAGTAGCTGGGACCAGGCACACACCACCATGCCTTGCTAATTTTTGTATTTTGGGTAAAGATGGGGTTTTGCCATGTTGGCCAGGCTGGTCTTGAATTCCTGACCTCAGATAATCTGCTTACCTCAACCTCCCAAAGTGCTGGGATTACAGGTGTGAGCCACCTCACCCAGCTGGAACACTTTCAATAAGTGCTATAAGTACAGGCAGGAGGCTGCACCTGCCCATTGGCACAATCCCCCTGTCTCAAACCAACAAGGCTCCTGACTTAGGAAGATTTTAAGTTAAGTGATAGCATTTCATTTTCATTTTACTTGGCTTTGCTCCCAAGATTATATATTTTACTGTACTATATAATTATTAATTATAAATGAGATGAAAATGTGTCTGAAGGTTAATGCTGTAATTAAAATTGGTGCTTTTAGGATGACCCAAGAACAGAAATATATTTCTTTAATAAGTCATTGCCAAATTAACTATATAAATAGCTATTAATATCTTTGAAAAATGTATAAATTTCTGGAGCACTGAGACTATAGCCTAAAAATAGTCTTGGCTTGTGTTTTTAAAATTTATTAATTTTAAATAGCAATATGAGTCATTAAAACAGCCACCTGTAATACATACTAAATATAATATCTACCTATATAAAAACATTAAGTAGATTTTAAGTGAAATATAATTACTCATCTCTCATTAGCTCTATTATAAGAACCATATTACCTAAAAGCACATGTAAATGAAAGAAAATCAGTATATTTTTGGTCATGATTCTTAGGGCAATGGAGAGCTCTCAGATATGTAGTTAAAGTCAAATTTGACAGCAGCATGGTAGGCAGGGTCTGATATGGAGAGTCAGGGTAGTGGGCTATAAGACACTGGGGAGAGATTATGAAAATACAGTCTTGGACCTTTTCTTTTCCATCTATATGAAGCCAAAAAGCCATCAGAAAATCCAAAGAAGTCATCAATTTTTTTATTGATTTTGTATCCATCAAAATCTACTCATCTTTCAAAACTCAACTCAAGCAACTTCTCTATACAATTGGTGATGATGGAATGCTGTCCCCAGCCCTACTCTGCCACCCCAGGGAAAATTGGGTCATATTCTTCCTTGGGCTCCCACTGTCCATACCTCTATCATAGCTTCTGTTTGTTTGAATTTCTGCCTCCACATGTTATTCTTTGTTTTAAATTTATAAAACTTTTATGATTTTTACACCTTCATAGAAAGTTCTAGAGACATAAGGGAATCAGTGTAACATCCTCTGTCCCAGTAAAGCTTCCTTCAAAATTAGGCACAGCACTGGTTGTGGAATCAGTCTCCTGTGTCTTATAGGCGTGGAAGGGCTGCAGAGACTCTGGTCATCAGCTACTGTAAGTGGCAGAGTGAAGATGGAAATCCAGATGACAGGCTGCGCCACTATCCCTCAATACTTTCCTGAAAAGCTTCTCATTTAGAATGGGTTTTGGATCATCATTTAAAGCAATCCAGGTGGGAATCCTGTTCCAAAGCCTGTGGCCATCACTCACTTACAGTCTATGTCAATCTGAACTTTCTTTACTCAGTTGTGCAGTACCCTGTGCACCTGTGCCACTGTATATGCCTCAGGAAACTTATAATAAAGCCATAAACTGGATTCATTCATTTGGGGGAATGAATTCATTTAACATCCCCAACCCCCATAATAGACAAATTACAGCATTATTCATTTCATATTTACAGAATTAGAATCACAGGAGTCTTAAAGCAAGCAGAAAACTTAGTCCAAACTCATTTTCCATATGAGAAAACTAAAGCCCTACAAAATTATGGGTCTTGCCAGCAGTGACAAAGTGAGTTAGCACCAAACCTCAAACCCAGGCTTCTCGACTCTTGGTTCCTTTTCCACTATTCAGAACTTCTTAACATTCCACATAAGTTCACAGTAACCACAATTTCAACATCTCCTTGATAGCAAAACATTAAATTATTAGTTTAGCAACTAAAGTTGGTTATTATTGGCTGAAAAGTGAATATTCCCTGTATCAGTCTGCTCTTGCATTGCTATAAAGAAATACCTGAGACTGGGTAATATATAAAGAAAAGAGATTTAATTGGCTCATAGTTCTGCAGGCTATACAGGAAGCATGATGCTGGCATCTGCTTGGCTTCTGGGGAGGCCTTAGCAAGCAAAGTTAGAATCATGGTGGAAGGCAAGGGGGGAGCAGTACTTCACATGGCCGGAGAAGGAGCAAGAGATAGAGTGCAGAAAGATGTTACTCACTTTTATGTGACCAGATCTCATGAGAACTCACTATTGTGAGGACAGTACCAAGGGGGATTGTGCTAAACCAGTCATGAGAAATTTTCCCCCATGATCCAATCACCTCTCATCAGGCCCCACCTCCAACATTGGGGATTACAATTCAACATGAGATTTGGTGGGGAAACAGATACAAACCATATCATTACACCTCTAACCCCAAAATCTCACATCCTTCTCATGTTGCAAACTACAATCATGCCTTCCCAGAGTTCCCCAAAGTCTTAGCTCATTTCAGCATTAACTCAAAAGTCCGAAGCCCAAAGTCTCATCTGAGACAAGGCTAGCCCCTTCTGCCTATAAGCCTGTAAAATAAAAAACAAGTTAGTTACCTCTAATACACAATGGGGATACAAGCACTGGGTAAACATTCCCATTCCAAAAAGGAAACATCGGCCAAAAGAAAGGAGCTATAAGCTCCACAGAAGTTGGAAACCCACCAAGGTAGTCATTAAATCTTAAGGCTCCCAAATAATCTCCTTTTACTCTATATCGTACACCCAGGGCACACTGGTGTGCCCAAAAGCTTTGGGCAGTTATGCTTCTGTGGCTTTGCAGGGTTCAGCCCCCACAGCTGCTCTCATGGGCTGGTATTGAATGTCTGCAGCTTTGGCAGGCTGAGGGTGCAAGCTGCTGGTGGATCTACCATTCTAGGGTCTAGATGATGGTGGCTCTCTTCTCACAGCTCCACTAGGCAGTGCCCCAGTGGGGACTGTATGTAGGGGCTCCAACCCCACATTTCCCCTCCACACTGTCTTAGGTAGATGTTCTCCATGAGGGCTCCACCCTTGCAGCAGGCTTCTACTTGGACATCCAGGCACTTCCATACATCCTCTGAAATTTAGGTGGAGGCTCCCAAGCCTCAATTCATGCACTCTGTGCACCCACAGGCTTAGTATCATGTGGAAGCTGCCAAGGCTTATGGCTTGCACCCTCTGGAGCAGCAGCCCAAGCTTTACTAGGGCCCATTTGAGTCACAGCTAGAGCTGGAGCAGCTGGGATGCAGGGAGCAGTGTCCCAATGCCATGCAGGGGAGTGGGGCCCTTGGCCTGGCCCACAAAACATTCATTCCTCCTAGGCCTCTGGGCCTGTGATGATAGGGGTTGCTGTGAAGGTCTCTGAAATGCCTTTGAGACCTTTTCCCCCAGTGTTTTGGTTATCAGCACTTGGCTCCTTTTTACTTATGCAAATGTCTGCAGCCTGCTTGAATCACTCCCCACAAAATGGGCTTTTCTTTTCTACCACATGGTAGAAAAGGTTGCACATTTTCCAAACTTTTACACTCTGCTTCCCCTTTAAATATAAGTTCCAACTTCAGATCATTTCTTTGTTCACACACATGAGCACTGGCTGTCAGAAGTAGCCAGGCCACATCTTGAACGCTTTGCTGCTTAGAAATTTCTTCCACTAGATACTCTAAATCATCATTCTCAGTTTCTAAGATCCACAGATTCCCTAGGGCAGGAGCACAATGCAGCCATGTTCTTTGCTAAGGCATAATAAAGTGACCTTTATTCCCATTCCCAATAATTCTTCATTTCTATCTGAGACCTCCTTAGGTTGGCCATCTCTGTCCATATCACTATCAGCATTTAGGTCACAACAATTCAACATATCTCTAGGGAATTTCAAAACTTCCCTAATCTTCCTATCTTCTTCTGAGCCCTCCACACCCTTCTAACCTCTGCCCATTACCCAGCTCCAAAGCTGCTTCCACATTTTCAGATATCTTTATAGCAATATCCCACTCCTCTGTACCATTTTTCTGTATTAGTTTGTTCTCTCACTGCTATAAAGAAATGCCTGAGACTGGGTAATTTATAAAGAAAATAGATTTAATTGGCTCACAGTTCTGTAGACTGTACAGGAAGCATGATGTGGGCATCTGCTTGGCTTCTGGGGAGGTCTCAGGGAACTTACAATCATGGTGGAAGGCAAAGGGGGAGCTGGCATGTCTTACATGGCAGGAGCAGGAGCAAGAGACAGGAGGGAGGTGCTACATACTTTCAAACAACTAGATCTCATGAGAACTCACTCACTTTTGTGAGGACAGTACCAAGGGGGATGGTGCTAAATCATTCATTAGAAACCACCCCCATGATCCAATCACTTCCCACCAGGCTCCACCTCCAACAATGGGGATTACAATTTGACATGAGATTTGGTGCAGACACAGATCCAAATCATATCACTCCCATATACAGGTAGTTTTCATTCTCTGCCCTTAGCAACTTAAAAGAAAGCACTCATATAGCATTTTTCTAACCAAAATTACTGACCAGTTAAAGTTCCTTCTCAAAAGTCTTTAATATTACTAGAATAGGAACCCTATTCAAATAGAAACCTGGGAAAATAACTAAAATATAGTTCCTAAGCCAGGCAAGTAATCAGGCTAATTAGCATTCAAATCAAACTAGATTTTCAAAACTAAAGCCCCCATTACATGTCTTTAATATTAAATCTTACTAGATTAGATGTTAAAGAGAACACTTATTTTTCAGTTTTATAATGTAATGATTAAAAAGAAAACTGTGAAATGAATCTGTGGCTTTATCAGATTTATGTTTAACTGCTTTGGCCAACAACTACAATATAGAGTTTTCATAATAGATTTCATCTCTCTAGAGTAGAGTGAAGAACAATTGCCCATTTGGTATTTTAAGTATAGCACTTAAGCCTAAATGCAAAGTAAATAATAATCAAAGGAAATTTTAAAAGCATGAAGAAATGAGGCCTCAATAGGGACCCAAGATCTTCCTTACTGAGATCTTAAAAAAAGAAAAAGGATTTCATGTATAGTTCCTTTTCTCTAAATGACTTACTTAGATTCAATTCAATAAGATGGAAAGGAACTAACACTTAGTGAGGTACCAAATGTTCTTTATCTCATCTAATACTTATGACAAACTTATGGAGTGAACATTTTCTTCATTTTACAGATGAGAAAACTGAAATGCTCATAGATTAAGCAATGCATCTAGTCCAAATCAGTAAATGGCAGAATCACAATTCAAATCCTTCAATAAATATTTACGGAGCCCTCACTAGTGATCAGACACAGGGGTGAGGCTAAGGATTCTTGGCCTCTGTCCTCACAGCATCCACAGTCTAGCTGAGGAGGTGGCCAGGAATATAAGGCATGGTGAGTACCAGGGCAGAGGAAAGTGCAGAGTGCTATAGAAGACGGATTGTCAACACTTACCTGCCTCAATGACCACCTATATCTGAAGGGTCCTAAGCCATACTTCCAGAGCCAAGCTCTCCAAACCCACATGCTCAGATGCCTTCTGGGACTCTCTGCTTGGCTACCCCAGAGTCCTCCAACCCAAGTCCTCCCAACTTTCCACCCACACGCCTCCACCTGTGTTTCCTAGTTAACCAACAGTTCATTAACATCCTCCTCTCCACCCTTTCACATGTAGTCCCTCATGTGGTATCCACCCTTCCTTCTAAATAGCACTCATTGCTCTTTCTTCTCCATCCTATGACCACTGCTTTAGTTGAAACCTTCGCCTTCTGTCTACTGGATTTATTTGATAATTAGGAGAATGGTCTCTCAGTCACCAGACAAACTCACTTTTGATCTGTTTCCCATCACCAGAGTATCACTCCTTACTCAAAATTCTTGGGTCACTCCCCAGGTTCCCCAGGATACACTCCAAATTCCTTAGCTTGGCATGTGAGGCCCTTCATGATGGCCCGGGACTTTTCAAGCATCATCTTTCGACACTACTTTCAACAACAAAATATTTACTGGGCATCTGCTATGTGCCAGCCCTGAGCTAGGTGTTGGGGATAAAAATAATAAACAAAACATATGTTGTATTGCCAGCACCTGTACTCAGGAAGCTTACATTCTGTTCAAAAGAAAAACACGAAAAATAAACAAAATAATGGCATGCTCTAAGTGCTGTAAGGAGAATATAGCTGCAAAATTTTAAAAAATTATCCAGTAAAATCCAATGATGTTTTCAAAGTTGATATATCATTACCAAGTGGGTTTTATCCTAAAAATGAAAGGTTGGCATAATGTTAGAAAATTAATAAATGTAATAAATTATATAACAAAGTAAAACAAACAAACAAAATGATTATCTCAGTAGATGCAGAAAATCATTTGCTAAAATCCAATATCTATTCCCGATCTTTTTTAAAAATGTTAAGAGTTAACACTAGGAATAGAAGCAAATGTCTTCAACTTGGTAAAGAACTTCCAGGCAAGAACATAAGGCAAGCCCATCCTGGCCAACATGGTGAAACCCCATCTCTACTAAAAAAATACAACAACGAAAAAAAAATTAGCTGGGCATGGTGGTGCACACTTGTAGTCCCAGCTACTTGGGAGGCTGAGGCAGGAGAATCACTTGAACCCAGGAGGTGGAGGTTGCAGTGACCCGAGATCATGCCACTGCACTCCAGCCTGGAGACAGTGCAAGACTCTATCTCAAAAAAAAAAAAAAAAAAAAAAAGAAAAAAAAAAAGAAAAAGAAAAAGAAAAGAAAAAGAAAAGAATATAAGGAAAGAAAAAGAAATAAAAGATATCCAAATTAGAAAAGACAAAGAAAAGCTTTATTTTTATACAGCATGATTATCCATGTAGAAAATCCGACGGAATCTACAAAAATGCTACTAGAACCACTAAGCAGATTGAGCAAAGTTCCAAAATATAAGATCAGCGTATAAGACCAATTGTATTTCTATATTTTGGCAATAAACAACTGAAAATTGAAATTAAAAATACCATCTACAATAGTATCAAAACATGAAATACTTAAGGATAAATATGTTAAAAGATGTGTAAGACCTGTATACTGAAAACTATAAAACATTCCTGAGATAAATAAAAGATGACTTGAATAAATGTAGAGATAGGCCTTGTTCATGAATTGGAATACTTGAATTGACCCATAGATAAAACGCAATTCCAATAAAGTCTAGCAGGTTTTTTGGTACACATTGACAAGCTGATTCTAAAATTAATGAAATTCAAAGGACCTAGAATAGCAAAACAGCTTAAAAAAAAAAAAGAGAACAAAGTTGCAGGGCTATCACAACCTTATTTGAGCAACAGTAATCAAGACAGTGTAGTACTGGCATTTGGAAAGATAAATAGATATGCAGAATACAACAGAGTCTAGAAATAGACCTACAAACTTATGGACAACTGACAAATATATAAAGGCAATGAAATTCAGAATATATAGTCTTTTCAACAAATGGTGCTGAAAGCAATTGGTCATCCAAGTACAAATAAATAAAACTTCAGTCCATACCTCATACCAGATACAAGATCAACTAAAACTGGTTCATAGACCTAAATGTAAAAAGTAAAATAATAAAACTCCTAGAAGAAAACATAGCAGAAAATCTTTATGACTTTGGATTAGGTGAAGATTTCCTAGATATGAACCAAAAGCATGATTCAAAAAAACAATTGATAAGAACTTTTAAAATTCAAAAATTAAAAATGGCTCTTTGAAAGACACCATCAGACAAATGAAAAGTCAAGACATCTGGAAAAAATTTGCAAAGCATGTATCTGCCAAAGAATATAGAAAGCACTTTATAAACTCAATTTTAAAAAATCCTAGGTAAGAGATTTAACCAGACATTTCACAAAAAAAGATATAGAAATGGCAGATAGGCACATCAAAAAATGTCCAACATCATTTGTCATTAAGGAAATAAATTAAAACCATCATGAGACATCACTACATATCTCTTAGAACAGCTAAAGTTAAAAAGACTGACCATGGAAAGTATTTGACAAGAATATAGAGGAGCTGGAGCTCACATACTGCTGGTAGGATTGTAAAATATAAAATGGCACACAGCTTGGCAAAACAGTTTCTTACAAAGTTACCATACACTTGCCATTTTATTCAGTCATTTCACTACTAGGTATTTACCCAAGGAAAAAGAAAGCCTATGTTGATACAAATACTTGTACACCAGCGTTCATAGTGCCAGCTGACTTTTGATCAACTCAGGTTTGAATTGCATGGGTCCACTTATATGTGCATTTTTTTCAACCAAGCAGATCAAAAATACAGTATTTACAGGATGCAAAACCCAACTTTTTCTATAGGCAGGTTCCACAGACAAACTGCAGAGCTTGAAGAAAATTTTGGTACCCTTGGGCAGTCATAGAACCAATCCCCCAGGTACACCAAGAGATTACTGGAGTTTTATTTGTAATAGCCCTAAACTGGAAACATCCCAAATATTTATCAACGAGTGAGTATATAAACAAATTGTAGTATATCCATATGATGGAATACTACTTCCTATAAAAGGGAATGAATTATTATTATTATTATTATTTTTGAGGCAGAGCTTTGCTCAGTTGCCCTGGCTGGAGTGCAGTGGCACAAACACGACTCACTGCAGCCTTGATCTCCCAGGCTCAAGCAGTCCTCCTTCCTCAGCCTCTTAAGTAGCTAGGACTACTGGCATGCGTCACCATGCCCAGCTAATTTTCTGTGGAGACGGAAGTCTCACTATGTTGCCCAGGCTGGTTTCAAACCTGGGTCGAGGTGATCCTTCCACCACCTCCACCTCCCAAAGTGCTGGGATTACAGGTATGAGATGCTACTTGGAATGATCGATTAATAAACTTAACAACACGAATGACTCTCAAGTTATGCCGAGGGAAAGACTTCACACACAAAAAAGCATATACTCTATGATTCCAGTTTTATAGATTGTGCATTTATTCTAAAAATTGCAAAATAATCTATAGTCTCAGACATAAATTGTTGCCTGGGGGGTAGATGAGGCTGTGGGGAGGGTGGTGGGTAGGGATCACAAAGGGGCATGAACACCCTGGGGATGAGGGATAGGTTTACTATCTTCACTGTGGTGACGATTTCACTGCTGTATCATGTATTAAAACTTATCAAATTGCTTACTTTAAATACGTCATTTATTGCATGTTCAAATACACTGTTAAAATAATAAGAAAACTAAAAGCAATCTTAAAAATTACTTCAATTCATTCCTAGACCTGGGCTTCCATGGATATCCCAATTTGAAAGCAGTCAGCTAAACGTCACATTTCAGCTTTTAGGGTAGAAACAAAGTACTGTTTCATAACAGAAATGGGATATATATGAAAATAATGATTCAATGGCTTTAGTTTAATGTATCCTGACAGGTGTTTCAGGAATGATCAGCTACACTTCCACTAGGTTTTACTTCTTTCCTTGTCCTTTCCTTCTCTTCCTCTCCCCTCCTTTCTCCTCTCCTTCGCCTTCTCACTCAGCAGTCAAAATGGGTAAGAGAACAAGGATAGCTTAATTCAGATGACACAATTATGTGGCTCATAAAGATAACATGACACCAATGTCTTCAACCACTGTGCTAGGAGGCATTCCATAGGATTTTAGACTTGCAAAAGTAGCCTTCTTTTACAGATTAAAAATCTTAGGCATTAAAATCAAGTTAAATGGCTTTCCTGGGCCACACAGCTAGAATTTGGTGACTTAAAACAAAAATTCACTTACTACCCAGTTCTAAAAGCAAAAACAAAGATGTGGGGCAGAATAAGAACCTGTAGCCTAGCCAGAATAGGCTCTAGATCTATCAATTTACTTCCATTCCACCACAGTTCTATAGGACTATCCTCTGACCAATCCACCTGTTTTTCTACTTTCCTATGTACTGTCAAGACTGTAGTTGATATGAAGTTAAAAGAACTAAAACAGTGGTTCTCAATATTCACTGCATTAAAAAAAAAATCACCTGTGGAGCTTTAAAAACGAATCATGGACCCTACACCTAGAGTAAATCTAATTGATTTGGGGTAGGTCCGTGTTCTTAAATAAACTGCATTGAAACTACTTGGAGGGCTTATTAGAATAGATTGTTGGGCCAGGTGCGATGACTCACACCTGTAATCCTAGCACTTTGGGAGGCTGAGGCAGGTGGATCACCTGAGATCAGGAGTGCAAACCAGCCTGGCCAACATGGTGAAACCCCGTCTCTACTAAAAATACAAAACTTAACTGGGCATGGTGGCGGGCGCCTGTAATACCAGCTACTGGAGAGGCTGAGGCAAGAGAATTGCTTGAACCTGGGAGGTGAAGGTTGTAGTGAGCCGAAACTGCACCACTGCACTCCAGCCTGGGCGATAGGGCGAGACTCCCTCTCAATAAAAATAGATAGATAGATTAGATAGATAGATAGATAGATAGATAGATAGATAGATAGATAGATAGATAGATAGATGGATAGATGGATAGATAGATAGATAGATAGTTGGGCTCCACCCTGGCAGTTTCTGATTTTGGGGGTCTGGGATGGTACCCAACAATTTGAATTTTCTAGCAGGTCCCCAGGTGACAGTGATGCTGCTGGTCTGTGGACCACACCTTGAGAACTACTTGGTTAGTTTTTAGTTCTTTTAGTTCAGGTAATTTTTAGTTCTTCAGGATAATATGTTCAGCCAGTTGAAAATCTTTGGTTGAAAACAGTAATTCTCCATCTCTGGAGAATCACCTGGGAATTAAAAACAACAACTGATGCCTGAGTCCCTACAAGGGATTCCTTTTCAGTTCATCTTGGGTGTAGCCTAGGCCTTGGGATTTTAAACAGCAATATATTATTTAAAAGAATCAAACCCCAGATGATTCTAATGTCCAGTCAGGGCTAAGTATCACTGAAAATTTTCTGCCTCCTCAATATATTACCATTTACCTCAAATTTCCCAAAGAGAATTGGATACTTTGACCACTATATTAACAATTTCTTTCTAACTTGTTGTCTATTAACAATGGTTTCATTCCACTTTGATTTTTTCTTTGTTTTTTTTTTAACACTGATGTTTTAATAATAGCTAATATTTACTGAATACCTGGGGTGTAGAAGGCTTGGTGCTGAGTGTTTTACCTCTTTACCAGGTGTTTCGGGTTGTTTTGTTTTTGGTTACTGAACAGTTATGCTTGAAATCTTTCCTCAGAAAGAGACCCTGCATTTTCTAGAATCAACATTGTCTTACAACTTATGGTTAATAGAGATCACATTTTATTCTGTTTCTACTGGTTAGAAGCTCTAGACAGGGTGAGAGGGGAAGGAGAGAGAAAAAGGGAAAGGGAGAAGGAGAGAAAGAGAGAGGAAGAAACATATTATAGAAAACAAGTTCTTCTGACCTGCTTCAACACTTTACGCTTAATACTTGAGTCTCTGTGAATCTTCATGGAAGTTCTTCAGAAATAGACAAAAATTCAGTATTTCCACAAGGAAAATTCCAGGAATACCTATGACTCCATCCAAAGGCAGCTGATTTTCCTTTTGCTCTTGATTAATGCATTTCTTCCATTTCCAGCTAAAAAAAAAGGCCACTGATTTTCCCCCCAAAAGTTACTTCCTTTGAAACATACCAAAAATACCATTGAGAACAATGATATGAGTTGTTTCAGGTGAAGGGTTTTTAGTTAAGAAGATTTTAAAAGTACAGATTCAATTACTTTTACCGCAGCTTTGGTCAAGGCTTCCTGGCAGGGCTCTATGGAGCACTTCCCACAAGGTGGCAGTGTTGTACGTGGCTGGAGAGCCCTCTGCTTGTGGAAGGGTTATCTTCACGGCTAAGAACATATCCCTACAGCTTTAGTTCCTGAAATACCATTTGTTTCCAGCTTCATGAGATCTGAGAGCTATCAGGAGTATATCTTTAACATTTAGACCTATGGTTTAGCAAAGTGTCTAATCAGCAGTACTTAATAAATGTCTTCTAGATGAATGGATGAATGAATGACACGTGTATCAACTTCACATAAACCAACACCAGCGGAAGGAGGCTGGGACAGCTCCAAGAGGGAAGGAAGCAAGGGCCATGCACTGTCTCCCTTTGTGATGAAAGAGTTCTTCAGTACTCCATTGTTCTTTCCCTGCTTTCTTGCAGGTTTTGACAAGAACACAATTCACCCTAATAAGGCCTGATGGCCCATCTGCTCACCCAGCCATTTTCCTCCTTAAAATGGGCAAAGCAGCTATTCTGACCCTATCATAAAACACAAAATTAGTTACAGCAAAAACATGTGGGGGAAGTGTCCATTAATAAAAGGTAACCCATACAAATAATATATGTTGCCAGAGGGAGAAATTCCTGGGCAGTCTTTCAAGTCTGATAAGCTCACTGTGGAAAAGGACTTTGTGGGGGGAAAGTAGTGGGTGGGAAAGCTCCACGATGAGGTCAGAGGGTGGCGTTCGACCTGAGCTAAAGCAATGGCCTCCCCCAGGTCACTTTCCCTCTCTGTGCTTCAGTTTCCCCACTTCAGATGGGGGAGGGGAGTACCAGCTGATCCCCCGGGACTGATCTAGCTCTGACATAGTCTGCTTCTACCTTTTCTTCACATCATGGCTTAAACGATCATTGTGTAAATGCCTAAGGGTAAACCAGAAAATTCTATATGTTTGCTTTGAAGGGAAAGAAGTAGCTGATTTCAAACAATTGTAAAATGCCAAGGTTTTTGCTGTGTTTGTTTTGGTATCAAACATAAATATCTCTCTGTATTAGCTGTTGCTTCTGTTCTCCTATAGCATCGATTTTCTGAAGAAATATAGGCTTACAGTATTTAAAATGTTATATGAAGCCAGTTTGGGTAACATTTTAGTTTTTAGGCACAGGACTTGAATGGTCAAGCTACAAAGCTTAGTTTATAATTTTAATAAGTTTTCCAGGAATCTGTTTCATAATATAGACTGCTACGAAAACCACCAAAGTTGATCTAATCTATTCACCTTTCTTGGAGATTAGCAAGCATCATTATGAGTAGGTTAATACCAACTAGCCACTTGAATTGACATAACTGAAAAAGACTGGCTCAGTTGGGGGCCAGGTCCTTGGGATACAAGGACTTTTACCCTATAAAATCATTAGGAATTAACTTTGTGACACTTGAATGGGACACAACAATTCAGAAATTATAAAAACATGCCAGAAATCAAAACTAGTATCTGTCAAACAACTAACTTCATTCTGAGATGAGTTTTGGTTATTTGGCCATATAACGTAACTAACAAATACACAATCCACCCCTGCTAATAATCGTAAAAGATTTTTGAAAATCCCATTTCAATACCAGGGGATTATTTATCTATGCCTTATCCCTAAACAATAATATCTGAACACTGAAGCAAAAGAATCAGTTATCTATCTACCTATTTGTGACCAACAACAGAAATTTAGCACTTTCAGGAGTCGGGCCATTTTTAACCTTATTTGAAATAGCTAAAGTACGGCTTCTGCTATCAGAGGGAGCAATCTGCTGCTAGGGTCTGCCCAAATTCCAAGCACCTGCTTTCTCTGGTCTGGAGGCAGATGGTACATCATAAAAATAAAAGCCATGGGGAGAATGTACAGAAAGATATTCCCTTTAAAACCCTTTAGGAGGCTCTTTTTCCTAAAATCTCATACTATAAATACACGTTTTATGTTAATATTATAGCTGAGAATTTGGGAACTGACGCAGGGTCATGAAAAAGGTTTCCTTGGCCTGATTGAGTCATATACATGTATTCACGTATTTCCACAGGATGGGAAATCAGTCTTTAGCTTATAACCACCTAGGGCAGGACGTTTTATTTTTGGAGTTCTAACAATTGTCCTAAACAGTAGCCGCTGCTGCCCTTGTTCTTCAATACTACCACTCACCACAGCTCTATTAAGTTCTTTATTATCATTCTTAGGCACTGCTCAATGGAGTAACCTCATTTATATTTTTAAGACTTGTACATATGAGGTTGGCTTTAATAAATTGGCCTCGTGATATGCTTTTCCACCGTAATTATTTAGAGTAATGCTTCTCAAACCTTAGATGCATGAGAATTCCCTGCAGGGGCTGTTAAAACAGATTTGTTGGCCTGACTCCCAGAGATTCTGATTTAGTAGTTCTAGGGTGGGACCTGAGAATTAGCATTTCTAACAAGCTCCCAGTGAGGCTGATGCTGTTAGTCTGAAGGCTACATTTTAAGAACCACTGATGTAGGAGTTCCCTTTGGAGTGTCTTATCAGTTATGATTCTTTGGGCTTGTATTAGTTTCTTGTTTATATTCAGATGTTGCAGTTACACACAAAGATGCTTGACAAGCAGATGGACAGATCTGCTGAAGCGAGGCTGCTCCACGCTGTGAGTATCCAGAAGGATCAATGAATGCAGTATGTTTGATCAGCTAATGTGCAATTTCCCGAGTCACCAGGAGTTACTGTAAAATACACAACATGGCGCACTTCCAACATGAATGTCTACTAGAATCTGACAGGTAATCATCTTATCCTTACTAATTTTTCTCTTAGAATTTAGATTTAGCCCTTAAAGATGGTGGACTCTGCTATCTTAAATCTGCAAGCACACTCCAATAGTTTGAACTAAGCAAATGTTGACAAAAGAGTAATATGACACAATTGAGCAATGCTAGTATTTATGTTCACCTTGTTTCTCCTATAACCCATACTTGGTTAAAGTTTAAAGCATGGCTCTGTCACAAAATAGCATCGTAATGTTAAGATTTACTTCAAGTACCCTTTGGAATGTAAACATACCTTATTTAACTTCACAAAATATTCCAGTCCAGCTTCCAAAGGATTTGTATCACAGTTCATCTAAAAAGGAAACACACATTTTAAATCTTAGATGAGTGCAAATCATTTCGGTAACATCACTTTCATATTTGTTTTTAGGAGAAAGAACACTTTTTGATTTTTCAACACAGATTCTAAAGAAAGGCAAACTATAGACTGGTTTTGAAAATAATTTTTTAACCCAAAATTCAATGTAGCCTTTCAGCAAAACTGGTCATTTGAATATAACAAATATAGAAACTAAAATTCACTGTGTTTCCACAGCTCTCTCATTTTAATAAACATCTGAGGGAATGCACGCGATGTTCCTTCTAGAAACAAGATTTTCACATGTTTTTATGTAATAATTTTACATAACTACGTTTTGAAAAGTTATTAAGCAATTTACTTATCTTACAATTAATCAAGAATCAGGGTAAGGCGGAGGGAAAGCAGATGGTAGGAAGGTGGCTGATAAGAGTTCAGGAGAGGAGAAAGGAAAAAGCAGTTTGAATTTCTATCTCTTCAAATGCGGCCAAGTCACTGTGATAGCTACCAAGTCAGGGCTAACGGCAGTATTTGGTAATAGACCTGAATTTAATGGTTTTGTTTCTTTCTTTGTTTTGTTGTTCTCTTTGCAGTGAGAGAACTAGTCTAAACCCCCTAAAAGTAGTCAAACTTTTAAAGCAACACAGCACCTACATAAACCAAATGAAGGAATGCTTGTTTTACATGACATAAAACGTTGCCTCATATTTCTTAATCAATTTGAGCTATTCTAAAATTATTTTTATCTGTTCAAAATTTCAGAATTTCTTCAAATAAAAATAAAAATAAAAATGAAGCACACAGGATTGCAGTACCAACACTAGAGGGCGCTGTGGCACTGCTGGGAAACTGGAGGGACTAGGGAAGAAAAGCGCTCCAGAGGAGGTCGCAGGGAGAGGAAATCTGAAAAAATAAAAGGCAGGAGGGTGGAGAAATGTCTGACTCTCAAAGGGCTGCTCCCGCTGCTTCATTACCCGGAGAGTGTGGGGACAGCGCTGTCCTCCGTTTCTGTCCTGCGCCTAGCCTCGCCTCAGTCCCCAGTTGTAGCTAGAGAATCCCCTAATAGGGGACCTCTCACAGAGACCTTGCCCACTTGCTTCTGCGTACTCTAAATGCCCCCGGGGTTCCTGCCTGGGCTTTGAAACACACTCTCCCCTCCAATCAAATGCACTTTATTATGTGCTTGGCACTTCCTAGACTCTCTCTACTATCTATGATAATTCTGTAGCATAAAAAAATCCATTTCTTAGAAAAGCAAACAGAAGTTCTGGAGGGTTAGGCCAGATAGCTGGTGCGTGGTGGGGGAAAAATTCAAACCCAAGAGTCCCCACTCTGAGTCCATCTTTTACCACTATCCCTTATCTTACCTTTCAGGCCTAAAACCTCAGTGTCTTCCAAAGAAACAGCTAGTACATCTGAAATAGTGAATGGGTCCAGAGATAGCCTGCCACATTGGAAATAAAGCAGGAGAACAGAGTTTAAATCACAGGTTGGCCACTTACTAGGTAATCTGGACCAAGTGGTTCTCTAAGTCTCAGTGTTATTATGTGTAAAATAGAGGTAATGGAGAGTTGAGAAGAAAAATGAAATCATGCATATGAAAATATGTAAATGGTTAAAGCACTACACAAATAGAAACTTTTTTTTTTTTTTTGAAACGGAGTCTCACTCTGTCACCCAGACTGGAGTGCAGTGACGCAATCTCAGCTCACTGCAACTTCTGCCTCCTGGAGTCAAGCAATTCTCCTGCCTCAGCCTCCCGAGCAGCTGGGACCACAGGTGTGCATCACCACACCCGGCTAATTTTTGTGTTTTTAGTACAGATGGGGTTTCACTGTATTGGCCAGGCTAGTCTCAAACTCCTGGCCTTGTGATCCTCTCACCTCGGCCTCCCAAAGTGCTGGGATTACAGGTGTGAGCCACCGCGCCCAGTCGTACAAATAGAAACTCTTAATAACCATTATTAATGGTGGAGGAAGGCTGGACCACCACATTCTGGACCATCACTCCTGCCCCTCGGAAAGGAGTGTTAATTCACCAAAAGGTACAAGATAAGAAGAAAATGAAGACGGGCAAAATGACAGAGGAGGAGAGACTTTGAAAAGTGTTACTCTAATGCCACGAGGCAGGCAGGCTCCCCACAGTCCAAGACAGATTGTCTAGGGCTCTCAGCCAGCTAGGATGAATTAAGGCAGAATAAACATGATGTCAGAATTCCACTGAAGTTTCACTTGAGAAATTAAGGAGAAAAACCTCTTTCCCTAATGAAATAAAGTTATCTAATGATACGTAATTTCTCTTACAGCCAAAACCAACATTATTGCAGTTCAAACCAGTCCTTATATAAAAATGAGATAAATAAACATAAAATATTAATAAAGATGGTAGCATTTCAAACCTCTGACCCCCAGGCTCTGAAGGCTTTCTCCAGGCGTAAGGCATTCATGGCATAGGTTCCAAAATTGTCGATTTCCTCCTCCTGGCCTGCATTCATGATAGCGTCATACAGCGCCACAGAATCTTCTCTTCTGTGGTAGAGTTCCCAACCCAGCTCACCTGAAATAAACCCACAGGTGCCGCAGCACAGCAAGAACAATGATCACTAGATCTAATGTGCATTAGCTAGAACACATAAAAGCAGGAGAAATTCCACTTAAGCAACATAGGCATTGTCAGTCTCTAAAAAGACCAGCTCACAAAAAGTTACAAGACCCCACTGCAAAGAAACCCACCATATCACAGATGCATTCGTGCTGATCATGACCCCCATGTAGGTGGTGGTATGCAGGACACCTCTTGTCATGACACAGAAAGACTGTAATGCAGGAATTATTCTCCACCCTGGACCCCAGCTTTCTAATGAGGCTTGACTGTTTTCCGGGACAATGACGTTAGGTGAATAGTTAGCATGGCACAGTTTATCAAGGCAACGAGTTCAAGGTTTAAACCAACCCCTTGCCCAAAAATCATAAGCTTAAAAATATAGTCAATTAAGAATTATTCAAGTTATCCTCATAGTGAGAAAGCCATACTCTCGGACTTCTCCCCCTCCCACTTCTTCCCTAGTCATTTCATTCACCAGTAGAGCTGTGGGCAAAAATCAAAAGAAATGAAATTTAACCCAAAAAATTCTGCTTATTTTTCTTGTTCTTGTTTCATTTTTGTCTTATTTTGTTGTTGTTGTTGAGACAGGGTCTCACTATGTTGCCCAGGCTGGTCCTGAACTCCTGGGACAATCAATCAGTCCTCCCACTATGGCCTCCCAAAGTGCTGGGATTACAGGTATGAGCCACTGCATCCAGCCCTGCTCATTTTTTATTCTAGAATTTGCCAAGGTTGGGTGGAAGAAGGGCAGGGAAAAGGTATAGCAGCAGCCCAGGGAAGAGCCATGGTCTTCAATCTGTGTTCTCATTTCCCAAGGTGGAAGGCTCATGGTAAGGTGTTTTTATGGGATACCACAGAATAGGAGCAACATATAATTGAATGAATGCTTGGGCATGCAGTACTCCTGTGAGAGACAAGGAGTTCTAGAAAAACTTAGAAGGGAGCCCAGAGCACCACTGGGGAACTGAAGAGCATTCATTCATCTCTGTATCAAATACCTACCATGTGCAAGGTTAGGTGCTAGATGAAGACTTCTCAGTGAACTTACAGTCTGGAACGAAAGACGGATTGTTGGCAATGCTCTAGGAGAGGTACCTGATACCTTCAAAATGGTCTCTATGGGAGATTCTAGCTCCAGGAGACCATCTTGAATGTTTGCAGATAGAGTTGGCTGGCCTGACTATTTCAGCCAATCCTCTTCCCACTTTTTTTTTTTTTTTTTTTTTGAGATGGAGTTTCACTCTTGTTGCCCAGGCTGGAGTGCAGTGGCGCCATCTTGGTTCATATAACCTCCACCTCCTGAGTTCAAGCAATTCTCCTGCCTCAGCCTCCAGAGTAGCTGGGATTACAGGCATGCGCCACCACGCCCAGCTAATTTTGTGTGTTTTTAGTAGAGACGGGGTTTCCCCATGTTGGTCAGGCTGGTCTTGAACTCCTGACTGCAGGTGATCCGCCCGCCTCAGCCTCCCAAAGTGCTGCAATTACAGGTGTGGGCCACAGCACCCAGCCCCCACTTTTTTATCTGTCCTTCCAGATGGTAGGCAGCTATGGGACTGGAGCAACAACTAGAAATCTGTGGAACCACTTTCAAGATGAGGAGTGAATAGACAGACTTGACATAAGAGTTGGGCAGAACAAAAACCTTCCTCCAAAGTCGCATGGACAAACGTGAGTGTGAGTGTGCACATGTGTACATGCCCACACATTTGTGGTGACATGACCTTTTAATTTTAAAATTTAAATTGACCTTTTAAATTTCAGAGACTTACTCCAGGTTATTTTCCAATCTTACCAGTATAAGATATCCTAATAGCAGTGACAGGAATGTTGGAAACCTTTAAGGACTTGGTTTGAAGAAACTTGAAAAAGTCATCACTGAGATCTTCAGAGGTCAGTTTCTGAAGGACCTTTCTTGCCTGTGGCCCAGCAACACCAAGGACTCCAAGCTCATCGGTTATGTTTTTAATTTCAACATCATATCCACCTTTGACTGCTTCTTCTTCAATCCATCTGTGTTTCAGTCATGAACATGGTGTTAAATATTGCTTGAATAATGTACCTTGGTAACAAATTATTTCTCTGAAGACATGCTTTGTGTCTAGAGTTATCAGAAAGTCCCCAGAGTGTCATTTCATGAAATCACACTGATGTATAAAGTTGAGGAAACTGAGCCCCTGAGATGTTAAGTGATTCTCTTTAAATCACCCACTTATAAATTTGGGGGGTAATTTTTCACAGTACAGAAGGATCCTTCAATTTAATGAGCTCTGCTGCACAATTCTTTTAAATAGTGACACAGCCCTTTTGCATTTAAACTAATGATTCAGCCTTCAAAAATTAATTTAAACCCAAATTTTCTCTAATACCTGTACACAGGAGTATACTCATGTTGCTAAGGGATAATCATGTGCCTGCCACAGGACACGTAATTGCTCTGACAATCACAAGGAAAAGACAGAAACTCTAGTTTCAATTTATATGGCTTGATGAGTTATTGGGACCCAGCTATAGGGCTGGTTTCTAATTTATTGAGCAGTCCTTGAGCTGTCTAAGTATATCACAAAATGTTCATCTGGATTTACACAAAGCTAAGCTATTAAGATGGCCCGAGTACTTCTTGGATTGGAGCATATAATTTGCATCACTTTACACCTAAGGCGAGAATCTGTCAGAGTAAGACATTTATTAAACAATAATATTCCAAATGTTTTCGGAATATTAGACTAAAGACTTTATAGTAGAATAAAGATTCATGTAAACGTTGGACTTGGCAGGTCAGCAACTTAGATCTAGCTGTGGGCCAGAAAGCACAAAGCATCACAAAGGACAAAGATAATTTAGGAAGGCAGCTTACAGAAGTGGACCGAATGTGGACATCAGAATCAAAAAGCTCGGGTGAGTAAGTTCCCTTAATTCAAACCTCGGTTTCCTTATCTGACCATGGGAATCATATAAACCTTGCAATATATTAAGAGAATTTATTAAGGTAATGTCTAAAAAAGGTTCTGGCACATTGATGATGCCTAATAAATGGAAATAATATTATTAGAACCAGTAACCTATGGATGAATTACCTTTGGGAGGGGCAGAGGCCCTCACTTCTAATATTTTTGTATAAAAAACATAAAGTTTATTTGAAACCATTAGGTTTAAGAAGAAATAAAGTTGTACTTTCGAGTACTGGTGAAAAGAAAAACTCAATGTAAGATTGAGTCAATATATAATGTGTACAAAATTTTCTTACTAGGTGTGCACTTACCTAAGATCGTGAAGTTCTGATCCAGAGCCAGTAATTAAAAGAAACTCCCCAGGAGATTGGTGAGAAACAGTCAACTCAGCATACACTCGACCTTTGGGTGTTAACATGTGACTTATATTTGTAAAACCCACCTACATAAAAAAATTTTAAATTACCTTAGGATGAACTAAAAATCGCATACATCCTTTTAACACCTATTTAAATAACAACATGGGTGTTAAGAATGAAAACTATCTGACTCTTACCATTCGTATCAATTGTATGAATTATCTGTAAACCTAAACCCAACAGTAACTTGAAGTTCTCCATTTAAACAATCATTTAAAATTCTTTGTCATTTAAAAGTTATTCTTCATTTAATTGCAGAATTCAATTTTAAGTTACCATCAAAACAATCAAGCAAAGTCATAAGGTCCTTGGATGAGAATTCACTCAACAAAAATTTAAATTTGAAAATTAGCTTGTAGGCCAGGTGTGGTGGCTCATGCCTATAATCCCAGCACTTTGGGAGGCTGAGGTGGGTGGATCACCTGAGGTCAGGAGTTCAAGACCAGCCTGGCCAACATATAGTGAAACCCTGTCTCTACTAAAAAAATACAAAAATTAACTGGGCCTGGTGGTGCATGCCTGTAGTCCCAGCTACTTGGGAAGCTGAGGCAGGAGAATCGCTTGAACCTGGAAGGAGGAGGTTACAGAGAGCCAAGATCACACCACTGCATTCCAGCCTGGGTGACAGAGCAAGACACTGTCTCTCAAAAAGAAAGAAAATTAGCTTGTATACTTTTGGTCAGTTGAAGAGTTCTAGTGTTCTTCCAGAAATCATTAGGTGAACTAAAATAACATGTGGGTTTGGTCGGGGGGCGGGGGAAATGAGAGGATGAAGAATTAAATAGGTCAGAATCCTGGACCTTGTATCCCTACAAGGCTATTTACCTTTGGAATGACATTTGCAAAGAGATGGTCCAGTAGTCTAATGGAATCTTGGCCTTTGATATTAAACTTGCCAAACGGTGATAGGTCAGTTACCCCTACTCTTTGCATAACCTGTTTATACTCTGAGCCCACAGGCTCAAACCAGTTTGTGCGACGAAAACTTGGCCTGAAACACAACATTTAGTGTCATAAAACAACTGCCGTTCATTTTTCAAATTACAGAATAGGGTATTTTAATAAGCCCTACTCATCTAGAAAATCCTATGGGCAGTGGGGAGTGGGACTCTGGGAGGCGGGACCATGCAACCTGAAATTCTGTTCTGCAAATCATTCATGTATGTTGGAATCTAATCTTTTAAAGTTACTCATTTATCCCTTTGACCCATTTCACAGTGAGTAAAGTGCTGATTAACTGGAAAATAAGATACAATTCATGGGCTCTCAGATCTGGAAGAGAGTTTAGAAGTCAACCAGTCTGATGGTTTTCAATCCTAGATGCATATTAGAATCATCTGGAGAGCTTTTTAAAATGAGCCTAATTATATCAGTGTCTGGGTTGGGGGGCGGGGTGGAGCTATCTGGTTCAGTGCTTCTCAAACATTAATGGGAATACAAATCACTTGCACTTGTTAAAGTCCACATTCTGAAGCAGCAGGTATGGTGTGGGACCCCACAGTCTGCATTCTCCCAGGCTCCCAGGAGATGCCTATGCTGTTGGTCCACACCTGGGGTACACAAGGATCTGGTCCCAAATCTTCATTTTTCAGAGAAAAGGCACAAAATGATTTCCAAGGCCTTTGCATTAGTTAATGACAGAGCCAGACCTGGAACAAAGGTCTCTTGACTCATTACTAAAGTTCTTTTCTGCTTTACGAAGTGGACTTCTAATGTGGTGTTTTAACTTCAGAGCAGGATGCCGTGTCTGTAACATGAATTATCAGTAGTTTAATTATTAAATGGTAGAAGAAACTTAGGCCAGATCCAATCAGCAGTAAGTGAAGAGTAGAAGTGATATATTAGAGTCATTTAGGAAAAACCAAATCAGTATTTGGCCACTAGATAATCTAGATTGGCTGCCTGTAGAGCCCAAATTCTCTGCTATACTTTGTACCAATTAGATCTAGTCTTAAAATAGCAAAACCTATTGTAAAAAGCAAAATGACGGCTCAAAAATAAGGATAACATAACTTCCAAATTTGCACCTTGTTTTCCCTTGGTCTGTGGATTCTCTTGAGGAAAAAATATATAATCGCTATTAATCCAAAGTACAACAATGGCAGGTAGCACTTTAGCAGAACTCAGAGAACTGTTTTAGTGGCATACTTTATGTTTTCGCTTAACCTGGAATGCTATGCAAGTGATCTTTTCCCCTAATTTATCAACTGTGCATATAATTTGCATGGCTCAGTGCACACACTCTAGAATGCAGTTGCTTTGAGCAATTTCAGGATGAACAGAAAATCCCAAACCACATTTTGTGGTTATACACAATGTGATTCCATGAAGCATCCTAAAATACAGCAAACCTTTAGGAGCCAACTGAAGCCATGTGGGAATTTGGAGGGGGGTTGGAAGGTTCCTCTGAGCTTCTGGTAAATGCCAAGAGGCTTCGCCAAGGCCGGCTATAGGACGCGCAGGGCCACATAAGTCCTAGATGTGGGCCAGTGTCCTGTGGGCTAGACTAATGCCACCACTGCCAGAGAGTAATTTTTGTAGGACAAGGCTCAGTGCTCCTTGGAATAGGGTGGAGAAATGGAGTGTAAGGGAGAATCAGCACTTTTTGCTGTCCCATTATTTCATCCCTCAGTCAGAACCGCAGGCAGGTAAAGTCCTTCTCCCACCTGTATTGAGTGTCCTGGCCCAGTTTGTAGAACCAGTGTGGCTGCTCCCAGCCAGCATGGAACCCCATGGAACACTTAGACTCCAGCCTTTGGTAGAGCCCACTGACTCGTTGAGTGGGTCTCCCAGCAAACCGTTCTTCTTTAGGGTAACCAACTGAAAAAGGAAAATTGGTACTATAAATCACATATAGCCAAAACAAGATACTTTGATGGGATTCCAAGTATGGAAATACAGTACTTAAAATCCAGATGCATAAACATACATACATACATACATATATACATACATATGAATGATTTATGCAGAAAACAGAGCTGTCATTTATATGACTCATCAAAGAGTAAAGTAAAAATATATTTAAAATTTAAAACTAGTGAGGCATTCCACATGTTAAATATATACATCCATATACATTCCTTGTTATGTTTTAGGGGCACAATGCATTTTGGAGTCCCTAACTACCGCCATCCCAGTGAATAGAATAAAGACCATCTAAAGTCAGAGATGCTACAATTCAATTCTGTCAACACTTTGTAGACAACAGTACATTTGTACCTTACCAATATTGTTGAATCCATATGATTCTCTTGCTTTGGCCTCAGTGTACTGGGTGGTTGTCCATTTGCCATAGCGATTTGGATCCAATTCTATCAGATCAAAAGGAGGTTCTCCATGCAGGATCCAGTCACTGAGATATTTCCCTACCCCACCAGCGTGGATTATGCCATATCTTTCAAATACAGGGATAGAAAACCCATTACTAACACATGTAGTTTTCAAATGAAACATGCTCAAAATATTTTACAGGGCTTCAAAGTTGGACTGTTCTGCACTAATCAGAACACCCAAGTAACATAATCTCTACGGAACAATTTTTTCCTTAAAAGTGACATGTTTAGGCATCCAAATTAAATGTGCCTGACTTGATAGCTAGTTTATTTACAGTTTCAAGAGATGTACACCTGCAAAATAGCTCCTTATTGGGCAGGGCACAGTAGCTCACACCTATAATCCCAGCACTTTGGAAGGATCGTTTGAGACTAGGAGTTTGAGACCAGCCTGGCCAACAAAGTGAGAACTCATCTCTACAAAAAGAATTAAAAAATTATCTGGGCATGGTGGCACAAGACTGTGGTTCCAGGTACACGGGTGGCTGAGGCAGGAGGATAACTTGAGCCTAGGAGATAGATGCTGCAGTGAGCCATGTTCACACCACTGCACTCCAGCCTGGGTAATGAAGTGAGACCCTCTCTCAAAAAACAAAACAAAACAAAAAATCCACCAACAACAAACAAAATAGCTCTTTATGGGGAAAAGGCTCGATGATCCTTGACTAGTAACTAATAAGAATTTTGCTTTAGGAAAACTAAGGGTTGAAGCCAGGATGCAAACGGGCACGTGTCTGGTATCCAAACAGCCCTCCTGAGGTATGATTATCCTGACTGGTAGGAAACACGGTGGGAGAAACGTGTGTACTGTGGTGTCCCATCCATCTCTTCTCAGACTCAAGTTAGTTTTGACCTCCTTAGACAATGATCTCTGTGCAAGGAACTTGAGCCATTGTCTTAGAAACATTCAAGCAAAGAGGCCCTCACCTGAGGACTTGTGGAAAGAGGTAGAAAGGAACACTGTCTCTTGTATTTTGCAACTAATAGGCCACTTGATGGGGAAGATGGGCTTGTTTTCTATTTTCCTAAGATGATACTTTAAAATCAAGAGCATGATGTAGAAAATAAAGGGGTTTTGACATCAGAAAAGGGATCGGTTTTACATTGGCCATGTATAGTTCTACCCACTCACTCTTGTTTAATGAAGGCCTCTACCGTGGGTTCATCTGTGGTTTAAGTCAGGAGCTTTCAAGGAACTGAATGAGCAGAGAGTCAAGGGGAGAGAACGAAGAAAAGGGGATACACAAGGAGACATCAAGACACAGAAATGCTAGTATCCCAAACAACAACAACTTAGCCAGAACCACAGCTTCTAAGAGCATGGGAGGAACTTTAGCAAACATTGAAAATGTTAACTTTTCCCACAACAAGACACCTGTTTTGCTTTCATAAAAATGAGTGCCTACATTTTATAGAAGACTTTCTCAAAGAGAATAAAAAAAACAGCAATTTACATTCCTTTGGGCAGTTTAATAGACATGAGGCATCCAATTATCCACAAACAACCTCTCTAAATTTTAAGAAAGCAAGAAAAATTAATAAATATATGCTTAAAATGTTTATTAAAGTTAGCACATTCACTTAACCAGGCTCAATGCCCATATAGAACAGGTACCATTTTTGAGAGCTATATTGTTGACAAGACTTGAAGGCTTATGAAGTTCTACGAACACTGAGTGCCTCCCATTTACCAGGCAGAGTTTCCATCTAACACGTAGAAGCTGATTTACGCTTTAGCAAGTCTGTTTTAAGGAGAAAGATAAGCCCACCACACAGAGGCTAAATAAAGTAACACAGCAGTAAAGAGTAGATGCAGGATACAAATTCACTTATCTGACCCTGGAGCACATGCTCCTTGTTATTGGACTTTTCTGTCTTCAGTGGTTCTCAATCTTTGTTGAGCCAGGACACACACTCAGAAACAGCACTGTCTGTATTTTCGCAGACTCCCAGGGCAGAGCCAGGGGTGCTTTGATTTTCTATGGCCTGGCTGCTATACCATCATGTTCTTTCCCTTTCAACCATGCACATGAGCAAACAAATGGGCAGAGTGCTGTTATTTGGGTGGGAGTAGGGTGGAGGGGAATCCTGAATCAAATCTAATTTATTTCTAAAAAGTAAATATTTTACAAACAAGTTATCCAACCATTAACAAGCTTTACGTAAAATTCCATACAATTGAGTACTATGAACTACACATGGCCAATGTAAAACCGATCCCTTTTCTGATGTCAAAACCCCTTTATTTTCCACATCATGTTCTTGATTTTAAAGTATCATCTTAGGAAGATAGAAAACATCTCTGGAGAATCCCTGGCTCAGTAGCTAAAAGTATAAAAGCATGGGGAAAAGATCTGGGTATGATTCTTATTCTGCCACTGTTAGCTGGGTGACCTTGGGCAAGTTATGTAACCACCCTGCGCTTCATTCTTCCGTGCACACTTTCTTTATGGTGCTGGCGGAGAATTAATTGCCAAGGCATTTAAAAGCACTTAGTACACTGCAAGGCACATAGTGGGCAAAGAATACATGGTGGCTATTGGGCCCTTTTATGACCAGTTGAAAGGATTTTAATAAGGAAGTAAGGTGTGAAGTGAAAGTAGAAGGGAACTTAAAGAGGAGAGGACAGTTAGGTTCTTCTTCTGTCTCTAGCATTAATCTGCAGAATTCCAGATTCTTCTCCATGGCCCTAGGCTGCTATGCTTTTTGAGTGTTTGTATCTGCTTTTTATAACTCTGTTAAATGACTGGATGTTGCATCTTATAGCACTCTCCCCTCTTTAACTTTGCTGTTTATAATCTGTTCTAACCCAAGAAAATCAGATTCAATTAAATACAATTCATAAGACATTTTTTGGGCACTGTGTTAGTCACCTAGAAGCAGAAAAACTTGTTGGAATTGTGAGTAAACAAATGTCCAAAGTAAAATAGCTCTGGCTGAGGATATTCTGTGAGTAAGGTAAATGGGCACTGGCACATATGTAAGCAGTTTGCAAACACCTACTTCCCTGAACTGGCTGTACCAAGAATTACAGATAATACTACAATAAAATACAGATTCCTGGGTCCCCTCTCCAGACCACTAAATCAGAATCTACAGGAGTAGTATCTGGAAATCTGTTTGTTTGCTTGTTTGTTTTGATTCAACACATCTTTCATGGCGCTATAGACTGAGTGTTTGTATCCTCCCATAATGCATCTGTTGAAGCCCTAATCCCCAGTGTAATGGTATTTAGAGATGGGGCCTTTGGGAAGTACTTAGGGTTAAATGAGGTCATGAGGGTGGGGCCCTCATGATAGGATTAGTGTCCTTCTATGAAGAGACACCAGAGAGGTTCCTCTCTCTCCACACACACACCCACCCACCAAGGAAAAGCCACATGAGCACATAGCCAGAAGGTGGCCATCTGCAAGCCAGGAAGAGAGCCCTCACCAGAACTCTGCCATGATAGCAGAGTCCCTGATCTCAGACCTCCAGCCTCCAGAACATGAGGTGCCAGACCTCCAGCCTCTGGAACTGTGAGAAAGTAAATTTCTGTTGTTTAAATCACCCAGTCTCTGGTACTTTGTTATGGCAGCCCAAGCAGACTAAGCCACATGGGTTCTAGTGACAAATAATAGGAATTTCACAGATGAGAGGTATAGGAGATAAAAAACATTCATGTGACTAACCACATGGTCAAGACTCTGCTTTTTAACATGTTCCTCAGATTATTCTGCTCCTCACCCAGGTATAGGAACCACTGGCCTCCAGAACCATGGAATGAGTGTACTGATATAAGCCAGGAGGGGCAGCTAATGGGGGTATTCCGTTATATTACATAAGAAATATCTTAGAAAGCTCAACTTTAGGTAAGGGGAAGGCTTTTTTTGTTTAGACCAAACCTGTCAAAGACAGGGAGGCACTTTGCCCACCCCCACTCCCACCTGTTATCTTCTCCACCCACCTCCCAGTATCCATGACCTGAGAAAATTAGCCAGAGCAATCGGGGGGGAGTCTGACATCAGTCACATGCAAACAGATATGATTTCTAGGTTATAAGTAACTTGTTCTAGAGGAAGCAATTTTCTACTTTCCTTAGCAATTAGTTAATAGGTGTTCCATATGAGATCAGTGATTCTATCTGCTCAGAACATGCCTTACAGTCAATGATCTTCAATTTCTATTATTTAATACTAAAATTCAATTGGAATATCAAAGAGAATAAAATACTTAGGAATAAATTTAACAAAAGACGTGCAAAACTTTTACTCTGAAAACTACAAAACATTGTTTAAAGAAATTTTAAAGGACCTAAGTAAATGGAAAGACATTTCATGTTCATGGATCAGAATACTTAACATTGTTCAGATCTCAATAGTCCCCAAATTGATCTACAGATTCAATGCAATCTCTATCAAAATCTCAGCTGGCTTCTTTGCATAAATTGACAAACTGGTCCTAAAATTTTTGGGACTTCCAGCCAAAACAATCTTGAAAAAGAACAAAGTTGGAGGATTCACACTTCCTGATTTCAGAAATTACTACAAAGCTAGTAACTTCTAGTAACAGTAATTAAGAGAGGGTCAGCTGGGTGTGGTGGCTGATGCCTGAAATCCCAGCACTTTGCGGGGCCGAGGTGGGTGGATCACTTGAGGTCAGGAGTTTGAGACCAGCCTGGCCAGCATGGCAAAACCCCATCTCTACTAAAAATACAAAAATTAGCCATGTATGGTAGTACGTGCTTGTAATCCCAGCTATTTGGGAGGCTGAACCAGGAGAATTGCTTGAATCTGGGAGGTAGAGGTTGCAGTGAGACAAGATTGTGCCATTACCTGGGCAGCAGAGCGAGACTCCGTCTCAAAAATAAATAAATAAATAAATAAAAGACAGTGTAGTAGTCACATAAAAATAGACACAGATGAAGGAGCAGAATTGAGAATCTAGAAATCAACCCATACATCTATGGTCAATTTATTCTTTATACAGATGCTGTGGTATAATAAAAATTAAATATTTGGTCTTTGTCCCCAGTTCCTGACACAGGGTTCATAAAACATTTGAGATTTACTCTTTTTTGAATGTTAATGAGATAGGTCTTGTGGAGAGAGGACAGCAGCCCTAGGTAGCTTCAGGTTGGGGGCTGGTTGCGAGAAAACCACGTGATTAGAGATTTAGAACTTTCAGTCTCACTCCGTACTCCAACCTCCAGGGAGTGGAGAAGGGATATTGAGTTCAGTCACCAATAATAGTTTAATCAATCATGCCTACATAATGAAACCGCCATAAAGACCTAGACATGGGGTTCAGAGAGCTTCTGGGTTGGTGAACACAGTGATGGGCTAGGAAGGCGCCTGGAAAGGGCCTGGGGGCACTGCACCACCCACCTCTAACCCCTCACATTTTGCTCTATGTATCTCTTCCGTTTGGCTACTCCTGAGCTGTATCCTTTATAATAAAAGAGTAAACATAAGTATTTTCCTGAGTTCTGTGATTGGTTCCAGAAAAGTATCAAATCTGAGGAGAGGGTTGTGGGAACACCCAGTTGGTCAGAAGTATGGGTGTCTCCCACGACTTGAGACTGGTGTCTGAAGTGAGAGCGGTCTTGTGGAACAGATCCTGTAACCTGTGGGGTCTATGTTAATTCCAGGAGTTGGTGTCAGAATTGAATGGAATTGTTGGACACCCAGTTAGTACTGGAGAATTGGAGAACTGGTTGTTGGTGTTGGAAAGTACCGCACGTTTGGTATGAGAAAAGGAATCAGAAAAAAGACATTACAGATGCCAGCATAATTCAATGAGGACAGAATAGTCTTTTCAATGAATAGTTCTGGGACAACTGGCTATACATATGAAAAGACTGAAGTTGGACACCTACCTCATGTCATATACAAGAATTAACTCAAAACTGATCACAGACCTAAATGCAAAAGCTAAAACTATAAAACTCTTAGAAGAAAACATAGGTTTAAATCTTCATGAACTTGGATTAGACAATGGTTACTTGTATATGACACCAAAAGTACATGTGAACCAAGAAAAAATACGTATTCTAGACTTCATCAAAATTAAAAACTTTTGTATTTCATTGGACACCATCAAGAAAGTAAAAAAACAACCCACAGAATGGGAGAAAAGTTCTGCAAATCATGTACCTGATAAGGTTCTTGTATCTAGAATATATAAAGAACTTCCACAACGAAACAATAAAAAGACAAATTAACCAATTATGAAAATGGCAAAGGATATGAATAGACATTTCTCCAAAGAAGATATATGAGTAATGTGCAGGAGAAGCACTCCTACTTCCACATGCCTGCATATGGACTCTATAAGTGATTATATAAGCCCTCAATTACATTATAACTCCCCATCCCAAATCTCCATCTGACTTTCTCCCTCTGGATGTCCCATGTACCTAATTAACACTTCAAGCTCAACCCATCAAAAATGGAACTCATTATTTTCTTGGCTCTCTCTCCATGGCTCTAACATATAGACGGTGGTCAAGTTAGAAAAGTTGCCATCATTTGCCATTTTTCCCTTTCCCTTCAATATCTTATGGAATGATCACCAAATCTAGATAATTTTATCTCCCATCTCTCAGTCTTCACTGCTGCTACCTTAGTGGAGACCCCAGCCTCTCTACTGGATCAGCAGAGCTGTGCCTCAGGCAACCTTCCAGCTCTGGTCAGACCTCACTGCCTTGTTGTCAGCTGTGTTCCAATGCCTAGCCCTAGGCCTGGCACAGAGCTAGCAGTTATTAAATATTAGTTGAATAAATGGCCAAATAAAATGGGGAAGAAAAATAGAATATTAGAAGCTGTGATATGATAGTTGAGTGGGCTTGACATCAATATTCACCAAATTAATGGAACAAATATCAGAAATGAAACATCAAAGAGGCAATGGAGTCATAAATGGGAAGAAACCTGAGGAATTATAAAGAAACAAATCATGTTGGACAAACATGAATTATGGTGAAAAATGCAGCAGATATATTATACATTTGATATTTTGAATTATCTTTGTCACATTGTGTTATGAAAACATCCTTGTAAAACTGGAGCAAATTGACTATCTGAAGATACACAGCATAAAATGAGATACAATTAATGGAAATGGCAGGAAATATGCAAAGAGAAAGCTCCAGGAGGCCGGGCATGGTGGCTCATGCCTGTAATCCCAGCACTTTGGGAGACTGAGGCAGGCAGATCGCCTGAGGTCAGGAGTTCGAGACCAGCCTGGGCAACATGGTGAAACCCTGTCTCTACTAAAAAAATGCAAAAAGTTAGCAGGCGTGATGCTGGATGCCTGTAATCCCAGCTACTGAGGAGGCTGAGGCAGGAGAATTGCTTGAACCTGGGAAGCAGAAGTCGCAGTGAGCCAAGATCACACCACTGTACTCCAACCTGGACAATGAGAGAAAAACTCCATCTCAAAAAAAAAAGAGAAAGCTCCAGGAAATCATTGCCCTTCTGTGTTCCAGGAAATAATTGCCCTTCTTTAAAACATATACAAGTGATTGAACCAGTAGTTTTTATTCATTGTATGAATCCTTGGTCATGAAAGGGAAAAAACTCTCTGGGTCTCTCTCTGTTTCTCTCTCAGCCTCCCACATTTCCCTTTCGCATCCTGAGAATATGGAACTAGATTTAGCTAAAATAAGTGATTCTACAATAAATGTTGAATTACATGAAGATACTTACCCAAAGCCTATAGCCACCCAGTAGTTTCTGACTCCCTGATGGGGCCCCACCATAGGCAGAATATCAGGAGAATACGTGATAGGACCATTGACGACATTGATGATGTCAGCCTTTTTCAAGACAGGAACCATTTCCATGGCAGCTTCAATGTGTTCCATGATTCGATCTAGATCAGACTCAAAGAGTTCCTTTCCAAAACCTAAAAAGATTTGCCCTTTGTGGTCAGGATGCCATAGCTGAGCTGACAAGTCCTGTAAAGTGATTTAAGCCTCTGACATGGCCTACATTTTAAAATGGCCTGTTGGGAAAGTACTGCCATATTTTGTTAAAGTCTAAACTTGATATTCACTATCAACAGATGAGTATCCATTTATATTACTGAAAACAATGTTATTGTTCTTGAAACAAAATCATAAAAGTTAACCTTTAATTAATAGAAAATTTAAATGTATGAATAATATTTTATTTCTGTTTTTGATATTTCTGATATTTAATCCAATCACAGTTTTTTTTTTTTAAACATGACTTGGCTTGTCAAGAGAGATCGTTATGCTTCAATTAACCATAAGAACTTATTTTATCCCCCGAGATGAGGGCAAATGGGAGTTTACAGAGTCATGGTAGAATACTGGAAAAAGTGGAACACTGCTCCAGGATCTAAGATGATAGATTTTAGACCTCTTTTAACTCTCCTTTCAGCAGGGAAGGAATGGCCTGGAGGCCTCCTTCCTCCAGCCTGCCCCTACACACATCCAAGGGCTAGAGTTCTGAAAAGAGGCAGGGTCTTGAAGCACAATCCTCCTCTTGTCCTAAAAGTCACTGTGATTACAGGCAGGGCCACAGATGAGCTTCTAAAAGAATGTCTCCACCAACACTGGTGATTTTTCCACATAGCAGCCAGCCAGCTTCTTGCCCTTCCTGGGGACTGCAGGTAGGGTCAGCCTCATGGAGGCCTGCACACCATCAGGGTTAACTAGCACACATGGGTACCCATGCTCACCAACAGCTAACAATGCAGCTCTCCCTCCAAACGGCATTATTTAATTATTTGTTCAAGATTTATTTGAAGGAGAAGCTGCCAGCATGAGGGAACAGCAGAGAGGGAGGCTTTTAGTGGTGTTTCAACCCTCCCTGTGGGATCGGGAGCAATTCCGCTCAGGCCCAAATGTGCAGAGCCCATTCAGCACAACCAAAGCCCTGAAACCAGCTGGCCTAACTTCTGTGAAAGGCAGTTTAGTGATCATTTGCTATTATTTGGGCCTACGCTTTGAGGAGTAGAATGGAGGGATTCATTTCCTATCTCAAGAAGCTTATCAAAGTATAATTTTAGGAAGTACCATTTCCTACATTTCTTTATATTCCCTGTAATATTTCAGTCCCCAGTGATTTTGTAGCTCTTTTTATAGATTAAAACCTGAGATACCTCCTTAGATGACCCAATCTTCAATCTGGCTCTGTGGAAGTATTTCATGAAAAGCAAAAACAGACCCATCTCCCTTAAAGAACTTGAAAGAGAAACTGTAGTATCCCCTGCTTTGGCATAGAGGCACAAACCTTTTCCATATCCATTTACGTAGCATGGGAAGTACTCTGTTTACAGTACCAAAAACCCTGCTCTGTTATAGACTCTCAGGTTTTCATTCTTAGTAGGATGGATATCTGGCCTCTGATATCAGTTGTGTTTCCAGCTGTAAAAGCACAATAGCAACTATATTCAAATCTTGAAAGTAGACCAAGCTGGCAGTGGATTAAGGAAAAAAATGGGGAGGCAGGAGGTTGTGTGGGCAGGTAAAAATGTATCTGGAACCTTTCAAAGCAACTAGAAATGTTTCTTCAGCTTCTCTAACATCAGCTACATCTTTCTTCCCCCCGACTCCCTGCTGTGATTGTTCAAAGGGATATGAGAACAGAGCCCACCTCAAACCCATCACCTCCAATGTCCCAGGTATCTGAATTAGTCTAGAATTATGCTGTTGTCTTATTCTACAGCCATCCCCCAGTCATGGAGAGGATGAACCATTCGTGTCTGACCAGCACACACTTTTATTTGCTAAACTCACCTGGAGGAACTCCATTGGTGACCCAGGAGTCCTGAACTTTCATTTTCTCCTGACTTTCATATGGACCAAACAAAAGCCCATCCCTTTCCTGTCGGAGATAGTATGATCCTTCCAGGTCACGGAGCACAGGGAGTTCTCGTTTCAAAGCTTTCACTTCAGGTATAGTCGATGTAACAACATATTGATGTTGAACCGGAATGAGAGGATGTTCTAGTCCAATCATTTTACCTACTTCACGAGCCCAAAATCCTTAAACAAAAAAATCATTTAAAAGTGTCAGCACATATATAAATACACAACTGACACTCACATAACAATTTATATTAGAATAAAATGTTTAAAAGGCTTAAGTACTCATGGCAAAGTCTAATAAATGTCATAACCATCTTTAAACTTTTTGTCATTGCAAAACTGAATGGGGAAAGAGAAGACAATACTTTGCATTGCCCAGAGATTCGAAGATATCTGTGATCTAGGGGAACTCCATTCCTGAAAATGTTGTTACCCACAAGCAAAGGTAGGCAGGAAAAAAATTTAAAAAAAATTTATTTGAAAGAAAAAACAGCCGGGCGCGGTGGCTCAAGCCTGTAATCCCAGCACTTTGGGAGGCCGAGACGGGCGGATCACGAGGTCAGGAGATCGAGACCATCCTGGTTAACATGGTGAAACCCCGTCTCTACTAAAAAATACAAAAAACTAGCCGGGCGAGGTGGCGGACGCCTGTAGTCCCAGCTACTCGGGAGGCTGAGGCAGAATGGCGTGAACCCGGGAGGCGGAGCTTGCAGTGAGCTGAGATCCGGCCACTGCACTCCAGCCTGGGTGACAGCGCAAGACTCCGTCTAAAAAAAAAAAAAAAAAGAAAGAAAGAAAAAACAAACAACCCAAATATACAACATGTACAAATGTCAATAAGAAGCACTGTTACAGACTGCCCCTATTTGTGGACAGGGACAGTCAGGAAAAGGAAGAGGCCCCCATGTTGCTGTGACCAACCTAATACATAATGATATACCTAAGAAAGCCCTACAAGCCAACTCTTCTATCCTCTAAGCCCTATTCTCCCCAAATTGTTGATGCCTAAAATTCCAAAAATACAAGATTGTTCTGTTAAGGTAAAATTTGAAAATGGTGCATACTTTGGGAGAGAAACCACATTAAGTTTTATCTGTTGTTTTAAAAGTTTAGTTTGAATAAGATCCTTTATTGTAAAGGCACAAAAGCACCAGAAGTCAAAACTAGGTAGAAAGAGAAGCCACAAGAAAGGGGAGATTGGTCTCATAAGTAGGCGGGGAGTTCCCTAGACAAATGTTTCCCACTTAACTGTTAGCACAAAGATTGCCTTATTTGTGGAGGTGAACGTTACTTTTTTCATTTGCAAAAGATAGAACTGGATAATCTGTGGCTGAAAGGACCCTGGATTATTTCCCATGCTGACCCTTCAGTACACAGATGTAGGAGCTAAAGGCGAGTAGGGTAAGACATGCCCAAGGCCACACTGGACATCCTGTAATCATCACATCTTACTGGTTTTTCTTGCTGCAGACTTTATTTTTAAAATCCAAGGTACCTTCACTGTATAAAGGGATTTTATAATCTAAAATAATAAAAATGCTTATTATTTGGCAAGGATATGGTGTTGACTGACCATCATTAGATGATCTGGGGGCAGGGAGTTCTATTTGCTTGTTTGTTTCATAATAATTTTGAGTGATCATTGAAATGATTACACGATCCTATTTATTTCTTTAGGGGTTGCACAATAAGTTTTTAACCATTACTGTCTCTGCTGTTTTTCTGAATCTAATAAGGAGTCCTGAAGTCTCTATCATTATGAGGTTCCAAGCTAGACAGAGAATCATCAATTATGAATCAGTCTGGGAACCTACATTATGTACGTGTGTGTGTAAATTTATTTCCTTGTAACCATCTAAACCGTTCCTTTGCATTCTATTGTTTTGTTTGTTGCAATGGCTAAGGTGGTCACACTTGTATAATAAATCCAGAAATGGGTACCCATTTGCAAGCCAGAAATCTAACTGTGGGCATCGGAGCTATTTGCCAGTGTTGTTTTGTTTTGTTTTTTGAGACAAGAGTCTCGCTCTGTTGTATAGGCTGGAGTGAAGTGGCACGATCTTGGCTTACTACAACCTCTGCCTCCTGGGTTCAAGCCATTCTCCTGCCTCAGCCTCCTGAGTAACTGGGATTACAGGCCTCCGCCACCACGCCTGACTAATTTTTGTATTTTTAGTAGAGATGGGATTTCACCATTTTGACCAGGCTGATCTCAAACTCCTGACCTCAGGTAATCCACTGCCTCCAGCTCCCAAAGTGCTGGGATCATAGGTGTGAGCCACCACACCTGGCCTGTTTTGTTTTGTTTTTGAGACATGGTCTCACTCTGTCGTCCAGGCTGCAATGGAGGGCAGTAGTGCAACCATAACTCACTGCAGCCTCGACTTCCCAGGCTCAGGTGATCCTCTCATCTCAGCCTCCTGAGTAGATGGGACTATAGGCACATATCACCACGCCTGGCTAATTTTGTACCTTTTATGGAGACAGGGTTTTGCCATGTTGCCCAGGCTGGTCTTGAACTCCTGGGCTCAAGCAACCTGCCCAACTCAGTCTCCCCAAGTACAGGCGTGTTGGTCTTTTAGTAATTTTGAGACTTACTCTTGCTAGTAGGAAGATGTGAATTACCAATGTCTGGACTGTGTACGAAAATATAGCCAAGCCACATATTCTAGTTATGTACACTAGAACAATTTTTGAATATACAAAAATCAAAATATTTAGCCTAGCAATTCAAACTGCTACAATATCCTCGATATATTTGTTTCAATTAAAAACATAAATTGAAAAAAATAAATTCTGTCCTATTCAAACATATTTATGAATTTCTGAGTCCAATTGCTTGCTTATTAATGCACTTCATCATTAATATAAACTGGAAATGTATGCAGAAGTATCATATCACTATATTACTTCAAATCCCATAGCAAGCTGTTTTACCCATAGACATCTATGGGGCTGGTGTCTTTAGCATTCTCTTCTTCCATACATCAATCAAATTAACCTAAATCTAGCTCGAGTTACACTTCAACTCCTGCCTGATCACCCACCCACTAAGTCCAAGGGAAGAGAGACAAGTGTGGAAGATTCATTCTAAAATCTACCATTATCACCTGAAAAACAACTGAAGAGAAGAGTCAATTAAAAATGACTACTGGAAATGGCTTCCAGTTTTTAAAAATGCAGTAATTAATAAAAATGAGGTTAAAATGCAGGCTGAAGGTTCACGGACAAGTTTACACCTACTAGATGGTTTATATGATGACAATGATGGCCTCATGCTTTGATGCAGAGTATCAGACACAATTAAGCAAGTCTTTTTGGCTGAACACTGAGCTTCATGTGAGCACAACCCAATCACATTTCTGATTTGCCATGTTAGGAAAACTCTTAAGTAAATTTTACAAAGTTATCTCAGATTTAATAAGTCAATTGGAAATGAGATCAAGAGAAACGTTCAACACCATGTGGAGAAAAAGCCTGCATCATAATAACTAGTACCCGCCCGCGTCCCTGAGCTGCACCTGAGGGAAAGGGTAGAGTGAAGCCAATTTGGAAAGCTTCAGTAACTAAAGGCAAGTTAGACTACTGCCCATCAAGAGGTCGGAAGCATCAGAAACTTCCCCAGTTCTGCTAGCTCAGAATACAGTCATTATATTCTCTCTCCTGTAGAAACACCTACACAATAGTGTTTCTTTAAAGATTTTCTTGCAGATCATCTGGTACAGACAGTATAGTACCTGGAGTAGTTATTTAAAATGCAGCTTCTGAGAACCTACCCAGACCACCTGAATTAGAATCTTTTTGAAGCTTGGGAAACTTCCCGAGGTGATTCTTATGCACACTAGCTTGATAACCAAGCTCTTTGGGAAGTCAACTTACCAGCAGAATCAGTGCTGGATTCTGCACCCACTCTGCTAGTAAATTGGAAAAGAAAGCAGTTGAGCAGTCTTAAATCTGGTACCAAGAAGCTATCATAACCTGATGCTAGTGTCTCCCAGACTAGGGCATGGAATATGAAGGAAATAATTGCAATGATCATAATAATTACCTAATTTTTTTACTGCTTTCTACCTGGTGAGCCCTGTGCTGGGTACTTTACATTATAAGCTTATTTACGACCCATAATAACTTTTCAAGATGGGAGATATTATCCCCATTTTACACATAAGTAACTTACCCAGGTCACTCAGTTGGCAATGTGTATGTCTCTGGGCCACAGAGCACCACTGCCATGGACAATGCCAGAAACACATCAGCTGACAAATTTTTACTCTTAGACTTTTCTTTTTATGGATACCCTGCAGACCCAGCAGCCTTTACATCTTTTTCACTTTGGTTGTATTTCTAAGTCCATATCCTGGTTCCTTTAATCAGATTTCAGTGCTGGTCTGAGGGCCTTGCCCGAATTTGGGAGATACCCTGGTCACACTGAGAAACTGTGGGAAACATTCCACCAGCCACACACTCTCCACTCATTTTATTATAGCATGATGCCTACTGCAGATGGTTGCTTTTATTCATAAAATTGATCTTTGTTAGCTTCAGTTCTAGAAGGGAGCATATGCAAACTTTTGTTCCCAATTACTGAGGCTTACCCTTTGGGGGATCTTCTATGCTTTAAATGAAGATTTTTTGAAAACAGACTTACAGATAATTAAACACACACACACACACACACACACACACACCCCTCCACACCTCCTGTGGACTGCTAATATGTAATCAGTTAGATTTTCTTGGTAACTTTTACCCAGTGGAAGAAAAGAGATGGAAGAGAAAAAGAAAAAATAAAAAAAAAGATTAGGGAGCAGAGGTCTGATCTGAATGAGATAAAGAATTGAGATAAGTTACTTCCCACAAGTTTCAGCAAGGAGCTGCCTGGAGTTACTAGGAAAAGGGAGTGGAAGTGGCTAGGCAAAAAGCACAAGAACAAAGGAAAAAGGGAGACATTACCACTCCATGCAGGGCCACTCTGTCCTAATTCCAGGGACTTGTTTTCCAGGCCAGCATGAGACAGCTGTTCTCAAGGACCTCCTTTCCCTGCCCTCCTGTACCCCATCACCCCACAAGATTTCACAGCTGCAGAGAAAGCTTCATCTGGTAACTAGTGTTAAGGGTTTAGGTCAGATCTCTTTGGAGATCATTCGGTCTTCCTCTTCAGTGATTCCTTATTTGTTACAGTATGTGGTTTAGAAAAAAAAAAATGTATTACAATGACAACTCATTATGTTTGTATGTTGATCCATTTTAGGAAAACAATGGATGTGTTAAATTAAGGTCTTCTATGTTATTTCTCAAAATGTCAATCAGGAATGTATGATTGCCTAAAGTACTGTGTTGAGAAAAATGGTGGGGCTTTGTCCAAACACATCTGAAATGAGTGCAGTGATGATTAGCAATGTCTGCCACAGGTGCTGGATGTGGAAGTCTCAGTATGTTACTTTAGTATTTGCTATCATGATGAAAACAGTCAAATGTTTTTAGGGCCTGAATTCATGAGACTATAGAAAAAGTTGCAAAATTACAAAGAATCCTTGCTACTTAGAAAAAAGTCTGAATTATTTCATTGCCTTAAGTTTTCTGACAGAATTTAGACCAGAGATTCCTAACGACATTAAGAGAGTATAGTGTCAGACTGGAGGGAAAGTGAGGCTCAAAAACAATGCAATGTTGTATTGTACCACTGCTCTTACTTTTTAGGCAAGTTATTTAATATTATTGCAAATTTCAAATTATATTAAGAAAGCATGATATTTTATTGCTTTTCAAATAGGAGGCATGGTAAGAGAATTCGGAAATAACTAATTTAGACTTAAATATTGAAGACATGACTTTGTCTCTAGGACCACCAAAAATGCTTTGTTAAAAGTAGTATCAATTGGCTGGACACTGTGGCTCACTCCTGTAATCCCAGCACTTTTGGAGGCTGAGGCAGGTGAATCACCTGAGGTCAGGAGTTTGAGACCAGCCTGGGCAACATGGTGAAACCCCGCCTCTACTAAAAATACAAAAATTAGCATGGTGGCAGGTGCCTGTAATCCCTGCCACTCAGGAGGCTGAGACAGGAGAATCGCTTGAAACTGGGAGGTGGAGGTTGCAGTGAGCCGAGATTGCACCGTTGCACTCCAGCCTGGGGCACAAGAGCAAAACTTCGTCTCAAAAAAATATATATATAATACATATATGTATATCAAAAGTTACAATACAGAAAAAAGAATCATAAGGGTATGGGTTCTGGCTTGTCCTCATGGGATATCATTTGATCAGATAAATAATAAAGATTATTTGCATTCTCAAAGAAAATCAGTCACTGCCTCATGCTTATTTTAAGTTTTAAAGTAAACATTATATACCGTAGGAAAATATAAACTATTATCCCAGTTTAGACTGCACAAGCATTTTCACTGTAATTTATTTTGCATGTGTGATAGTTGAAAATGACTTGACATGCAATCCACCTATTCGAAAGTGTATTAACTCAAGAATCAAAAGGCCAGATCCCAGTCCTGGCTCTGACATAACGATCAGTGGCCACTTGGCCAAGTAACATGACCCTTTTGGACCTTGCCTCTGCAAATGAAAATAAGTGTGTTGTTGGATTATCCCAAATATCCCTTTTGGCTTCACTACTCTGAGTCCAAACTGTAACAGAACAACCAAAAGAGAAGATTATGAAATACGTTTAATAATGTTCTAGAAGGAAAAGGGTTTAAAAACTTTTTCAACTAGAGTCAAAAGTCATCAGAAATGGGTAAGAGAGAACCCAAATGAGCAAATCTGCCCTAAAAAGCAAACTGGACACAAAAAGGATGCTTATGAACTTCAACACTAGAATTTGGTTATTCATATACAGAAACAGTGAACACAGGAAGGAAAAAGCAGCATAATTTGGAAAAACACAATCTGGAGCAAAATAAAATGCAGAATGGAGGAAATAAGCAACTTTTTATGGATAACCAAGGACAGAGTGTTAGCGCATCCACCAAGAGCAAAGTGATGGAGGGAGGGCTTTGTCACTTAGAAACAGACAAAATGTTTAATTTGGGAGCATCACAGTGCTTCATGACAACATCCATAGTATGCAACATTATGGCTAAATATCTTCTTTCTTTGGCACTTAAAAAAACAGAAATTTCAAAAAAAACGATATGCTTACCTGCAGCATTCACAATTCTATTTGCTCTCATAGACCCCTGTGGTGTTTCAACGTCCCATGTTCCATCTGACCTGGCTTTCAGAGAAGTTACTGGTGCAGGATATTTTAAAAGGGCACCATATTTCCTAGCCCCAGCAGCCAGGGCCATAGTTAGAGAATAAGGATCAATGTGACCATCTCCAGGATTATACAATCCAGCTAAAACCTAAATCAATCATAGCAAAGTCAATATACAAACAAATATATACTTATTACTCAGTAAAAAATATATCCTGCTAGCAAACGTTTAGTAAAACTGGACATTAAAATTGTTTCTTGATCTGGAAAGTAACTGGGTCCCTGAAGACTTCATGAAAAAGCCACCATTCAAGTCCTGGACTGCTGAAAAGAAAGAGAAATAAACCTCTTTCTTGTTTACACCTTATTTTGGTTTCTGACATTTGAAGCCAAATCTAATTCCAATTGATATATCAATTATAATTTATATTTAATTGTTTAATACTGTTAATAAATTACATGTTAAATAATATATCTGGTGTCAGGAAATTTATGTTCGATTCAATAATTCAGCAATTAATTACTGAATATCTACTTTGTTTTAGGCCTTCAGACAAGGTACTGTGGGGAGAACAAAGAAGAATGAAACTCAGATGGAATAGGTTCATAGAATGATCAGTGAAATATTAAATATTCAACAAAAATTGGCTGAGCACCAAATACGAGCAAGGAGCTTTTGTCAAATGTCTTTTCTGTATCTATTGACATAATTGTGTAGTTTGTCCTTTATTCTATTAATGTGGTATTGTTCCATTGATTAATTTTTAGATGTTAAACCAACCCTGCATTCCTGGAATACATTCCATTTAGTCATACTGTATAATCTGTTTTATATGTTGCTGAATTCAGTTTGCTAGTATTTTGTTGACGATTTTTGTATCTATGTTCAAAATGGATACCAGTCTTTCTTTTTGGGGGGATGCATTTGTCTGATTTTGTTATCAGGACAATACTGGTCTCATAGAATGAGTTGAGAGGCATTCACTTTTCTTCTATTTTGGAGGAGGTTGAGAGAGATTGGTATTAAGTCTTCTCTAAATATCTGGTAAAATTAACTAGTGAAGTCATCCAGGCCTGGGGTTTTCTTTGTGGGAAGTTTTTGATTATGAATTCAATCCTTTCATTTATTATAGGTCTTGCGCAAGGGACTTTCTATTTTAAGGGAATTCACATTTCTAAAGACTTCCAAATGTCACACAGGTGTTTTATAATGGATATGACCTCATTGTAGTGATCCCACATCCATTTGGTTTGGTACCCTCTCCCAGATGCAGAGAATACCCTTCACACATATTCCCATTGCTTAATGAATGCCCTTGAGAAAAATTCATGATAGTGAGGAGTTCCAGCAAAGCATTCAAGATTGACATATAAACAAATATAAGTATATCCTTACTGGTAGTGGAGGTAAAATTTCAATGCAGACAATGCAGTGCAACACCAATCTGCCATCACACTGGTATCACACACAATTACAGACAAGGGAGTGCCAGCAGCCTGTGAAGACTCGCAAAGGCAAACAACCCTAGTGCCCAGGTCAATGATATGAACCTTCAGAGATTGGAACCACTGCAGTGGTCACCAGCAGGGAAATAAGCATGTGTTTCCCCAACAGCCCCATCTGATACACTTGGGCAGTATGTATAATGCAAGGGAGTCAGAGAGCCTGGGTTCAAATCTCCACTCCAGCTCTTTCCAGTGAATGAGCTTGGGTTCACTATGTAAACTGTCTAAGCTAAAATTTCTTGTTTAACAATAATATATACCACATAACACAGATATAGATATAATTTTTTTATTTTTATTTTTTAAATTTTAGAGACAGGCTGTCACTTCATTCCCTAGGCTGGAGTACAGTAACGTAATCATAGCTCACTATAACCTCAAACTCCTAGGCTCAAGAGATCCTCTTGCCTCAGCCTCCCAAGTAGTTAGGACTACAGATGGAGTCCTACTACCCCACAGTCAGCTAATTGTGTGTGTGTGTGTTTGTAGAAACAAGGTCTCTGTATGTTGCCTAGGCTGACCTTGAACTCCTGGCCTCAAGCAATCCCCCCACCTTGGCCTTCCCACATGCTGGGATAGAAGGAGTGAGCCATGGCATCTGGCCTGCCTCATACTATTATTGTGATGATTACATGAAATTATGCATGTAAGGACTTAGCATACTAACTGGTACATAAATATGTGCTATAGTAAGTGTCAGTCATTGTTATCATTATTCAAAAGGAATTATTACCCAGTAGGAAAAAACACTAAATTTCATGTCAAGTAGATTATCTCAGGCAAATGTGGTATAAATCTAGATCCGTACCTGGCACAGAGTCTGTAAGGAGAGTACAGCTATAAGCTAGGTGATATTTGTAAAGCAATGTACCATGGCATTTCTTAATTTGATTTTTAAAACATTTTAATACCACAGTCTTTCTAGACATTTATCATATCAGGTTATCATTCTCCCTGTGTTCTCAAACAGAAGATTTGTGTATGGAAACCCTTAGATCTGGGGAACACAATAATGGAAAGGCATTGAAAATGTTTAATCAATTGTCATAGGTGAAAAACAAGATTTATCATTACCTTTTTATATATCATTTACTGTATATAACAGCCCACCTTGTAAATTACCCAAATTCCAAAATTAATCACATGATTTTGCCACATTTAAAATGTGTATACAAAGTTTTCTGTTTTTAGTTAACTTCTTAATAACTTTTTCTAATTTTTACTTAAGTCAACAAATGGTAAAAATGCCTTTAAGATAAATACCTTATTCATGTTGAGTAAAGGGAACATCTCTTGAATTTTTTCAGGTTCAATGATATACTGTTCTGTTGCATGCCAGCCAGTCCGAGTCATTTGATATTTAAATTCATCTACCCTTACAGGGGTGGTAGCAAGTCTGATACTACCTGGCTGATGGAATCCCACCACCTGTGACAATAATTCCAATAAAAACATACAAATGAGTCATTATTTGGTACTCAAACATGGTTCTGCTCCAGTATAATAAAAATGCAACTGTACAAAAAGATTTATTATAAGCAAAAGAAATAACTATTAAAATATTTGCATCTTATTAAAAGACACTTATTCAGCAATTACCATATTTACTAAGTGCCTCTTTGGTGCCAGGCACCATTCTAAGCCCCACAGATGTCAGAGTGAACAAGAAAGGTAAAGACTCTGCCTAAGTGGCATTTACACCCCACAGTTGAAGACAGACAGCTAAATGCAAAATCATAGTAGCATGGAACGAGTATTAATGTACAGAGTGAAAAAAAACTGTATGAAAAAGGAAAGACAAAAAAAATTAAGGAGAGATTACATAGAATCAAAATGTTACAATGCTTAGATTGTCTGAATTGAATTAAACATTCATTTAACATTTATTAAAGTCCTTCAGTTTGCCAAGCACTCAGTTACAGAGATAAAAGATATAGCCCTTGCCCTCAAGTTACTTTTGGGAGGATCAACAAGTAAATCAATAATTACAATAGAGAGAGATTCAAGTTATAAGAGAAGTGTGCACAACTGCTCTGAGAACCAAGAGATGGGACCTCCAGCTTTGACCTGCCTAACAAGCAGGAAAAGTCAAGCAAGGCTTCTCAAAAGGGGTTACCCTGGGGAAGGTGAATGCTGAAGATGGGGCCAGGGGGAATGTTGTTTCAGAGGAAGCAGCAGAAAACAGAACAAAACACAACACAAACAAAAAGCAGTGATTTGAGAGAGCTCAGCGCATTCCAAAACTATATGTTATTGAGAGTAGCTGAAGCAGATAAGCAGAGGGAAGAGTGGCAAAAGAAACTGTTGGGACAGCAGGCAGAGGTCAGTTGACAAAGGTCATGTTCCTAAGGCCATGCTAATCCTTTGGCTTTGTCCGGTAGACTATGGGGAGCCACTGGATGGTTTAGGCAAGGGAAGTGACATGGAAAATTTGAGCAGAACTCAGTCTTAGCCTATGGATATTATTTTGCCTGCCATTTTATTTTGAGTATGAGCAAATATGAGAAGGGATAAACATGAGTGAGGAGCTTTTAATGAAGTACTGTTCAAAGGCATGCAACAATCTGGTACATTCCATTGTCAGATCCTTTGCAATGCAATTGCTGAAAGACTCTGATTTCTTAGTTTCTAGATATAGTAACTAGCTAAAGATACATTTGAAAGCTGCTTTTTATTCTTTCTTCATTTAAAAAATAAAGAATGGTTCATGACATGAATAATATACTTTGAGAAATTAAGTTGATTTTAAAGCAAACTCTAGAGGTTCTTGCCTTAAGCTCTCATCATATTCCTCTACTACATCAGGCACTTCACACAGTCATACACAATGATGCATCAAAATCCTTCAGAAATCTTACATGTTTCTGAGAGGCCGACATAACAGACAGTTTCAAGTTAAATGCCTTTACCTGCCCAGTTTCTTCTTCCAGTTTCTCATAAAGTTTGATGCTATCATAATGTATTTTCTTCAAGTTTATTCCAGGATGAAAGTAAGTTGTTAAACCTGCCTTAAAAGCAGAGAGGAAAAGAAATACCGAAAAAAATTAACATTCTCAAAATGTTGACAGTTTATGTGTTAAGCAATAATTTAATGCTGGAAAGAAATTGAGAAGCACCAGCCAGTCCTTTGGAATGAGAACACATCAGCACCAGTTTGAGCACACCAGAGCATAAGACTCATGACAGGTTTTAAGAAGCAATGTGAACTACATGAGTAAGGTGAGAGCCAGCCAACAAACATACATGTTAAGTCCCTAAAAGTTAACATGGATAGCATTGTACAGAGATTCAGAAATGGGATGATTTAGATGGAAGGTTTAGGGCTATATGCTATATAGTCCTATATATGACTATATAGAAAAGTATGTTGGGAGGCCAAGATGGGCAGATCACGAGGTCAGGAGTTTGAGACCAGCCTGGCCAACATGGTGAAACCCCATCTCTATTAAAAATACAAAAATTAGTTGTGCATGGTGACGGGCGCCTATAATCCCAGCTACTCAGGAGGCTGAGGCAGCAGAATTGCTTGAAACTAAAAGGCAGAGGTTGCAGTGAGCCAAGATCATGCCACTGCACTCCAGCCTGGGCAAAAGAGCGAAACTCCATCTCAATCAATCAATCAATCAATCAATCAATAAAAGTATTGGGGAGGCCAGGTGCGGTGGCTCATGCCTGTAATCCCAGCACTTTGGGAGGCTGAGGTGGGTGGATCACCTGAGGTCAGGAGCTCAAGACCAGCCTGGCCAACATGGAGAAACCCCATCTCTACTAAAAATACAAAAAATTAGCCAGGCATGGTGGTGCGTGCCTGCAATCCCAGCTACTTGGGAGGCTGAGGCAGGAGAATTGCTTGAACCTGGGAGGCAGAGGTTGCAGTGAGCCAAGATCACGCCATTACACTCCAGCCTGGGTGACAGAGTGAGACTCTGTCTCAAAAAACAACAACAACAAAAGTAATGTGGGAATGGCATACAATGTGGACTCAAGCCGGAAAACCATGTGTGTGTTCCCTTACGCAGAAGGACCATGGACTAGCATAGGATCTTCTTTGACCCAGCCTCCACCCTTCCCTTAAATCAGCCCTCCTGGCCCTTTCCTGAAATTGTAAAATTTAAGAACTAGAAAATTCCTTATCACTAGAGCCTGATGAATAGGTGAATAGACTTTTGTCAAAGCTTAACCTGTTTGATGAGCACATAGGTGGTACACTGAAAATCTTTGTTGAATAAATATTGATTGATTACTCTCAGAAAAAAAAATATCTAAACATTAACTACACTAAAACCCCTTTTCTCAAATCTGGCACATGTAATGTGGAATCCAGACAAAGAATTCTAAGCAATTATATGAAGCAGTTTCTCTCGAGTGTCTGGAGCCTCACTGGGCAGCTAATTTATTCTGGAAAGCTCATCAGAACACAATCTGTTCACAGTAAAATCTACTTATGAGTATTGATAAGGTACTTCTATGGTAGTGGTGAGCATCTGATCCTCCTGCACTCATATACTCCATTGAAGTTTGTCAATCATCCTTTATAACCAAAATCCTGGGGCTTCCATCCAGTACTTGTTCAAGCATCTGGACATACCCATGGCTGATATATATACATATATTTTAGAAAAATCCTGGCCCAGCTTACAGGTCATCCAGTAGCACAGCTCCATGTGGAAGCAGAGAAGGGATTCCATTACAATGCATCTGTAAGCCAAGCTCTTAAACTTCATGGCCAAACATGCCCTGCTGCTTTAACATGTTGGTATCCAGTGTGCATGCAAACTTTCCTGGTTCAATAATAGAGAATCCCAGGCCTTCAGGTATCTGCTGGTGACCCCCAATTTGTCTTCAACATATGTCCTATATATATGCCCTATAGAAAACTGGCAATATATATTGTCAGTTGAGAAATCTGGTCATCACAAGCACTAGCCTAGGGTACCGATCACCATCCACTCCTCAAGATCCTCTAAGCTTCATACCTAGGTTAAGCTAGACCACTGGAAAATTATCTATCTACACGACACAATCCTCTTCTCCCTCACTCCAGAAATTTTAAGTTAATTCTCTTTCACTTGAAAAGGTCACATTGGTTCATTTTTCAAAAACTCTTACTGAAGACATTTAGCCCAATGTACTTGGTGTAGGTAACAAATTCTTTTAGAAATTCGTTGTCAAGGAAAAGTTAGTCTCCCTTACTGCAACAGTATACCCAGTTCTACTAAACAATTCACACTACCCTCTTTTCCTTGCTGCTGCGATAGTCAGAAATAAGATATGGACTCAATTTTCTCACTCAGACATAAAAATTATTTAATTTTTATACCCTTTCTTTTATATATTGGCTTTTAAAATCTGTTTAAAATTTGGGGCTGCCCATATTAGTGCTTCTATTTAAATTATTTGAAAGTAACATCGCACATGGTATCTTTTAATTTAAGTGCCAGACTTGAATATGAAAATGGCACAATGTTTTTCTCTTCTGTGACTTCAACAAGGACATACTAAATGAGAAGTCTGAAAGAAGGAGAAAACATTATTCTTATCACTCAGGATTTTATAGTCTGATTGAAGTTATGAAAGTTTCATACATGAAACAATTAAATCACGGGTAAATGATTGAGTCCCAGATACATAGTAGCTGTGAAACTCAGGAAAGAGAAGATGCTAGAAAGGTCACGGACGTCATAGGAAAGGAGTTTAGCTATCGTTTGGAAAAAGTGATTGCAGTTGGTGGGGAAGATAAGGAAGGGAAGAATCAGAGATGTAATCATTAAGAATACAACTCTTTAAATAAATTAAGAATTTATAAATCTTCGTTGAGATAAATAAATAAATAAGTAGAAGGGAATGTAAAGCTCTTCCTTAGACTGACAATTAATTAGTATAAAAGGAATGATGGAGTTAGAAAATTCACCACTGGATGCTAAATAATGGATAGCATAATGGATGCTAACTAGTGCTTCCCCTATCTCTTTAACAACCCTCCTCCTCTCTCAGGAGCCTCAACTACCTCAAAAAGTCCAGTGACCGATGTCAAACCAACCTATATTCCAGTGGCTCCAAATCTTTCACTCATACATTTACACCCAGTACAAAATTTTGAACATAATCACTAAAATACGTGTGTTTCTTTCCTTACATGTGATACTAAATATCAATAGAGATCATAAACACAAAAAACAACTTAGAATAAGTGAAGTACTCAAAACACTTTTTTATTTTATATATTGTGTAGAAAAGCTTTTGCATATGAAGCTTATTAAGAACACTATAGCGAGAGCTATGTGATTAACACATGTCATTATTAGAATATCTGTGCTACATTAACATTTGTAAGACAGCAATGTGAAGGCCTGGTTCTGGCTTTATATTATTTTGAGACTGCTTTTAACGGCTGTATAGCTGCAGAAGACACCGCTCAGTGATGCACAGACCCAAGTGAGAGAAGGGCACGACTGGCTGGGTCTCTGCATCCTGACACCCCTTCCTCTGCCTCAGTCAACACCCATATGAAGGTTTCTCTTCACATCTGACTATGACATTTCATGTTCTCGTGTCTGCCAGTTGTTACAAACTAGTTGGAAGGTATCGCATTTTTTGTATTTTAAGTAAATAGGAACAAATCCTATTGAAACTCCTCATTTAGAAAAAATTTGAAATGGGCTAAAAATGTATTTCTCACATATATGAGAGTTTTTCTATGTGATACATATCATTTTGGGGCAGAAAACCTAATAACAATACCAACATTTCCAAACATCCCTTTTCAAAATGCTCTCTTCCCAACAGGACTATTTTGCAAAAGGCAATTGTTTCTCACTTACTCAAAGCATCACTTTTTCTGTGAAGGGACAGGCTGCACTATTTTTTAAATATATAATCTGCTATGTAGAAATGACTGGCAGCCATTTGCATTCACAACTCTTTTAGCTACTGCTAGTGGATAACCAGCAAACCTCTATGTAATACAACACTCTAAAGTTCACCCCTCTCCCTTTCATGACACATTATATTATTTAAAGCCCTGTTTCTATAAAGCTAATCCCAGCGGTGATATCCTAGAGCATGAAATCTGCACTATGTCATGGTACACGGAAGACAAGAGAAAGAATGAGGACACTCCCACCAGGAAGTGCCAACCTCCCGCGTAGTCAACCTTGAAATCATATGCAACACATCGTCCACGTCAAATGTGAGGGCTATTTATAAATATCAGTAAAGCTTAACTTCTTTCTTATATTTGCAGACAAAAACAAATGGAAAGTTCTTATGTTGCCTCCTACACCCCAAATGGTTCATCCTGAATCTTGAGTCCTCAGCTCTCCAAACATCTACTTTGGTGCCATCCCGAGGGGCAGCCCCTCCTGGGGATCCCGAGCTCCAAACCTCCTTCTTACTCCATCCTCTCGTTTCCCTGCATCCACATGAAATGCTCTGTACTATTAGGTGTATCATGAGCTGACAAAGCAGTCTTGTTAAAACCTTATGGTTTTGTGATTCCATTTAGAAGATTCACTTTGCAGGCTGTACTTTCCTCTCCAAGCATTTAATTCCCACACTCTTCAGTCACTTCTCTCATGGAGCACATATCATGCTTCAGGAAAACTGTCTTTATTTTTATAGCCTGCCCCTGTTAGCTGGCTCTGCAACCTTCCTTATTCTCAGATCTACTCCACAAATATATCTGTGTTAAAAATTCCTAGTATCAGCCGGGCGCGGTGGCTCACGCCTGTAATCCCAGCACTTTGGGAGGCCGAGGAGGGCAGATCATAAGGTCAAGAGATTGAGACCATCCTGGCCAACATGCTAAAACTTCGTCTCTGCTAAAAATACAAAAGTTAGCTGGGTATGGTGGTGCGCACCTATAGTCCCAGCTACTCGGGAGGCCAAGGCAGGAGAATCTCTTGAACCTGGGAGGCAGAGGTTGCTGTGAGCTGAGATCACGCCATTGTACTCCAGCCTGGCAACAGAGCAAGACTGTCTAAAAAAAAAAAAAAAAAAAAAAATTCTGAATATGACCAGGCTCAGTGGCTCAAGCCTATAATTCCAGCACTTCACTTTCAGAGGCTAAAGTGGGAGGATTGCTTGAGCCCAGGAGTTTGAGACCAGCCTGGACAATGTAGGGAGACCTCATCGCTACAAAAAATTTTTTAAATTAGCAAAGTGTGGTGGTGCGCACCTGTGGTCCCAGCTACAGGTGCTGATGTGGGAGCATTGCTTGAGTCCCGTAGGTTGAGACTGCATTGAGTCATGATCACACCAGTGCACTCCAGCCTGGGTGACAGAGTGAAACTCTGTCTCAAAAAAAAAAAATAAAAAAAAAAAAAATAAATAAAAAACACCTAATACATTGGATTTCTTCATACTGCTGTTCAAAGGGAGGCATCTTTGACTTGCAAAAAAAACCCTAGAATCAACTTCCTAGGACAAGTCTCTTTTATTCCATGGGGGCCAAATAACCTGGCTTCTGATGCCTGATTCCGCCTTGAACTCACACTGCGTGGATCCTCATTTTGTAAACCATAGCCTAATACCCTGTATGCAAAGCAGGATAATGCCTTTCCCCACTCACTTTGGTATCTTTGTGTTTAAGAAAAAAATATTTTGCGTAGTTAACTTTTAGATTAAGGGTATGTTGCTTTTTATTTATGGGACATCTAAGAAACAAAATTTTAAGGAATCCTGTAACCTCTTCTAAAATGCAGGCCAGGCCAGGTGTGATGGCTCATGCCTGTAATTCTAAAGTCTTGGGAGGCTGAGGCTGGAGGATCATTTGAGGCCAGGAGTTCAAGACCAGCCTGGGCAACATAGTGAGACTCCCATTTCTAAAAAAAATTAAGGAAATAGCTGGGCATGGTAGTGCGCACCTATATAATCCTAGCTACCGGGGAGGATCGCTTGAGCCCAGGAGTTTGTGCTTATGGTGAGCTATGATTGCACCACTGCACTCCAGCCTGGGCAACAGAGAAAGACCCTGTCTCAAAAAATAATGATAATAATAATAGTAATAAAATCAAATGCAGGCCACATTAAATCAGTGTATAAGTGAGCAAATAAGTCATTCAAACATTAAAGTGTATGCCCTCAGTAACAATTCAGAAGTGGTGAGAGGGTGTAAGCCCTCCCTCAAAGGATATTTCCACTTGCCTACATTTCCCTGCCTAAATGCTCTTTCCTGAATAGCCTCATGGCCCCCTGGCTCACTGATCCCCAGTCTCTGTTGGCAGGTCACCTCTTTGAAACATCCTCCCTAGCACCTCCTTCTTCTCCTCCTCCATTATTTTGCATCCTTGATTGTATTTTACTTTTTGTTCATGGTGATTACTCTGTAGCATTGACGGGTGTGTTTTCTGTCTGCCCCACCAGAATGTGAGCTCCACAAAGGCAAGGTCTTTGGGCTTTTGAGTCTGGGCAGCACCCTCCCCCAGATTGCGCTGGAAGCAGGCAACCCTTTTCACGCTGGACTCTCTACCGTATACTTTGAGCACATGCTAGATGTCAAAAAACCCTCAAAGCAGGGTTCCCTCTTGTTACCTCTTCTCAGCTGAGGACAGCTAATGATGAAACGGGATGATGAGCAGGGGCTAATGCTGCCCAAAAAAAACTGCACCAGCAGTCATAAAAACTTCCTCTCCCATCCTGAGCTGATGTCAGAAATCCCTGGTTTGGCAATATGACAGCAGTGTCAATCCCTTCATATACTTGAGCAGCTTTCCAGGTAAGCCTAGTCAATTACACTGCAGCCCTAGAACAATTATGCATGCCATGAAGAATACAAGACTGACCTGGCCTTGTATCTTATGTAACACAAAAGCTGTGCCACACTTTTGCAGTCCTCATAGTCAAGTCCTCAGGGGGGCACACTATCATCTCACAGCATAAAATTATAAGGCTGGGTGTGGTGGTTCACACCTGCAATCCCAGCACTTTGGGAGGCCGAGGCAGGCAGATCACGAGGTCAAGAGATCGAGACCAGCCTGACCAACATGGTGAAACCCCGTCTCTACTAAAAATACAAAAATTTGCTGGTCATGGTGGTGTGCGCTTGTAGTCCCAGCTACTCGGGAGGCTGAGGCAAGAGAATCGCTTGAACCTGGGAGACAGACGTTGCAGTGAGCTGAGATCGCACCACTTCACTCCAGCCTGTGAACAGAGTGAGACTTCATCTCAAAAAACATAAAAATAAAAATAAAAATAAATAAAACCATAAATAAATAAAAGGACCACCAAATGCAGGTGAGGGAAGTGTAGGTAAAGATCTTGGGCCCATATCCAGGCTCACTCAGACAGTATCCTTCCATATAAAGCTAACATTTATTATTCAATACCTTGTGTTTAATAATTTTACACGTTAACTCAATCTTCATCACAATCCTTTTAGGTAAGTACTATTAATATTCCTATTAAGACACCAGAAAATGGAAACTTACGTAACTTGCCAAAAGTCACAAGGGTAGAAAATTGCAAGGCCGGGATTTGAATCCAGAAGCCATATGATCAAGATAAAGACATCATAAATATTGGTTGTCATCTGTAAGTACACCAGTTAAACTACAACTGCACTTCCAACGCTATTGAAAGGGAACACACTCTAAAGAACTCACAGTTGGGAGTTGTGAATGGGAAGGAAATGGACTATACTCATGCACAATTCCACGCTTCAGACAGTTTGGGGTGCTTTTCTTACTGCATGCCAGGTAGATCCAGCCGTGAGCTCTGATTTCTCCAGCAGGACCACATCCTTCATCCCTGCTTTGGCCAGGTGATAAGCCAGACTCACACCAACACAGCCACCTCCAATTATCACTGTTTCTGCTCTGTCTTTCCATTGCGTTTCTGCAGATGAGGGTGGTTTTTCCTCTCTGGAAGAGGTAAAGTTAAATGGGAACTTTATTCGGCTATGGCAGCTCTAGTTCTGGCCTGACTGATGCACTTTCCCTTACCTGTTTCTCTAGTACTTAACAGCCACTGACTGAGATTTGCATGATACTGATTTAATAATTTGGAGCATCTAAACTGTGACTTAGGCAACCTGGTTGGGGGAGGGGTATTTGAGCCCCATTCCATATAATGATTCTGGTCCATTGTAGCTACTATAGCCAAAGAAATGAACAAGCAGCTTTTTTTTTTTTTTTTTTTTTTCTTCAAAGAATCTAGAGAACAGGTCAGGTTCGGTGACTCACACCTGTAATCCCAGCACTTTGGGAGGCCAAGGTGGGAAGATTGCTTGAGCCCAGGAGTTCAAGACAACCCTGGGCAACATAACGAAGCCCCGTCTCTATAAAAAATACAAAAATTATCCAGGCGTGGTGGCACATGCATTTAGTCCCAGCTACTTAGGAGGCCGAGGTAAGAGGACTGCTTAAGCCCAAGAGGTTGAGGCTGCAGTGAGCCATGACTGTGCCACTACACTCAAACGTAGGAGACGGAGTGAGGCCCTGTCTCAAAAAAAAAAAAACCAAAAGATTTAAAACGGTACACCTGTCTAGGGTACTTTACCATGAATCAAGCTTGTAGGACTGGAAGTTGCTCTAGATGAGTCTGAGTGAGAGGTGAGTGAATGTGAAGGCCTAGGACATTACTGTATACTACTGTAGACTTTATCAACACTGTACATTTAGGCTACCCTACGTTTATTTTTAAATATATTTTTCTTTTTTCAATAATAAATTAACAGCTTACTGTAACTTTGTTATTTTATAAACTTTTAAATTTTTTTGACTTTTGTAATAACACAGTTTAAATGCAAATGCATTCTACAGCTATATAGAAATATTTTATTTCTTTATATCCTTATTCTGGAACCTTTTTTCTATTAAAATATATTTATTTTTTTTTAACTTTTCAAACTTTTTTTTTTTTTTCCAAGACAGAGTCTCACTGTTTTGCCCAGCCTGGAGTATAGTGGCTCGATCTTGGCTCACTGCAACCTCCACCTATCGGGTTCAAGCAATTCTCCTACCTCAGCCTCCCACGTAGCTGGGATCACAGGTGTACACCACCACACCCAGCTAAGTTTTGTGCTTTTAGTAGAGGTGAGGTTTCACCATGTTGGCCAGGCTGGTCTTGAACTCCTGACCTCAAGTGATCCTCCAGCCTCGAATTCCCAGGGTGCTGGGATTACAGGTATAGGCCACCATGCCTGGCCAGAGCTGTCATCTCTTATGATAACAATGCCTTCTTCAGGAATACCTCCTGAAGGACCTGTCTGAGCTGATTTTACTGTTAACTTTTTATTTTATAAGCAGAAGGAGTATGCTCTAAAATAATGATTTAAAGTATAGTGTAGTAAATACATAAACCAGTAGCACAGTCATTTATTATCTTGTCAAGCATTATGCACTGTACGTAATTGCATGTGTTATACCTTTATGTGACCGGCAGCACAGTAGGTTTGTTTAACCAGCATCACTACAAACATGTGAGCAATGTGTTGCATATGACATTATGACAGCTATGACATCACCAGGTGATAGGAATTTTTCAGCTCCATTATAATCTCATGGGACCACTATTGTATATGTGGTCCATCATTGACCAAAACATCATTATAAGGCACATGACTATACATATATGTGTATTATAATATGTATATTCTATGTGTGTACACATTTTAGAGTAAATTGTAGGTATCATACCCAGTTACTTCTAAATATTCTTGTGCTAGTTTTGTAAGAAAAGGGACATTCTCTTACATAACGACAGTACAGTTCTCAAAGTCAAGAAATTTAACATTGACATACTATTATCTAATCTATAGTCCATATTTAAATTTAATCAATTATCCCAGTAATGTATTTATAGCTAGTTTTTTCCAGTCAGGGATGAAATCCAGGATTCTGTCTCTTTAATCCCCTTTAATTTAGAACAGTTCCTAATACTTCCTTTGTGTTTTATCACCTTGACATTTTCAAAGAGTACTAGCCAGTTATTTTGTAGAACAGTTCTTACTGTGAGTTTGTCTGGTGTTTCCTCATGATGTATTTTTGACAAAAACAACATGAAATTGATGTGGACTCCTTCCCAGTGTATACGATTAGGAAGTGTATGATGTTGGTTTGTCCTGATATTGGTGTTATTTCTATCTGATGACTTGCTTAAGGTGGTATCTGTTGGATTTATCCAGTAAAGCTACCAATTTTTCCTTTGTATAAGTAATAATGTGAAATTTTACTTTGAGACCATGTAAATATCCTGGTCCTTATCAAACTTTTACTGAGTGGCTTTAACATCTATTGATTATTTCCTAACTGCATCATTCCTATTATATTTAATAGACGGCATCCTACTGTAAGGAAGTGCTTTTCTTTCACCCTTGCTTGTTGGTTGGTTGTTTATATTAATACGAATTTATGGATATTTATTGTTTTCAGTGGTTTCCAATCCATTACTAGTCATCATTTATTTTAATCCCAAATTGTCCTAGATTTGGCCATCAAGTTCTTTAAGTTGACTCCTGTATGCTTTTGACATGGCTCCATAATTCTTAGAGCATGTCCTTATTTCCTGGTGCCACAATGTGTTTCAGTACTTTTGTTTCACCAGTTTTTAGATGACTGTTAATGTCTCTTTGTGTGTTGTATAAGAAAAAAAAAAATGTACATATGACCCAACTACTTTGGACAGAAATCCATTTTTAAATAGACTGGGCATATCTTGTACTTTAGTTGAAACCATTATAGTGGTGACAAAAATAATAATCTTAAAGGTTCTTTTTTGTGTGTTCAAAAGAAAGAATTATTTCCTTCAGGATGGTGGTCAGTTGAAACAACAACAACAAAAGAGAACTTAAGATCGGGAAACCTGGGTTTGAGTCCCCAGTCCAATTGAATAGCTATTTTAGAGAAATCTACACAAAGTTTTCTCATTGACAAAATGGAGCTGTGAAGGTTCTGTCTGGCAACATATGATAAAGCATTATCAAATAGATAGTATTTCCTCTGCCCAGCATGCCATAACAGGTTTCAGGCTAGGTATAGTGTTTTTGATTATGTGGATAACTATCTTAAAATCCTTCTGAATGTAGTCGAGGATGGTCATAAAGGTATCTGAAATAAAAGTTAGGAGCCATGCAAAAAAACCAGGTCAGTTATCTCCTATATTAGAAATGACAAGCACAACCTGAATTTGTGCTTGTTCAACTGCTTTCCAAAATAAAACATTTTTTTGATAGTTTGAAATTGGGTATATAAAGAATATGAAATTGAAATAACTCAAATTTTGGGTGTTTTTGTTTTTGTTTGTGAGGTGGAATCTCTGTCACCCAGGCTGGAGTGCAGTGGTGCAATCTCGGCTCTCCCTGCAGTCTCCGCCTCCCAGGTTCAAGCGATTCTCCCGCCTCAGGCTCCCAAGCAGCTGGGACTACAGGTGCACACCATGACGCCCAGCTAATTTTTGCATTTTTATTAGAGACAGGGTTTCACCATGTTGATCAGGCTGGTCTCGAACTCCTGGCCTCAAGTAGTCTGCCCACCTCAGCTTCCCAAAGTGCTGAGATTATAGGCATGAGCCACCACACCCAGCCAAAATATGAATTTTTTGGATAGTCTTGAAATTTGTATCTTATTTATCTAGTCAGTTTTAAACAGATTAACTTGTTTGTTAAATTTCCATTTTATTTTGCATTGGATTAAAAACAAGATTATTATAAATATTTTTGTGATGCTTTACAATTTTCAAAGCACTTTCACATGCATTCTCTTATTTAATATTCACAGCAATCCTGTGAGTTACATAGAGCAAAATTAGTATCCTCATTTTATAGAGGAGGAAACTGAACCTCAGAAGTGTAAGGTCACATTCTGTGTAACGGATGGCGCAGGAACTGTGAGTTGGTGGCTATTGTCTCCAGCACTGGAGACAAACCTAGCACATCATAACACCCAGTAAATATGTGTTGGATGGATAGATGGAACTCAAAAGCAGGTCTTCTGATTCCAGAATTTCAGGTCATAGGACATAAAATAAAATTCGAATCAACTCATAATGTTGAGTGATGCTGGTAAACAAGCCTTACCTGGCAGCCAGGAATAATCTGCAAAAGTAAGAAGTCGAAAGATGCTCAGCATTGCTCATGTTTAAATACAGACCAATCAAAACAAGGACATGCCATTTTTACCTATCAGATTTAGCAAAGATAACAAAATGGGCTATTCTGGGAACTAGGGAAGATGTGGGAAACAGACACACACTGGTGTGCCGCATGCAAACTCTTGCCACCCATTTGGAGTATGTGTTGCTGTCTTTCGATCTTTCAGATGCATGTAACCCTTTCCCTAACAAGTTCACCTTTAAAAACTGGTGCTACCGACTCCCATATGTACTCAAAGATAGATGCATAAGAATTTTCACATGCACGTTATTTGCAGTAATAAACAACCAAAAACCATTTAAATGTTAACGAACAGACTGTTTAACGATAGTGTAGAATATTGACAGGATGGAAAACTATGCAGCCATTAAAAGGAACAAGGCAAGTCGGTGTGTGCTGATATGGAAAATCTCCAAGATGTATTGATAACCGTAAAAAGCAAGATATCAAAAAGCCAAAGAAAAATCTATACTGACCTGTGTTTGCCTACGCATAGACCGTCTCTGGTTAGATTCAGAACACACTGTTAACAATTGTTGACTGGCCAAGGGGATTGGGGCAGGAGAGACTTTACGCGGGGAACCTTTGGATACTGTTTCACTTTATAATTAATAGATAATTCGAGAAGATATATCAAGGCCCATTTCTTGAAGGCCGGAGCGCTTCTAACCTCAGAGCCTGCCTCAGCCTCTGGCTCCCACCCCCGCAGCCGCCCCTTCGCGTCTGAGCAGGCCGGGGCCCCACTCACCCTTCCCGGCCGCAGACAGAGTGCGGGCGCCCGGGAGAGCCCCGCCGCGGGCAGCTCCGCAGCAGGAGGCCCCGCAGCCGCTGCGCGCCGGGACGGAGCATGACTAGGCAGAGGCCGAGGCCGAAGGCGCGGGCGCCTGCTCCAAGGCCAGCGAGCAGCCTGAGGCCGCGGGGCTGGCGGGGCGGCGGTCGGACCCTCCCCCGGGCGGGGGGCGGACTCCTGGACGGCCGCGCGCCCGGGAACCCGGCGCCCACAGAGCCGCGGCACCATGGCACCTGCCGGACGCCCGGGGGCCAAGAAGGTGAGTTTCCTCCCCTTGATCCTCGCGGAGCCCCTGGCCGCTGTGAGCGACTCCGTTCACATTCCGCGTGGATCCCTAGCCAAGCCCTGGGGCCTCGGCAAAACACTTGGACGGGACGGCCCTGAGCCTCGATTTTCCCCAGTCACAGGCTGATTAGCGTTTAGGGAGGCCTTACTCGGTGCCCGGCGCTGCACAGAGTGCTGTGCTCAAGTTATCTCCTCATCTTGACAATTATCCCCATTTCACAGGTGAGGAAACTGAGGTTCAGCGAGTCAGGCGACTAGCTCAGGGTCACGAGTCCAGCCCCGCGGGGAGCGAGGATCGGAAGTCTAGCTTTCGGACTCAGGTCGCGAGCACGTTTTCTTCCCTCAGCCGACCCGCACCCGCAGCTCTTTGGGCTAATCCACCCCAGAACACTTCGGACTGTCCCTCGCGTTTTGGAAAAGTCAGCAGCCTGGCCTTGAGAGTCGCCAGCTGGCCTGAAACCAGTCCTGGATAAGGACGTCCCCAGAGCTGCGGCGCAGGATGGAGGGTGGGTGGGATTCGCTAGGACCCCTCTACCTCCTCCCACCCGGTGGTCCCCAGCTCCTGGCCCCTTTCCCGGTCTGGTCACCAGATGTTGGTTTTATGCCCAGCCATTTCTTTGTCGGGTATGTGTGGGGGTGGGAGGAAGGGGTGACTAAGCAAAATTAGGAAGGGCATGAGCTTGGACGAAAAACATCCCCAGGACCATTCAAAGAGACCCCCACCCGCGCCAGCCCTGTCATTCAGAGTGGGAGGAGGGGAGGAGGAGCAGTATATGCATGGAAATGTGTATCACCGAGCTATTTATATTAAAAAGTTAGGAACGACCAAGATACTCTGCAATAGGGGATTCTAAATAAATTAAGGGTCATCTACTTAAGGTATTAGGCAATTAAATAACTTAGTATGAGAACCAGCAAAGTGCTTTGGCAATGTTAAGTTGCAAAAGGAAATATATCACAAACTGATCCCAACCGTATACAAATATTTATATACACACTGTAAGGAAGGACACATTAATGGTAATAGTTACACAAGACGTGGAATATTGGTTTAAAAAGCATGTTTTAGGATATTTTTTCAGATTATAAAAGTAAAATGTGAGCATTGAAAGAAATAGTTAATAAAAAATAATCAAAGAACATTGCGCTTTTTTCTCTCAACTTTAATGCTATGTTCATCTTTACAGTTCATTTTTTTTAACGTTTTTAAAATGCCCTATTTTTGTTCAATTTCTTTGGGGCCTCTGCTGTTACAGCACCAAGATTATCACACACTAATCCATGTGAATGTGTACCTGGGAGTTAAGGGGTTAATGGGAAGGAACTAATCTCACCTCTCTCCTCAGCTAGCAGGTACATTTTAAGAATTCATTTAATTGCTACAGACAAGACCTCCAATTAGGTCTTTAATCCAAAAGAGCAGCTCCGCTGGCAATTCTAGGAAGAGGGGGAGATATTTTAGATACATTGGGTTTTTCTGGTCACCTCCTACTACACAGTGAAGTTGATCCCCACTGAGTATGAATAGAGATGTCTTGAAGCCAGATCTTAAACCCAGAGGTCTTAGGTAGTGATATCTGCAAAAAGGGGGCATAAATGCACCCTAGAACTCGCTGTCAGATGCAAGGCAGGTTCACTGCCAAACTGATGGGGAGGATGGGATGAAAATATAAATGTACTGCAAAATTAATTTACAGTATTCCTTATTTTACATATTCCTGTCTTTATAATTATAGAGCTGACTTTAGATAATGCTAGTATAATGGTGAGGAACAACACACACTGGGGCCTATTGAAGGGTGGAGGGTGGCAGGAGGGAGAGGATCAGGAAAAATAACTAATGGATACTAGGCTTAATACCTGGGTGAGGAAATAACCCATATAGCAAACCTCCAATGACGCATGTTTACCTATGTCACAAACCTGCACATCCTGCACATGTACCCCTGAACTTAAAAGTTAAAAAAAAAAATCTAAAGAAGGGATCATACTGGTACAGTAATTAATTGAGGTAGTTAGAATAGCAGTGAAGGAAGGGCTAAAAGATGCTCTGAATTCAAATCTTGATAACTTAGTTATTTTGCTAATGGATATGTAGAAAAATGGCCAATTGACCAGGCACAGTGGCTCACACCTGTAATCCCAGCACTTTGGGAGGCTGAGGCAGGTGGATCATCTAAGGTCAGGAGTTCGAGACCAGCCTGGACAACATGGTGAAACCTCGTTTCTACTAAAAAATACAAAATTAGCTGGGCATGGTGGCAGGTGCCTATAATCCCAGCTACTTGCAAGGCTGAGGCAGGAGAATTGCTTGAACCCTGGAGGTGGAAGTTGCAGTGAGCTGAGATCGTGCCACTGTACTCCAGCCTGGGCAACAAGAGTGAAACTCTGTCAAAAAAAAAAAAAAGAAAGAAAGAGAGAGAGAGAGAGACGAAAGAAAGAAAGAAAGAAAGAAAGAAAGAAAGAAAGAAAGAAAGAAAGAAAGAAAGAAAGAAAGAAAGAAAGAAAGAAAGAAAGAAAGAAAGAAAGAAAGAAAGAAAGAAAGAAAGAAAGGAAGGAAAGAGAAAGAAAGAAAGAAAAAAAAAAAGAGAAGAGAAGAAAAATGGCAAATTTAAAATGGTGGACAAATATCCAGATAACAAATGAAAACGTATTCCTCCCTTTACTTGGTAAAGTCAAAAGATACAAGATACAGTCAAAATATATACTACAATTTTCTTAAAACCTACCAGATTTTCTGCTAAAGAGTAACATTTTTTCTTCTTGAGGACAAAAATTCTAGCATATGCAACACATCTGACATTTTCAAAACAGTCCTATTTGTTTGCTAATTCTTGGCATAGTTTCTTAATTGTCTACTCATTTTAGTTGTTATATGAGGTGGTAGGGATATAGACCATTAAGATATGTCACCTGCCTCCAAGCCTCTTACAGTCAAACTGAGGTGACAGGTAAGTAACCAGATACTGCTGTACAGGGGGATGCATGAACGAAGTGAAGCAAGACACAAAAGGGGTGTAATCACAGGTGAGACTGGGTCCGTGAGCCTGTACTCTGGTAGCAATGGAAGACCGTTCAGAGTAGGGCTGGAGAGTTCTCTACTCTGGAGACCATTTCAATAATCAAATGCAGTGAGGATGCTGGGGCATTTGAGAAATGTGTAATACACTTGGCATAACCCTGTGATAGGTTAGATGTGGGAGGTGAGAAGCTAACCTACAACATCTGAATTCTGTGCCAGTGTTTTCCCTCGACAATTGTTTGATTAAATTTGATTCTTTTGTTTGTTTGTTTTTTGAGACAGAATCTCACTCTGTTGCCCAGGCTGGAGTGTAGTTGTGCAATCTCAACTCACTGCAACCTCCGCCTCCCAGGTTCAAGCGATTCTCCTGCCTCAGCCTCCCAAGTAGCTGGGACTACAGGCGCTGCCACCATGCCCAGTTAATTTTTGTATTTTTAGTAGAGACAGGGTTTCACCATGTTGGCCAGGCTGGTCTCAAACACCTGACCTCAAGTGATCCACCTGCCTCGGCCTCCCAAAGTGCTGGGATTACAGGCATGAGCCACCGTGCCTGGCCTAAATATGATTCTTAACATGGTGAACCTAATGAAGTGTATGAGATTTTCAGGAAAAGAGTTTGTACACAATAACTGTACCTCTGACTTTCTCTTCTGTATTCCCGTGTAGCATTTATTTGTCACATTCTGCTGTGATTATTTTTTGATCTATTGGTTTTCTCCAAAGTAGCCAGACTTTGAGCTTGTGGAGGGCAGAGACCTTGTCTTATTCTGATGTTTATCCCACTTGCCCACAACTATACCTGACATGTGGAAGGTCTCAATAAACGTCCAAAATTTAAGGCCTTTTTTATATTTCAAAAGTACAAATTGAAAAGAGTGAATTGCATTTTATGCAGGGAGGAGAAAGAAAGAGATGAGAATCACAGTAAATATTAACATTTCTTCTGCATTCAGCTAAAATTCAGCTTTAGATATAAAATATGGAAAAATAACCAGAGTTGAGAGCTCTCTCTGCCAAAACAGTGTTTATGTTTAACATAGTTCACACAGCTGGGCTCCATTTACCTGCCCTCCAAGTGCACAGTAAAAAGAAGATGCTGTAGGTATGGTGACCTATCATTAACTAGAGTTATTTACCTCTAGTTAAACCCCTTCTGATGGACCTTCTTGCACCGCAGAGGAAAGAAAACTAACCACACTGCCAGACTCCTTTGCAGCTAGGATCTGGATAAGAACTAGGATACCCAATCAGATGCACCAGCATGAGTCCGGGAAGGTGGAAGCATAGCAAGCATGGCCATAGTGCAGCATTCCAGTGTCATGTGAGGGGCAGCTGAGGTCACTGGAGCAGCCTCCTTCTCCCTATATGACAGCTGTGTCCTGAAGCCAGCAGTTTACTAGTGGCTTCTCTTAGTTGTGACAGAGGGTGCAGCACCAGGCAGCCAATTCAGTCATGTTTTTCTAGGGTCATTCCTGGAAGCCCAGTGTAAATTTTTTATGTACCCATTTCTCAATATTAAACTCCTTTCTGCTTAGCCGGAGTGGTTTGTACCTCTGCAGCTAAACTGGACATGGGGATAAAGCCAGAATAAGCCCCCTCCCTAGTCATGCCATTCAATGGCGATTGAGAAATCATTCAAGCCATATTTGACCTCCCATGTTTGGTTCCATACTGTTAACAGGACTGTCCTGGGAGGCTCTGTGGGAGGATCCTCACATGTCTGCTTTAATTTCTGGTTGCTTTTATTAGATCCAGGATTGACCTAGGTAAGAACAAAGACTCCTGTAACCAAGATCAAATTAGCTTCCCTCTTATTCTTTATTGCCTTTATAGCCTTCCAACCTCCTGGAAAAAGATTGAAGACAATAATATATCAAGTAATACGGCCAAAATGCGTTTGAGATCTCTTTGTTCCTTGGTATCCAAGGAAACTTGCTCCTGATACCTTGGGTGGGTCACTTTGTGTGGGGAGTAAGCAAAGGAGAAATAGCAGATGCCAGACACTAGAACAGAAGCAGTTTCTCTCCAAAATCTGTTCCTCCTCCTTCCGTAGGATTAGCGTTGGAGCTGGACACATGGGCATTCACTGATGATACTTCCTGGCTTCCCTTGCAGCAAGGTAGAGCCATGTGACTAAACTGTCACGCAGGAAATGTAAATGTCAATGAGATGAGTCACTTCTAGGTCTGAGCTAAAAACTTTAGGATGAGCCTTGCCACACTTTGTTTCCTCATCATTTGAGACAGAGTATGAACGTGACTCTGATCAAGTTTCCCCCATGCTGAGGAGGACAGTACCCTAGGGCTGGGTTGGCAAACGCTTTCTGTAAAGGGTTAGATAGTAATTATTTTTAGCCTTGGGGGCCATAAAGTCTTGGTGGTAACTACTCAACTCTGCTACTGTAGTGGAAAAGTGGCCGTTAGAGAGTATGTAAATCATTGGGCAGGGTTTTACCTAAGACCATTTTTACAAACACAGGTGATGTGCCAGATTTGGTCTCTGGGCTGTCATGTGCTGACTCCTGCCACAGGGAATGGCAAAGCAATAAGATGAAAGGACTGTGCACTTTGGTGCACAAACAGTGCACCAAACAGTGGCTTTAAATAAAAGTAGTTTCTTTTTCCTCTGTAAGAGGAAAGCCACTGTTTGTGGGGCCTCTTTTTCACAAGGCTTAGTTTCACCCTACACCGAACAGGTAGCCCAGTAAGCTGTCTCTGTACCCTGCTTGATGTCTCCCTTGGATTCAGGAACTGAGGGAGTTTATATTGATTTCACAGAACAGATAAGACTAGTTAGAAGAGGCATCTGAGGCTTTTCTCCCTGATCCAGTCATTGCTTTGTGTCCGGCTATGGGCAGGCCTGAAATGAACTGGCCTATTATCAATAAAAGGTTGCATCTTTCACTAACGCAGCCTAGAAAAGAGGGATCAGGATTGCTGTGGCGGTTGGGGGGGTGGTTTGCAGTGGTCAGGGAAGGCATCTCTGAAAAGGTGACACTTGACCAAAGACCTGAAGGCAGTGAGGGGATGACCCTGCAGGCACCTGGGGAGATGTGGTTTAGACCAAGCAAAATGGGAAAAGTTCTCTTATGCCCTTCGCAGGGTGTGTGATGGGGGTGTGGCTCACTTCTTCAGCTCCCCGCAGCTTAAACCCCTGGGGTAGCATGCAGGTACCCCATGGCAGCGTCTAGGGGTGAATGTTTACAGCTCCTGAAGCCCCAGTGGGCGTGTGTTACAGTGTGCTCTTTCAGCTTCGCTGTCCACTGGCAGCTTGTGTTAATCAGTTCAATTAGACCCTCTGCCTTATTGAAAGGACAGAGGGCTTTCTGTATCCCAGGGTTCTTGCCAATGTACTGGAAAAACTGGATCCCACGTGGGCTTGGAGAATGAGTGCAAGGTTTTATTGTGTGGTGGAAGAAGCTCTCAGCAGATGGATGGGGAGCCAGAAGGGGGATGGAGTGGGAAGGTGGTCTTCCCCTGGAGTCAGGCCGCTCAGCAGCTGGGCTCTCCTCTAACCACCCCGGCCGAATTCCGTGTCGTCTGTGTCATTCTGCTGCTGTTGGCCTGCCGAAGTCTGTGTGTTCTTCTGCCAGTGTGTTTCTTTCAATGTCCAGCTGCTTGTGTTTGTGTTTGCTAGGGTCTTGAGGTTTTTATAGGCACAGGATGGAGGTGTGGTGGGCCAGGGTGGTCATGGAAAATGCAACATTTGGGCACAAAAACAGGAGTGCCTATCCTCACCAGGGTCTGTGGGCACAGGCCTGAGGCCTTCCTTTATCAGAAGGAAACTGCATCCCATGGCTAACTGCCCTGAATGGAACCTTTTAAATAAGTTATGAGTGGGCTAAATAGAAAGGTGGTAAAATAGAAGGAAAAGAGAGTAGGAATTTAGAAGCTAGTCTGATTTTTTACTTCCTTGGCTCTGTGATCTTGGGCAAGTCAACCATTCTGAGCCTCAGTTTCCTCATCTATACCTGAGAATAAAAACTGTCTGTCCTGCCTCACCGGTAGAGTTGCTGGGAGTGCCATATGATAACACACGTGTGAACACACTGCATGATTACGAAGGATTGTGTCCACTACAGTTCTGTTCAGTGACTGACACGAAGAAAAGGTTTATTTTTCTCACCTAATAAGAGGTCCAGGGGTAGCAGCCCATGGCTGCTGCAGCCACCCAAGCATATCTTAAGAAATCTGCCTCATATGGCTGTCAGATGACTGCTGTACTCCCAGGCATTATGTTGGCATTCCAGCCAGGAAGGAGGAAAATAGACAAGAAGGAAGGGAGTGGGCGTCTACGTCAGGAAAGCAAAACTTCCAGAAATCCTCCACCAGCTTCCATATGTGTCTCACTGGCCAGCACTGTGTCACAGGGCTGCTCCCAGAGGCAAGGAAGCCTGGGAATTTTTTGAAAGTTGGGGGCATTGTCCCCCCACACACAAAAAAAGGGGAGAGAATGCACACTAGTTAGACAACTTGCCGTGTTGCCACAAACGCGTTGAAAAGCCAAAATAACTATCATGGAATCAGCACTATAATTTGACTCAGATTAAACGTTATTTAAGAAAAAATAGTCTCAGCCCTTTCATCGTACAAAATAGGTACTTGGATTGGCCAAGAAACACAGTGTGCTCAATCTTTCTGAAATATTATTAAGCACATTATTTTAACAAAACTACAGCTCTAAGAACATAATACATCTTCACCTAAAATTAGAAATTGCTTTTAGAAAAAAAAAAAAAGGCAGAGCAGAGCTTAGGTGCTGTTTTTCTCTTCTTCAGGGGATTTTGGAACGCCTGGAGAGTGGGGAGGTTGTGATTGGAGATGGCAGCTTTCTCATTACTCTGGAGAAGAGAGGCTATGTGAAGGCTGGGCTCTGGACTCCAGAGGCAGTGATAGAACACCCAGATGCAGGTTGGTGCCACATCCCCAAGAGTGTCTACCTCAGTGGTGTTTTATTTAAATCTGATTGAGAGAAGATAAGAAAAAAATAACAACTGTTTCAAAGGGGTGTTTTGCTTGCTAAAATTGCCAAGATGTGGAGACAATGGCAGTATGAAGGCGGAAGTATATGCAAGAAAATGACCTCTCTCTTCCTTTCTCTCTCTCTCATATACACACCTACACACATCACACACCCACACATCCACACGCCCACACACACTCCCACACACACACCCCCACACACTCACACCCCCACACACTCACACCCCTAACCCCACATCCACACACACCCCATATACACACCCACACACACCACAAACACACGTACACACCCACACAACACACACACACACACCCACCACACTCTCATACACACACACATCTGCATCTTAATGTACAGGCAGTGCTAAAATAGACATCTTAATATTTGTTCCATGAATATTTACCTCGTAGATACACAGAGTTTCCTTAAAACAGCAAAGCTGTTCCTGCTTCTGATTCACCCTGCTGACAATGTGCATGGTTAATGTAACAGTGTGTATAGTGAGGGTGATTAATGGCAGTCACAGTGTAACAGAGCACAGACAGCCAGGTCCCGGGGTTGGGAGGGCAAAGAAGTCAACACAGTTTTATATCATCCTCCTGGCTAGAGGTAAAGAACTGTGATGGGATTAGATAGTTACCTGCAATTAGAACTTTAATTCTCTTCTGACTCTTTTTTTGTGTGTTTGTTCTCCTAAATTAAAGTGGGAAAATAAAGCCAAAGAATGAAATGGGTGAAAGAGAATACTAGCTGAGACTGGAACTTTTGATTCGCTCTGATTTTATGTATATTCGCACAGCATATCAGATAAACCTAGGATCCTGTCTTGGTTCTTCCACTGACCAGCTGTGTGACCTTGGACAAGTCACTTGACCTCTCCAAGGATCCATATCTTCATCTCTTTCACGAGGACACAACACGGGCTAGGTGTGAGGACTCATGAGTTAACCTGTGTGAAGTGCCCTGCGTATCTTCAGTACGATGGCCATTATGATTGGTGCATCGGACACCCAGAGTTCTGTGGTAGAGCAGGACCAAGTTTTGTCCCTTTGGTGCTTAACAGGATGTTTTCATCTGGCTCAAGAAGAACTTGTTCTTAATGTTAAAAGACCTTTTTGCTAAACTGGGAAGAAAGTGCTGGAATAACAAGAGCAACTATACGGGAGGAGGGGCGAAAGTGGTGAAGAAGAGGAAGGAATGACTTTCGGATAGCCAGGGAAAACTTCCAGACTGCTCTCTGATGTTCCCCAGCTGCTTGCTGCTGACTCTGATATGGGTGCCACCCACATGCATTCTGCTTTCTACGAGAAGCTCCTCACTTTACTTTGAGGGCTGCCAATGCTGACTATAGTAGACCAGCTATGTCCTTCACAACACAGGTATAGAATAAACCTCTCTGGACTAAGAGATCAAGGGATAATTGGCCAATATGGTCTTAATCTCTGCATGTGACTGCACCAAGTCATTGAGGCCCATCACCAGAACAATACAAGGCTACTCTAAACAGTACATCCTGCCTATGAATTCTACTGACCTTAATCTATAACTTTTTATCTACTAGGTTTGAACTGAGGTATGATTGAAAGAGTTGGGAGTCAGTGAAAATGACAGCTTCTGTAATATTTCTTTGTTCATTTATTTCAATGTTTAAAACCCAACTACTTTGTAGTTCGTCAACTTCACATGGAATTCTTGAGAGCAGGATCAAATGTCATGCAGACTTTCACCTTTTCTGCCAGTGAGGACAATATGGAAAGCAAGGTAAACAGCAATGGCTGGGTGCAGGGAGGGAGTCATCTATTAAGAAATAACCTCTACATGGGAAGCTATGGCATTGATGATGTGTTACTATACTTTATTACAAAAGTCCATATAAGTATCTATGTATTAATTGTCACATAAAGATGTATACTAACTAGGCTGGGCACAGTGGCTTACACCTGTAATTCCAGCACTTTGGGAGGCCAAGGTGGACAGACCACTTGAGCCCAGGAGTTCCAGATCAGCCTGGACAACATGGTGAAACCCCATCTCTACTAAAAAATGCAAAAATTAGCTGGGCGTGGTGGCAGGTGCCAGTAATCCCAGCTACGCGGGAGGCTGAGGCATGAGAATGACTTGAACCTGGGAGATGGAGGTTGCAGTGAGCCGAGATCACACCACTGCGCTCCAGCCTGGGTGACAGAGCGAGACTCCATCTCAGAAAAAAAAAGAAGTTAATATATACTAAATGAATTAGCTTTCTCTCCCCATTTAGGTATAGGAGGGGTCAGGACTAGGGGTAAAATAAACCATTGGAAGGGCACGGCTATCTTCCTGTGTTATTTTTTAGAGAGAAAGCACTTCATAGATGCTCTTTTTACCTTCTCATTTCACATTTTTCTCTTCTGGAGACATGGAGGCCCAAAAAACACAACACTGGTGTAGAAATGAGAAAAAATGGGTTTAATATCCGGCATTGCCACCTATTGGTTGTGGCTTTGTGTAAGACACCTACCTGCATTGAGCATTGGTTTTCTCTCTGCAAAATGGAGATAACGGTAGTACTTAAGTTCATCGACCTGTTGAGAAGAGTAAGTAAGATCAAAGATGTGGACGTATTGTGAAATATTCTGCAAATGTAAAATGTTAACACGTGTAAATATTAATGCCCATTAATTCATTCAACCAACCAACATGTACTGAGTATCTGTTATAGTCCATTCTCTATGTTAGATTCAAAGATGGTACAAAGGCATAGATCCTATCTGGAGGCTCAAGGTCAAGTATGGGAGGCGAACAAATAGTTATTAAAATCCAATGTGGTAAGTACAATAATGGAAATATAAGGTCATGGTAACAGAGGAGATTGTACCCAACTCTGCTCATCTTCTCTGCTTGCATTGAAAAGAGTGGCTTACACTCATCTTACTTATTTATTGTTCCTTTGGTTATCTTTTATATTTTACCTTCAAACTGCTAGGCTCACCATCTGAACTCTTGCTCTCTAACCTCAGTGGGAAGATGTCAATGCTGCTGCCTGTGACCTCGCCAGGGAAGTGGCTGGCAAAGGTGATGCTTTGGTTGCAGGGGGGATCTGCCAGACATCAATATACAAATACCACAAGGATGAAACTAGAATTAAAAAACTTTTTCAACAACAGCTAGAAGTTTTTGCCTGGAAAAAGGTGGACTTCTTGATTGCAGAGGTGAGGCTAGTATTAGAGGAAAAGGATTGAGCCTATTTTGCAAGCATAACTGCAGAGTCTTCACATTCCATGAGAGTATTGGACAGCCTTATGCCCTCGTTTCTTCCATGTGGGTGGTCAAAGGTTTATTTAAATGCATGGCAGTCAAGGTCAACATTCCCTCATTGGTATGCTAGGTTCTCTTGGAGCCAAAGGACAGACCCAGGGGAGGCCTGACTATAGCCTTTGATCTTCTAAGGTCTGGGTGGCTGCAGAAGCTGACTCGGGGGACTCCACAACCTAGAAGGAAGCATAGGGCACAGTGCATCCGGGAGCACCCTCTCCAGAGTGAGAAGCCAGGCAGGAGGGCACTGCACGTGTGGGCTGGGGACTGAGAGAGCAAGGCCTAGAAGGTGGTGGCTGTCCAGGCTTGTCCAGGCTCCACCAATAATGCCCAGCACCCAGTAGTTTCCATAGCCTTCTCCATCCATGTCTTGCTCTTCTTGCCTCTCTGCTTTCACTCAAGCTATGACATGTGAGTTACATTTTGAAGAAAGAATCAGTAAGTATTGGTCATTGATTGGACATGAAGGCCCAGAACATTCTCTTTCCTCCACTTCCAAAAAGAAAGTCCTCATTCCCCATTTCCTGACATAACTGCTACTGCCTGGAGTCATGCCTTCAACCCATGACTTTACACCAAACAAGAGAATATTCCCTGACCAGGCGCGGTGGCTCACACCTGTAATCCCAGCACTTTGGGATGCCAAGGCAGGTGGATGGCATGAGGTCAGGAATTCGAGACTAGCCTGGCCAACATGGTGAAAGCCCATCCCTACTAAAAATACAAAAATTAGCTGGGCATGGTGGTGGGAGCCTGTAGTTCCAACTACTTGGGAAGCTGAGGCAGGAGAATGGCTTGAACAAAGGAGGCGGAGGTTGCAGTGAGCCAAGATAGTGTGCCATTGCACTCCAGCCTGGGTGACAGAGTGAGACTCTGTCGACAGAGAGAGAGAGAGAGAGAGAGAGAGAGAGAGAGAGAGAGAGAGAATAGCCCCCACCATTATTCCTTCTAGTCACCCCACTGAACTCTGCTGAAAACTTTGCCTCATCCACCTGCCCACACCTGGCCAACCCCACTGGGAACAGACATCTGCAGGGACAAGCACAAACTCCACCCTCTGTGCTTTCCAGATGGATGATGACACCACTCTGTTTGTTTAAGAACCCATCTTTTGATTCTCTCTGTCATTGCTCACACTGCTTCTGCAGAATTTGTTTCTAACTCAAGAGGGAAGAAACGGGAAGATTTCTGGCTTTTCTTTAGTTGCCTTAAGGTCAGCTTTTCAGCTGTGGCACTGAAGGGGGTTGCTGGGAAGCACCCCAGAAAATGACACAGGTTTACCAGACAAGATATCCTGTCTGCCACTAGCAAAGAAAGGGAGTAGCTATCTCTCCCATGCTGTGCCTCAATCTTCTCATCCGGGGAAATAGTATTTCCCTTCCTACTTTATGGAGTACTTATGAATATCTAACTAGAAGCGAATATAAAAGCTCTTTGAAGTATATAACACATGATAAGCTACTCATTGTTTCAGAGACTACCCCAGTTTTATAAGAGATGAATCTAAAATTTATTAACGAAACTTTTCCTCCTTCAAAGTTATGATTTTAAATACTCAGATACTTTGAAAATCTCTGGATGTGTTTTCTTCTTTTTCACTCATAGGCATCATCTCACTGAATCAATGATCCCTGAATGAAAAACTATAAGTTATTGTTATAGGAATGAAAATATTTACTCGGAAAGGTATTCTTTAATCAGTCTTATAGACACACATTCCTTAGCAAGTTTTATTGTATATATGTTTATATTCTATTTGGTAATTTTTATAACTGTTTTGCTATATTTACCTTTACCATTCAAAATCTGCTTTATGTTTGGACCAATAGAAAAAGTGACATTTCTCTTAGTATTTTGAGCATGTTGAAGAAGCTGTGTGGGCTGTGGAAGTCTTAAAAGAATCTGATAGACCCGTGGCAGTTACCATGTGCATAGGCCCAGAGGGAGACATGCATGATACAACCCCCGGAGAATGTGCCGTGAGGCTGGTGAAGGCAGGTAATTTGGACCCATACAGTGATACACAGCTCAGTTGTTGCTTGTGAAATTTAACAAAGTGTGCTTGATACTGTGAGAGCAGTTTGGAAATAAAAGAATTAACTCCAATCAGTTTTCTCATCTGTAAATCGTGGGAGGTGGAAGGGGATAGCTAACCTCTAAGGTACCTTCCAACTATTAAAAAAATAAGAATAAACAAATAAATAAATAAGTAATAAAATGTAAGTGTTATTTCTTTGCACAGGGGCTTCCATCGTTGGCGTGAACTGCCGCTTTGGGCCCGAGACCAGCTTGAAGACGATGGAGCTCATGAAGGAGGGTCTTGAGCGGGCAGGGCTGAAAGCGCACCTCATGGTGCAGCCCCTGGGGTTCCACACGCCCGACTGTGGCAAAGAGGGGTTTGTGGACCTCCCAGAATATCCCTTTGGTAAGCTCAGGTGCATAGTAGAGGTCTTTGTATTTCTCGTTGTGACAAAATCCAAATGGCTATAATAAATCGTGGCTCAGTTTTACAATAAGAAACTGCATATGACAAAACATTCAGTGTTAACCAAAAATGAGCTACCAGAAGAATGCATCATCTAAAGTTTACAATTTTTTTAATCAGAAAAACTGCTCATTATAGCATCCACCATTTGAAAATGAGAACAGTAACAGAAATGCTGTTAACTATTGTGATACAGGACTGGAGTCCAGAGTTGCCACCAGATGGGATATTCAAAAATATGCCAGAGAAGCCTACAACCTGGGGGTCCGGTACATTGGCGGGTGCTGTGGATTTGAGCCCTACCACATCAGGGCAATTGCAGAGGAGCTGGCCCCAGAAAGGGGCTTTTTGCCACCAGCTTCAGAAAAACATGGCAGCTGGGGAAGTGGTTTGGACATGCACACCAAACCCTGGATTAGAGCAAGGTAAGCATTTTTAAATTAACATTCTTATTATTTTCCTTTAATCTAATTTTGTTTATTGTTGTAAATGTTATGCATGCACATGGCAAAAAGTATAGAAACGTATAAAGCGAAAAGTAAAAATTATCCCCTTCCTGACACCAGTCCCATTTCCATAATTGTCTTCAGTCCATTCGGGCTGTTAGAACAATACCATAAACTGGGTGGCTTATACACAACAGAAATTTCTTTCTCAGTTCTGGAGGCTGCAAAGTCCAAGATCAAGGTGTCAGCAGATTCAATGTCTGGTGAAGGCCTTATAGATGGTAAAGGCCATCTCTAAGGAAGCAGGCATTCCTTACAGATGATACCTGCTTGCTGTGTTCTTACATGGTAGATGGGGCACCACAGCTCCCTGGGGGCTCTTTTCTTTTATTTTCTTTCTTTTTTTTTTTTTTTTTGTTTTTGAGACAGCATCTGACTCTGTTGCCCAGGCTGCAGTGCAATGGCGCAATCTTGGTTCACTGCAACCTCTGCCTCCCAGCTTCAAGTAATTCTCCTGCCTCAGCATCCCGAGTAGCTGGGATTACAGGCGCCCACCACCACACCCGATTAATTTTTGTATTTTAGTAGGGATGGGGTTCCACCATGTTACCCAGGCTGGTCTCAAACTCCTGACCTCATGATCCACCTGCCTCTGCCTCCCAAAGTGCTGGGATTAGAGTGGGGCCTCTACTAGTCCCATTCATCAGGCCTCCACCCTCATGACCAAATCACCTCCCAGTGGCTCCACCTCCTAATATCATCACATTGGTGACTAGGTTTCAACATATGCATTGTGGGGGACACGGACGATCAGACCAGGGCACAGAGGAAACCTGCTTGTCATTTGTAGTTTGAAATCTTGTACCTCTATTTCTTTCGTCATCAGTTTTAAGTGGTTATTATTGATAACCCTTTATGAAAGCTGAGGGATTTAAATCACACAGTCTTCCCCTTTCCCCCATTCTCCTTTTCCCAGTTTTGATTCGTTACACTTTTATTTTTTCTGTTGGATATCATCTTTTTAAGTTAAATTTATATATTTAACCACCTGTTTCTTAGTTCATCAATATAAGGCAGGAATCTCTTGACTCCACTCTCTGTAAAATAAGAATAGATTGCCTTCTGCTTCTTTCCACCTTCTCTCTCTCATCTACCCCTTGGTGTCTCTCAGTTTTACCATACTTTACTATCATCAAGGTTTATAACCATTTTGTTCTATTCTATAGTTATAATTGTCTTTCAAGCATTCTCTGTAGGTTGATCCTAAAAATATAAAATCAGTGAATAACATTTACAATATTATTATAACTGTTACATTAAACAAGCAGGACTCATGAAACATAATTAGAACTCACTTTTATTTTTGTCTCCCTCTATCCTTTTAAACCTACTCAATGAATTCCTTCCTTTGTTCCTATTTGAAAATACTGACATGCTCTAGAACTTCTCTGGGTGCTCTTAGGCAATGGAAAGTTCCATAATCACTTTATTTCACAGGTAGTCTCAGTTCAGATCGAGACCACGGTGAAACCCCGTCTCTACTAAAAATACAAAAAATTAGCCGGGCGCGGTTGTGGGCGCCTGTAGTCCCAGCTACTCGGGAGGCTGAGGCAGGAGAATGGCGTGAACCCGGGAGGCGGAGCTTGCAGTGAGCCGAGATCGCGCCACTGCACTCCAGCCTAGGCGACAGAGCGAGACTCCGTCTCAAAAAAAAAAAAAAAAAAAAGTGTTTAGGACTGGGCAGTGACTCACACCTGTAATCCTAGCACTTTGGGTGGATCACCTGAGCTCAGCAGTTCAAGACCAGCCTGGCCAACATGGCAAAACCTCATCTCTACTAAAAATACAAAAGTTAGCCTGGCGTGGTGGCAGGAGCCTATAATCCCAGCTACTTGGGAGGCTGAGGCAGGAGAATCACTTGAATCCAGTGGGGTGGAGGTTGCAGTGAGCCAAGATTGCGCCACTTCACTCCAGCCCGGGGAATAGAGCGAAACTCCACCTCAAAATGAACAAACAAAAAAACCCCCCAAAATAAAAAATAAACAAAAGTGTTCAGGTTCATGGCAAATCAAAACTCAGAGCATGTTTGAAACTTGAAGCTTCTCCCTTTGTCCAGCAACAGCCTTCCACAGACAGGAAACCAGGAAAGGCCAACGTGCTGCTTCTCTTTCTCTGTCTTATGCTCCCAACCCTCCCTTCCCATCTGCTACCCATGGTTTCTGGCCTCCTCAGATTCAAAGAAGAGAGAGGATGGACGAAGGAGTAAGACTGTTGTTGCTTGCCTGGCACCCTGATAGGAAGCCGGCATGCTTTGAGCCTGGCAGATCTTTGTGAGCATGCTCATGGGTCTTCAGAGGCTTCCACTGGAAACTTTTGTCTGTAGTTCTCATGCCACACACATTTTTCTGACTGTGACTTCCACCTCAGACAGTGGCTTTTTCAACCAGATCACTGCAGATATACTCTGATTTGGGGGTCCCATTGTCCTTCCTGGTGATTCTCTTGGGCCAGATTTTAGATAGCTCAGGCTGGCTCTCTTGCTCTCATTAAACTCAAAACAGCTTTCACCCTTCCTTTCTACAGACAAGCCCTGAGAGTGTGGTCTGACCCCAATTTAACAGCATCCCTTTTGCCCACAAGCAAAGTAGCTGGCCCATTGTTCTCTTGTGGTCTAGATTTTCCAGGGAAGAGTCAGGTGAGTCATCTGGCTGGTTCGTAGCCACCTCCTTTAAACTTCAGCTCAGTGTCTGTCTTGCAACTCCCCTTGATACCTAAAATCCATCATACCTTGGTGTTTCCAGTCAAACTTCCAATCTAATACTCTGTTGCAGGAATAATAGAAAATTGTTGCATTTAGAAAAACGTTCACTGTAGAACAAAGTAGTGTTCTGCAGTGTTCTGTGTCCCTTTATCCATGGGACCATGGGTAAAGAGAAATAATCCTATTTACAAAACTTAAGCTACCTGTTGGAGAATGTTCCAAGCATCAAGGTCAAATGAATTTTCTTCTCTTACATTCCCATGGATATATTGTCCAAATCCATGCCATATTTCAATTGGCTTCATACTTGGTCTGACTTTCTTCGTATAGCTTTTGATTTTCAAGGGATTTCTGATTAACTTCCTTTTTCATTGTTGAAAGAAAAATAACAGGGCTTCACTTTCCCTGAGGTCTTATAATTACTGTTCTGTTATGGATCATTGTATTTCACACACACACTCTCATACTCTTTCTCTCTCCTCTGTCTCTCCATGTAGATAATCTTTTGTGTATGTATATGTGTATATATATACATGTGTATGTATATATATACATGTGTATGTATATCTGTTGATATAATTCCATCCCCCTTCCATCTTCTAGAACTAGTCACAACCTCTGCTTTCTTCTCTTTGTTCAGTACTCTTATGTACTTCACCCGTTTTGTGCTTATTTATTCATTTCAGTGGGATTGAAAGTCTTCATTTTTGGACTGGAAAAACTTGCCTAATGCAAATTTACTTAGGTTGTAAAAGTAGGCAAGAATCATTTAGCCGAAACTTTCTTCTAGGGGATATGGATATTTACCAGAGAAGATGGCTTGTATATGTGTCATACTTTTTAAAAAGTACTAAATATAAATATAATCAAAAGGTGAGGAAACATACTTTACTGATGATGAAAATATTTTAAATAAGTGAGAAGTTTATTTAATTATCATCTGCTAGGAATCCTTAAAATTCATTAGCTATTAGAATTAAAACGTTATTCTATAGACCAAAGCAAGAAGACACCCTTTGTACCCTGACTCCCAAACCTACTGATATTCACAGAAATTTACGACTACACAATAAACACCAGATTTCTGACATCTTATCACCCAAAAATATTGATTTACTCATTGTTTTGTAAGTGAAGTAGAAAAAATGATAAAAATATATTTATCAGAAATGACTGTGACCAGGGACCTTTGTACTCTTTTTCCTTTGTCTAACAACAAGAAACAAATATCGGTTAAGTAATTTGTATTATTTTCTTAGTTACTTTTTGGAGAATTATACTTTGACGCATTACATTAAAAACTGTTCTCATATTCTTCTCATTACATTAAAATATTGATAGAGTTAGAAGGACTCTGTTAGAAATTTCAGAATAAATATAATTCATAAAAGTATATGAAATTTAAGGCTGGGCATGGTGGCTTATGCCTGGAATCCCAGCACTTTGGGAGGCCAAGGCAGACGGATCACTGGAGCTCAGGAGTTTGAGACTAGCCTGGGCATCATGGGGAGACCTTGTCTCTACTAAAAATACAAAAGTTAGCCTGGTGTGGTGGTGCACGCTGGTAGTCCCTGCTACCTGGGGGGCTGAGGCAGAAGAATTGCTTGAATCCAGGAGGTCTAGGCTGCAGTGAACCAAGATTGTGCCACTGCACTCCAACCTGGGCAACAGAGCAATACCCTGTCTCAAAATAAAAAGTATATGAAATTGAAATACCTTGTCTTTTTCTGAAAGGTGGTATGAAACCTAATGATTGTTACTGAAATGTGAGAAAGGCCCCTGGCATTAATGGATATGGACATAGTTTTCTGTCTGTATGTTATAACAAAAGTTCTGCTTTAGCCTGATTATCCACCAAGTTTTGACTCTGGGGTGTGTGTGTGTGTGTGTGTGTGTGTGTGTGTGTGTGTGTGTGGTTATGTACATATGCATACACATATACATATATGACATATTGGACTTATAGGTAAGACTTTTAATTAATTAATTATGTATATATTAAAACACAGGGCTCGAAGGGAGTATTGGGAGAATCTGCTGCCAGCTTCAGGCAGACCTTTCTGTCCTTCGCTGTCAAAGCCAGACGCCTAAGGAGTAGTGAAAGAAAACCCTGAAATAACAGAACGGAAAAAAGTTGCCCTAAAGCCCGACCTGGAACCCTTCCTCGCCTTCATCCTCACCATGCCCTGCTATCTCCAGCTGCTGAGCAGCTGAGGCGCTGCAGCCCCTTCCCTTCCAGTCCACAAGCGCCTACATATTGAGCTCCTGCTGTGGTTAAGCACTGCAACAGACACTACCAGAGATGCAGAGAAGCGAGAGAGGCACCTTGTTCTCCAAGAACTTACTGGCCAATAATGCTGCAGTGCATTCCTTTGAAGATCATCAGGAATAGCCAAACTTGTCTTTGAGGGTGAATTTGACACTTTAAAATAATCAGAAGTCACTGAGACCCAAAGCTAGTGAATAATTCAAGTGACTAAGCTAGGTACTTGAGGATGATAGGGCAACACTAAACTAAAGCAATGAGTGTGCTTTTCTTTAATGATTTATATGATAACTCCAAAGGCAATCCCAAAAGAAAAGATGTAAAGAATGTTTTGAGCAATGGTAGGATTATTGAAATAAATGTATAACTATCCAAAGTGATTACTTTCAAAGATGATTTTTACTTAACGATATTAGGTCCAGCCAGGTGAAGTGACTCACGTCTGTAATCCCAGCACTTTGGGAGGCCGAGGCGGGTGGATCACCTGAGGTCAAGAGTGCAAGACCAGTCTGACCAATATGGTGAAACCCTGTCTCTACAAAAATACAAAAATTAGCCTAGCATGATGGCAGGTGCTTGTAATCCCAGCTACTCGGGAGGCTGAAGCAGGAGAATCGCTTGAACCTATGAGGCGGAGGTTGCAGTGAGCTGAGATCGGACCATTGCACTTCAGCCTGGGTGAGAGAGTGAGACTCCATCTCAAAAAAAAAAAAGAAAAGATATTAGGTCCTAGAATTTTTAAAATATGTCTTCATAATCTCAGGTAGCTAGGTTATAAACTATTTAAAGACAAGATCACATGATAAGCGTCTCATAATTCTCCTTACTTAGCATTGTGTTAGACATAGTAATAGGTGCACAGTGAAATACTGTTGATTGTTTAAAAATAAGTCAAAATAAACAGTTTTAGAAAACATTTTCAAAAGTCAGAGTTCAGGCCATGGGCAGGGGCTCATGCCTATAATCCCAGCACTTTGGGAGGCCAGGGTGAGCAGATCACTTGAGGTCAAGAGTTCAAGAGCAGCCTGGCCAACATGGCAAAACTCCACCTCTACTAAATAAAACACAAAAATTATCCAGGCATGGTGGTGCATGCCTGTAATCCCAGCTACTTGGAGGTTGAGGCATGAGAATTGCTTGAACCTGGGAGGTGGAGGTTGCAGTGAGCTGAGATCACCCCACTGCACTCCAGCCTGGGAGACAGAGTTCAAATCTGTTTTGGTCTAATATTTTCTTATGTTTGTTTTATTTCATGTGTGCCAGTTTCTCTTTTTTCACAACAATTTATCAATTTGTGGCAATAAAATTAAAAGTGATTTACTTTTTGTAGTGTTTGAATGTCAAAAATGTCATGAACATTCTTTGGAATAATACTAGCAAATATTTATTACTCACTATGTCCCAGGCTTTGTTCTAAATATGACCTCATATACATATACCCCCCAACAGGGATTCAAAATTAGATAGTGTTTAACACAGTAGTTTACAGGTAAGGAAACTGAAGTCTAATGAGGCTAGGTAATTTGCCTGAGGTCACACAATCAGTAAATGTGAAATTAGTAAGTTTGCATTTGAACCCTTGGGGCTGGCTCTAGAATCCATGCCCTTAGCTACTGCACTACACGGCATCTGTCATGCACACAGCTGCTGCTGTTTGTCAAAAATCTATCCAAATTTTTCTGTCGCTGGATTCAAAGTATTTTTTATCGACTTTCCTCATTATGAATTAACTCTTCAAACCTGCCATGATTGTTTCTGTAATGTTGACAACCTGGAATTTATTTGATGTAGCCACGTTCCCCATAATACACAACCCCACCCTGCTGGAAATTAGAAAGTGAATCATTTACCATCATCTCAAGGCCTTTGGGGTCCTTATGGGTGACTAATCCAAACCAGCAATTAAATACCTGAATATCCTTGCCAGCATCTTCCCCAGGACCATCCAGTCTCTGTTTGGACCCCTTAAATAGTACCTCACTACCTCTCGAGATCACTTACTCCTTTTTAAGAAACACTTCATTCTCTGGAAAACTATCCATATATTAACTAGAAATCTACTTATTAATGACCCTTACCTGTAGACTTGGAGCACCTATAGAGCAAATTTATGATTTCTTCCATGTAACTCTTTGAAATTTAAAGATAGCTGTATGGCATTCCTGTACTTACTTGTCCTCATTTCCTTCAACCAAAAGGCATAGGCTAAGATGTGCTTTGTCAAATACTACCTGTGTGACATTAGACAGTTACTTAAGCTTTATGTCTTAATTCCCTCATCTGTAAAATGTGGGTAAAATAGAACCATCCTTATTGGGGTGCTATGAGGATTAAATGAGATAAGTTTCTTAGAAACAGTGCATGTCGTATAGTAGGCATTCATTGCACATTATGTAGTATAATATAGTTATGTTGACTTGGTTTCCAATCCCCTCATCCTCATGGTGACTCTCTTCTGGGAACACTCTGGTACCAAAGCCTCTGCTTATTTTTAGTATCTAGTCCTGAACACTACATTCCAGGGGAGGACTGTTCACACAATATCTCCTGCTTGTTTCATAGATTTTGTGGAGAGGGCAGTGCAGGACATCATGAGAATAGCAAGAGTGAAGAAGGTACATCAGGAGGGAGAGCTGTTTCCACGCCGAATCCCTTCCTTGGGTCTGCACCAGCACAAACGAAGGCTTTTATCTAGTTACTGTACACTTTAGGAGTGCTAAACTGTATAGGAGTTTGAGACCAGCCTGGGAAATATGGCAAAACTCTGTCTCTACAAAAAATACAAAAATTAGCTGTGCATGGTGGTGCATGCCTGTAGTCTCAGCGACTCAAGAGGCTGAGACTTGAGCCCAGGAGGTCGAAGCTGCAGTGAGCTGTGATCACACCACTGCACTCCAGCCTGGGTGACAGAGCAAGACCTTGTCTCAAAAAAAAAAAAAAAAAAAAAAAAAAGGATAAATTTGACTATATAAAAACTTTAAATGTATGAACACTCACACAAAAATACTCTAAACAAAGGCAAAGGCAAATAGGAAAAGCATGTAACAGAGGTCAGCAACCACTCTTCCAGTAAAGGGGTCTTGAGTTGCTTTTGTTCAAACCTCCCCCAACCCACGCAGATGTTATGAGAGGGGTTCACCTATGTGACTGGCATTCAGAACCCCACTCCACTCCATTTTCTTGGGCTTACAGGTGTTATGAGAGGGCAATGTACCCAGCTGGGACCAAGCAAAGCCTTGGGGTCAGCACTAGCATCATCACCATCAGCCATGTTGATGGTCACTATTTCAGGTGTAGGATGTGAGGCTGTGGCTCAGGTGCCCCAGGAAGTGCAGTGCACCTTGTGGAGATGGTGTGAGGGCCAGGTTGTTGGATCTGCAGGCACTGACACAGAGTTCGGACAGCTTCTGAGCATTCATATGTTATCCCGTAACGTGGTACCTGCCAGTCCCACTTGACTCTCTCCTTTCCAAGAAGTGGGTCCTCTCCTTTGTTGGGCAACTTCTGGGGATTGACTGTCAGCTCCTGTGCCCCCACATGCACTTTGTACAGCCTCCTCCCCACCTCCTTCAATCCCCACAACTATGTAAGGTTTTCAGAAAAACTTTCTTTTCTTCTTCGTCTATTATTATAATAGGACATCACTCCAAAAGCAATAGGAAAATGAAGTCCTCTTTTCTCAATGGCATCCTAATTAGAGGTGGGGAAATATTTGCTTTATATCTTTCCAGTGCTGGGAAAAAAGGGTGGGGGGGAACAGAATAATACATTTACAGATTGAAGCAATCTGAATACTAATATCCTGCTGCACATATTTGCGTACATTTGATAAACTAAGGGATACTTTCCTTAATCTATAAATTAGGAAATAATTACCTTAATCCATTAAATATAGAAAAAGATAAACACATTCAAAATTAGGTAAATGCACAGCAAAGTGATGAGATACCTTTTTTCACCTATCATCAACTAAGATCAAAAAGTGGATAATATGTCAATGAGGGTCAGGGGAAAAGACTTTCTCATACATACGCTTTTTGTAGAAGTGTAATCTGGTACAAACTATTTGGAAAGCAATTTGTCCATATTTACAAAATTTAGAATTCACATGCCTTTGGATGAGCGATTTTACTTCTAGGAATATAATCTGCAATTATGTTCATATATATGCAAATGTGTATGTCTGGAAACCACCTAAATATCCATCAATGATGTATTAGTAAATGAATTATGGAACATCTACAGGATGTTAAAGCATGGCATCATTACAAAGAATACATTAGATCAATATGTGCTAAGATGGAAGCATCTCCTCCATATATTGTTAAACGAAAGTATGCTCCCATTGCTTGTACATAGAATTATTTTAGGGAGGAATATCTCCCTCCTGGGGAGAAAGACTGGCGGTGATGGAAAGTGTGGTGTAGGAGGAAGACTTCCTTTTCTGACACCCTTCTTTAGTGTCTACGTTTGTTAATACGGCTTGGTATTACTTTTTCTACAAAATAAATTAGTTTTAAAATCTACGTCAAGATTTTTGATTGCAAGGGGAAAAATCAGATAACATGAATTCCCTGTTGTGATACAGAATGGAAAATGCTACATTACCGATGATGTACACCAGCCAAAAGTTTCTGGGGTAATCTAATCAAGCCTTTAGATTTCACTTCCAATTCAGTGAAATCAAGGGATATAGGAACAAGGTAAACACCACAATCAGTTGAATCCTATATTCTCCAGGCCGGCTGGCCTAGTCTCTTCCACGGGTCAGCGTGTTGGAGTTGCTCATCTTTATATGACAAACCAATGCAATGCATGGTCCTGGTTGAGACAAACTGGCTATAAGAGGTCTTTTGGGAACAATTGGGGAAATTTGATTAAGGAATCAAGTTAATTTTGGCAATGCAGAAAAATGTTCTTAATTTTTGGAAATAATACAATTTTAAAAAAATGCATACTAAATGTTGATTACTATTTACAATTTACGTTAAATATTTTAGAATATAAAAAGAAGGCCTTTTTAAAAGGCAAGATTTCCACAGGTTTTGATTTGGTAGGGGCAACTTAAGGAGAAGGTAATTGTCTGCCAAAAAGAAAACAGTGCAATTAAGAAAAACTGGCTTGAACTAGCTCTTTCCAGTTCTACAGCAGATGTTTGCTGTACTGGAGTTATCAAGAAAAGCAGATGGCCCTCTGATAAACCCTGCTGTGCATAGACTCAGCAATGCAGACCAGCAAATAGCTGGCATGGAAACCACCTGAAAGGGATCGAAGAGATTCATTGAAACTAGGGGCGAGGGTCAGCTGGAAAAACAATTCCTGCTTTGCAATGGTCACGGCCATGATTTGATACTTTATGCAAAATTGTCAGCAAAGTTAAGCAACTCACTTTGGCTGTACAGTCAGCTGCCTTGAAGGTGAGCACATATTTTGTTTAATCAGTAATGAAAATATTGAAAAGAGTTGCAGAAGGGTGCTATTTTGCCTCACATCAGGGTTGTTTTAGGAAAGGATTTTGAGAAAAGTAGATGGCGCATGCTAGCGGTGCGATTGCTGGCACTCTGGCAGTCACATTTCATTATTTATTTGGAGCACAGAGGTGGGAATAGGAGAGAAAGAGAAATAAAAGTCGTATTTTCCATGATATAGGTGCAGATGAGCCAGCCTTTCAAAATAGTGAAGTTGGAGGAGAATCTTTTCATCTGGTGGTGACTACTCACCTTGAGCGTTCTGTGCTTTCATAACTAATCATGTTCAACCATTCTTTCATTGATTCACTCATTCAATCACTCATTCATTCATTCACTGTTCAAATAATATTTATTTAGTGCTTGACTATGATAGTCACTCTTACATGTTCCATAGTACCCTATATTTATCATGAATAAGTTCAATGTAGTTTTTGCTTGTTTGTTTTGGTTTTTTGTTTGTTTTTGTTTTGAGATGGAGTCTCACTTTGTTACTCAGACTGGCGTGCAGTGGCACGATCTCAGCTCACTGCAGCCTCCACCTCCTGGGTTCAGGTGATTCTTCTGCCTCAGCCCCCTGAGTAGCTGGGACTACAGACGCCTGCCACCACATCCAGTTAATTTTTGTATTTTTCGTAGGATGGGTTTTACCATGTTGGTCAGGCTAGTCTTGAACTCATGAGCTCAAGTGATCCACCTGCCTTGGCCTCCCAAAGGGTTGGGATTACAGGCATGAGCCACCATGCCCAGCCAGTTAAATGTAGTTTTAATACTCCCTTGGTCATTCCTGTTTACTTGCCTGTTCCCTACTCAACAGTACAGTGAAAACATCTTGTTGATTGTTGTATTCTCAGCACCCGGCACATTATAGAACTCAAAAAAAAATTGTGGAATGCATGAATGAGTAAATGAATGTACAAACCATTCTAGGGTCAAAGGATGTAAGATGAATAAGCCACTGTCTTATGTTGCCTTGCTGAATCCTCTTGTCAAAAGTATTTTGAAGAACATGAACATGGTTTAGGACAGACCAGCATCAGATTGTGCTAGTTTAAGTTGAAGAGACTGGAAGGAGGAAATGGGGGGCATCAGAAAGTGAAATGGCAGGCTGTGCAAACAGAATGGCTCAGGGGACAACCCCGAGAAGGCCCAGACTGGAGTAGATGAGGAAGCATTTAGGAGAGAGAAGAGAGTTAGGACTCAGGGTCATTAGCAATGGAAAAAAGTGCACATTCAAAAATGCATCATTGACTGGGCATGGTGGCTCATGCCTGTAATCCCAGCACTTTAGGAGGCCGAAGTGTGTGGATCACTTGAGCTCAGGAGTTCGAGACCAGCTTGGCAAAATCTTATCTCCACCAAAAGTATGAAAAATTAGCTGAGTGTGGTGGCATGCGCCTGTGGTCCCAGGTACTCGAGAGGCTTAGGTGGGAAGATCGCTTGAGCCCAAGAGGTGGAGGCTGCAGTGAGCCAAGATCGTGCCACTGTACTCCAGCCTGGATAACAGAGTAAGACTCTGTCTCAAAAAAAAAAAAAAAAAAATTAAAATTAAAATATGGGAACCATTTTAAAGCCTTAAAAAAGTAAAACCAACACAAGCATTTTAACTGTTGAACTAAAACATGATTGTGGGATACACTATTTCAAACCACTTTCATTAACAGCAAAATTGATAAAGCATACTTTTCTGATAGGAAGATAAAGAAAGGTTGATCCCCCATTCATAGAAGTTGGGTCTCTTTCCATGATGAAGAAACCTTACAACTTGCCCTAATGGACACATACACCTATATGTTCTGATTTTAGAGGCAATAAATACCATCTTACACTCGCCTCCAAAAGTACTATTTTTTCTTACCTACTTGCTCATTCATTCATTCAATTCATTCATTCATTCATTCATTCAATTCAACTAATATATGTTAAGGCTGTTATGAGACAGTCTCGGTTTTAGATGCCGGGACTACATAGGGTAAACAACTGTCCTAGTTTGCCCCAAGACTAACCCAGGTTTAGCACTGAAAGTCCTGTGTCCTGGGAACCCCTTCTGTCCTGAGCCAATGTTGGTCATCCTAGAGCCTACATCAGTGAGGCGGGATTGAAATTTTAGCCAGGGAGATGCCAGAAAGCCTTTACTAGAAAGGTTACTTTCAAGAAAAGACCTGGAGCAGATAAGGACAATAGCTGCATGGATATCTTAGGGAAGAACAGTCCAGAAAGTCCAAGCCTCAGGCAGGAGCTTCCCTGTCATGTTCCAGGAACAGCCAAGAAGCCACAGTTGCTGGGGACATAGTGAGAGGAGGGGAGGGCAATGGGAGATGAGATCTGAGAAATACCAGGAGCCAGATTATGTGAGGACTTGTGAGTCTTAGCAAGGATTTTTGGCTTTTACTCTGAGCAACATGAAAGGATACTGGAAGGTTTTCAACAGGGAAAGAACAGGCTTACTTTGGCTGTTGTGTTAAGAATAAGCCACAAAGAGGTAAGAGCAGAGAGACAAGGAAGCTAAGCATTTAAATAATCCTTTCGAAAGTCCTAGTCCCACTCAGTTGTTTGAAAGGAAATTGAGAAAACAGTTATGGTCTGTTTTGTGGTCTCAGTTTTATCTTTTCTGAAAAATCAGGGTAGGAGTCTTTATTCTCTCCTGCTTCAATTACAACTGTTGACTTTCCATTTTACAATAAGAGGGAAGCAGTTTCAAACATGAAGAATATAAATGTGTTAACTAAATTGAAACTCTTACTGTAACACGAATGTACAGCCATGGGGGGGTGTTAGGAATGTGGGCCAGACTGCCTGAGTTTGGATCTCAGCCCTGCTACCTCTAGCTAGGTGCCTTGAACAAGTGACTTGGCTTGGGGAAGCTCCTTGCTGTCTTCATCTGTAGGAATTATAGCTCTACCTACTCTTGGGGCCATAGGGAGGATTCGGTGAGTTAACCCACGTGCCTGGAGCAGAGTGACTGCTCATTAATGTTTAGCATTCTTACAACTATTAAGTCACCCAAGAATAGATGCTCGGCTTTGCAATACATGTGGGCTTTCAGAGACAGGGCTTATGTCTTATCATCATATTTTGACTAGAAATACTTGTATAAGTTTATTACATTAGAATGTAATCCTATGTATGAGATATATATCATATCTAGTACATATATGGGTTCATAAGCAAGACTACAAGTTAGAGATCATTGAAGTAAAAAAATAAATGGGAGAGGGGAATCCATTTAAGTTTTCCAGAAATTTTAATGATAGTGAGGATTTGATTTAAAATAGAGTATTTACATTTAACTATTAGACCTGCTAAATTTATTTTTCCAAATTTTCTTTCAAATAAAATACTAAAATAGATATATAGCATTTTAGAGCCCAAGGAGAATATCTTTTCCTGATGAGAGAAATTGAGGAATGGTCTGCTTTGTGTGCTCAGTTTTTTTCTTTCTTTTTTCTTTTTTTTTTTTTTTTTAGATGGAGTTTCTCTCTTGTCACCCTGTCTGGAGTGCAGTGGTGCAATCTCGGCTCACTGCAACCTCTGCCTCCCAGGTTCAAGCGATTCTTCTGCCTCAGCCTCCTGAGTAGCTGGGACTACAGGCATATGCCACCACACCCGGCTAATTTTTGTATTTTTAGTACAGATGGGGCTTCACCATGTTGGCCAGGCTGGTCTGGACCTCCTGGCCTCGTGATCCACCCGCCTAGGCCTCCAGAGTGCTGGGACTACAGGCATGAGCCACCACTCCTGGCTGGTTTTATCTTTTCAAAAAAAAAAAAAAGGATAGGAGCCTTTATTCTTTCCTGCTTCGATTGCAACTGTTGACTTTCCATTTCCATTTTACAATGAGAGGGAAGAAGTTTCAAACATGAAGAATATGAATAGTGTTAACTAAATTGAAACTCTCACAGTGACCTGAATGTACAGCCATAGAGGTGTGTTAAGGATGTGGGCCAGACTGCCTGAGCTCGGATCTCAGCCCTGCTGCTTCTATCTGGGTGCCTTGAACAAGTGACTTGGCTTAGGAAGGCTCCCTGCTTTCCTCATTGCTCCCCTATTGTGGATGTGAGGAAACAGAGGCTCAGGAGAGTTCAATGATTTACTCAAGGTCATGGTTGAAAAAGAAATCATGTTGAAAGGCAAAATAGTTTCATTGTTTTTTTAAGAATCCTTTGGCAGGGCCTCCCCCAATACCATCCCAAAGCAGGATGCTTTGGTCTCAAGGATCCAAGTTTTTGCTCCCTCCACCATCTAACTAGAAAGGCTACTTGGGCTTGCTGCGTTCTGGAGAGATTTCTTTCTGCCTCCAGGTGTGCTGTATCCTGAAGCATCAAACTTGAAGAATGAGACAAACATGACAAATGAGAGAAATAAAACCAATTTCCACTGGGGCCATAATGTAGGAATACTGCTCCTTCCTCTCTTCTAAATCAAATGTTTGGGCCCCACTTTCCCTACAAATGCTCTCCCCTTCTTGTGGCATCATGGCATTCATTTGACAAATATTTATTGGGGGCCTACTTTGTGCCAAGCACTATACTAGGCAGCAGCCTGCAATGATGAGCATTGGTGCTATAGGATTAATTTGAGGCATGGAAGCTTGATGTCCTCACTGAAGGGCCTGTAACCATCTAGGAAAAGAGAGTCTCTTCTTTAAAATGTGGTAGAAAAACCTATCAGCTGTCATTGTAAAGCAGTGAAAAGTTATTAAAGTAAACAAACAGCCTTTGGCTCTACAAAAAATATAAAAGTTAGCTGGGCATGGTGGTGTACACCTATAATCCCAGCTACTTAGAGAGCAGGGGCTGAGGTGGGAGAATTGCTTGAGCCCAGGAGTTTGAGGTTGCAGGAAGCCATGATTGCACCACTGCACTCCAGCCTGGGTGGCAGAGCAAGACCCTATCTCAAAAATAAATAAATAAATAGCCTTTGGAAACCATGGTCTGATTCTTAAAACATTTTATTTTATTTTTATTTTTTTAATTTTTTTTTCGAGATGGAGTTTTGCTCTTGTTGCTCAGGCTGGAGTGCAATGGCATCATCTCAGCTCACAGCAACCTCCACCTCCCGGGTTCAAGAGATTCTCCTGCCTCAGCCTCCCAAGTAGTAGAGATGAGGTTTCATCATGTTGGCCAAGCTGGTCTCAAACTCTTGACCTCAGGTGATCCACCCACCTCGGACTCCCAAAGTGCTCGGATTATAGGTGTGAGCCACCATGCCCAGCCTGATTCTTAAAACATTTTAAAGAGCAGAACAGAACATTTTAAGGAGGATATAATGGATAAAATAAATTTAATTAATTAATTAGTTAATTAATTAAGGTAACTAAAGCACCCAGTTGAGTCCCATCTCTGCATTTGCAGCACCACACTGGATGGTGGGCAAGGAGATGAAGAGGCAATAGCAGCAAGGGCCTGGGTCATCCAAAGGACAAGCTAAAATGTTAGTTGATACTTTACCTATACAATAGCAATTGCCATAGGTCAAACTACTTTTTATGTCGGTTGATATGACCAAATGTTAAGGAGGTAGGTCACATAGTAAAAAAGATTAGGTAAGGAGTAGGGAGACCCTTGTTCAAATTCAAGTGACTCCAATAAAGATATTTATGACCTTGACAAGTCACGCTCTAAGCTCCAACATCTAAAGAACAAACAAAAAAGTCAAAAGAACAGGGGAAAATATTTACAAATCATATATATGATTGGGGATTAATATTCAGAATATATGAAGAGCACCTACAACTCAACAACTAAACACCAACAACCAGATTCAAAAATGGGCAAAGGACTTGAATAAATATTTCTCCAAAGAAGATAAATGGCCAAAAAGCATATGAAAAGATGCTCAACATCACTAATCATTAGGGTAATGCAAATCAAAAGCACAATGAGCTATCCACTCACACCTGTTAGGATATACACTATTTTTAAAAAATCAGAAAATAACAAGTATTGGAGAGGATATGGAAAAATTGGAAACTTTGTGCACCATTGGTGGGAATATAAAATGGTGCAACTGCTTTGAAAAACAGTAAGAAGATTCCTTATAAAATTAAAAATAGCATTATCTTATGATCCTGCAATTCCACTTCTGGGTGTATACACAAAGGAATTGAAAGCAGGGAATCAGACAGATATCTGTACACCCATGTTCATAGCAGCATTATTCACAATAGATAAAAAATGAAAACAACCCAAGTGTCCATCAATAGATGGACAAACAAAATGTGGTATATACATACAATGAAATATTATTCAGTCTTAAGAAGGAAGGAAATTCTGACATATGCTGTAACATGGATGAACCATGAAGACATTATGCTAAGTTAAATAAGTCAATCATAAAAAGAATAAATACTGATTTCACTTGTATGAAGTATCCAGATATCTTAGTCCATTTTTGTGCTGCTGTAACAAAATACCTGAGACTGGTAATATATAAAGAACAGAGATCTATTTCTCATGGTTCTGGAGGCTGGACCCATGCTTAATGACAGGAATATGTTTTAATAAAACATCATTTGACAATTTTGTTGTTGTGCAAATTTCATAGCATGTACCTACAGAAACCTAGATAGTACAGCCTGTCACATACCCAGGCTACGTGGTCTAGCCTATTGCTCCTAGGCTACAAACCTGTACAGTGTATTACTGTACAGAATACTGGAGGCAATTGTAACACAATGGTAAGTATCTGTGTATCTAAACATAGAAAAGATACAATAAAAATATTGTTAAAAAGATAAAAAATGGGCCTGGCGCAGTGGTTCATGCCCGTAATCCCAACACTTTGGGAGGCCAAGGTGGGCGAATCATCTGAGGTCGGGAGTTTGAGACCAGCCTTCCCAACATGGAGAAACCCCGTCTCTACTAAAAAATACAAAAAATTAGCCGGGCATGGTGGCGCATGCCCGTAATCCCAGCTACTCCGGAGGCTGAGGCAGGAGAATCACTTGAACCTGGGAGGTGGAGATCATGCCATTGCACTCCAGCCTGGGCAAAAAGAGCGAAACTCTGTCTAAAAAAAAAAAAAAAAAAATTAAAAAATGATACACCTGTGTAGGACACTTACCATGACTGGAGCTTGCAGGACTGGAAGCTGCTCTGGGTGACTCAGTGAGTGAATGATGAGTGAATGATGAGTGAATGTGAAGGCCTAGGACATTACTGTACACTCCCATAGACTTTATAAACACTGTACACTTAGGCTAAATTTATTTCAAAATTTTTTTCTTTGTAGTTTTTTAACTCTAAGCTCTAAAAAACTTTTTCTCATTTGTAATGACACAGCTTAACACACACATTGTGCAGCTGTACAAAATTATTTTCCTTATATCCTTATTCTATGAGCTTTTTTCTATTTTTAAATTTATTTTTTTCTTTTAAACTTTTTTATAAAAGTTAAGAATCAAACACACAGTAGCCTAGGCCTACACATGGTCAGAATCATCAATATTACTATCTTCAACCTCCACATCTTGTCCCACGGGTAGGTCTTTAGGGGCAATAACACACATGGAGCTGTCTCCTCCCATGATAACAATGTAGTAGGAGAAGTACACATAAAATAGTGATTAAAAGTATAGTATCTTAAATACTCAAATCAGTAATGAAGTCCCTTATTATCATTGTCAAGTATTATGTTTGGGAGACTGAAGCGGGTGGATCACCTGAGGTCAGGAGTTCGAGACCAGCCTGGCCAACATGACAAAACCCCGTCTCTACTAAAAATACAAAAAAATTAGCCAGTCTTGGTGGTACACATCTATAATCCCAGCTACTAGGGAGGCTGAGGCACAAGAATCACTTGAACCCGGGCAGGAGAGGTTGCAGTGAGCCAAGATCACGCCACTGCACTTCGGCCTAGGTGACAGAGCTAGACTCCATCTCGATTAAAAAAAAAAAAAAATGGCCGGGCGCAGTGGCTCACACCTGTAATCCCAACACTTTGGGAGGCTGAGGTGGGCGACTCACGAGGTCAGGAGATCGAGACCATCCTGGCTAACATGGTGAAACCCCGTCCCTACTAAAAACACAAAAAATTATCTGGGCATGGTGGCGGACGCCTATAGTCCCAGCTACTCAGGAGGCTGAGGCAGGAGAATGGCGTGAGCCCGGGAGGCAGAGCTTGCAGTGAGCTGAGATCCGGCCACTGCACTCCAGCCTGGGTGACAGAGCGAGACTCCATCTCAAAAAAAAAAGAAAGAAAAAGAAAGTATGATGTACCGTACATAATTGTTTGTGCTATACTTTTGTAAAACTGACATTGCAATAGGTTTATTTACACCAGCATCATCACAAACACTCGAGTAAGATGCTGCACTTTGGTGTTATAGACTCTAAGACATCACTAGGTAATAGGAATTTTTCAACTCCATTATAATCTTATGGGACTACTAAAACATCCTTAAGCAGCACATGACTGTCATTGACTTATTTATTTTGTATTGTCTGCTCTGCTCTCCTCTCCCTTACTCCCCACACACACCAGAATGTAAACACCAGATAGCAGAAAATCTTGTCGTTTCTGTTCACTACAGAGAACAGTATCCTACATAAAGTACGGCTCAATAAATATTTGTTTTCTTTTTTAAAATTTTTGGTTCAGGGGTACATATGCAATTTTGTTATATTGGTAAATTTTGTGTCTCGGGGTTTTGGTGTACAGATTGTTTCATCACCCAGGTAATAAGAATGGTACCCGATAGGTAGTTTTTCTGATCCTCCTCCTCCTCCTACCCTCTACCCTCAAGTATGCCCCTGGTGTCTATTGTTCTCTTCTTTGTGTCCATTTGTACTCAAGGTTTAGCTCCCTTTCGTAAGTGAGAACATGAGGTGTTTGATTTTCTGTTCCTGTGTTATTTCACTTAGGGTAATGGCTTTCAGCTCCGTCCATGTTGCTGCAAAGGACATGATCTCATATGCACCACATTTTCTTTATCCACTCTACCATTGACGGGCATTTAGGTTGATTCTATGTCTTTGTATTGAGAATAGTGCTGCGATGAACATATGAATGCATCTTTATGGTAGAATGATGTATATTCCTTTGGATATACACCCAATAATGGGATTACTGGGTCAAATGGTAGTTGTGCTTTGAGTTGAGAAATCGCCAAGTGCTTTCCACAGTGGCTGAACTAATTTACATTCTCACCAGCAGTGTGTAAGCGTTCCCTTTTCTCTGTAATTCTATATTTGTTGAAGGAGTAAATGAATGAATGAATCAATCTCTTCCACCTGAAAAACTTATAACTTGTAACTCTAAAACTCACATTTTCTTTCTTTTTCTTTTTTTTTTTTTTTTTGAGATGGAATCTTGCTCTGTCCCCTAGGCTGGAGTGTAGTGGCACAATCTTGGCTCACTGCCACCTCTACCTCCCAGGTTCAAGTGATTCGCTTGCCTCAGCTTCCCAAGTAGCTGGGACTACAGGCTTGCACCACCATGCCCAGCTAATTTTTATATTTTTAGTAGAGACGAGGTTTCACTATACGTTGGCCAGGCTGGTCTTAAACTCCTGACCTCAGGTGATCCACCTGCCTTGGCCTCCCAAAGTGCTGGGATTACAGGCGTGAGCCACTGCGCCCGGCCTAGAACTCAATTTTGATTGTCCTAAGTTCTAAACAAAAATAATGAAGTAGAGGAAGCAAATGAATGTCTGATAATAAAATGTTGTCTTCCAGATTTACTAGACAGACATTTATGCAAATATATGAAATAATGTATGTGAAAAGTTATTCATTCTGGCTTTTTTGAAGTAGCAAAACATGAAAATAAAGTTACTGTCCATCAGTAAGAACAGGTCAAATAAATCCTGGTATATCTATACAATATATCAGTATAGATCTGTAATCCCAGCACTTTGGGAGGCCAAGGTAGGCAGATCGCTTGAGACCAAGAGTTCAAGACCAGCCTGGGCAGGACATTGGGAGACCCTGTCTCTAAGAAAATACAAAAATTAGCTGGGCATGGTGGTGTGCACCTGTAGTCTTAGCTACTCATGAGGTTGAGGTGAGAGGATTACTTGAACCCAGGATGTCAAGGCTGCTGTGAGCTGAGATCACGTCACTGCACTCCAGCCTGGGTAACAGAGCCAAACTCTGACTCCAAAAAACAAAAAAAAATATGGGACAAGGTGCAGTGGCTCACACTTGTAATCCCAGTACTTTGAGAGGCCAAGGCAGGAGGATTATATAAGGCCAGGAATTCCAGTCCACCCTGGGCAATGTAGGGAGATGCCGTCTCTACAGAAAAAAAAAAAAAAAAAAAAAAAAGCCAGATGCAGTGGCACACACCTATAATCATAGCTACTTGGAAGGCTGAGGCAGGAGGATTGTTTGAGCCCAGGAGTTTGAGGCTGCAGTGAGCTATGATTGTACCACTGCACTGCAACCTGAGTGAGAAATCTGAACACTGCCTCTTAAAAAAAAAAAAAAAATGGAGACAGTGTTTTTAATGTACTACCACTTGGTTCAATGGGGGCAGAGTGTTTATACATATTTCTTGTACATACATTTCTGACTGAACATGAAAGAACTGAAACTTGGTTGACCGGAAGAGTTGGATGCTTGAGGGACAGGACACCCTTTTTTAACTTTTAAATTTTGAGCCACATGACTGTCTTACTGATTTTACTTAGTTAATTAAAATTAATTAATTAAAATGAGATCAACTTTTTAAACATGAATCTTGTATACATTATGCAATGCTCCTCTAACAGCCACTTAAAAATAAAATGAAACTGGCAATATAAAATAGTGTTTTAATTTTTCCTTTTTATTGTTTATTCTAGATCATGATTGTATAGTTCATCTCATTAACTATTAATGACCTTTTAAACATTGGGTTATATAGATATATCTGAATTTATTCATATATATCTGAATTTATTTTCCAAAATGGATTACCTTTATAATAAAGAAACTATTGGAATGAACACTGCCTATCTAAATAATTGCTTACCACAAGTGAAATGACTGTATTCAAAATCTAGACTGGTTTGTGTTAGTTTTTTTGTTTTATTTAATTTAATTGGGCCTTTCCTGGAATTCATAAAATGCCAAGAAGCTGTTTCATATCATTTTTATTTTTACTTTTAAATTTGTATTGGGGTATAACATACATACAAAAAAGTATACAAGTCGCCAATGTACAGCTTGATGAATGTTCATAAACTGAACACTGTCATGTACACAGCAGTAAGATCAAGAAATAGAACATTACCAGTACCTCATTTCCTTCTTTTCACTCTCCACTTCCCTGGGATAATCAATATTAAGACTTCAGAGAGCATAGCTTTGTACTGCATGCTTTTTACCTCATACAAATGTAATTTTACAGTATTGCCCTTTTGTGTCTGGCTTCTTTTAGTGAATACTACGTTTGTGAGATTCATCCATATTGTAGTTATAAGTCATTCATTCTCATTGCATATAGCATTCCAGTGTGTGAATATGCCACAACTTAGTTATCTATTCTATTACTGATGGCTATTTGCATAGGTCCCAGTCTTGGCTATCTATGAATGAGCCGCTTTGAACATTCTTATGCGTGTCTTTCAGGGGGAACATTTGCATACATTATCCCCCCAGGAGTGGAATCATTTGATACAGATATGTGAAACTCTCATAGATGCTGCCAAACGTTTTTTTTCTAAACGATTGTACCAATTTACACTGCTATCAGCAGTAATGAGAGTTCAGTTTCTCCCCATTCTCCCCCCAAGTTTCATATATTTTTAGTTATTCTGGTGGGTGTGTAGGATATCACTGGAAGCTGGTTTTGGAAATTCTAACTTCTTTCAAAAATTCTTTAAGCTGGATAGGTTACAAATATCAAATAAGTTGAAACTGGGAAAATGCAAGTTAAAGAGAACCCTACTTTTATGTATATCCTTTTTTAATATTTGGGGATTCTTATTATATGCATGTATTAACTTGAAAAAATAAATATATGTTCCTCTATTCTTAAAGTTCAGAAGCTGTTGAGTGATGACCATTTTGCTAGTCAGAAATGTGTCACTACTTTTCTAAGTCAACAGGGGGCCATGAACTGATAATAATCTTAAAGTAGACTAAAGTCATGTTTACCCCAAAAAAACGCTTTACATGGGCAAAGATTTCCAGCATCAGCACCAGATAAAGCCCTCACTAAATCCGCTTCAGATGCAGCTGACTGGTACAGTTATGTGCAAACCATCAGGAAGTGGAAATGAGAAAACAGCATGTTTTGTGTGAGAAAAAAAGCGGTGGCGGGGGTTAGGGGGAGTCTTGGATTCCAACCTGGCAGTGAATTTCCCATCACATTTAAGCTCCTCAGTGTGGTGCTGGTGTCTAAGTTCCCCTGGGTTAGAATCCACATCTCATCCCACTATAACCAGCTATCCCCTGAGTTGCTATTGATCTTTCTGTTGCCATCTCTCCCTTCGCACACCACACACCCACCAGGCTGCTGTGTATTTCTTTCTTCTGCAGGGTTGAGACCAAGTCACAGGGCTGTCCCTGGGGTATGACCCCCCAGATCAGGAGCTACCTACTGGAGCTGATGGACCACTTAAACATCATGTACCAGACCCCCGGGAAAAAGGGGATCTATAGCATCCACTCCAACCCTTTCCTATTAAAACAGAGAAAGATGAACTAAGACTTCTATTAGCAGCTCACAAAGGTGACAGAAATGAAGATTTGAATGGCTATTCCAAGAACTTAGTGCTTCTGTTTTCCAATGCCTATCTAAAACAACAACGTTTCAGAATGACTAGGCAACCCAAGGGTTACACACAGTGCAAAAGTCATGGGGTATTTGGTGGGGCAGCCTGGACAGGACAGACTGTTTTCTGTCAGTCACTAACTGTATGTCCAGTGAATCGGAACTTATTCTGACCAGGAGAAGGGACCTCTGGGTTGGGCCAGGTGACTGGGAATGGCCATGAGTCGGATGAGATTATAAAGAGTTTGGGGAGATTTTGAGAAAAACAATCTACTGAAAAGAAAGCATAGAGTAACTCTAATGAGTGTGATCTCTGGCTTCATTTGGCCCAGCTAATGTCCTCTCTCAGCTCTGTGCTTACTATTGACATGATCTTGGGAAAGTTCTCATTTGGCCTCTGTGGGCCTCAGCACTGTCATCAGTAAAATCGGGCTGGTGAAATCCCTACCTCACAGGGCTATTGTGAGGATTACATAATGCTTACAAAGCACTTAGCACAGCTAACTCCACATAGGAAGTGCTCATAAAGTTATAGTTATCTGCTTTTTAAAAAAAAAAAAAGCCACAAAAGGGCATGTGACAGGCTAATCATCCTGTTAGAAAGCATTCGAGAAAAAGCAGAAGAGAGGAAATTTCAGAGCTAGAAAGGGAACTCAGGATGCAATTACCATGCTGGGAGGCTAGTTCTGGGAAACTGGGGGTGTCCAGAATGAACGGGAATGTCAGCTGGAGGACTCCTCTGTGGAAAGCTAGGAGATGCTGGAGATGCTGGACACGCTGGCTAATCCGCAAGCCCTGAGGAAAGCATTTTCACCTGTGGTGGAAGGAAGCCCTGAGCCATCAAGCAAAAACAAAAAGCTCAGCTGTTTGTCTAAGAACTAGGAAATTAAAGGCAAAAACTCAAGCATGGGCAGAAGTTGGAGGCACCAGCAGGAGCCACAGGCACCATCAGAGCCGGGCTCAGGAAGGGCTTGCTGACTGCAAGGGAAAGGCAATGAAAGCACCCTGGGAAGAGGCTGTTTTGTGCTCTAAGTTTATGCCAAGCCAAATGCAAAGACAAATCTGAAAAGTCACCCAGCTTCAACTTCTAATTTTCCATATGAAGACACTAAGACCCTTTAAAGGGGTGTAATTGTGCAGTGTGGTTGACCATGCATGAGTGTGTTGGGACAAATGCATGTGTGTGGCCACTGCAATAGATAAGGTACTGGACAGGACAAGTAAACTGAGGAAAGCCTGTGCAGCTGGAGAAGAGAGTTTTAGAAGGCAAATCCACCCCATCAACCTTTTAGTATCATCATTCTGACAACAAAAAATAATGGGGGTTAGTGGCAGTAGGAAAATGTAAGGCAAATGAAATCTTCGGTTTGGGGGCTACTTGGGGGAACATGTTTTTTATAACCCCAAATACACCTTCTATTTACAGCAGAAGTTGAAAGCCCAAATGCCTTTAAGGTAAGGTAAATATGTGAACCAGAAGAGTGCAGGGCAGCTGGGTGCGGTACAGCCAGCAAATGGGAAGGGTGGAAGCACCACATAAAGGAATTTACATTCAATTTTTTAAAAACACTGGCCTTGCCAAAGGAAACACAGAAGTTGGCTCCATTTCCACATCAGCAGTTTGCAAACACTGTTCTGTACAGTGTTAAAATGTAAAACCACCATTAAACACAGTGTTAAAACATCATTAAACATCATGTTAAAATATAAAACATCATTAAACACAGTGTTAAAATATCTTCAACGGTTTAAGGCTAAATGAAACATATTTAGTCTAAAAACGCCTGTGAAAAGTCAGTTTCATTTAAAGGAGATCCCAGTTGAGTGGGAAATGAAAAGTCCTGACATTTTTCCATTTACATATTGGTAAAAGAAACATTTTAGCACTTATTTGAGATGGTTTCTATCTCCTCCTTTGGTACCTCCAGCACCAAGCATAGGGTTTAAAACATTGTATTAATGGTACCTAAATGTTTATTGAGTGAATAAATAGAATTTTAAATAGAACAAAGCACTGGTCGGAAACAGAACAATAACCGAGTCTCTTTTGAGGTTGTAAAATGAAGGAGGTGGATCTCCAACTCTAAGTCTCCTCTTCTTCTTTGAGATTTATTTTTAACCCCCAACATCTTTGTACACAGCCATGGACTTCAGTCTTATGACCTCCCTCATCTGGTTGACTCCAGTAGAGATCAGAGAACATAGGCAGCCTCCCAAGGACAATTTATTACAGAACTCACTTCCTGCCGGGTGCGGTGGCTCACGCCTATAATCCCAGCACTTTGGGAGGCTGAGGTGGACGGATCACCTGAGGTCAGGAGTTCAAGACCAGCCTCTTCAACATGGTGAAATCCCGTCTCTACCAAAAAATACAAAAGTTAGCCAGGCGCGGTGGCGCCGGCCTGTAATCCCAGCTGCTCAGGATGCTGAGGCAGGAGAATCACTAGAACCCAGGAGGCAGAGGTTGCAGTGAGCCAAGATCGCACCACTACACTCCAGCCTGGGTGACAGAGCGAGACTCTGTCTCAAAAAACAAACAAGCAAGCAAAAAACCTCACTTCCTAAGTGGTATCCAAACAGACTTAGTTATCTGGGAATGGGGCAAAGGAACTTCAGGGAGCGTGCTAATGATCCTTCTAACTCCCTAACTTCGTGGTTCTTGAGAGCAAAGAGTGGACACCCACCTCACAGAGCTGTGGGGGGTAAATAATGTGTGAGTAAAAGGCTCAGTGCCTTTTACATACATGGTGGATATTATCATCTAGTATGGAAATAGGAGGTGAATAATTTTTTAAATGGACCTAATTGGGGGTGGGGGCATGGGATAGTTAGGACAACAAATTTGAGAGGCCCAGGAAAAACAAAAATATTTTGACAGCGCCTATAAATCATTCTGGAAAAGCTGGGAGTGGATAATTTTTTTTAAAAACGAAAATTCCCTATGTTCGAGTACAAATCCTTTTATATACATCTATACACTTAGGTACGCAAAAAATTCCTCTGCAAGAATGGTTAACAGGCAATAGTGGTTACCTCCAGGGAGGGGACTTGATCTGCAACAGCAGCTGGTGAAAGGCTTCTAAAATTTTTTTTCCATGTTTTTTTCTTGGAGAAATAAAGAAAAAAAAAAGTAAAAATTTTGTCATGTGTCTACATTACCTATTAAAAATTCATAATTCATTTGTAAATTTAATGCTACTAGGTTAAAATTTCTCCCAAGTTGTGCCACATTTTGAGGAAACAAATTGGGAAACTCGGCTTTCAGCCTCAATAATATTGTTAGAGAGCTGATACCGCCCCCTGGTGCCGGGTACCCACCACTGTGGCTGCTCCCTGCAGCTACCGCCGGGCTCGCTCTAGACCTGTTTATCTCACCAGTGCTCACCAGGTGAATACCTTAACCAGTTAACGCATTAACTAACTAAACCGTTACCTATTCAGATACTCCAGCGCCTTCATAGTTTTAAAAAAAAAAAATCTAGGTACTGTGAAGAATGACATTACCTCATGCCTCATTCTTGCTGACCCCAGATCACAGTTGGGGGTGGAGGAGCCGATGAAATAATAGATCATTTGAATGAAAGTATATCCTTTCACCTTTTCATTTCTTTTTTCCATTTTAAACTTGACATACTTAGAAGCAAAAGGGCATTTTTACTTCCTCAGTTGTATTTCAAACACACGTCATTTTAGCAGTTAAATTTGTATTAATTCATCAGGTGTTGCAGTAACTTTCTTCTCTGCATGTGTTGAGATGGAGGTTCTTTGTCCACATACAGAATTTTTCACATGCTTTTATTTGGGTAAAATTTTCTGAACTGTGTTTCAGATATTTCGTTGTTCTGTAGGCTATTTACTATCATGCTGCGCATGTTTTCTTCTTTTGAGACAGAGTTTCACTCTTTTTGCCCAGGCTGGAGTGCAATGGTGCAGTCTCCGCTCACTGCAACTTCTGCCCCCAGGGTTCAAGCGATTCTCCTGCCTCAGCGTCCCGAGTAGCTGGGATTACAGGCGGCCACCACCACGCCCGGCTAATTTTTGTATTTTTAGCAGAGACGAGGTTTCACCATGTTGGCCAGACTGGTCTCGAGCTCCTGACCTCAGGTGATCCATCCTCCTCAGCCTCTCAAAGTGCTAGGATTACAGGCATGAGCCACCGTGCCGGCCGTGCTGTACATTTTTTAAAGTAATGTTTTTATTATTTTAAAATCAATGTATTCTCATTATAAAAATATTTTAGAAAATACAGTGAAACATGAAGAATAAAATAAAACTAGCCTTAATTCCGCCATCAATAGGTAACTACTGTTAACATCTCTATTCCCTCCAGTTTTTCTAATGTCTATGTTTTTATATCGTTTTCCTGCTGAATTTTGAAGTCTTCAAAGTACATTTCTGCTTCCATTTATAAATGTTAAAAGTCTGTCCTTGTTAAATATTACAAACATATTCTTATTAGAAACTACTGTATTATTAGAAACTGCAAGGCATGTTTGGGTATAGGTGTATAAGGTCATTTTGAACATACCCGCCAATTCAGGGTTAGTATTGGACTCTTCTATTAAAGCCGCATTTGTGTCCCGTTATACTGGATGTATATCACACAGGAGATCACACTCCAGGCTGAAGATCTTCCAGGACCATCCCCCAAATTCCATAATCTTGACGCCTTGGCCTTTGACAAATATTTGAGCATCGAATGGACTTCTCAGAGGCCTCTCTGGCAGCCTAAGTGGGCCATAGTGCAGGCAAGCAAGAGGACGGTTAGGGTCGGGGCAAAAGTGGAAGAGGCAAAAGGGACGCTAGGCAGGTTTGAAATCTAAGCGAGTGGCAACATCGCTTTTTCTTATCTTACTTTTCAGTGGTTCCACCCATTCAGGTGATCAATCTGGATCACCTCCTTGGCAAGCTAGGTTCCCAGCAGGAGGCGGGCCTGATGAAGGGCTGGTGGGCGTGTTCCCGCCCAAGGCCCGCGCTGGCCCGCGCTGTGGCTGGGAGGCCCTCCCCGCGCCCAACTGCGGGTATAAAGAGGCAGGCTGCGGACTCGGAGCAGGTCGGGGCTGCGCAGCGCGAAGGCTCGCCTAGTCGGTCCGCATCCGTGTCGACCACCTGTCTGGACACCACGAAGATGCCACCCGTTGGGGGCAAAAAGGCCAAGAAGGTGAGTCTCCAGGAGACCCGCGGGCCCTCTCCTCCCCCTCCCACCTGCTCTGTACCCCAGCCTCTGGGAGCGCAGAGGGGCCCTCGGACCCTGCCTGCGACCCATCATCCTCCTGCTCGCTCCCCTCCCTTAGCCTCAGACCAGAATGAGCTTCCAGAACTTCTCCAGAGGGACCCCAAGGCGCCTCTGAGCCTCCCCACGCCTGCCCCACGTTCAGAGGGCGGCCTCAGAGCGCCTCTCTCTCCCCTCCAGCCCCAGCCCCGTTTGGACCAGAGTGTGCCCCAGATTTCTGTGATCCTTGCCCCTCAGACCCAAAGGCACCCTCTGAGCCATCCCCGACGGCTGGGTGTCCCCAGAACTCCAAGCCTCCCAATACCTTCTGAACCTGGCACCCCAAGACCAAAAAACTCCCCAGAGACACTGCTTTTAGCCCCACAGGCGCGATATCCTGTCAGCACTGAGCTGCGTAGCGCGCCTGGCGCGCTCCGCATCTGTGTCTGCGGGGGCGGCTGCGAGCGCCCTCTGCACCCGGCGCGCACATAACGGGGAGGAGTGGGTGGCGCTGGTTCCGACATTTTCCTGGACCCGCACCGCGGGTGTCGCCGCCTCCCCGCCGGGTTCTAGCTGTACCCAAGGCCTAGGCGCTGGTTGGGTGATTGCAGATTTTCACAGGCAATTTGATGTCCGAGATGACAGAAAAATGTCATCCGAAATGTCAGCCTCGAAAACATGGTTCAAGAAAAAATGGGCAGAGTGGCTGTAAGATACTGAGGAAGGGCTGTCGATGAAATTGTAAAACCCAATTCCAGCTCCAGATTAAAAAATCCATCTCTTGGCTTTCCCAGTGGCTTGTTGGGAGAAGTGTTTTCAGTCCAGATGGTAGGCCTTCCTCTAATTTGGGGAACGAACGGATGGATAGATGGACTGACTGCCGTGGAATGAGACTGGACGGGTGGGAAGAGAGAGAAGGATGGAGGGAGGAGGGAATAAACTTGACCTTTTGATATCAAAATGCCCAGTCCCAGGCCTGGCACGACAGAGGCCCCCAGAAAATGGTAGGGAGGCAGCAGAGGGGGCCAGGCCAACTGCATCCTCTGGGCTGTAAGAACAGTGAGAAAGGTCCAGCTGTCATCCCAGTGCCTGCCCTGCTGGAGAACCAGCTGAGGTGTGTCCAGTTTCTAAAGGGATGGCCTCCCAAATCAAAAGACCTCTACACAAGGAAGAAGGTCAATTCGGTTACAGATTCTAAATGCATCATCATGTTGATGGCATGAGTGGGTGCTGAGATGGCAAAGGACTATGGACTGTCACCAGTCCAAGGAGGGTGAGAATCTCGCCAGTCTCTAAATGTACTAAATTAATAGTCCGTAGAGACTGGGAAGGATGATTCCTATAGATATAGATATAGACATAGATATTTTTTGTTTGTCCCCATTCTCATAGCCATGTAATTCTAACTTATTCCCCAAACTCAAACTCAGAAAATCTAACATTTTAAAGAATTATCTTTATAGAATTATCTAAGCAACAGATGAATGTAAGATGGAAAAAAACAGTTTCCTCAGTAACTTGTTTCCATGCATATGTCAGTGTTAAAACAATATATGGACAATAAGATGTCTACACATTTGAGTTTAAAATTAAAATAAATGTTACAAAGCTTGCACATGTTCATTATAAACAACTAGGGAAAGCACAAAGAACAGTGCCTGTTAAATTCTGGTGTATATTCTGCTAGTTTGTTGTTGAGGCAAATATGTACTTTTTAAACAAAAATGGGCTGATATTACACATACTGTTTTGTAATACTTTTTCACAAAACAGTATATTTTTTTCATAGCACATTCCGTTTTTTAAAAAAGCCTGTTTAGCTTGGGAACAGAAAATCCTGAAGTCTAGATAATTTTAAAATGCAATAGAATGTAAGAGATAGTATTTCCAGAGAATCACTCAACAAGTGCATGAACCACATAGTAGTTGAATCGCCACTACCCACCCTGCCACCCAACATCAGATCCTTAGCTATGCTGCACATTAAAATGTTGAGGTACTAAATATATATATATATATTTAGTATATATAAAAATATTATATATATTTATACTTATAAATATATATACTTAAAAATATATATATTTTTATATATTTATACTATATATAGTATATAATATAATATTTATAGTATATATATTTATACTATATATATTTATACTATATATAGTATATAATATTTATAGTATATATATAAATATAATATATATATTTAGTGTATATATATAAATAAAATATATATATATTTTATTATTGTTGTTCTTGTTAATTAGGTCATAATCAAAGTTGTAGTTTTCAGATGTGACATTTAGACACATTGCAATCATGACGAATGTTTGGATTTCAAAATGACATGTGAGCCATTTATATTTTTGTAGTGCTTTGTTATTTTATGGGCTCCTGGAAGATAACATGGCTTCAACATTATGGCTTGAAAATGTTTTGATCTGAAAGGTATATTAGGGAACACACAGCATAATCCTACCACTTTGCTTCTGTCTGGTGAAATGTCAATTGTTTCCTCTCTCTGAGCACCAGCTGTCCAAATAGCATGGGAAGGGGCAGTGGAGGGGAAGAGAATGAAAATGAGGGAGGTTCTAAAAAGGCGGCAAAGAATTGGGATACAAAATCCTGTGACTGCCTCTCACAGATTTCTGGAATGCTTGTTATTATGTCAGCTTTTGTTTTATCCACTGTTATTGGTAGTAAATGGAACACACTAGGTAAATACATCCCAAGTTATTCCTTTACACTATATAGTTTTTTTCAGGGCTGTCCCGCCACCCCCAATCCCATTTAAAATCAAATATAGATATTATTTAAGCATAAAAGAGTCAGGAAGCCCTATGCTCCCCATCTGGAAGACCATGTATAAATTACTCAGGGACTCTGGGTCTTGATTTTTCATTTGTGAAATGAGAGAGAGATCTCAGTTGAATTGAATACTATTTATTTTTAAAGTCTATGATTCTTTGAAATTACAAAAAAAAACTATTAAACTAGAGAATTACTTTGTAATTCACAAAACCCTTTCAAAATACTTAATTCCAAATTTATCTATAGAACAACAGGGTGATTACTGCACAGTATTGTAAATGGAATAAGTATGGAGATTGGGCTGAAAATCATTCAACAAATACTTTAGTGGTTTCTTCCTTGTTCTCATCATAGAGTACAGAATGCGCACACTCATAACCTGGTCTGTATAGCACAGCTACTGTTGCGGAAACTCAATGTTAACATCAAAGATAGAAGTCTTTGAGTGATTTGGCCACCTTTTCAGTCTTAAAATAAAATGGCTTAATAGCATTGCTGGGCACTGTGGCACGAGCCTGTAGTTTCAGCTGCTGGGGAGGGTGAGACTGGGGGATCTTCTGAGCCCAGGAGTTCAAGTTCCTCTGGGCACATAGTGAGACCCTGTCTCTAAGAAAGAAAAAAAAAAAGCATTCTATGCCATTTCAACTTGTTTAACAATTTTAACCCTCTCTTTAGCTTGTTGATAGAGTAAGAAGACTAGTATTTACCATTTTAAGAATCTGTGCTTAAGTGCAGATTTGAGGCTTCACAACAAAATCTTTTCATTTAATCCCTCAGCAGATAGTTCTTGAAACACACCTCCCATGGTATTCTTCAAACACTCTTTAACATGTTCTGAAAGACCCCCGCAACCCCAGCACATACAAAGGAATACACAAATGTTTATTTTATGAGCATTCTGGTTGTTTGTCTTATAGATAGCCATAAATGTATACATAAAATATAAATTTTTCTCTGAAAATTCTAAAATAAACCACGCCTCTCCAAGAATATATTAGCAAAAATAATAAAAATAGAAAATTCTCTTAAACACTCAAGTAACTCCTTTTCCTCCCTCATCTGTAATTTTAGGGCATCCTAGAACGTTTAAATGCTGGAGAGATTGTGATTGGAGATGGAGGGTTTGTCTTTGCACTGGAGAAGAGGGGCTACGTAAAGGCAGGACCCTGGACTCCTGAAGCTGCTGTGGAGCACCCAGAAGCAGGTTGGTGCAGAGCTCTATTGTAAGTTCTCATAAAGGAGCCGGGTGTGGTGGTTCACGCCTGTAATCCCAGCAACTCAGGAGGCTGAGGTGGGAAGACCACTTGAGCCCAGGAATTCAAGACCAGCCTGGGCACACGGGGAGACCCAGTCTCTCAGAAGTTTTTTAAAAAATTAGCTGGGCATGGTGGTGCACGCCTGTAGTCACAGCTACTTGGGAGGCTGAGGCAGGGGGATCGCTTGAGCTATTTTATGCAAATGATTGTGTGTATTTGCAGTGCTTTTGTAATTGAGACTAAGTGGTAGCTAGAATTGATGGAAACCCCGAAGAGTCTTCCTGCAAGCTGGACCTCACCTGCAACATTTTTATATATCCGGTGCCTGGGCCTGACTTTTTCATGTTCTAGGCAACAAGAAAGGAGTGGTTATGCTACAGGCCCACAATCCCCTGTCCAAACCACATTTTGGGGCCAAATGTGTCTTGGAATCCAGGAATCTGGGGATGTTAGAAAGTTAATACAGTAGCATATTATGTAACACTCCCAATGGACCCTGAAGCAGCCCCCATTGAAACACATTAATACATTTTTGCATCAAAATATATGACTACCTTTACTAACTGAAACATGTTTATCAATACCTTCATGTTGGTTCAGGTCATATTTTGCCCCCAAATGGTTTTGCTGCAAACTTACCCAACTGAAGAAATACTTCAGAATTTTATTCGACCTTTTAGAGTTTACTGTGGAATTTCAAAAACTTGCATTTCTCAAGCTAAATCTATAAGGCTAATCTCCAACTATGCTATGTACATATGTAATCATGTATCAATGTATACTTAGCTTCTATGATGTTAAAATAAGTAATATAATGAGGAGTTAAGGCCACAAAATGAAGGTAATCAATTAGTATAGGTGACATCATTGTGTAAAAGGGACTAGTCCTATCATATTATGGGTTAGAGGATGAACCTAGGAACCTTGTGATCAGGAAAATGTAGGTGAAAGGATACTCAGAAATTACCAGCCTCATTCTCTTGCTAAAGTTCATGCCCAAAGTTATGGTTCTTGCACCCAATGGAAGCAGTTTTAATTCAGCAATGAATTCAGGTTATTGGGGTCTGGAAGAGTTTGAGGAATCTGCCTTTCTGATAATTGCCCCCAGGTGACTCTAAGATGGATCATACTTAGAGAATTACTGCAGTTTTAGAAGCATGATGAATAATCAAGAGTGAGGAGTTGTCTTCAACTGTTTGAGATCACTGCCCTATGGAAAAATCTGATAAAAGTTTATAGACCTTCTGCACTGTAAAATGTATTTATACATAACAATTTGCACACATTTCCAGGGTTTTTTCATGAAACCTCTGGAAATCCACCCAAGGACCACGTAAGTGGACTTCATAGTTATAAACCATTTCTTCCCAGCGTCCAGAAACCTAGTATATAGGCCTTTCTGTCCTCTCCAACCACAGCAGCTCTGGGTTTATCTGACTGATATATGGGACTCCCTATATTTTTAATTGGTTCTGTTATTATAAAACAAGTTTGAAGCCCACTAATTTAGGGATGCTTTTGAGGTCCCACTGAGAACTTTCTATGATTAAAAAAATCATGGAAAATGACTACAAGCTTACAAATCCATTTTCTAAAATTTAAAAGCTTTTTTCACTTATGTATTCATCTATTTACAAACAAAAACCAAGGTTTCTATGTTCCAGGCACTCTACTGTACTAGGCCTCTGGGATGCAAGAGATGAGTATAGACTCATCTCCTGTGTTAGTCCCAAGGGCTAAGAACTTCAGCGTCCTAGCAATTTCCTAGCCTCTCATATAGTTGCTCCTGGACCTTTGGATTTCATAAACCTCTGAAATTTCAAAATAATTTTCAGGAGCTGATATATTAATAGCATGCTGATTTCTTACTTTGCCCAGTTAATTCTCCTAACAAAAACAACCATCATCTAAGTTTCACTGTCATTTTATAAAAGGAGTTTTTTTTCCACTATCTTACAATGGCAGTTTTTGACAAGGCTGAAAACAAAGATGGGTTGGGGAAACTTTTAAAAGAAGATGCCTATGTCTCACTCCAAACCAATTAAATCAGAATATCTGTGGATTTGACATTCCAATCCATAATTTAAAAAAAAGTTTGCAGGGGATCTAATAGGCAACCATAGCTTAGGACAGCTATTTTAAAACAAATGATAATTTATTAAACTGAATACATTTAGCTATATGGGAAAAAAAATCCCACCATATTCCTCCAGCTGATAAAACTTTGCCATTTGGAGGCCTCACACCCATAATCCTAGTACTTTGGGAGGCTAAGGCGGGCAGATCACTTGAGGTCAGGAGTTCAAGATCAGCCTGGCCAACATGGCAAAACCCTGCCTCTACTGAAAATACAAAAAATTACCAGGCGTGGTGGCAGGCGCCTGTAGTCCCAGCTACTCGGGAGGCTGAGGCAAGAGAATTTCTTGAACCCAGGAGGCAGAGGTTGCAGTGAGCCAAGATCACATCACTGCACACCAGCCTGGGTGACAGAATAAAACTATCTCAAAAAAAAAAAACAAAAAACAAAAAAAAAACCGTGCCATTTGGCATGCATCCGTGGATCTGTGTTTGGAAATCCTGCTCCAATTCTTATTTCACCCTGCTACCAGAATTATCTTTTGAAAAGACTGTACTAATCACATCATCCAGTTGCTTAAAAACTAAATATTTCCCTGATTCATGAACTCCAGCCATTCAAAGTACTTGTCATTCCCCCAAATGCTATGCCTGTTCCTGCCTTATTATCTTTGCTCAGGCTGTTCTCTCTGGAGAGAATTCCCTTCCCCACCTTCTCTGCCTGGCAATAGCACAGAATTCTTCCAAGTGCAGCTCAAATAATTCCTCATCTTCGGACCTCCTTGCCCCATGTCCTGGGTAGAAATGATCCCTTCTTCCTGCATAACCCAACCATGCAGTGCTGTAGTTAGTTATTTCTAGACAGACTGTAAAGTTGTCCAAAGACAGGATACTTGTGTCCGTGGGTGCCATCCACAAATACAGTCAATGAATGATAAACAAAGTAAACAATGAACAAGATGAGCAAATACAGGAATATGAGCATCCCCTGGCCACTCATTCATCTAGTCACAGCAGATTTGCAGGAGTTGCCAAGAGACTTCAGATCTACCTCTCATCTACCCCTAAGATGTGCAAATGTCAAGCAACCAGAAATTCAAGCAGTTATTTTCCTGCTTGTTTATCTGAGAGCCATTTGAAAACACTGTGGGTTAATAAACAGAAATTATACCTTTCCTCTTTCGCTCTCCCAGTTCGCCAGCTTCATCGAGAGTTCCTCAGAGCTGGCTCAAATGTCATGCAGACCTTCACCTTCTATGCGAGTGAAGACAAGCTGGAGAACAGGGGAAACTATGTCTTAGAGAAGATATCTGTGAGTAAAACCAGCTGTGGAACTTTTAGAAGGATATTGTTGACCCATTGCATCAACAAAGCTCCCATAGAGAAAAGGGTTCAGCCTCTTCAGAGTTTTGTTTTATTTCTAATAATACAAAAATGAGAGGCGTGAATAATAGCCTTAGGTTTTATTTAGCTGTAATCCCCAAAATTAACAAAGAGGCATTTAGCAAAGCAGATGAAAGAAGAGGTATTTAATGATTAATGATTCTCCTAGTCTCCTAAGTTGCTGAGTAAATTGGGCATCCTTACAAATTCTTTCATCCTTAATGTTTTTAAATGTAGCATGGCTAGAGGAAAGATCGTAGGCATAATAAATAAGTAAACCTGGAATAGTGCCTGACTCAACCACATCTACTTTGTGATGTTGGACCAACCCCTTTACCCCATCAAGGCTGAGGTTTCCAAAATTCCATGAGTATACAGTGCTAGGTTTGGGGAGCTTTTTGTTTGTTGAGCATAACAAACAACTTTTAAAGTCTAAATAATTAGAAAAGACCTACGGTGAAACCCCGTCTCTACTAAAAAATACAAAAAACTAGCCGGGCGAGGTGGCAGGCGCCTGTAGTCCCAGCTACTCGGGAGACTGAGGCAGGAGAATGGCGGGAACCTGGGAGGCGGAGCTTGCAGTGAGCCGAGATCCGGCCACTGCACTCCAGCCTGGGTGACAGAGCGAGACTCCGTCTCAAAAAAAAAAAAAAAAAAAAAAAGACCTTATTCGTTATGCACTTATCTGTTAATTGAGAATATACATACAAAAATGTCCTGAATTCTATAGTTATTTAAATTTAATTTCATAAAAGCAAATCATCACCACCACTACTATTTGTTAGGTACTCTTCTAAGTGCATCTTAGGCACTGGAAGATACCAGATAACATCCTTCTATGTAAACACTTTTACCATCTCACACATCTTTGGTATAATGTAATGTCATATATAATATATATTTATTGTTACTATCACTATTATTAGTGTTATTGTTATTGCAAACTGTTCAACTTGGTATAAAGCTTTGAACTATTCCATAACAGTCATTTTCTGGAATAAGATACTATTGTAAATATACAACTAAGATGTGAATGTTTGAATAATAATTTTATTTCAATTTCACATGAAAATTTAGAAGTCTCATATACTCACCCATTTTAGGGGCAGAAAGTCAATGAAGCTGCTTGCGACATTGCCCGACAAGTGGCTGATGAAGGAGATGCTTTGGTAGCAGGAGGAGTGAGTCAGACACCTTCATACCTTAGCTGCAAGAGTGAAACTGAAGTCAAAAAAGTATTTCTGCAACAGTTAGAGGTCTTTATGAAGAAGAACGTGGACTTCTTGATTGCAGAGGTAAAGAATAATGTGAAAGATAAGACAAATACACCTAGTACATTTTCTCTACCTTTGGCTTTCAAGAGTACTGTGTGGGGTTAGGTGACGATCATAACTAGTAATAGTAACATTTAGTTTTTGAAATCGTTTCCCAATTCAGGGCTTCTGATAAATTTGATTCAGTTAATCTGATATGGTGTTTTTCCAACTTTTTGACTGCAATTTATAGTAAGAAATCATTCTATTTCATTTAAAAAATGCTAATGGGTCACAATTCAAAGTTTGAAAACAGTAATAATGAAGTTTTTAAGCAATAGAATACGTTTTCAAATTGTTTTGGGAGAGGCTGGGTGTGGTGGCTCACGCCTGTAATCCCAGCACTTTGGGAGGCCAAGGCAGGTGGATCACAAGGTCAGGAGTTTGAGACCAGCTTGGCCAACATGGTGAAACCCCGTCTCTACTAAAAATACAAAAATTAGCTGGGCATGGTGGTGGGCGCCTGTAATCCCAGCTACTTGGGAGGTTGAGGCAGGAGAATTGCTTGAAAATGGGAGGCGGAGGTTGCAGTGAGCTGTACTCCAGTCTGGGTGAAAGAGCGAAACTCTGTCTTTAAAAAAAAAAAAAATTGTTTTGGGAGAAACGATATTAAAAGTACTCTAACCTTAACTGATTCCAGTATTTTGAACATGTTGAAGAAGCTGTGTGGGCAGTTGAAACCTTGATAGCATCTGGTAAACCTGTGGCAGCAACCATGTGCATTGGCCCGGAAGGAGATTTGCATGGCGTGCCCCCCGGCGAGTGTGCAGTGCGCCTGGTGAAAGCAGGTGATGACAGATTTCAATCAGTTTGTGATTAGTAAGTCTTAAAAGAACACGCGAGTGCACATCTGTCTACGAATCAGTGTATACTACTTTCGTTAACATAAAAACCATTAATTTACTTTTGTAAGAATATTGATATTATTGAATCCCAGATGGAAAAAAGTTTTAAAAATACACACACACGCATACACACATGCACACACACACACCAGGCTTCTGAAAGGAGCAACTAGCCCTAGCTGGAGGTTTAACATCTACAAGTAAGGTCTTTAAACATTAATAACTTTTAAGTTAGTTGCCCTGTTTGCCAAAGTTTTTCAGTCTCATAAATTACTAGTATATTTTGCTTTTTATAATTGGTATAATAAATCAGAAAATCCTTTGATATAAAACACTGACAACCCAGTATATCTTTTGTATAATTGTAAATCCATTCCAAATATTGGGTTTCATTTCATTTAGAAGAAACCCACAGACTGTTTTCAAAACTGCCCCATTTTAAACCCAGAAAATAATTGTCAGGGAAAAAGCCTGACTCACTTTGTATAATAGAGAAATTTTGACTAGCATTTTGTTTAATCTCTGATTTTTACCCAATTCCTGATTTTTCGTGAAAATAACTTTCATACTTGTCATTAATAATAACAAATATTTAGATTTAGGGACAAAATTGTATAATCATAATTTTTCATGGGGAAATACAACAACTAGGGGAGAGGCAAGTTAACTTTTTGTAGAAAGATCAGAGGAGGCCTTCATTATCCCCATTGTTAATTGGAATGAATGCATGGCCTGCATCTAATTCTTCCCTCATTCTGTACAGAGTAGATGGCTACAATTTTTTATATCGCTGTATCCTGTTTATATTCTTCATAGCACTTCTCACTTATCTCATTTGTTTAACTGTTTAATGGCTGACTCCCTCACTAGATTATAAGATCCATAAATGCAGAGACTGTCTGTTTAGTTCAGTACTGAGTATCCTGTGTCTAGCGTAGCATGTAGCACATAATAGGTCCTTAACAAATAATCTGTCTAGTAAATTTAGTCCATCTTCCAATGTTTAGTTCAAATTATACTTCCATGTATCCTTACATAATTTTTCCTACCCCAAGTGATCACTTTTTCCTCTCAGCAATTGTAACATCTGCTGTTTATACCACTCATTAAGAATAGCCTCAGTCTAGTTTCCAGTCAGTGAGAATGTTAACAGGGTTCTGGGGTTAACTACATTTAGAAAAGGCTGCGCTGAACCGAATTAAGCAGATATCTTGTTTTGTTTTGTTTTTTGAGACAGAGTCTTGTCACACTGTCGCCCAGGCTGGAGTGCAATGGCGTGATCTCTGCTCACTGCCACCTCCGCCTCCCAGGTTCAAGCGATTCTCCTGTCTCAGCCTCCCGAGTAGCTGGGATTACGGGCACCCACCACCATGCCCAGCTAATTTTTTGTATTTTTCAATAGAGACGGGGTTTCACTATGTTGGCCAGGCTGGTCTCGAACTCCTGACCTTATGATCCATCTGCCTCAGACTCCCAAAGTGCTGGGATTACAGGTGTGAGCCACCGCGCCCAGCCTTAAGCAGGTATCTTTACTGTGGAACTTATCAAAATCTTTGGTATGTTCACATATATTCCTAGTCTTCAAGAAGGTGATGTAGTGAACAGCTACTTCCTAACTTAATTGATCATGGAACATTATTTTCATGGACCAAACCTTGGAAAACCCTGTGCTAAATTATAAAATCGTTGATGTCAGGAACAATGTCCTCTATTTCTACTTCTCTATAATCTCTTGCAAGGAGGCTTATACCTAAAAGACATCCAATAAATAGCCAACATATTATTAATTTATTAATAGAATGAAGTTCAGCAAGGAAAGAGAAACTCTGGCAGCACAACATCCAAAAAAAAAGGTAGCCAAAGGTTTTCAACAGTTTATAGCTTAGTTGATATCAGTGACCTTCCTACTGGGTTCCAGACTTGGATTTTGTGGATATATATACTTGTGAGTATATGTATACACAATCTGATGAATATATATACATATATGTAGCATACAAGTATATCTATACATACAAGTATATGTATATACACACACACATATTCTGGATACATATGTATACACACACACACATACAAGTATATTTACTTCTGGAAACTTGTATATATCCACAATATTCAGGTCTGGAGCCCAATGGGAAGGTCAGGGTAAGAGAGAGAGATCTGGGTATAGATGGTATTGAAAGTCTAGAACAGAAAAGGAAGTTTAAAAGTGCTAGGATTACAGGCATGAGCCACCACACCTGGCCCAAAAAAGTCCTTTAGAAACAACCTCAGAGTTCATCAACAGGTGAATGGATAAAACAAAATGTGGTGTATCCATACAATGAAATATCATGCAGCAATAAGAAGAAATGAAGTTCTCAAACATGCCACAACAGGGATGAGCCTTGGAAACATCATGCTAAGTAAACTAAGCCACTCACAAAATGACAAATATCATATGATTCTGTTTATATGACATATCTAGAATGGGCAAATCCACAGAGACAGAAAGTAGATTCGAGGTTACCAGGGGCTAGCAGAAGGGGAAAATAAGGAGTTAGTCCTTAATGGGTGCAGTTTCTCTTTGGGGTATCGAAAAAAATGTGGAAATAGTGATAATAGTTGCACAACATTGTGAACCTAATTAATGCCACTTAAAAATGGCTAAAATGGGCCAGATGCAGGGGCTCATGCCTATAATCCTAGCACCTTGGAAGGTAAAGGTGTGAGGATCGTTTGAGGCCAGGAGTTCACGACCAGCCTGGGCAACATAATGAGGCCCTGTATCTACAAAAATAAAAATTTTTTAAAAGGTTAAAATGCCTAGTTTTACATGATATATATTTTACCACAATTTTTAAAATTCAAAAGAAAAAAAAAAGGAAAGAAAGAAAAGTCCTATTTGGGAATTCCTCCCACTTTGAGAGGATAGAGTAAAGAATTATTATGTCATGATGCCCTCTCAAATCTTCTGGAGGAGGAAACTTCCAAAATCATGTCTAGTGATTGCCATGGTAAATCATCTTTGGTCCAAATATAGTTAAGAACATAATGACTATAAAGAAAGTTTTTGAAGAAAATGGAATATCTAAAACATATTTTGTTCTCACTAAATCAAACTTCACAACACCAAATTTTACAAGAATACTATAGGAAGACAATCCCATATAGTTGTGAGTCTGGGGAGGCTGCAATGTAAATTAAAAGCTTGTCAAAATGACTAATAGGTTAGTAACCACATTGAGTAGCTGAAGTCAAAGGATTTTTGAGATTCTTTTTCCCCAAACTATTAATCCTAGACACAAAATTCCTTCTAGAAAACACATGTCTAAAAAACTTTTTTCTAAATTACATTCTGCTGCTGTGCCCAAGAAGGCTAATGAACTTATTAAGCTGGCCTGGTGAAAAGGAACATTTATTTACACCTCAAGTTAAGCAGTATGATAAACACAGGTGTAATCTAGCAGCTGGGAGTGTTGAAAAATTATTGTGCTTGCAACATAATGTCAAACATTGAAAGTTTGACTACTAAAATTTGAAGTTTAAAAAAACTAATAATTTTTGTTTTGAAAAAAGATGGACAGGGCTGGGCGTGGTGGTTCACACCTGTAATTCCAGCACTTTGTGAGGCTGAGGTGGGCAGATCATGATGTCAGGAGATGGAGACCATCCTGACCAAGATGGTGAAACCCTGTCTCTACTAAAAATACAAAAATTAGCCCGGCGTGGTGGCATGTGCCTGTAGTCCCAGCTACTCAGAAGGCTGAGGCAGGAGAATTGCTTGAACCTGGGAGGCGGAAGCTGCAGTGAGCTGAGATCGCGCCACTGCACTCCAGCCTGGGCAACAGAGCAAGACTCTGTCTCAAACAAACAAACAAACAAACAAAGATGACACTTCAATTATACCAGACTCTTCAAAGCACTTTTCACAGAAAGCGCTTCCTGCCTGCTAGTAATCATTCTCACTCAAAGGTAAGAGAGGTTTGTGGGGAATGAGGACCCAGTGCTATGCTTCCAGTTCATCGTTCCAATTAAAATCTTCCTGCTGGGCATGGTGGCTAACGCCTGTAATCCCAACAGTCTAGGAGGCCATTGGATCACTTGAGCTCAGGAGCTCGAAATCAGCCTAGGCAACATGGTGAAACCCCGTATCTATTTAAAAAAAAAAAAAAATTAGCCAGACATGGTGGCATACACCTGTAGTCACAGCAACTTAGGAGGCTGAGGTGGGAGGATTGCTTGATTGCTTGAGGTGGAGGCTGCAGTGAGCTGAGATCACACCACTGTACTCCAGCCTGGGCGATAGAGTAAGACTTTGCCTTAAAAATATAAAAAAAGCTTCCTGATTCCTGATGAAGAGAGGAGAGCTGGTCCTGCTGGTTTGTGGTGCATCCCTAAGGCTATCATGTTCTTCCCACTCACAGGAGCATCCATCATTGGTGTGAACTGCCACTTTGACCCCACCATTAGTTTACAAACAGTGAAGCTCATGAAAGAGGCCTTGGAGGCTGCCCGACTGAAAGCTCACCTGATGAGCCAGCCCTTGGCTTACCACACTCCCGACTGCAACAAGCAAGGATTCATCGATCTCCCAGAATTCCCGTTTGGTAAGACCAACATTTGATAAATCATCTCAATATCTTCATTTGATATTCATGTAAACTCAAGTAAATCTATACCCAGAGATCTTTTGTCATGGTGAAGAGATGGCTTGGTGTCTCCTCATGTTTTGTCCCTGGTTTCTGTCCCTGCAGCCAAAAGCCCCTTGGGTATTAGAGAAGAGCAGAAGGAAAGGATGGTCCTGGCTAGCAAAAAAGACCTCTGAACTTAAATATAAAACCTGAGGTGAATCAGTATCTAAATAGGCAACCAATGAGTCATACTTTGGGGTTGGTGAGGATGCCCTCCCATGGGAGAATCAGCAGATATTTAGCTCTAGTTCCAGCTCTGTTGCTAAGTCCTGTCACCTTAGGAAAATCTCTGAATTCCTCTAGCTCTCAAATTCCCTATTGGGAAAATAAGGTTAGACCAGTTATCTCTAAGGTCCTTTTCTCCAATTTTTAATATGGCTCAGCTACTCCAGAGTTTTGGGATTGCAGGCAAGATACCATCATCAAGTGACTATATAACAAGTTTTAATGAAGAGGCCAAGCAGATGAAGTGAGGGGATACTTGCAGTCCAGGGAGAAGGAAAAGGTTTCCCAGCAGGTTTGGGAAGAGGGGGTGGGTTGATGTCAAAAATTAAGCCAGAGTGGTTAACAGGGACAGGGAATGCCCAGCCTACTTCCTTCTAAGGTCTTTACACCCTATCCTATATTTTATAGGGACCCTTAGGCAAGTAAGGTATTTTAAAATACAATCACTTTGGAGGAACCATGAAGGAAGAAAGGCAAGGCATTTGTCTCCCTTAGGCAAGTAAGATACTATAAAATACAATCACTTTGGAGGAACCACGAAGGAAGATAGTTAAGGCATCTGTGTTACTTACTGCTGTATAACACATTAAATTAATGCAAAATGTAGTAGCTTGAAAAACCACTTCTTATCTCACAGTTTCTCCAGGTCAAGAATTCAGGGATAGCATAACTAGGTGGTTTTGGTTCAGGGTCTCCTAAGAGGTTGGAGTCTGGATATTGGCCAGGGCTATTATCATCCGAAGGCTTGATGGGAGCTGGGGGATCTACTTCCAAGCTCACTTAATTGGCTTTTGGGAGTTAGTGTCAGTTTCTTGCTGTCTGTTGACTGGGGGCCTCAGTTCCTCAGCTCATGGGCCTTTTCACTGTGATGCTGGAAAACATGCTTGCAACATGTGATGCTTGCAACATGGCAGCTGGCTTTCCCCAGGGTGAGTGCTCCAAGAAAGTACAAGGCAGAAACCATAATGTTTTGTATAGTCTAGCCTCTGAAGTCACATGCCTGTTCTGCCATATTCTATGGATCTCACAGACCAGCCCTGTTATAATGCAAGAGGGGACTGCACAAAGGGAAAAACATCAAAAGGCAGAGGTCATTTGGGACTCTCCTGAAGACTGGATACCACAGCATGTAAAAGTGAACATATAACACAAAGTAGCAAAGTTTTTCTTAAATGCAAGAATTGAATATTGAAAACAATTCATTTATTGAAAATTACATACTTGTAACTACTTATCTTGAATTTTTATGAAAGGAATGTATAATGCCTAATGGCATAATGCCACTTATTACAGGACTGGAACCCAGAGTTGCCACCAGATGGGATATTCAAAAATACGCCAGAGAAGCCTACAACCTGGGGGTCCGGTACATTGGCGGGTGCTGTGGATTTGAGCCCTACCACATCAGGGCAATTGCAGAGGAGCTGGCCCCAGAAAGGGGCTTTTTGCCACCAGCTTCAGAAAAACATGGCAGCTGGGGAAGTGGTTTGGACATGCACACCAAACCCTGGGTTAGAGCAAGGTAAGCGTCTTTTACTATCCCAAACTAATTTAGATTATGAATATGTTCAAGTGGGGCCATTTAGAAGAGCGCAGCGAATTTGTTGTGTGATGATGAAGAATCAGTCATCCCCAAATTCTCTCCCAGAGATGTTTATAAAGCATCCTTATTAGGTGTTTTCTGGAGATTGTTTTAAGAATATAGAATGTATTTGGCCTGATTTTGGATTTTGAAAAGAAAAATAACTAAAAAAAGAAAAAAAAAAAAGTAAAAATATAGGCTGGATGCAGTGGCTCACATCTGTAATCCCAGCACTTTGAGAGGCCAAGGTAGGCAGATCACTTGATCTCGGGAGTTTGAGACTAGCATGGGCAACATGGCAAAACTCCATCTCTACTAAAAATACAAAAAAAAAAAAAGAAAAATAGCTGGGCATAGTGGTGCACGTCTGTAATCCCAGCTACTTGGGAGGCTGAGGCATAAGAATTGCTTGAACCTGGGAGGCAGAGGTTGCAGTGAGCCAAGATCACGCCACTGCACTCCAGTTTGGGCAACAGAATGAGACTCTGTCTCAAAAAAAAAAAAAAAAAAAGAATATAGAATGTAAATAAATGTAAGTGGCAATGAAATGTGATTTCGTGCTCTAGTAAATTACCATTAATGTGGTGCACAATAATCTTAAATTGCATTGATTTTTAAGAGTTAAGGATCACTTAAGTAAAGCTAATACTGTATCAAGCGTGATTTTCAGAGCTGGGAATACAGTGGCAAATAAGACAGGCAAGGTCCTTGCCCTCAGATTTTACATTCCAATGGGGAAGATGAATAATATACTAGTAAAAAAATTTATGTCAGGCACTGGGCAGGGCAGTAGGAATACAGAAATGAAAAGCTGTGGCTTAGAGACTCACAGTCTACTGGGTAAACAAATACGCAAGCCAATGTATTATACTGTGGTAGCTGCTTTAGTAGATGTATGGATAGAAAAGTAACAAAAGAAGAGAATGACTATCTTTGCCTACCAGAAAGATATTTTAAAAGAAGGGTTTTGGGGCTGGCTTTTGAAGGCTCAATAGGCTTCTACCATATAGAGAACTAGGAAGCAGGTAGAGGACGGGTGCTGCAAGCAAAGGTAGCAGTTTCACTCTGTTCAGCAGCTATTAACAGAGCACAACTATCTGTCAGATGCTGTTGTGGATGCTGAGGTAGCAAGCTAAACAAGGAGCTAACAATCTAGCAGGCAGAATGATAAACAGGTAATGTCCAATACAGTAAGTCCAAGGATGAAGATGTGCACAGGTGCGCAGGGCCTGAGCTAATGTCCCATGGGGCAAAAGGCAGAGGGAGGGTGCATGAAGGATTTATAAGAAAGCTGATGCCTGAGTTGAATTCTGATACAGGAATTACATTGCTAGAGGAACAACCCTCAGGAAAGCACTGAGAAGTGGAAAGAGAATAACACATTGAGAAACTAGAAATTTGAGAATAGCAGAGACAGAATTTGTTGGAAGAAGGAGGAGGAGGCAGCCTCTTTATTTGTGCTCATGAGTTACGTCAGACCCCATCCCAAAGGCAAAGAGGAGCCTGGGGTGGGGTCTCAAGTAGTCCAGGGCAAGGTTAGATTAGAAAGTCAGCAAGTTGTAATTGCCATGTGAAGAAGACTTGCTAGGAGGGACAGCAGACAGGTTGAGGCCTGAGCCAGAAGGAAGCAAAGGAAATCGAAGGGCAGAAGTGGAACCGGAAGAGTGAGAGGTGCAGAAGTTTTCCAGGGTTTGGGGAAGAACAACCAAGGTGAACTCAGCTGGCTCATGAGGATGTGAGGAAGGAGAGGTAGTGTAAGTGGAATAGACAGTACTCCTATCCCAAATTTTTCCTGTGCATATATTAAAAGAAGAAATTCAAAGTGGACATAGTGACTCACACCTGTAATTCCAGCACTTTGGGAAGCCAAGGTGGGCGAATCACTTGAGCTCAGGAGTTTGAGACCAGCCTGGGCAACATGATGAAACTCTGTCTCTATAAAAAATACAAAAATTAGCTGGATATGGTGGTGTAGACCTACAATCCCAGCTACTCAAAAGGCTGAGGCAGGAGAATCACTTGAACCTGGGAGGCGGGGGTTGCAGTGAGCCAAGATCGTACCACTGCACTCCAGCCAGGGTGACAGAGTGAGACCCTGTCTCAAAAAAGAAATTCAAAGTAATTTTAGACTTACAGATTGAGGGGAAGGGGTGGATTTTAAAGTCCGGATTAATGTGTGTTTTAATGGATGCACTCTTAGAATCCAAAGACGGCTCCCTCAATATGCATTTATAACAGAACAAGAAATCATATCAGTTTTTACATCAAAGGGCGCCTTCTAGGACAAAAACCATTTTTGGTTTTTTTTTTTGAGACGGAGTCTTGCTCTGTCGCCCAGGCTGGAGTGCCCTGGACGGATCTTGGCTCACTGCAAGCTCCGCCTCCTGGGTTCAGGCCATTCTCCTGCCTCAGCCTCCCGAGTAGCTGGGACTACAGGCACCCGCCACCTTGCCCGGCTAGTTTTTTGTATTTTTTAGTAGAGACGGGGTTTCACCGTGTTGGCCAGGATGGTCTTGATCTCCTGACCTCGTGATCCGCCTGTCTCGGCCTCCCAAAGTGCTGGGATTACAGGTTTGAGCCACCGTGCCCGGCCAAAAACCGTTGTTAATGAGGCAGATGCCTCTAGAGGAAACACTGTAAAAAGCCATCCAGCAGAATGGACCGCTTCCCAGTCCCTCCACTGCTTCTGATGTTTCTTCTCATCTATAGAGGTAAAATACAATGTACAGTAACCTTTTAATGAAAACACGGCATCACGGATGTAGAGAAAGCCTGCCGCTGTTGGTTGTTGCTGTTCAGCAGCTGCCACGGGTATTCTAGTGATGCTAGTGGGCTGCTTAGTTACCCTGAGCACATAATTTTTTCACTGTGTTAATGGTATGTCATACTTTTCCTGTTAAGTATTAATGTGTGGATAAGTGTAAGCAAATGATTGTTTATCAGTAGCATATAAATTTGGAGTCAGGAATCATGATGAAGCCAAACAACCACAGACTGTCCACACAGGTGGCTGAGATTGACACCTTTGCTTTTTAATGTCTGATAGGCAACTTTGTGTGCTGCATGAAATTATTTAAAATATTATATAATTTTTAAATGGTTCCATGACATAAAGACCAAAGCTAGGGGAGGAGTCTGATGTCATGTGTTTTGTTCACACAGGGCCAGGAAGGAATACTGGGAGAATCTTCGGATAGCCTCGGGCCGGCCATACAACCCCTCAATGTCAAAGCCAGATGGCTGGGGAGTGACCAAAGGAACAGCCGAGCTGATGCAGCAGAAAGAAGCCACAACTGAGCAGCAGCTGAAAGAGCTCTTTGAAAAACAAAAATTCAAATCACAGTAACCTCAATGGAGGCTATTTTTGATGAATTTCTAGGTGTTTGAGCCACAGTTCCTACAAATAAGGAAAAGAGGGTTAAAAAGCAGTGCTTTCATGAATGCCATCCTACACATATTATTGCTATTACCTGAACAAAATAGAATTACAAATAGCACTTGACAATTTTAAAGTATGTTTTAGAAGTTTTCTTAGGAGCAAAATAAGTACAAAGTAAATCTTGAACAGGTTCACTAAGCACCCACTCTGTGTAAGGTATTATGGAAATCACTGGAGCACAGGAAAAGTAATTCAGATGTTAATCCCACTTAAAGAAGTTGGTAGGCTAGCAAAGAGGATGAGACATGAACTGTCATAAAGAACTCAGCAACCAGCCAGGGACAGAAAGTGCTATGGAAAGGGTCTTCTAAACTCTTTTGAACATGACCCTTAGTAAGAAACACAATTTATATAATGACCCAGAAAACACATCACATCTTACTGTCAAAATTAAATGTGTGATCCATCCTAGCATTTTCTGTTCCATTCCTTTTCATTCTATTTCATTTACAAAACACACTAGTTGAGACCTTTCAAATGGATTTTTATGACCCACTACTGGGTTTGGATTCACAGTTTGAAAAACATTGCTGTAGGACACTTCAGATAAGGAGACCATCCTGTTTAAGTTTATTCTTATAAGCAGGTCAGTCATATGAGACTTGATCAATAAATATCCAATACCCAGAGTCCTGCTCTCAGAGTTCCAGAGTTCTTCTGTTTCCTGACCCACTTTTCTACCAGTAAAAGACATAGACCAATGGGGAGGAGGGAGGAGAGATGGATATTTCAGCCCTCTCCAACCTGGTCAACACTGGATGCCTCTGGGCCATAAGGCTAAGCAGAGTGAGCTTGTGTTAGTTGGTAGCTTTTAAAAAATATAATAAGAAAAAAGTAGAGATTCTCTAAACTCTAGCCTGGTTTCCTAGATTGAGAACTACGATATTTTTCTCTGATAATTAATATCTACTCTCCTACAAGAGCTCAAGCCTGAAGATACAAGACTATTAGAAGAAACATGGCTACCCTCAGTGTATTAGAAAAGAGGTCATGCTGCTTTCTAAACATTCTTGAATTGTTTGAACTGTTTTGAAATTGTAATTCTTTTCAGCTATTAAAAAGAAGAGCAATGAGACTATATTGCTTGTATTTTATTCTTATCCTGGTTCTACAATTTGCTAAGTCTTACGTGAAACCTCTATACCTCAATTTCTTCACCTATTTAAAAGAAAAACCTACTTCACAAGTATGCTGGAATTTTAAAGGAGCAGGTGGCAGTATTTTAAAGGAAAAGAGGCCCTACTGGCTCTTTCTGGAGAGCCAGACAGGGAATTCTAGAAAACAAAAATAGGCCAGGTGTGGTGGCTCACGCCTGTAATCCCAGCACTTTGGGAGGTGGGTGGATTACTTGAGGTTAGGAGTTCAAGACCAGCTTGGCCAACATGGTGAAACCCCGTGTCTACTAAAAATACAAAAATTAGCTGGGTGTGGTGGCATGCACCTGTCGTCCCAGCTACTTGGGAGGCTGAGGCATGAGAATCACTTGAACCTGGGAGGTGGAGGCTGCAGTGAGCCGAGACTGCACCACTGCACTCCAACCTGGGAGACAGAGCGAGACTCTGTCAAATAAATAAATAAATGGAAAGGCAAAGAAATTGCCAGAATTTTCTTACTGAGAGTTAATAATCCACCCCTAATCCCCCAATGCATAGAAACAGAGCCAAAGCAGCACAACTTTCAGAGGCTGCATATGACCAAGATGAAACAAGAGTGAACTCCCCTTTTTATTTTTGTTTTTTTTTTTTCTTTTGGCAAAGTTGTTATCTATCATTTCTCTTATATTCTCAAACCAAGCTCAGTATTTAAAGCTTTCACTCACAGATGATATGTTATTGGACTTGCTGTTCTATTACTGTGTAAAATGCATGTCCCTTTAATATTCTTTTCAGAATTTTATTGCCACCAAAATATTATAACCTTTAATCATTTTTATATCCATTGATTTTTTAAAATATTTCCCTGAAAAGGAGCTATGGTGAAGATATTCTTGAATTAAATTATATGTCAACACTGCCTCCTAGTGGTATAGTACATATTTTGAAATGGTTTTTAAATTTTCAGTCCCTCCTCCAAGCACGTGCATTTTATTTCCAGAAATCTTGTTCATTAAGAGAGAACGTTCATTTAATACCTAAGAGTTGACTTATGTTAAATAGAGACATTTCTCACTGGTAAATATTTTTTATGGACTCCGAGCCAGAGGGACCTTAGAGATCAAAAGTCCAAACTATCCTTTCAAGGATAAGATTACCAAGGCAGGATGCAAAGTCAGGAAGCACTTCTTGCTAGTCCAAGGCTGTCAAGAAAGACGGCTTTAGCTTAGCCTCTTGTAGGAAGGGTTGGGGGAGCTGGGGGGCAGTACCAGAACAGATGGTCCACAAAACTAAGGAGTCATCCTCCAGCCAGGAATAAAATAAAGTTCTCTGGCATTACTCAGAGTAAACATAAACTCACTAAATAAACTGTTTGCAGTTTATACCCTGACACTTCTACACACTGTAGCAAAGCACCTTTGATAAGATAGCCAAGCCAATGCAGACCCCTAACGGAAACAAGAACTGCGCAGGAATGGATCAAAAACATCTGTTCCCAACTTCTCCAGATGGGGGCAGCAGGTTGTCAGCAGGAAATACATGAGCAGCCTTATTTTGTTTGAACTTAAGTTATTTCATCAGGCTAAGCTGTAAGAGTAAATGACAGAAATGTCTGAAGCCCTCTTTTTGTTTTTGGTCAGTTTTTTCTTAAGACATGTGGATCTTTGAATCACATCCAGGACAAAGCACCCATCAAGAAAAGCCTTTAACAAGTTTGAGTCAGGAATAAAAAAAAAAAAAAAAAAAAAAAAGAGGAAGGAAGGGAGGAAGGGAGGGAGAAAGGGAGGAAAAAAGGGAGGGAGGGAAGGAAAGAAAGGAGGGAGGGAGGGAGGAAGGAGGGCAGGGAGGGACTGCGGGAGAGCAGGCAGGCAGGCAGGCTTTATGCATCTCCAACTAGATCCCCATTTTCCCCAGAAACCTTTTTTTTCCAGTCTTGAGCACACTGAAGGGCTTGAGGGCATTACAGAGTGTTCTCCCAAATAGCCTCCCTGTTAGTCAATAACATCCACTCAGTCAGTCTGGAACCTCCCACGTGTTACCTGCCAGGTCAAGGACCCTGGCTCTTAGATAACAAAGGAGGAAGAAGTCAATTTCAAGAGAGAAAAATAGGAACGACTTCAGAAATAGTATGCCTGGTGGGATATTAAGACAGAATTAGAGATAACAAGGTATAGCATTTCTGAACATCTTCAGGAAGGAATATTTAGTGTTTGAACAGAAAATGACGAAAGGCGGGCAAATGCAAATAATTCTCAAAAATGGTAACAGGAAGGGTAGGATCCTTTGGTAAAATTGGTGGGAGTATGGTGAGAGAAACGAATGGCCAGAAAATGCTTGCAGTTTTCAAGTAGCTGGAGACATTCTGCTGGCATTGGATTGGATAGATGAAAAATTAAGATGATGGAAAGTGAGAGAGACAGATGTCATCATTTATGCTGCTGTGAGTTACAGGAATAATATCAAACAAGTCATATACAGCAAAACAGTAAAAACAGGTTAATTTTTATGTCATGAAATCAAACGCATGATCATTTTAACTTGTGGTTAGATGGTTAGATGTTTACATTTAAATTTATTAAAGTTTCCAGGCTGGGCACGGTGACTCATGCCTATAATCCCAGCACTTTGGGAGGCCAAGGCGGGCAGATCACTTGAGGTCAGGAGTTCAAGACTAGCCTGGCCAACATGGTGAAACCCCGTCTCTACTAAAAATACAAAAATTAGCTGGGCGTAGTGGCAGGCGCCTGTAATCCCAGCTACTCGGGAGGCTGAGGCAGGAGAATCACTTAAATTTGGGAGGTGGAGGTTGCAGTGAGCCAAGATTGCACCATTGCACTCCAGCTTCGGCAACAAGAGTGAAACTCCATCTCAAAAAAATAAATAAAAATAAAAATAAATAAATTTATGAAAGTTTCCTATGTAAATACTTACGTGAAATGTATTAAGGGAAACATTTCCTTATTTTTAACAAAAAGGTATTTCTCTAAATGGCTGAACTATCTTTAGCAGTCATTACTTGCATGCAAACTGTTAATGTACCATTCAGAAATTATTCCAGTTTGCTCCTTTGGGTAGGTTCAATAAGACCTCTGCTTGGCCCCATTCTGTGGTTATTTGTTCCAATTTACTACATGGCCTTGAAAGGAAAAAGCTGAATATCTTTTTAAATAGTTCAGACTTTTTCAAGTCAGCCTGGTCATTCTTCCAATTATTCTGACTTAATGAGATTTTACTGTTCTTTGCAAAGGTTAACGTACTAAGCACCTGAGGTAACTTAGCGGAATTCACCTATGGCTCAAAAACACTAGTGCCACATAGCAGAAAAATCAAGGAAGACATTTAGAATCAAGACTTTGGGGTGCAAGTCCTAGCTTTGCCCCCATCTCCCTGTAAAACATTCGGTAAATCACTCCACTTCTCTGGCCTTCAATTTTCTCAACTGTAGCATGACAAGTTTCCAATGCCTTGCTGGAAAACTCCACAATTGTTTCTGATTTGGTGATATAAATAAATAATAGCCTCATCATTGTCAATAAATATTTACTGAGTGCCACTTGGTGGTATGTTTCCAGTGGACTTAACTGTTAATTAATTATTCCCCTGGCTAAACAGACAGCTGACTAAAACAAGTAACACTGTTCAGAGGGCAGGGAAAATGTTATTACCCTAGACACAGCCTGGTGCTGAAAAATGAAAATGTCATTCATCCCCACAGGTACTGTTTTCTAAGGAGATTTGGGTCTGTGGTTTTTCATATTATGAACTGTTTCTATTTTCAGGGTTCAGAATTCTTTGTAGATTTGCATAAGCTAAATATTCTAAAAACCATCAAGTGAGTAATTTTTGGTTTAGAGTCCTTCATCTACCTAGGAAGGCAGAGAGCTGGCTTCTCACATTTTGAGAATAAGAGAGTGGAATTTGGGAGCTAGACACCTCAGGATTTTTTTTCCTTCCATCAAGCCATTCTCAGCAGCTTGATGACTCCCAGATTTCTCTCTCCAGCCTGGACTACTCCCTAGCATTCAGGCACGTGATATCAGCCTGGCCTATAGACCCAAGCCAGCGGTCCCTGGCCCGGTCCCTGTACCTCAGGCCCTGAGCTCCTTCCCATGACCATTTAGGCAGGTGCCCCAGGTCTGCAGCCGGTCCCACATGGGTCCTGGTTGTCAGAGGCACCTTCCTCAAAATTGTTTACATCCTCCTCCAGTGGCTGAGATCAGCTAGGGCCAGCTGTGCTATCTGGAAAGGGAACCCCAGGCCTGGACCAGTCAGCATGGGACCCAGTCCTCATCTGTCTCCTTCTGGGTGTTCAGTGACCCTCCACATCCCCTTACCATGTCCCTCACACCCACTCCACTACTGGAGTGACCAAGTGCCCTAAGAAGCCTAAGGCTTTATGTTGGCCCTGGTTCCAGGAGGGGGCCCTGGTAACAGGATGACTCCTGCTGGCAGGAACTGTATTTTATCCCAAGATCTGGTGAGATTGGGCTACCCAGTATGGTGCTGACACTCTGATTTTGGATGACTCACATCAGTCACAGACAAGTTCAGGACCCTTGGCCCTTGCCTTGAGCAGTGAACGTAGGCCTTCACTGGCTCTCACCTGTGGGGGTTCTGACTGCAGCAATACCTATGGTCTGCAGCACTCAAGGGAAATCAGGAATCTAACATAAAACGAATTATTGATACTTCATATATATATAATGTATGTATATACATATATATGTGTATATATGTATATGTGCGTATATATACATATATATGCGTGTGTCTGTGTATTTGTTTGAGACAGAGTCATTCTGTCACCCAGGCTGGAGTGCAGTAGTATGAGTTCAAGAGATCCTCCCACCTCAGCTTCCCAAGTAGCTGGGACTACAAGTGCACACAACCAAGCCGGGCTGATTTTTGTATTTTTGTAGTGATGGGGATTCACCATGTTGCCCAAACTGGTCTCAAACTCTGGGCTCAAGTGATCAGCCCACCTCTATCTCCCAAAGTGCTGGGATTACAGGCATGAGCCACTGTGCCTGGCCTGTTCCCATGTATTCTTGGTAAGACTTGCACTTGTGGTCATCATCAACAAAGCACAGTAACCACCTCACAGAGAGTCATTTAATGGATGCCAGTATTCAGAAGCATCCAGTGATGCTTAATGTAGCATCAGGAGTAATGATGTAACCAGCATTAAACAAATGGTGTTGGGGAGCTGCAGAAACAAGATCCATATTGTCTCAATACAGTTTCCAAAGAAGCATGGCATTGTGAGTAATAATGGCATTGCTATGTTTTTCTCACAATGGGAGATATGAAAGTACCACACGTGACAATAAAGAACAAGAGATTGTCCCTGTTCCTCAATAGGGACAGATGGTATCTGGATACTATGAAGAATCTCTATGTGCACTAATTGGACAACAAGCAGTTACCTCTTCTCAACCCATTATTCTAAATCCTCATGAACATATCACTCACTATACCTCACACAGGCCCATGAATGTTTAGATATATTTTTAAATCAAATACATTTAAAAATACATTATAAAATCTAATTATAGATAGATGGGTGCCCCATAAAAATATTTTCCCAGAGCTCTCCACACCCAAGGAGCAGCCCAGCTGGACTCTGAAAACAAGGTCCTGATCTTCCCTTGACCACTTAAACTTGCCCCTCCCACAGGATCTTTCATATTTGAAAAATGGAAGTTCCACTCTTCTAGTTGCTCAAGCCAAAATCTTGAAGTCATCCTTGACTCTTCTCTTCCTCTTATACTCACATTCAATACATCAACAAAGCCTGTCAGATCTACCTATAAAATATATCCAAATTTGACCACGTTCCACTTCCTCCTCCTTATTACGTAGGGAGTAATGACTAAGCTGCCATCATCTCTCACCTAGAATATTGCACAATAAATGTCTCTACAAGTCCCCTTAATTCCTCCCTAGTCTCCCTCAGATCTACTCTCCATAGAGTGTCCTGAATGATTCTTTGAAGAACTAAGTCATGTCATATCACTCATCAGTTCCAAACTCTCTAGTTGCTTGTGTCACAGGTCTTGGCTCATGCACTCAGATGTCCCTTCAAGGAAGGACAGGCTGCCCATCTGTGGATTATGTGACTCCAGCCCCCAGCTGCCAGCCCCTTCAAGGTCAAAGCTGCAGACTCTTTGTTCAAAGTCACGTCCTTCCCAGGCCAGCCTGCATCTGATGCCTGAGCAAAGCAAGGGCATAAAACCCTGGCATTCTGGCCTGACTAGTGGCAACTGTGACAGGAGATATTCTCTCCAGAACTCACCACCAGGTTGGCCAAGGCATTTTTTGACCTGCATTGCAGTCCAGCTTCTACTTCTGTGCAGTCCTATCTCCTCTTCCTCTCTTTTCACAGGTATCAGACTGCACTGCAGCCTGAAGGGTGTCTCTGCCTACTCCTGTGCCTTCTCCCTTTAATTTTCACTACTATTTCCACTGCCCCTCCAGCAAAATCTTGCATTTCTATGTCCTTCTCAGCATGTGATTCCCAGAGGACCAAAAATGGCTCATTTTCCCTGACTGCCCTATGTGAAATATCAACACACCCCTCTTCTATATTCTCTATCTTCTTTGGTGTGCTTATTCTTCTCCATAGTGATTGTTACCACCTGCTGTGCATTTTTGGTCATATTTTATTCATTCACTCATTCATTCATTGTTTCCCCAAACATTAGAATATAAGCTCCTCAAAGGCAGGAACTTGACTTTGCTCACTTCCATACACGAGTGCCTAGAATAATGCCTTGGGTATAGTAAGAGCTCAATAAATATTTGATGAATGAAAAAACATGAATGCATACTTGGGAGACCCTTGCTAGAAAGAAGAAAACTTGAAAGTTACAGAAACATTTCATTACCTTTTCTCAGACATCAGAGTATTAGGAGCTGAAAATGTTTGTGATTGACTTACTTCCAAATTTGAACCCAGACTCCCATCCTCTTCATTCCTACATGCACATATTTATGCTCCATATATCTGAGCACCTTCGATGAAGCCTGACACTGGACATAAGGGCTGAGAGGTACAAAGATGCCTTCTGTCAGTCCCTGGATCAGTGAGGAAGACAAGCCCTCACTAAAGGAGTTAAGTGCTCTAATAGACACTATGATTTGGATGTGGTTTGCTCCCACCAAAACCCATGCTGAAGTTTAATTGCCAGTGCTGCAGTCGTGAGGGGTAGGGTCTGGTGATGGTATTTGGTCATGGAGGCAGATCTGTCATAAATAGATTAACGCCTTCTGGTGGGAGGGAGTGAGTTCTTGGTTTCATGGGAATGGATTAGTTCTCAAGAAAGCAAGTTGTTATAAGTGAGCCTAACTTCTCCTATGTGTCTCTTTGCTTCTTCTGCACTTCCTTCTTCTGCTTTCTGCCAGTAGTTGAAGCAGCAGGAGACTCTCACCTCATGAGCTACCTGATCTTGGACTTCCAGCCACCAGAATCATAAGCCAAATAAACCTCTTTTATTTATAAATTACCCAGTCTCAGGTATTCCATTATAGCAACCTAAACAGACTAAGACCATAAATTCCACAAATGATGCTGTGAAGGCACAGAGAAAGGTATAGGAAAAGTATAAGAAAAGCTTACACCAGTATAGGGAGGGCTGGGGTGCCTGAGGAAGCCCAGAGAAACACCTCCATTCTGCTCACCTCTTTCTGTTCTTCAAACCCCCTAAGCTCATTCCTACCTCAAAGCCTTGGCACTGGTTGTTCCCTCTGCCTCCTGATCTTCATGTGGTGGTACCTTCCTGTTATTCATGTCTCAGATCAAGTGTCACCCTTTCAGGGAGGCCCTCTTGAATACCTAAAGTGCTCCATCCACCCCAGTCCCCTCAACCCCTAAACCTTGATTGGTTACTCTGTCAAGTAGCCTTGCTTTAGTGTTGTTGTTGTTGTTCCATTTTGAGACAGGGTCTCACTCTGTCACTCAGGCTGGAGTGCAGTGGCACAATCTTGGCTCACTGCAACCTCTGGCTCCTGGGTTCAAATGATTATCGTGCCTCAGTCACCCAAGTAGGTGGGATTACAGGCACGCACCACCATGCTCAGCTAAAATATTTTTTGTATTTTTAGTAGAGACAGGGTTTTGCCATGTTAGCCAGGCTGGCTCAAACTACTGGCCTTATGTGATCTGCCCACCCTGGCCTCCCAAAGTGCCTGGATTACAGGCATGAGCCACTGCACCCAGGTACCTTTGTTCTTCATAGCACTTCACAACATCTATTTGGTTATTTAATTATTGTATACTGTCTGTCTCTTCCTCCCTGTGCTATAAGTCCTAAGAGGACAGGGACCTTGTTTTTCTTACTTATTGTCCCAACTCCAATGCCTACAAGAGAGGGCTTGACACACACAAGGGACTTAACAATATTTATTGAATGATTATGTGGAAAAATGAATAAAAAGATAATGCTCCTATAGAGACATAGAGAAAGATTAGCAGCCAGGCTTGGTGACTCATGCCCAGAACTTTGGGAGGCTGAGGCAGGTGGATCACTGGAGGTCAGGAGTTCGAGACCAGCCTGGCAAACATGGTGAAATCCCATGTCTACTAAAAATACAAAAATTAGTTGGGTGTGGTGGTGGGTGCCTGTAATCCCAGCTGCTTGGGAGGCTGAGACAAGAGAATCGCTTGAACCTGGGAGGCAGAGGATGCAGTGAGCCGAAATCATGCCATTGCACTCTAGCCTAGGCAACAAGAGCAAAACTCCATCTCAAAAAGAGGAAAAGTGACTAGGAAGTCAGGGTGGGTGTGAGAGCAAAGCATTCCACATTCCACATTAGGGGAAAAGCTTTTGCAAAGAAATGGTTTGCACTGCCTTTTTTTTTTTTTTTTTTTTTTTTTTTGGACAGAGTTTCGCTCTTTTTGCCCAGGCTAGAGTGCAGTGGCGTGATCTCGGCTCACTGCAATCTCTGCCTCCTGGGTTCAAGTGATTCTCCTGCCTCAGCCTCCCGCGTAGTTGGGGTTACAGACACCTACCACCACGCCCAGCTAATTTTTTTGTCTTTTTAGTAGAGACGGGGTTTCACTATGTTGACCAGGCTGGTCTCGAACTCCTGACCTCAGATGATCCACCCACCTCAGCCTCCCAAAGTGCTGGGATTACAGGTGTGAACCATCGTGCCCGGCCTGCACTGCTCTTTTTTCTTTCTTTCCTTTTTAAAATACCTTGCCCTTTCTGTGAAGATTCCAGAATGCACTACTGTTTTTTATCTCCCCAGGAGTCCCAACATCAGAAGTCTTCAGGTCTGGGTAATGGGATACAGGGATTCATTATACCATTCTCTCAACTTTTGTATCTTGAAATTTTTCATAATAAAAAATTAAGGAAACAAAAGTCTTGGGGGTAAGTAACAATGTATGAAATAGCTCAGTTATCAGCCCAAAGGTGGAGCCGCATAAACCAGAAACTGCAGGCTCTGCATAAAAAATACTTAACTTTATTTTTCCCCCAAACTCTGGTGTGAGCTAAACACACCAGAGCCTGAATTCAGCCAGTTTGTGACCCCTGAACCCCATAGGCTAAGACATGGATCCCAAATAATCTATTCACTCTATTCTGAAAAATGTTTACACAGAAATCCTCAACCGTCTGGAGACCAAACCTCAGTAATATTGAAGAAACAATTTATTACATATTTTCACATAGCTAAAAGGGCAGATTTTGAATGTTCCCAATGCAAAGAAATAATAAATGTTTGAGGTAATGGTTATATTAATCATCTGATTTGATCTTTATGCATTGCATATATGTATCGAAATACCACACTGTACCCCATAAATATGTACAATTATGACACAATTTAAAATAATAGCCAGGGGCAATAGCTCATGCCTGTAATCTCAGCATTCTGGGAGGCCAAGATGGGTGGATCACTTGAGTCCAGCAGTTCAAGACCAGCCAGGGAAACATGGTGAAACACAGTCTTTACCAAAAAATAAAAATAAAAATTTGAAATTAGCTGGGTGTGGTGGTATGTGCCTGTAGACCCAGCTACTCAGGAGGCTGAGGTGGGAGGACTGCTTAAGCCTGGGAGGCAGAAGTCACAGTGAGCCAAGATTGCGCCACTGCACTCCAGCCTGGGTGACTGAGCAAGACCTTGTCTCAAAATATAATAATAATAACAATAAAAGCAAATAATAATAATAGTAAAGAGTACCTCTAATCTCCAGAACCTCACTTCTGTTATGGTTCTGTTTTATGGCAAACTGCTCATTTTCTTACCTTCTGCAAAATTCCCCACAGGCAAAGGAGTTGGTTGCAACTCCTCCACGCTCCCACTGCAACTTCCAACCATTCCTCTTCCACCCCCTGCACCACCCCATCAAAAGCCTCTTCTCCTCTGAGGATCATCTCTTCCAATAGCCCACCTTCTTCCCATCCTTTTTCTTTCAACCTTCTGCCTCCATGTCTCTCCACCACAGTCAGCAAGAGCTTGAACACCTCCTTACGAACTCCATCAGCCCCAGCCATCATCCCAGAGAACTCCAAACACCCATGAAGGTGACCCAGCCTGAAGCTATCTTAGCAGCCAGTTTGTCTCCCTCCCAGCTCACCTCAACTTCCCCCACTCCCTGCTAAGCCACACCTGAAATTCATAATGACTTTCCACCCTGACATCCCACTCTCAGAGGCAGCCTCCCTCCTGAATCCGGGCCTCAATGAGTCCTACTACATCTGGGACCCCAATCCCTTGACCTTTCATTCTTTTTTCAATCTATTAGCCCCAATCTAACTTCTCTTCTTTTCCTGATGTACCGCGTTGGTTTGCAACCTTAGCTAAATATTAGAATCACCTGGGGAGCTTTCATGACTCAGGATGACTAAGCCGGCTTAATCAATTACATCAGACACTCTGGGGGAAGGGCTCAATCAGCAGGGCTTTTAAGGCTCCCCCCAGTTGATTCCAACATGCAGCCACGGTGGAGAACCACTCAGTGCCCTGCAACCTGGATTCCATGGTTCATCACTTTAACCAATTTCCAATGCACCTTCACTTCCTCATTCTTTTCTTCTCTGCCACATACTTCCCAAAAGCCCCTCAGCCTTGGAGCAATCCTGCTGCATACTTTCTCCATTCCTATAAGGAAGCTGCTGAATTCTGATGGAGAAAAATCACCAAACCATTAGCTTTCTCATGAGAATGAGTCTTACATAAGGTGCTAACACAGTGGCATTTGAAGAATACCACCAATTCAAGATCATTCCTTTGGGACACATTGACATCTAGCTCCTGATTGAGAGCTAGTCCTACCCTATTGTTACCAGAATAGTGCAGTTAGTTCTGCATTGAGAAAAAATTATGAAATTCTCAGAGCTAAAATAAAGAGGGTCCAGTCACTAACTAGAGACTCCTGTACTTCCAGGAGAGACTAGACTGGTTTGCCAGGTAACATTATGAAAATGTCTAAAAGGAGAACTTTCCCCTTTGGGGGCAAAGATAAGGTTTGATAAGAGACCCCAGTCCCTGGATTGGCCTCCTCTTCAAAACTAAGGGAGAGGAACTCGACGGAACCAATCCAAGGTTACAGGTTTCAGGGAAGAGGGAAGCCTTTCCCCTGGTCCCTGCTTGCACGACCTGTGAACACTGTTCTTGCCAATCTACCTCGAGCTACCAGCAGGAGAAGGAACATTGAGGCCAAAAGTGGACTGGTATGATCAGAAAAAGAGGGGCCAGATAACATCCCCTCAAATTCCCAGTTTCTTGAAAGTAGAGAACATGAGGCTGCTTCCTCCCCGGAAGCCCCATTGTTGGAGTCCTGGAAAGTATGTGAGATTGGAGGCCATGGCCTTGTCAAAGCCATCACAGCATGAGGCAAAGAGGCTCTGGCCTTAGAAGAAGGTGGTTCCACCAGGTGGAAGCCCTAAAGGTAGTCTCTCAAAGGTCTACCTCCGGTACTCTCTGGGCTTCATTCCCTTTAGGGCTTCCGTCCTTGTCTCTCAGAGACAATGAGCCTCACAGCAATGCTGACTGCAACTTCACCTCAGGAGGTATCTTTTCCTTTTCCCTCCTCCCTCTCCCCATGCTAGAAGTGTACCTGATGGAATAGGGTGGGCTCTTGTGAAATAACAGCACACACCCTACCCCTCTCTCACTCACACACACACACACACACAAAATCACACACAGTCACCGAGGCTACAAGCCTGGTATGTACTGAGGGAAAGGGGAGAACTTTGAATCAAACATGAACTTGAAGTTTAAAATGGAATCAGGATTTGTGGAGAAAGAATCTGAGAATCACTTTGGGTCAGATGTTCACTCCTAGTACAATCCACCATGGCCAGGGCTGGGTTATCTAGTGTCAAAATGGCTACCAGGTAGCCACCCCATGAAGGAGGGAGTCAGGCTTACAAGACAGGCAGAGAGATGGTGAGTATGGCAGCCACCTTAGAGGTGGTTCTCCAGGAGTTTCTTTTCTTCCTGATCGGAAATTGGGACAAATTGGGAATGCTGAGCTTCTGATAAGCTAAGTATTGCTGCAGGTAGAAAGGAATAAAGAAGCAAGACAAAGAAAGGGAAGCTGAAAGATACTCTTCACTTATCTAAATTTAGCCAGCTCAAGCTTATTCCTTCTTGGTTAACAGATTTCCTCCTGTAACTTCCACATTTTTATCTGCAAGTTTCTCTGTTTATTATATACTTTATATGACCCCACAGAAATCATCTTTGACTAACATATTACTAGAGCAACATATGACTGTATTACAAGCTAAAAGAAAAAACAACACAGGGTCAATAAACTATCTGGAAGAACATTGCAAAGGTTGGAAAAACTAAAAATGATTGCCAAGGCACACATAAGAAACAGGGGAAAAAAGCACAAATATCTTAAGGGTATAGGACAAGAATTGGGAATTCTGTCACATCTATGCCTGCAAAATAAGGGTGGTACACAGCACAACATGAAACATGTATGATTACAGAAAAGTGTCTCCAGGTGACTGCCCAGAGGTATTCACCTGTCGGAAACATATGACTGTCAAGCTGAATCAGAGCTGTGTAAATTAACCAGTGGGTAAACTGCAGGCAGAAATATGTCTTAGAGAGAAAGGCTGTAGCCTTGGATTTGTGGGCAGGAGTAGGCGTGCAAAGAATGAAAAACAGAACTAGGAAAGAGAACAAAACAAATTCCTAATTCTTTTCTTCAACCGCTTGTGCAATTCAGTAGCTGGGCTTAAGTTTCCAAACAGGATAAGAGATGGAAAGTAACAACATCACCTAAAGTACTAACATAACCTAAAGAATGGCTTAAATATTTTTGCATTTGAAAGGAAGTATAATCAGGAATAATGACTTTTTTTTTTTTTTCCCCGAGACACAGAGTTTTGCTCTGTCGCCCAGGTTGGAGGCCAGTAGCACGATCTCGGCTCACTGCAAATTTCGCCCCTTGAGTTCATGCAATTCTCCTGCCTCAGCCTCCCAAGTAGCTGGGGATTACAGACATGCGCCACCACACCCAGTTAATTTTTGTATTTTTAGTAGAGATGGGGTTTCACCATGTTGGTCAGGCTGGTCTCGAACTCCTTACCTCAAGTGATCCACCTGCCTTGACCTCCCAAAGTGTTGGGATTACAGGCGTGAGCCACCGTCCCCAGCCCTAATGACATTTATTTTGAGCGAAGCTCAAATAAATTTAAACTGTTTCCTTAAGCACACTCAGGACTGGATCCATAAAACCGGGTAGAGTGATTAACAAGCGTGCTCTCCAGCTCCTCGGCTTTATTTATGTTTCCAAATTTTAATAACCCAGTACCCTACTTAATGATTAAGAACAAAAAATAGAATCCAAGTCAATGTAAAGTACATATTAAAATATTTTTCTTGCTAGATCATTATGTTTCTAGGAAACTTTTGGATTTCCTGGAACTATTTTGTATAATTTTTTTTAAAACTACAATAAATTTTACATGACAGATTCTACTAATGAAAGAGATGGGAAAATGTTTGAATACACAGAAAGCTTTCTGGAAGTAAGAACTATGACTCCATTGAATAGTAAAAGGAAGGAAGAAATATTTTTAAAGATATTTAGCATTAGAGTGCCCTAAATGTTGTAAATAAAACTGTACTTTTGAGAATAACTTGTTTTGGCAAAAATGTAATTTCTTTTTTTTTTTTTTGAGAAAGGATATTGCTGAGATGTTGCCCAAATTGGTCTCAAACTCCCAAGTTCAAACAATCCTCCTGCCTCAGCCTTCCAAGTAACTGAGATTACAGGCATGTGTCATGGTGCCCAATTTATCAACACAATTTGTCTACAAATGGAGCGGCACATTCAAATATTTGTTGTTGTTGTCATTTGTCCATTCGTTGACTCAGTAGCATTAATTGAATGTCTACTCCAATGTGCAGACACTATGCCAGGCGCTGGGGTGGAAGAAGGAATAAAAATAATGGTAATAATAACTACCATTTCCGGAATGCTTATTACATGACTATCTCCTCAAACCTCACAACAAGAGAAAGAGCTACATATTATTATTTACATTTTCCAGAAGAGGAAACTGAGACCTGCCTGAACCCACCTAAACCAGAAGGATGGAGCAAAAGTGAAGCCAGAGGTGGGCCCAGCATCTGCTGTTCCTTTTTGTTTTTTTGAGATGGAGTTTCACTCTTGTCGCCCAGGCTGGAGTGCAATGGTGAGGTCCCGGCTCACTGCAATCTCCATCTCCTAGGTTCAAGCAATTATCCTGCCTCAGCCTCCCAAGTTGCTGGGATTACAGGCACCCGCCACCACACCTGGCTAATTTTTGTGTTTTTAGTAGAGACAGGGTTTCATCATGTTGGCCAGGTTGGTCACAAACTCCTGATTTCAAGTGATCTGCCCGCCTTGGCCTCCTAAAGTGCTGGGATTACAGGCATGAGCCACCGCACCTGATCTGCTGCTTTTAAGCACCACATGCACACCTTCCTGCAAGAAGCTAATTAGTGTAGAATTTATTTCAAAATCTCTAGGAGCCAATATATTCTCAGCACATAGCAGATTCAATAAATATTTGCTAAATGAATGGAAACTGACTCACCAAATTTGTATTTTAATTTTGGCTTGTGTAAAACCATGTGTTACCTACTTACTCTGGTGGATGTGATTGTAAATAATTATAATCTTGCCAACTGCTTGCAAATATTGTGTTGGTCACATGTAAAAGTCTTGCTACAGAAGCCAGGCCTGAAGTTCCTGATTAAATAGTTCTAAAGAGTAAGTTGCAGAATTTAGAAGTGTGTGTAGTATAATTCCAGAGCTTAGCACTCCTCTCCCTCACACACTATTCATATTTTAGTTTGGCTGAAGTTACTGGAGCTATACAAGCTGATAGAAATTAAGCATTTCATTTATTTATATATTTTAAAGAAAAACACTAATTTCTATCAGAGTGAAGGGCTAGGAAAGGTTTGTGGCCTAGGGACGCTTACGTCCCTTTCCAGGTCTGTGATGGGCTAGTGGTGTGTGCCCGTCTGCACCTGATTCTGAAATAGGTTCAGAATGAACAGTCTTCCAGCTGCCTGTGTGACTCTAAGACTCTCCTCTGGGGTACACAGACAGAGGTTACTGAAAGGGAATCTATTTCCATTTGGAAGGACTGTTTCCTACAATTAATCTGCCTGAAAACACACTTACGGTCCAGGTGTTGTGTGGGTTCTCCCGCCCACCTTTTCTTTGAGAACCACTGCCCACCACTTAAAACACACACACACACACACACACACACACACATAACACACCTTCCACTCACCCCAGATCTTTCTATGGCACCTCAATGTAAAACCTGGGGTTGCCTTGAGAGGTAAAAACCCCGAGGTAACACACATGGGCAGAATCCTAAATACTGATACTGAGAAAGTGAATGACTTTAAGGATTGATGAAATCTTTTTTTTTTAAAATGTGGTCTCGTTCTGTTGCAGTGGCACAATCATAGCTCACTATAACCTCGAACTCCAGGGCTCAAGCGATCCTCTCACCCAGCCTCCCCAGCTGCTAGGACTACAGGTATGCATAACCATGCCACACTAATTTTTAAATTTTCTTTGTAGAGACAGGATCTCACTAGGATGCCCAGGCTGGTTAAATAATTTTTTTGCAAGTCAGGTTTTTCCCAATTATTTGCTCTCAATATAATTGAAGCAGGACATGTTAGCTGATGGAGCATTAGTTATAATTCTTGGTGATATATCATTGAATTATTTCTGATGTAAACTTTGGCATGAGTTCAGAGAATTGAGCGATGTTATGATAACAAAATACTCTTTTTTCCCATCTGCTTATTTATGCGAACAAGGTTTCTCAGAACTTACATCTATACTAAGCAAGCACAGAATCAATGCTAAACTGTTTCCTTCTAACAACAAATAATATTCAAACATGGATACATAAGTTAATTGAAAAAAAAGTTCCACCCATCTAATTAAGAAATGTATTTCTGACCGGATATGGTGGCTCATGCCTGTAAGCCCAGCACTTTGGGAGGCCGAGGCAGGCGAATTACCTGAGGTCGGGAGTTTGAGACCACCCTGACCAACATGGAGAAATCCCATCTCTACTAAAAATACAAAATTAGCAGGGTGTGGTCTCTACTAAAAATACAAAATTAGCAGGGTATAGTAGCGCATGCTTGTAATCCCAGCTACTCGAGAGGCTGGGGCAGCAGAATCACTTGAACCTGGGAGGCAGAAGTTGCAGTGAGCCAAGATCATGCCATTGCACTCCAGCCTGGCAACAAGAGTGAAACTCTCTCTCAAGAAAAAAAGGTATTTCTAATAAAATTTTACTGTTCATTTTATATTTACATACAAACATGTTTCATGTATTTGTATTTTTAATCATCCATATACTAATAATTATAATAACTCAATCCAGAGGAAATTTTCAACACTTAGAGACTTGCGATCACCAAAAAATTTTCATTTGTTTATTTATTTAAGATGGCATCTTGCTCTGTTGCCCAGGCTGGAGTGCAGTGGCACGATCTCAGCTCACTGCAACCTCCGCCAGCTGGGTTCAAACGATTCTCTTGCCTCAGCCTCTCAAGTAGCTGGGACTACAGGTGCCTGCCATCACTCTGGCTAATTTTTGTATTTTTAGTAGAGATGGGGTTTCACCATGTTGGCCAAGCTGGTCTCAAACTCCTGACCTCAAGTGATCCTCCCGCCTCAGTCTCCCAAAGTGCTGGGATTACCGGTGTGAGCCACCACACCCAGCATCAAAAACTTCAAACATTTAAATTTAAATGTATACACATATTTTAGTTGTAGAAAAGTTTGATAGGTCTACCCATAGAAAACACTTGGACATAAAAATATATGACATTGGGAGGGGGAGGAGAAGTGGAATGAAAACACAGGTTTAGCCAGAAGCAGTTACTCGTGCCCGTAGTCCCAGTTACTCACACAGCCTGGGTTACACAGTGAGGCCCCATCTCAAAACACAACAACAACACAAAACATGATTAAGGCAGAAAAAATGGACATTATAATATTTTCCATTGTTAAAGATAAGCTCGTTAGTATATTTTTTAAAGGAATGAAAGCAGAAATCAAATTGATTTGATATTTAATACAATTTTTTTAGGTATCAATTTATACTGTTAGAAATTCTGTCTTTGCAGTTGGGTGTGGTGGCTCATGCCTGCAATCCCAGCACTTTGGGAGGCCGACGCACGCAGATCATGAGGTCAAGAGCTTGAGACCATCCTGGCCAACATGGTGAAACCCCATCTCTACTAAAAACACAAAAATTAGCTGGGCATGGTGGCACGTGCCTGTAGTTCCAGCTACTCGGGAGGCTGAGGCAGAAGAATCACTTGAATCCTGGAGGCGGAGGTTGCAGTGAGCCGAGATCGCGCCACTCCACTCTAGCCTGGCGACAGAGTGAGACTCCATCTCATAAATAAATAAATAAATAAATAAATAAATAAATAAATAAATAAAATTCTGTCTTTGCAAATATTTAAACTTATGACTTTAAAAAAATGAGTAACTTGAAAATATGTGAGGGTTTCAGTTTTTTTTTGTTTTAAAATTATGTGGAGGACAAAGGGAGCAAAAACATTTAAAAGTTGCTGTTATCAAAGATCTGAGGTTCATACAAACTTTAAAGAATCTGTGGCTTTACTATTTCAAGACTTCTAGTCAAAGAAATGAACACACTGTGGTATCAGGTAAAAACTACCATTTCAGAAAATTATCCCATTAGTCCAATTAATGCTCATAGCACTTGAGATGCAATCAAGTTTAATTAAAATGGCACTTACAAAAAATCAACATTCATAAATTTCAAGAACAAATTCTAGAGTTTGACATTAAATCCCTCTAAAATTCATTCACTCACTCACTCAACAAATTTTTGAGCCCCTCTCCTAGGCGGAGCACAGTGGGAGGCCCCAGGAATGCAGCCTGAACCACAGAGACCAGGGCCTTGCTCCTTGCCAGCAGTTCAGGGAAGGCAGTCTGTAAACAGACAAGCACATCACTAAAACAACGTCAGATTATGTTAAGTGCGGAAGAAAATGAAAACCAGGCAGAGTGCTGACAAGTAATTGTGGAGTACAGACCGAGTGGGATCTCCTGTGAAGCTAATGAAGTTGCAGTTTCAGAGCTCTTCATCTGCACAGGCCCCTTCTGAGTCCCCGGAGGGACATTTGTACCCCAGGATGAAGGCACACGTGTACATGCCTCCACACATACCACATGCACACACACACACCCAATCACACACCACATACGCCACACAACACACCACACAGACACACCCACCATAGAGACACACCTACACACACCACACACACCACACAACCAAAGCCAACACACTTGAAACACTCTAAAGTCTTACAGCTCATATATGAAAAAAGCATAATAGATCTCTCAGATTTTTACAACAATCCTAAAAATTTACATGACATTACCAACAATGAGTAATGAAACCAAAGAAACTTTTCTAAACTATCAATCACAAAAACACTTTTTAGTCCAGGTGCAGTGTCTCACACCTGTAATACCAACACTTTGGGAGGCCAAGACAGGAGGATTGCTTGAAGCCAGGAGTTCAAGACCAGACTGGGCAACTATGAGACCCCATCACTAAAAAATAAAGTAAAATAAAACGTAAAAAACAAAACAAAAACAAAAACCACACCCTTCAGCCAGACACAGTAGCACAGCCCGTAGTCCCAGCTACTGGGGAGGCTAAGGCAGGAAGATTGCTTGAGCCCAGGAGTTCAAGGCTTTAGTGAGCTATGACTGTGCCTGTGCATAGCCACTGTGCTCCAGCCTGGTTGACATAGTGAAATTCTGTCTCTCAAAAACAAACACTTTCCAATCAATGATAATATGCTGAAGACTGAATTATCTCTTTACTTGCTGTATAGAAAATATCACACAATCATTTTCAAATGAAGAGGTAATCAAAGAGAATGAAGCCAAAACTGTAGGTAAAAAAGTATTCTGTCAGGCAGTTAATTAATAAAAATATATGTTGTTTTATCAGTCTTTCAGGTACTTGGGGTATTTGTCAGCTTTTTTATTTTGTTCTTTGTTGAGATTTATTATTTTAAATAAGTGCTCACTTTTGTATAAATTTTTATATTCATAATTTTGCATTCATATTGTATATTCAAATTATATTTGTATTCATATTATATATTCATAATTTTATATTCATAATTTATATAAGCTTCAGCTTCTACAAAACCTGTCTGGTCCCTGGGTAGAGCTACTTTAGAAGGAAGGATCTGGAAAGCCCTTCCTGAGTTGCTGACCCAAATGAACAGAACATTCCAGGAAGAGATAACAAGGGACAGGGTCTGGAGGGACAAGAAGCTGTCGCCCCTGGCTGGAGAAGCCAACATGGCTGGAGTGGAGAGGGACAGCAGCCAGCTCACTCAGGGCCTTGGAACTGGGCGAGAAGCTTGAATCTCACATCAAACACAACCTGTGACCTTCTGATTCATATTTAAACATAGCAGCATTGATGTAAAAATTGCAGAATATTAAAAACAGCCCAAAGTCCTAACAGGTACATACATGTATATCTTCCCACTCCTAAGAAATAAATATCATTGTTTTCTTTGTGAAAAGTTACTGTCTCTCAGTGGCTTAAAAAAATAGAATAACATGATTTCTCAACTAAAATAAAACAAAAATTCATTGGGCTTAACGAATTTTTTCACTAAACAACAAGCCCAAAATACTCAGTTTCTGTAAAGTATAAATTCTAAGGTCACAGACTTAACAAAGTAATTGTATTTTTTTGAGACAGAGTCTCATTCTGTCACCCAGACTGGAGTGTAGTGGCACAATCACAGTTCACTGCAGCCTTGACCTTCCTGGGTTCAAGCAATTCTCCCACTTCAGCCTCCCAAGTAGTTGGGACCGCAGATGCATGCCACCATGCTCAGCTAATTTTTGTATTACTAGTAGAGACGGAGTTTTGTCATGTTGCCTAAGCTGGTCTCAAGCTCCTGGACTCTAAACAATCTGCCCACCTCTGCCTTCCAAAGTGCTGACATTGCAGGCATGAGCCACCTCACCTGGCCAACAATGTAATTTTCAAGTAAATCTGAGAACACTAATCCACAAACTAATTACTAATGAAGAACAACACACACAGAGCTATCTCTGTACAATGGGCTCTAAGGTCCTGGTAGTTATTTCCTTCCCTCCCTTCTCCCTTACCAGCTAGATACCTTCCCTACTTCCTTCCTTCCACCATCATTCTTTCCACCCTTCCTTTCTTCTCTTCCTCTCTCACTCCCACAAATGTTTATTGAGTGCCTGCTTTGCGCTAGGTACAGGCACACAGGCAACCAAGACAGATATCAGCTTGCAGCCTAGCTAGGGAAACAGACATCAAGCAAATAATTTATTGACTGCAACGGTGGTGTTTGCTACTGGAAAAGGAGTTTGGGATACCTTAGGAGCATCTATCAGGGAACTAGCCTACTCTGGGCAATTAGGAAAAGTCACTTTCAGGAAGTGGCCTCAAAGTTGCTGTCTCAAGGACCACTAATTCCAGGTAGAGGAACAGCATCTGCAAAGGCCATGAGATGGGAAAAAGAATGGCCTTTGAGGAACTAAAAAAGATTAAGGCAAAAGAGAGAGGGACTGAAAATGAGGCAGGAGAGGTAGGCAAGGGTTCTCTCACAAAGCACCTTGCAAGACCATAAGGATTTTGTACTTCGTCCTAAGAGCAATGGGAAAATGGTAAATAGTTTAAAAAGTGGGTCAAATAGGACTTTTTGTTTTGTGAGTGACCAAAACCATAGCTCCCTGTTACCTATCTGCCTAGTTGCAGAGGCAGCTAATATCACTAGGGTTTTATAAATCTGTTCAGAGATAGCTATGTATACACATGCAAGTATGTTATCTTTTCATCTTGTAATAATACATGGCAGCATATTGTATACACTATCTTGAATCTTGTTTTTTTAACTTAATATATTCTAGCAATCATCCCACATTCGTGCATACAGATCTGCCTCGTTCCTCTTCCTCTGGACTAGATTGTCTATTGTATGGAAATACTATTATTTATTTAACTAGTATTTAATAGACTTTAGGTCATTTCCAGGCTTTTGGTACTACAAAAAATACCATAGTGAATGTTCTTACACATATCGTTGGCACATGTGGGAGAATATCTATCAAATTACGGGAAATGGGATTGCTAGGTCAAATGGTATGCTCATTTGGAAACCTGATAGATATTGTGAAAATGCCCTCCCTAGAAGTGGTATTAATTTACATAACCACCAGCAAGGATGCGACAGATTAAAAAAATTGGTATCTCAGTAGAGTTTTAATTTGCATTTCTTTTAGTAAAAGTGAGCCTGAGCAGATTTGATCTGATTAAGAATTAGTGCTTGTTAGGAATTAAAAATAATTAGGCTGAAAGCCAAGCAACAGCTGGGAGCTGAAAATGACATTTCATTCGTTCAACAAATTTTGAGAAACAACTCTGCACTAGGCACTGTCACAGGCACTGACAAATCCAGATAGTTAAGACCCAGTCTGCCCCAGAGGAGCTCACGTCTAATGCAGGAGATGGAGGTACAATTAAATGAAATACGCTATTTTTAAAAAAATAAGATGGGCCAGGTGTGGTGGCTCACGCCTGTAATCCTAGCACTTTGGGAGGCTGAGGCGGGCAAATCACTTGCAGTCAGGAGTTCGGAACCAGCCTGGTCAACATAGTGAAACCCCATCTCTACTAAAAATACAAAAATTAGCTGGGTGTGGTGGCAGGGGCCTGTAATCCCAGCATCCCCAGAGGCTGAGGCAGGAGAATCGCTTGAACTCCGGAGATGGAGGCTGCAGTGAGCCGAGATCACGCCACTGCACTCCAGCCTGGGCGACAGAGCAAGACTCCATCTCAAAATAAATGAATACATACATACATACATACATACATACATACAAACAAGAGGAAGAACAAGAAGGAACACAGAAATATGGGAGCACAGAGAAGAGCAACTAATGTGCCAAACACATACATTTTCTTAGAATACCTAATTTTTAAAAGACAGGGAGTTGGGGGAAGCAGATGATTAATGCTTTTTAATTTTTTTAAGGCCTACTTTTAAGGTTTCTTTCAAAACTTGTCTCTGTACATTAGCAAAAATATTCACAGTTGCTTTAATAGAGCTAAGATCTTTTTAAGTGTTTTAACTAAAAATATGTCTGAAATTACAGCAAGATTTCCATCAAAAAAGATAGTAGAGGCTGGATGTGGTGGCTCACGCCTGTAAACTCAGCACTTTAGGAGGCCAAGGTGGTGAGACTGCTTGAGTCAAAGGAGTTGGAACTTCAGACCACAACGGCAGCTAAACATACAAAGGAGACTCAACCAACTGCTGGTAATAACACTGGAGCAGGGAGACAGGGAGAGACACCTTGGCTTCTCCTTCTTCTACCTCCTTTTTGGCTGTTCCCAACCAGAAGCCAGTTGACAAGTGAGCTAGGAAATATAGTTTGCAAGGCTCTGCTCCCCAAGATGCAGAGCAGGGAAAGGGCAGGGAATGGGCCTGCAACAAATCTCAGAGCTAAATAATTGGCACGCTAGCCAGCCAGTTGACCTTTCAGAATTTTGGAAACCATCATTCAGTCACTATAACCTGTCAATTCATCCTCCCACTGTGTCTCGTCTCTAGCCCATAGCTACTAACTCCATTCAAGCCCTTATCCTCTCTCACACAGACAATGGAAACAGATTTATAACTTGTTTCCCCATCTCTACTCTCTCCCACTCCAAAATGCCCTCCATGCAGTGTGGACCTCCAGAATTAGTTTTTAAACAGAGCTATGTCCCAGTCTCTACCTACAGCAAAAATCCAGTTCCTCTGGGCCTTTTGTAGTCTGGCTCCAGCATCACTTTCCCCAAAATCTTTCTATAAACATGCTGTGTTTTAGCCACAAAAGGAGAACTCAAGACTTCCCAAACATGGCATGTTATTTCATGCCCACATCCTTTGATTACACGATTTGAAATTCTCTTTTTGAAATTTCCTCCTCCTGAAATTGTTTAAATCCTAAAACTGGTTACCTACTAAAGGAAAATTGATTCAGCTCCCCCAGGCAAAATGAATTATTCCTTATGCAGCATTCACTCATAGCAAGTAATTCATACTGCTAATATAGTTTACTTATCACATCACATCTGTACTGCTAGTGCAGAGCACTCCTTTTTTTCGTTTTTTTGTTTTTGTTTTTGTTTTGAGACAGAGTCTTGCTCTATCACCCAGGCTGGAGTGCAGTGGCATAATCGGCTCCACTGCTGCCTTGACTTCTTAAGCTCAGATGCTTCTCCCACATCAGCCTCCTGAGTAGCTGGGACCACAGGCATGCACCACCACACCCACATAGACCACTCTTTATGTTACATTCTAGTTTGTTCAGGGACCCAAGGCCTGCTTTTGTTAATAAAATGTTATTGGAACACAGCCACACCCATTTGTTTTCATATTGTCCATGGCTGCTTTCACAGACAACAGCAGAGTGGAATAGTTGGGACAGAAATGGCATAGCTCCCAAAGCTTAAAATACTTGGTTCAGTAAGTTTGCCAACTCCTCTCTTTGATGGTTCATTGAAGGGATTCCCAGATCTTAGCCCAACATCTGGCAGATAGGGGTTTTGTAAATGTTGATTGAATTATCTAGAAAGATGCAAGCATATACGTTCAAGAATAAGAGAAAAGGCCAGAAACACAAAGGAACATTTAAAGATACTGGCAAGGGGAGGCCAGAGCAATTAGTCCAGAGAAAAAAATAAAGGACATCCAGATTAGAAAGCAAGAAGTTAAATTAAACTTGTTGGCCGCGCACAGTGGCTCACGCCTGTAATCCCAGCACTTTGGGAGGCCGAGGCAGGCGGATCACGATGTCAGGAGATCGAGACCATCCTGGCTAACATGGTGAAACCCCGTCTCTACTAAAAATACAAAAAATTAACCGGGCATAATGGTGGATGCCTGTGGTCCCAGCTGCTCAGGAGACTGAGGCAGGAGAATGGCATGAACCCGGGAGGCAGAGGTTGTGGTGAGCCGAGATCGCACCACTGCACTCCAGCCTGGGCGACAGAGGGAGATTCCGTCTTGGAAAAAAACAAAACAGAACAAAAAAACAAACAAATTAGACTTGTTCACAAATAACATGATCGCACACTTAGAAAAGCCTCCTGAAGTGGAAATGAAAAAAAAAATGTTTTTAAAGAAAAGCCTAAAGACTCCACCAAAAAAACCTTTTAGAACTAATAAACAAATTCAGTAAAGTTACAGGATACAAAAAGTCAATAGCAACTGATTGTAAACACAGACAGCAAACAATGTGGAAAAGAAAACAAGAAAGCAATTCCATTTACAACAGCTACAAAGAATATAAAATACCTAGGAATCATTTTAACCAAAGAAGTGAAAGATCTATACAAGGGGCCGGGCATAGTGATGCACGCCTATAATCCCAGCTACTTGGGAGTCTGAGGCAGGAGAACTGCCTGAACCTGGGAGGTGGAGGTTGCAGTGAGGCGAGATTGCGCCACTGCACTCCAACCTGGGTGACAGAGTAAGACTCCATCTCAAAAAAAAAAAAAAAAAAAAAATCTATACAAGGAAAACTAGTGAAAGGAACACACACACAAATGAAAGGGTATTCCATTCTCATGGACTGGAAAAATTAACATTGTTAAAATGGTAATAGTACCCAAAGCAATTTAAAGATTCGATGCGATCCCTATCAAACTACCAATGACATTATTCGAAGAAATAGAAAAAATTTCCTAAAATTAATATGAAACCATCAAACACCCTGAAGCAATCCTGAGTAAAAAGAACAAAGCTGGAGGCATCACACCACCTGACTTCAAAATATATGACAAGGCTATAGACTGGACATGGTGGCTCAGGCCTATAATCCCAGCACTTTGGGAGGCCAAGGCAGAAGGATTGCTTGAGCCCAGGAGTTCAAGACCAGCTTGGCCAAGATGGCAAGACAGCTCTACTAAAAATACAAAATTAGCCCAGTGTGGTGGTGGCGCACACCTGTAATCCTAGCTACTCAGGAGGCTGAGGCACGAGAATCACTTGAACCCAGGAGGTGGAGGTTGCAGTGAGCTGAGACTGTGCCACTGCACTCCAGCCTGGGCAACAGAGTGAGACCCTGTCTCTCTCTCTCTCTCTCTCTCTCTCTCTCTATATATATATATATATAAAACATACATACATATATATGTATGTATGTGTTATATGTGTACATACAACAAGGCTATATTAACCAAAACAGCATGGTATTTGTATAAAAATAGACACACAGACCCATAGAATAAAATAGAGAACCCAGAAACAAATTCACATATTTATAGCCAAGTAAACGAAGGCACTAAGAATATACACTTTGGAAAAGACACCCTCTTCAATAAATGGTACTGGGTCCACCAGCCTCTGGACAAGTCTTTCCACCAAAGGCTCATTCTCTTCTGGGAGGTTCTTTGTATCCCCTTGTCCCCCGACCCCCAGGCAGCGACAGAATAAGTGTTTGTATGGATTTTTCAAAAATTAATAAATATACTGGGGAAACTGGATATCCATGTGCAGAAGAATGAAACTTGGACCCCTATCTCTCACCATATACAAAAATCAACTCAAAATGGATTAAAGACTTAAATGTAAGAAACAAACTATAAAACTGCTAGAAGACATAGGCAAAATAGGACGTTGGTCTGGGCAAAGACTTTTTTGTGTAAGATTTCAAAAGCGTCCAGGCGCGGTGGCTCATGCCTGTAATCCCAGCACTTTGGGAGGACGAGGCAGGCGAATCACTTGAGGTCGGGAGTTCAAGACCAGCCTGACCCAACATGGAGAAACCCCATCTCTACTAAAAATACAAAATTAGCCAGGCATGGTGACGCATGCCTGTAATCCCAGTTACTCAGGAGGTGAGGCTAAGGCAGGAAAATCGCTTGAACCCAGGAGGCGGAGGTTGCGGTGAGCAGAGATCATGCCATTGCACTTCAGCCTGGGCAAGAGCGAAACTCCGTCTCAAATTAAAAAAAAAAAAAAAAAGATTTCAAAAGCACAGGCAACCCAAGCAAAAATAGACAAATGGTTACATCAAGCTAAAAAGTGTCTGCATAGAAATGGAAACAATCAACAAAGTGAAGAGACATTCTGCAGAATGAGAGAAAATATTTGCAAACTACCCATCCAACAAAGGATTAATAACTAGAATATATGAGAAACTCAAACAACTCAATAGCAAAAAAAGAAAAATTTCACTTTAAAAATGGACAAAAGATCTGAATAGATATTTCTCATAAGAAGACATACAAATGGCCAACAGGAATATGGAAAACTGCTCAACATCACTAAGCATCAGAGAAATGCAAATCAAAACCACAAGAAGATATCATCTCACCCCAGTTAAAATGGCTTTTATCAAAAAGACAGGAAATAATTAATGCTGGCAAGGATATGGAGAAAGGCAACCCTTGTATGCTGTTGGTGGGAATGTAAATTAGTACAACCATTATGGAAAACTGTATGTAGGTTCCTCAAAAACCAAAAATAGAACCATGGTATGATCCAGCAATACCACTACTGGATATATGTATATTGAAGAGATATCTGCACTCCCATATTTTATTGCAGCATTATTCACAGTAGCCAAAATATGAAATGAATCTAAGTACCCGTCAATGATGATTGCATAAAGAAAATGTGGTAGAAATACATAATGGAATAGTTTTCTGCCATAAAAAAGAATAGGGCTGGGTACTGTGGCTCATGCCTGTAATCCCAGCACTTTGGGAGGCAGAGGCTGGTGGATGGCTTGAGCCCAGGAGTTCAAGACCCGCCTGGGCAACATGGTGAAACCCCATTTCTAAAAAAAAAACAAAACGAAAATTAGCCAGGTGTGGTGGGTTACCACTGTAGTCCCAGCTACTTGGGAAGCTGAGGTGGGAGGATCACTTGAACCTAGAAGCCTTGATCAAGCCACTACATTCCAGCCTGGGCAACAGAGTGAGACCCTGTCTCAAAAACACACACAAAAAAGAACTGGAGGTTATTATGTTAAGTGAAATATGCCAAGCGCAGAAAGGTAGAAAGGTATGTATCACACGTTCTTACTTATATGTAGGAGCTTAAAAAAAAAAAAAAAAAAAAAAAAAAAAAGGTGGATCTCATGAGGATGGAGAGTAGACTGATGCTTACCAGAGGCTAAGAAGAGTAGGTGGAAGGAGGGGATGAAGAGAAGTTGATTAATGGGTACAAATAAACAGTTTGATTGAAGAAATAAGACCTAGCACTTGATAGATCAGTAGGATAGCTACAGTTTATAATTATCTATTGTATATTTCTTTTCTTTTTTTTTTTGAGACAGAGTTTCACTCTGTCACCCAGACTGGAGTAAAGTGGCACGATCTCAGCTCACTGCAACCTCCACCCCTGGGTTCAAGTGATTCTCCTGCCTCAGCCTCCAGAGTAGCTGGGATTATAGGCTCCTGCCACCATACCTGGCTAATTGTTGTGGTTTTAGTAGTGACGGGGTTTGGCCATGTTGGCCAGGCTCCTGACCTCAGGTGAGCCACCCGCCTCGGCCTACCAAAGTGCTAGGATTACAGGCATGAGCCACCGCTCCCAGCCTCTGTTGTATATTTCAAAATAGCTTAGAAGAGATTAATTGTATTGTTTCTAGCCTAAAGAAAAGACGAATGTTCCAGATGATAGATGTCCCAATTACACTGATTCAATCTTTACAAATTACATGAAAGTATTAAATTATCATATGTACCCTGAAAATATGTACCTTATGTATCAATAAAAATTTAAATATTTTTAAAGTGAGGGGAAAAGGGGAACCTGTTTTCATAAATGTAAAGAATTATTTTTAGAGAAATGCTCATGGGTGTTTTTAAAACAGAACACAAAGGTAATTTTCTAACTCACATAAAGAAGTTTGTTTTGGCCTAAAAAAGAATATATTCAAAAAGAAAAAATTGGGAACTTTTCTGCTTCAGTAAGCCTAGAATATCTGGAATTCTAGAAGGTATGGGCAATTCTAGAAGGTATCTGCTGGACATGGCTTAAATTGGGTCAAGCTGATGGTTGAACTAAAAAGCATCTGAAGAGTCCCTCTATGGCTGGGTGCGGTGGCTCATGTTTGTTATCCCAGCATTTTGGGAGGCCGAGGCAGGTGGATCACCTGAGGGCAGGAGTTCGAGACCAGCCTGACCAACGTGGTGAAACTCCATCTCTACTAAAAATACAAAATTAGCTAGGTGTGGTAGTGCATACCTGTAATTCCAGCTACTCAGGAGGCGAAGGCAGGAGAATTGCTTGAACCCGGAAGGTGGAGGTTGCAGTGAGCCGAGATGGCGCCATTGCACTCCAGCCTGGGCAACAAGAGCGAAACTCCATCTCAAAAAAGAAAAAAAAAAAAAGAGTCCCTCTAACTCCTGGGTCAAAGGCGGCACAGGTGAGCCCTGCACTGACAATGTTAAAGGCCTCATTGTCTCTTTTGAATGTTTAGATAGGTAATCTGAAAATTACATTAACAAAATATTTTGCATGAACTTAAAAATAACTCTGCAGAACACACTCTAAGTCTTTGTAGTTTTTTACACACCCAAGTGAATTATTCTTGCATGCAAAATTGACTGGTGAGAGATCTTACTATTGCGTAACAAACACAGAAAAATGTGAATTGTGTTCTATTTGATGTTGTCAGGTGCAGCAAATTTATTAAAACTTAGAAAATAAGGCTGGACTCAAACTCCTGGGTTCAAGTGATCCTCCTGCCTCAACCTCCTAGGACAACAGGCACATGTCACCAGGCCCAGCTCAGAAAAGAATTCTATTCTTTTGGAAGGGGGAGGGGTTCTCATGCTGTGGCCCAGCCCGGAGTGCAGTGGCATGATCATAGCTCACTGCAGTCTCAAACTCCTGGCCTCAAGCAATCCTCCCTTCTCAGCCTCACAACTAGCTAAGACTACAGGGGTGCACCACCACACCGGGATTATTTTTTTTTTTTAATTTTTTTTAGAGACAGGGTCTCACTATGTTGTCCAGGCTGGTCTCTAACTCCTGGGCTCAAGTGATCCTCCCATCTCAGCCTCTCAAAGTGCTGGAATAACAGGCTCAAGCCACTGTGCCCAGCTATTTCTTCCACTATTTTTTTTTTTTTTTTTGAGACAGAGTCTCGATCTGTCACCCAGGTTGGAGTGGAATGGCGCAATCTCAGCTCACTGCAACCTCTGCCTCCCGGGTTCAAGCAGTTCTCCCACCTCAGCCTCCAGAGTAGCTGGGACTACAGGCAGGTGCCACGATGCCCAGCTTTTTTGTATTTTTAGTAGAGATGGGGTTTCACCATGTTGGCCAAGCCAGTCTCAAACTCCTGACTTCAAGTGATCCGCTTGCCTCAGCCTCCCAAACTGCTGGGATTACAGGCATGGGCCACCACACCTGGCCCACTAACATTTATTTCCCTTTTTTTGTGTTTCAATTTTTTGTTGTTGTTGTTCTTTTTCTTCCATTAACTTTGAAAAGGTATTTTAAAGTATTTTAAATACAAAGAGATCTATACCATTATGCACTGTTAGTGGAAATGAAAAATTATGACAGCATTTCTGGCAAGCAATTTGGCAAGAACCTCAAATGTGTTTATTTCATTTGACCCCAATAGTTTTTATCTGTTTGTTTGTTTGAGACACGGTCTCACTATGTTGCTTAGGCTGGTCTCAAACTCCTGGTCTCAAGTGATCCTCCTGTCACAGCCTCCTGAGTAGCTGGGATTACAGGCATGCACCATGGTGCCTGCCTAATTCAATAGTTCTATTCTAGGAATCTATACTTTAAAAGTTTGTGTGGCCGGGCGCGGTGGCTCAAGCCTGTAATCCCAGCACTTTGGGAGGCCGAGACGGGCGGATCACGACGTCAGGAGTTCGAGACAATCCTGGCTAACACGGTGAAACCCCGTCTCTACTAAAAAATACAAAAAACTAGCCGGGCGAGGTGGTGGGTGCCTGTAGTCCAGCTACTCGGGAGGCTGAGGCAGGAGAATGGCGTAAAAACCCGGGAGGCGGAGCTTGCAATGAGCTGAGATCCGGCCACTGCACTCCAGCCTGGGCGACACAGCAAGACTCCGTCTCAAAAAAAAAAAAAAAAAAAAAAAGTTTGTGTGTGTGTAATTGTAATGAAAAATAATGAAAAATTAGAACAACAAATGAATAGTTAAATTGTTGCATATGATATTATGTAACAATAAAATTTTGAGGAATATTTAGTAATGTGTCCAACTCATGATTTTTAAATGTGAATATCCTTATTGATTTTTTCTAATTTTTTTTTCTTTTTTTTGAGACAAGAGTCTGGCTCTGTTGCCCCAGGCTGGAGTGCAGTAGCAACATCTCAGCTCACTGCAACCTCCTCTCCCAGGTTTAAGTGATTCTTGTGCCTCAGCCTCCAGAGTGGCTGGGACTACAGGCATGTACCACCAGGCCTGGCTAATTTTTGTATTTTTAGTAGAGATGGGGTTTTGCCATGTTGGCCAGGCTGGTCTCAAACTCCTGACCTCAGGTGATCAGCCTGGCAGCCTCACAAAGTGCTAAAATTACAGGTATAAGCCACCGAGCCCAGCCTGATATGCTCCTTAAAAATTAAAATAATGGCCAGGCAGAGTAGCTCATGCCTGTAATCCCAACACTTTGGGAGGCCAAGACGGGCGGATCACCTGAAGTTAGGAGTTCGAGACCAGCCTGGCCAACATGGCAAAACCCCGTCTCTACTAAAAACACAAAAAATCAGCCAAGTAGCTGGACGCGGTGGATCACGTCTGTAATTCCAGAACTTTGGGAGACCAAGGCAGGTGGTTTACGAAGTCAAGAGATTGAGACTATCCTGGCCAACAAGGTGACCCCATATCGACTAAAAATACAAAAATTAACTGGGCTTGCTGGCACCTGCCTGTCAGTTCCAGCTACTCCAGAGGCTGAGGCAGGAGAATCGCTTGAACCTGGGAGGCGGAGGTTGCAGTGAGTAGAGATTGTGCCCCTGCACTCCAGCCTGGCCACAGAGCTAGATTCCGTCTCAAAAAAAAAAAAAAAAAATTAGCCAGGCGTGGTGGCGGGCGCCTGTAATCTCACCTACTTGGGAGGCTGAGGCAGGTGGATCACCTGACATCAGGAGTTAGAGACCAGGCTGGCCAACATAGCGAAACCCCCGTCTCTACTAAAAATTCCAAAAATTAGCCAGGCGTGGTGGGAGGCGCCTATAATCCCAGCTATTCCAGAGGCTTAGGCAGGAGAATCGCTTGAACCCAAGAGGCGGAAAGTGCAGTAAGCCAAGACTGTGCCACTATACTCCAGTCTGGGTGACAGAGCGAGACTCTATCTCAAAAAAAAAAAAAAAGTTACAAACACTATTGAGGTATAATTCATTTGTTGGCATTATTTTTATTTATTTATTTAAATTTTGAGACAAAGTCTCGTTCTGTCGCCCAGGATGGAGTGCAGTGGAGCGATCTCGGCTCACTGCAAGCTCCGCCTCCTGGGTTCAGGAGATTCTCCTGCCTCAGCCTCCTAAATAGCTGGGATTACAGGCATGTGCCACCACACCCGGCTAATTTTTGCAATTTTAGTAGAGACGAGGTTTCGCCATGTTGGCCAGGCTGGTCTTGAACTCCTGACCTCAAGCGATCCACCCGCCTCAGTCTCCCAAAGTGTTGGGATTACAGGCGTGAGCCACCTTGCCCGGACTTTTTTTTTTTTTTTTTTTTTACCTAATATATGATGGAATCCTTACATGAAAGTATACATACAAATAATCTACCTCTGCCTTTCATCTTTAAAAAAAATGTTTCATGATATTTCATGATGTGAAGTACTTTGGACTTCATAAATAAATTTTATTATTTGTAGAATTCTAATTGAATGGATGTAACAATATAGTACCTTAGAAAACAATATTTGCAGCCAGGCGGGGTGGCTCACGCCTATAATCCCAGCACTTTGGAAAGCTGAGGCAGGCGGATCACGAGGTCAAGAGATTGAGACCCTCCTGGCCAACATGGTGAAACCCTGTCTCTACTAAAAAATACAAAAATTAGTTGAGTGTGGTGGCATGCACCTGTAGTTCCAGCTACTCCAGAGGCTGAGGCAGGAGAATCACTTGAACCTGGGAGGTGGAGGTTGCAGTGAGCTAAGATCGCTTGAACCCAGGAGGCGGAGGTTGCAGTGAGCCGAGATCGTGCCACTGCACTCTAGCCTGGTGACAGAGCAAGACTCCATCTCAAAAAAAGAAAGAAAGAAAGAAAAGAAGGAAGGAAAGAAGGAAGGAAGGAAGGAAGGAAGGAAGGAAGGAAGGAAGGAAGGAAGGAAGGAAGGAAGGAAGGAAGGGAGGGAGGGAGGGAGGGAGGGAGGGAGGGAGGGAGGGAGGAAACAATATCTGCAGTGGGTTGTTGACTAATTTTGTGTGTCGGTCTGTCCATCTGGATGCATACAAGAGTTTTCAGAAGGATATACACCAAAATAGTAATAGTGATGATGTCTAAGTAGTGGGATTATAGGTGATTTTCTTCACTATTCTCAGCTGTACTTATTCAAGTATTCTGTAAAACTACTATATTACTTTTACATTAAAGAAAATTATTAGTAAGTTTCTCCATTGATATAGTTTGGATCTGTGTCCCCAGCCAAATCTCATGCTGAAATGTAATCCTCAGTGTTGGAGGTAGGGCCTGGTGGGAGTTGATTGGCTCGTGGGGTTGGATTTCTAATGAATGGTTTTGCACCATTTCTTGGTGCTGTCCTCTCAATAATGAATGAGTTCTCTGGCGGCGATCTGGCTGTTTATAAGTATGGCACCTTGCCCTCTCTCTTGCTCGGTTTTCACCATGTGGTGTGCCTGCTCCTGATTCGCCTTCCACCATGAGTAAAATCTCCTTGAGGCCTCCCCAGAAACAGATGCCATTATGCTTCCTGTGCAGTTTGCAGAACCGTGAGCCAATTAAACCTTTTTTCTTTACAAATTACCAGTCTAGCTGGACGTGGTGGCTCATGCCTGTAACCCCAGCACATTGGGAGGTCGAGGCAGGAGGATCACCTTAGGTCAGGAGTTCAAGACCAACATGAAGAAACTCCATCTCTACTAAAAATACAAAATTAGCCAGGCATGGTGGTGCATGCCTGTAATCCCAGCTACTCGGGAGGCTGAGGCAGGAGAATCGCTTAAACCTGGGAGGTGGAAGTTGCGGTGAGCCAAGATTGCGCCATTGTACTCCAGCCTGGGCAACAAGAGCGAAACTCCATCTCAAAAAAATAAAAAATAAAAAATAAATAAATAAATTACCCAGTCTCGGCTATTTCTTTATAGCAATGCAAGAACAGACTAAAAAATCCATTCAGTTGAGTAAAAGGGTTCCAGGCACTAAATATGAGCTTTAGCATCAACATCATTAAGGAAGATGCTCTACTGGGGTAGCTTCAGCAGGCAGCTGAGGCCATCTCATTCCCGGGCTTAACCAGGCCCGGCCTCTGCTCATAGTATGTGTCCACTTGGGATGTCCCCCATTCTGCCCCTCCAAACCCCCTCCTTCCTTCAAAGCCCAACCCAACTCCCATCTCCTCCAGGCAGCCTATTGGGATTATTCCAGCCTATCTTACACTTAGGTGTATCCTCATTGTTTTCTGGTTTCTTGTCTCTTCATTCCAATCAGATCATAGGCATCCTGAGGGTAAAACTCTTGATTATACTTACTCATATTCTTCACAATGCCTAGTACTGCAGTGAACATGTAGCAGACACCTAACAAATATTTGTTTGTTCTTAAAAGAGCTAATAAATGAGTATAACACAAGGAGCATTTAAAAAACAAACAAAAAAAGAGATAATAAAGGTGAAAATAATGTTTGCCACATTGTAGGTAATCAATACATGCTTATTGTACCTGAATGGATAATTTATCTACTCAAAATTAACAAATCATAAAAGAAATAACCACTCACTGGCAGAGAAGGTAAGAGCAAAAGCCCCAGGATACCGGGAACCAGATATGGAGTAAGGAAGAGCCACACCTCTCCTAGCTGTGCTGGCTGGTAAAGATTACACTTTGGGCTAGGCAGAAGTGGTGGCTCACGTCTGTAATTTCTGCACTTTGGGAGGCTGAAGTGGGAGGACTGCTTGAGCTCTGGAGTTTGAGACCAGCCTGGCCAGCATAGTGAGACCCTCATCTCTACAAAAAACATTAAAATTAGCCAGATGTGGTGGTGTGAACCTGTAGTCCCAGCTACTCAGGAGACTGAGACGGGAAGATCACTTGAGCCTAGGAGTTCGAGGCTGCAATGAGCTATAATTGCACCACTGCACTCCAACCTGGGCAACAGAGTGAGATCTTGTCTCAAAAAAATTAATTAATTAAAGTAAATTTGAGGCAGGCTGTGGTGGCTCACGCCTGTAATCACAGCACTTTGGGAGGCCAAGGCAGGCAGATCACCTGAGGTCAGGAGTTTGAGACCAGCCAGACCAATATGGTGAAACCCCATCTCTACTAAGAATATAAAAATGAGGTATGGTGGCATGTACCTGTAGTCTCTCATACTCAAGAGGCTGAGGCAGGAGAATAGCTTGAACCTGGGAGGTGGAGGTTGCAGTGAGCCAACACAGCACCACTGTACTCTAGCCGGGATGACCGAGCAAGACTCCATCTCAAAAAATAAAATAAGATAAAAAATGAAGTAAATTTGGCTGGGCGCGGTGGCTCATGCCCGTAATCCCAGCACTTTGGGAGGCCGCGGCGGGCGGATTACCTGAGGTCGGGAGTTCGAGACCAGCCTGACCAACATGGAGAAACCCCGTCTGTACTAAAAATACAAAATTGGCCGGGTGTGGTGGCACATGCCTATAATCCCAGCTACTAGGGAGGCTGAGGCAGGAGAATCGCTTGAACCTGGGAGGTGGAGGTTGCGATGAGCCGTGATCGTACCATTGCACTCCAGCCTGGGCAACAAGAGTAAAACTCCATCTAAAAAAAAAAAAAAAAAAAATGAAGTAAATTTGAAAGATTACATTTCAAAGGAATGTGAACACCTAGACGTAGAATACTTTTACTAAAAGACAATAGGGGTGATAAATTAGATTGCTTCATCAGATTAATTCAGTCTTCATGCAGGAAACATCTTCAAACTGCTTTAGATTGAAAGGACATTTTCCATCATCTTAACCAGTTTGTTTGCCAACATAGGATTTAATTTTCTATATAGGCCTCTGCATTTTACCTGTCCTTCTCTCCATGCATACTATCTGCCTCCCAAGCAGACAGCTAAATTTGATTTTTCCTAAAGATTCAAAAAAAAAAATCTTTCAGGCTGGACATAGTGGCTCATGCCTGTAATCCCAGCACTTTGGGAGGCCAGAGTGAGTGAACTGCTTGAGGCCAGGAGTTCGAGACCAGCCTAGGCAACACAGCAAGACCCCGTCTCTACGAAAAAATAAAAAAAGAATTAGCTGGGTGTGGTGATGTGCACCTGTGGTCCCAGCTACACAGCAGGCTGAGGCAGAGGATTTCTTGAGCCGAGGAGGTCAAGGTCGCAGTGAGCCATGTTCTCGTCACTGCACTCCAGCCTGGGTGACAAAGTGAAACCCTGTTTCCCCTGCACCGCCCGCCACCAGCCAAACACACACACACACACACACACACGCACACACACACACACCCCCCTCAAAAAACTTCCATGTCTTTTCAGTTAACTTTTAAACAAGCCCAGCAGGACTGAATTATGCGGCATAATTTTGGGACATTTCTGCCCAGGTTCATGAGTCTATCCACCTGCTCTAAAACCTGAAAGACCTTGATCAGGAATCAAAGTGATATATGCTGTACTTGGAGACAAAGCTTAAAAAGACACATCTCCAAAGGAAAGCAAAAATATTTATTTAAATTCATTCTAAAATATTATCTTCCCAGGTGCTCTCTCTATTCAATGTCTTCATCACCATCCATACAGAGATGGTTCACAAATTTATATCTCCAGTGCAAGGCTCTGTGTCCTCAGGTTTCAAACTCGATTATACAACTGACAACTTGCCTTGTCCTCCTGGGATTCTCAAAGGCATCCAAACTTAACATGAATTCATGCTTTCCCCACTCCCCACACTCACCGATACTCCTAACTTGGTTTCTATGGTCCCCTATCCCATTGAGCTAGTCATCTGGTTGAACAAGCCTGAAAGGCAGAAGTCATCCATGACAGCTCTCTCTCTCTCGCCTCCATGCCCACACCATCCCTCAATTCTGTCAAAACTCTCCAGTGTCCTCCATCTTCCCCACATTATTCAGGCAAACTTTGTCTAATTTAATAACCTCCTAACCAGTCTATCTAGAGCCCTTCTGACCCCAGCCAAACCTATATACCATATTACAGCAAAAGCACATATTTTTAAAAGGTCAAGTGAAGCAGTGGAAGTGGAGAAGGAACAAAGAAATCTGCAACTGGTTGTGATCAATTAGTTGTAAACACCACTGCACTCAGACCAGCTGCAAAATTTTTTGTTGTTGTTGTTTTGAGATAGAATTTCACTCTTGTTGCCCATGCAGGAGTGCAATGGCGCAGCCTTGGCTCACTGCAACTTCCACTTCCTGGGTTCAAGCAATCCTCCTGCCTCAGCCTCCCAAGTAGCTGGGACTATGAGCGCCCACCACCACGCCTGGCTAAGTTTTGTATTTTTAGTAGAGACAGGGTTTCACCATGTTGGCCAGGCTGGTCTCAAACTCCTGACCTCAGGTGATCCGTCTGCCTTGGCCTCCCAGAGTGCTGGGATTACAGGCATGAGCCACCGCACCCGGCCTGCAAAATTTTTAATACATATTATACCCCTTGACCTCCACGATCACAGAAACTTTGCTATATATTGTTTTCTTGACTTAAAACACTCTTCTCTTCTTAATAACTCCAACTCCTCCACTTTTCTGCTCAAGCATCAGTTTCCCAGAGAAGCTTTTATTGGTTTTTATGACCAGGTCAAATTCCTATCTCCTAGTACTTTGTAGAGTCCTTCATAGTGCTCATCAAGTTGTAATCTGACACACATATATATATGTATGTGTGTTATTATATTGTCTCCCTCACTAGTCTAAGCCATAAAGTAATGGATCATGTCCAGTTTTTTTTCTCCCCACTACATCCAAACACCTAGCATGGTGTCTGGTACACAGAAGTGGTCAAGAAATATTCACTGGGTAAATAAATGCATAAGTTAAAATATAAATAACCAACATAAAATCCTTTTCAAGAATAAGATTTTATGACAGATCTCAACCAGTAGAAAAATAAAACATTTTCTAGAATGAAAGAACATATGAAAAATGCCTGGCACATAATAGGTTCACAATTTTGTAAAAATTCATCTGCTTTATGATTTTCATAGAGTCAATATCTGCAACCTGCCTTTCTATGTATTTATGGAGAGCAGGACCAAAGCAATGTAATTTGCTGCTAGGATGCCAGTACTAAAGTGTTTCTTTTTGTCTGTTTCTGCTTCCTGAACATACTTTGCTTTGTGTAAATTTACCATGACCACACAAAACATATCAGACAAAATGAAAGACAGAGTTGCAAGAATTTCCAACTGGTTAGCAGGGCAGGATGCCTTGGAAAACAAAGTGTGGGGCTTCCCACTATATATAACCAGCTGTCTAGTCTTAAGGCAAAGATAAGTAATATCTTCTAGGAGCTGGGCATGATGGCTCATACTTGTGATCCTAGGACTTTGGGAGGCCAAGGCAGGAGGATCGCTTTAGCTCAGGAGTTTGAGACCAGCCTGGGCAACACAGAGAGACTCAGTCTCTTAAAAAAAAAAAAAAAGAAAGAAAGAAAAGAAAAAGAAAGAAAGAAAAAAATAAGAATATCTTCTAGAAAGGGAATTATCTTTAAATACAGTCCAGAGAATTCAGGATTTCAAGTTTAGCTTCCTCGATGTGTGAGTGAGACACTCAAAGGGATAGAAGATGAAGTGTTTAATCTGCGTGAGTTCGCTTAAGGACACATCCCAATAAGGAAAAGCTGTGGGGCGTATGATTGTTTTATAAAACAGTGAGAAGAGAATTGTTTGGCACTGTTTGCATACGACAGGCTCATAATTCATTTCTTTAAATATGAATCCCGAAATCAACCCATCTAAAATTATGTTTCCTACCAAGATTGCTTAGTTACTACACATAGGAAAGTGCACAGGCCTGGAGGCAGCACTCTCAGCTCTTCTGAGACACTCAGTTGCTCTTTTATTTACAAGAATCCTCGTCAAGACACTCCATTCCTGTCCCATTTCTCTGCCACTAATTGACTCTGTGGCTGTAACAGGGTCTCAGTTCTTCATGTATAAATTGAGATTGGATTTTTTTAAGTCCTTAAAGTTCCCTCCAGCTCCCAGTCCTTTGATTCAGGCCTGAATTCCAGCCAGTGGATTAGAGTATCAAGTCACCTACACAGTTCGTCAAGTTGCATGAGCATTTAATGAAGAGTTTCCCTAATCTTTGGAAGAGTCTGTTCATAGGAGTAATTTATGCCACCTTAATAAAATGAGCAGAGGGGAAACCTGTTATTTCCTCATAGGTGCATAAGCAGCCCTGAAATGGGAGCTGACTAGAGGGGTGGGCTGGGAGACAGGAGTCTGCAGAGTCAGCCCATCATGAGGTTGATAGGGAAGTTTTACCCCCAGATGGCACTGGCCAGATTTCTCTTCACTATTGCTGCACGCTGCTGAGTTCACCAGTGTCACCTTCCTCAGCCTTAATCCTCAAGACTCAAAGAATATCAAGACTTCCACAGCACACTTGTCTTTTTTATTTTAATGGAATGAATGATGCCATACGTTTGTCATGTTTATAGAGCAGCTTTCCCTACATTAAAACACACACACACACAGATATAGATATAGCCCACTGGAGGCTTTTTATAAAAAACAAAACAAAAAACCCACAGATATATCTATATTATCTATCTATCTCTCTATCTATCTCTCTATCTATCTATCTATCTATCTATCTATCTATCTATCTATCTATCTATCTATCTTCTTTCAAGTAACACTCTGGCAGGATTATCCCACAACAGAAAGTGTCAAAGGCAAAGAGAAATGCCTTTACAGGAAGAACTTTTTAAAATAGAAAGCATGGATTCAAGCTGCCTCAATCACTGTGTGCTTCCTTCCCTGGCAGAGAGGAGAGACACTTCCTTCTTTCCTTTCCAAATGAAGCACCTTGTCCCTATTCAAGGCTTTACTATGGGCAGAAAGACCAATGGCAACTTCTCGATCTATAGGAAAGTTTTATCTGTTCAACTAACCTACCAGAAAAATACTCTGTTGAATTACTTCACCGTTCTTTTATAGATGATACACAAATTGCCTTGCCCAGGATACTTTTTAAAAAAATGTTACACAAAACAGAGCATGTCAAAATAATATAATACCTATAAGATAAGATGTCTAAAATGTAGCAAAGTATAATTTGCCTAAGATTGTAATGTTATAAATTGAGACATGTACTTGGCTATAATCTACATTTGTCATTTCTTGGACAAACTTTTTGTCAACTCTCTTCTAAATTACATTTGCCTATGTGCCTTGAATTAAAAAATGGTTTTAATCTTAAATAAACATGAGAAAAAAGTATTTTTCTATTTTGAAAGCCCACAAGGCCAGGCACGGTGGCTCATGTCTGTAATTCCAGCACTTTGGGAGGCCGAGGGGGGTGGATCACAGGATCAGGAGTTCAAGACCAGTCTAGCCAATATAGTGAAACCCTGTCTCTACTAAAAATACAAAAAATTGGTCAGGCATGGTGGCGGGCGCCTATAATCCCAGCTTCTTGGGAGGCTGAAGCAGGAGAATGGCTTGAACCCAGGAGGCGGAGGTTGCAGTGAGTGGAGATCACGCCACTGCACTCCAGCCTGGGTGACAGTGTAAGACTCTGTCTCAAAAAAAGAAAAAGCCCACAATATGAGCTCATTCTTTCAGTATCCAGTCCTACAACCTCACCTGGAGTATTTTTAGCCTAAGCCAATCTTTCAATATTTACTTTGTGTATGTAAATAATACATGTTCCTGTAAGTAGTGCTACTTACATTCTAAAAAAGCCTTGATTCTAATTACCCTACTGTTGTCTTAAGGGTTCCAGCTCAAGTTTCCTGCGTGAGTAGAGGCACCGCCCTCATTCTATTTGATTCATTATGAATAACACAAGGATAATGATGCTTGTAATTACTGACAATTTGCCACCTTCTTTGAAGTTCCCAAAAGCAAAATGCTCCAAATGTATGCTCACAATTGTTTATTAGTTGGTCAGCTTACAAAGCCAATTTTAGCTTCCTCAAAATTAAATGGCATTTGTTCATTTTAAAAATTTGAGTGACAACGTTTCTAAGTTAAACCCAGGAGGCTGGGCTCAGTGGCTCATGCCTGTAATCCTAGCACTTTGGGAGGCCAAGGTGGGCAGATCACTCGAGGTCAGGAATTCAAGACCAGCTTGGCCAACATGGCGAAACACCGTCTCTACTAAAAACACAAAAATTAGCCAGGTGTGGTGGTGGGCACCTGTAATCTCGGCTACACGGGAGGCTGAGGCAGGTGAATCGCTTCAATTCAGGAGACCAGGAGGTTGCAGTGAACCGAGATCACAACAATGCACTCCATCCTGGGTGATAGAGCGAGACTCTGTCTCAAAAAAAAAAAACAACAACCAAAAACAAACCACAGTGTATATGCATGGATACATAAACTGAAAAGTACCATTATTAATGAAAGTCAGCATGTAACAACTGTTGTTTTAGGATAATTATTACTAATGTTGAAAATAATCAAATCTCACCAAATAAAAAGAGATTATTTTCCTTATAAGGCGGATTATGTGTCTCAGTGATAGTGATTCAAAAATGATCATTTCAAACTGCTTAACATTTTTGAGGATCCAATGTCTAAAGGTCTCTCTGCTCCCTGGCCTTCTCATTTCCTACTATATTATAGATTAAATCTCCTAACATTGTTTTGAAAACCTTCGTCTGGCCTTCCTTCTGACTCTACATTCTATTTTTACTTAGTAAATTTATTGACAGTTTGATACCTAAAGCTTCATGTCTATTTTCATCCATCTCCATAGTAACAAAACCAGTGTTTAGTTACACTGGTTTAGCTACATTAAGAACACTGTAAAACATTAGACCAAAGACAAATCATAGCCAAAAAGAAATTGTTTTCTAAGCACCAACTCTGAGTCAGTCTGGTACATTTGATCTAGATTCCATCATCAACATTTTTGTAATAGAATTAGCTGTGCCCTTTAAATCACCCCTCTTGGAGAAATGACGTAAAGTTGATGGTAAAATTGTACATTATCCTGAAGGACTGCTCAAGATGTAATGGCAAAGACAAATAATTACCTAGACTAAAATCCAAAGGGAAGACAAATTATGGGATCAAGTGGAGCTTCCCATGACTTGAGCAAAACTATTACTTCCGTCAAGGGAGCAATTCCCTTTCCCAGCAGGAAACTCACCGAAACTTCCCTGAGTCACTTGCAAACAATGTTGTTATAAATGTGACATGAACTCTCATCCACAATCATAATCCCATAATTTATTAATGTCAATTTTAAGCCCCCTGTGATTATTTCATGGGCCTACAAGTTATCTGGATAAAGACGACAGACTCCAAATGATATTTAGCCAAGTGACAGTAATCCTGAAGATCCCTGCCTGGGAGGGCTGACCACCACTGCATAGTTACTTACATGTTTACAAGTCAGTTTCCCCAGCACCTATCATTATAATGTTCAGGTGTTGTAACACATCAATTACAACAGGAGAGACTGCCAAAGACTTACGCATGCTACAAAGTCACAATCTCCTTGGCAAATGATTCAGACAATTAAAATGGCAATAACATCAACAAAGTTGGTAAACCAAACCTTGTGTTAAAAAAAAAAAAAAAAGAAGAAGCTTTACTGTATGGAAAAAGAAAAGATTCTGGCCTAGAATCATAGAACTCTATACAAAGTTGGAAAGTGCCTTAGAGGTCATCCAGTTCAGCTACCCACTTGATGAAGAAATTTATTCTACAATATTCTTGACAAGTGGTTATTCAGTCTCTCCTTGTTTATATCCAGCGTCCCAGAGCAAAACTACAGCCACTGAGCCAAAATTTACTTTGCCGAAACTTGCACTCATTGACTCTGTTTTGCAGAGCTTTTGAATCAATTCTGCCACTCCCTTTACTAGTTTAGTTGGGTTTTTAAAAAATACATTATAATAATAATAGCAAACATTTATTGAATACTTACTACATGCTAGGAATTGGACTAGGTGTTTTTATACAAACTATCTTATTTATTTAGCGATTATGAGCATAAACTCTGGAGCCAGATTGTCTGAGTTAGAATTCCAACTCTGTCATTTATTAGCTGTAATCATCGGACAAGTCATTTAACCTCTCTATGCCTCAGTTCCTCAACAATATAAAATAGGGATAAACATAATAATAATGTCTACCTAGTAGGATTATGAAAATTAAATGCCAGTGTATGTAAAGTGTTTAGAACAGTGCCTAGCATATGATAAAAACTATAAAAATGTTGTTGTGTTACTCATTGTTATTATTATTATTTGAGACGGAGGCTTGCTCTGTCACCCAGACTGGAGTGCAGTGGCGTGATCTCAGCTCACTGCAACCCCTGCTTCCAGAGTTCAAGCGGTTCTCCTGCCTCAGCCTCCAGGGTAGCTGGGATTACAGGCATGCGCCACCACGCCTGGCTAATTTTTGTATTTTTAGTGGAGATGGGATTTCACCATGTTGACCAGGCTGGTCTTGAACTCCTGACCTCAGGTGATCCGCCTGCCTTGGTCTCCCAAAGTGCTGGGATTACAGGCATGAGCCACCATGCCTGGCCTATTACTACTCCCATTTTACAGATAAAGAGATTGAGGTTTAGTAAAAAGGTTAGGCAACTTGAGGATGGGATTTTCAATTATCCTTGTTAGATCACATCTGAAACCACTTTATTACCCAAAGTGTTTGCTATTTATTGTGCATTTGCTATTTTATTTAGCTTTGCACATTAGTCTCGCTCCCTCTTTTTTTTTTTTTTTTCCAGACAGGCTCCCACTATATTGCCCAGGCTCGTCTTAAACTCCTGAGCTCAAGTGATCCTCCAGCTTCAAAGCCTCCCAGTAGCTGAGATTACAGGCGCAGGCAATCAGGCCTGGCTTTAGTCTATTTTTAAACAGATTCAATTCCAGGAACTCTCTCCAGTGTTTGTTCTCCCGTGAAACAAAACAATCTAGCATTAATCCACAGATGGTAAAGGTGTGTTTGGAAAACAATATTACAAAATATATCAAGAATCATAAAATACTTCAAAGCATTTTTATTTTGAGACTGAGTCTTGCTGTGTTGCCTCGGCTTGACTGAAGTGCAACAGCTACTCACAGGCACTATCATTGCATACTACAGCCTCGAGCTCCTGGGCTCAAGCAATCATCCTGCCTCAGTCACCCAAGTAACTGGGACTGCAGGCACACACACCTTCACATCCCACTCTCAAAGTCTTAAATTCAATAATCTTTCTTATGAAAAGCTATCCTCCAGAAATAATTTAACAAAATGAATAAGCTACATACCCCCAGATTTTTCTTATAGCATTACCAGCTCCATTTCCCCAAATTATATTAGAGATAAATATTAGGGGTATAGCTAGGTAAATTATAATAAACATAAAAAGAAATTATATAGTTAATCAATAAAATCATGGAAAGAAATGCATGATATAATATTAAATAAAAGGCCAGGCACGGTGGCTCACATACGTAATCTCAGCATTTTGGAAGGCCAAGGCAGGAGGATTGCTTGAGGCCAGAAGTTCAAGACCTGGGCAGCACAGTGAGACCCTATCTCTACCAAAAAAAGCACAAAAATAAGCTGAGTGTGGTACCCCACACCTGTAGTCCTAGATACTTGTAGTCCTAGATACTTGTGAGAACAAGGCAGGAGGATCACTTGAGCCCAAAAGTTTGAGGCAGCAGTGACCTATGGTGGCACTACTGTACTCCAGCCTGGGCAACAGAGTCAGACACTGTCTCTAAAAAATAATAATAATAAAATTAAAGTTAAAATTAAAAAAAATATATATAAGGCCAGGCACAGTGGCTCAAGCCTGTAATCCCAGCACTTTGGGAGGCTGAGTTGGGTGGATCACAAGGTCAGGAGTTTGAGACCAGCCTGGCCAACATGGTGAAACCTCATCTCTACTAAAAATACAAAAAAAATTAGCTGGGTGTGTTGGCGTGCACCTGTAATCCCAGCTACTTAGGCTGAGGCAGGAGAATCGCTTGAAACCTGGTAGGCAGAGGTTGCAGTGAGCCAAGATCATGACACTGCACTCCAGCCTGGGTGACAGAGCGAGACTCCCCACACATATAGATATAAAAAATATATATATAAAACATATATATAGGCTGGGTGCAGTGGCTCACTTGGACAAGTTTTATATATATGTACGTACATTGTATATATGTATATATTATTTTATATATAATGTGTATATTTATATTCATATATTTTATATATATATAAAAAAATAGCAGGTTGAAACTGCAATGAACCGTGATCACACCACTGCACTCCTGTCTGGGCAACAGAGTGAGACACTGTCTCAAAAAAATAAATAAATAAAGATGTAAAAAGAACCTAGGGCTGGGCATGGTGGCTCACAGCTGTAATCCCAGCACAGCCCTTTGGGAGGCCGAGTGGGGCAGAACACCTGAGATCAGGAGTTAAGAGACCAGCCTGGTTAACCTGGAGAAACCCTGACTCTACTAAAAACTAAAAATACCAAAAAAAAAATTAGCTGGGTATGTTAGTGGGAGTCTGTAACCCCAGCTACTCGGGAGGCTGAGGCAGGAGAATCGCTTGAACCTGGGAGGCGGAGGTTGCAGTGAGCCGAGATTGTGCCATTGCACTCCGGCCTGGGCAACAAGAGGGAAACTGTCTCAAAACAAAAAAAGGGGCCGGGCGCGGTGGATTACACCTGTAATTCCAGCACTTTGGGAGGCCGAGGCGGGCAGATCACGAGGTCTGGAGACCAAGACCATCCTGGCTAAAACGGTGAAACTCCGTCTCTACTAAAAACACAAAAAATTGCCGGGCGCGGTGGCGGGCGCCTGTAGTCACAGCTACTCGGGAGGCTAAGGCAGGAGAATGCCGTTAACCTGGGAGGCGGAGCTTGCAGTGAGCCGAGATTGTGCCACTGCACTCCAGCCTGGAAGACAGTGCGAGACTCCGTCTCAAAAATAAATAAATAAATTAGCTGGGCGTGGTGGTGGGCATCTGTAGTCCCAGCTACTCGGGAGGCTGAGCCAGGAGAATGGCGTGAACCTGGGAGGCAGAGCTTGCAGTGAGCCGAGACTGTGCCACTGCACTCCAGCCTGGGAGACCTAGGGAGACTCCGTCTCAAAAAAAAAAAAAGAAAACCGACTACCACATGTTCTGATTTATAAGTGGGAGCTAAATGATGACAAATCATGAAAATAAGTCAGCAACAGACACTGAGGCTTCCTTGAGGGTGGAGGGTGGGAGCCAGGAGGGGGGCAGAAAAAATAACTGTTGATTAGTAAGTTTAATACCTGGATGATGAAATAATCTGTACAACAAACCCTCGTGACACAAGTTTACCTATATAACAAACCTGCACATGTACCCCTAAACCTTAAATTAAAAAAAAAAATGCACTTAAAAAAGTCACACTCCCCAGGAAAACAAAAAGCTACACATCTGGAGAAAATCTAGTACCCCAAGATTAATTACACAATGTGGTTGCAAGTGGTGCTAAGAACTATTAAGCTGATTTTAATAAAAAGGGCAAATATCTCTGATTCCATTTTTTCCAATAAATTCCTATAAGCAAGAGTACAGCACACTGTTTCCTTGTGTTAAGAGCTTCCTTTTTTTTTTCCATTTAGAATCTTTGAGCCATTACTGTGATTAAAATAGCACCGTATGCTATGTTTTGTTTTTGTCATTCAAGAGAAATGTAACTAATGCATTATCAAAATAAATATCTGAAACAACTATTGATATGCTGACAGATTATGGATGAAAATAAGCCAGTCTAAATGTAAATAAATCAATAAAATATGTAAGAACAATTAAAACTGGCCTTTGATGTTGATGTATTGTTTGAGAAATAAGAATATGAGATTTTATATATATATATATAGGAGTCTCTGCCTGACTCATAAAATTAGAGAACCCTACAGCTCTCCAAGCCCAGATATCTGTGGGCACTCTGCTATCCACAGTATAAAGAACCTGGCATGTACATTATGCAAGAGTGGAAACCAAGCCCAAACAGATCAGGGAAATAGTACTGTTTAAATTGCCATGCCAGCAATAGCACAACTGAAAATGACACCCCCACAGCATTGTTTTCTCCACACGGTGAATTTCACAAGTGTTCCCTCGTAGAGGGAGACATTTATGCCTGCAGCTTCCTCCTCCTCTGGGCCTCTCTCTGACTGTAATAAAGGAAAGAAGAGAGAGAAGCTGATCTGTTAGGTCTCCACGAGGCAGCGCCTGTCAGATTTCCATCATGCCAGGCCAGCGGGTACTGTGGCAAAATCACACTGTGGGCCAACAAGGGAGATAACCAACCGATTGCCTTCTAAGGCAGGCTGCCTTGCAAATGGTCTTGAAGTTGTGAGCAGAAGCCCTAGGGAGTTGCAGTGGCTAAATCCTGGCTTTAGATTAGCTAGCTGAGGAAGAAGGAGCCCCGAAGTGTTGATGACAATCTACTCCACCCACTCACCAGCTACCGGCCCTCCTCAGCCTCTCTTTCCTCTCTGTTTCTTTCTCTCACCGTCTTGACCATGGACTTCTATCTTTGCACTTTCCTTTTCTAAGTTTTCTTTAGAAACCAAAGTGGAGAGGATGAAAAAGAGGATCTTAGGCAGAGATGAAAAAGTTACTTTAGTGGCAGAAAAGAACAATGAACTAAAGGAAATGCAGGAATAATTGGGAAAGAGTCAAATAAAGAGAATAGCCATTTTGGACTGAATTGTGGTTCCTTAACAACTCAAAATCAGGTGCTCTTATAGAGAAAAGAAATGCCTCCTTTTGGCAGAAAAATCAGTAACTCACTATTGCACTGTTTACTGCACAATTTATCAGTGGAACTTATGAGTTAACACAGGACCTTTGGCCCTTTAGGTCCTGTTAGTCCAGAATCCCAGCCTGTTGGACTATGGAAATAATTTTGCTAGGGTCACAAAGGATTAAGCATGGAATTAAAAAGAAAAGGGAAGACAGCCAGGTACAGTGGCTCACATCTGTAATTCCAGCTACTCAGAAGGGTCCCTTGAGCTCAGGAGTTCAAACCCAGCCTGGGCAACACAGTGAGACCCTGTCTCTAAAAAATAAAGAGGAAGGGAAGACATATGGAACGAAAACAGCATTGCTGAAATTGATTTTTATTAAATAACCCAACATTTTTAAATGGGGATATGGCAATAAAATATTCAGGCTGAAAGGGGCTAAGAAGTGCTGCGTTAAAAAACAGTGACTTCTGGTCGGGAACGGTGGCTCACACCTGTAAACCCAGAACTTTGGGAGGCTGGGGCGGATGGATTACCTGAGGTCAGGAGTTTGAGACCAGCCTGGCCAACATGGTGAAACCCTGTCTCTACTAAAAATACAAGAATTAGCCAGGTGTGGTGGCACACACCTGTAGTCCCAGCTCTTCAGGAGGCTGAGGCAGGAGAATTGCTTGAACCCAGGAGTTGGAGGTTGCAAGGAACTGAGACTGTGTCATTGCACTCCAGCTTGGGGCAACAGAGTGAAACTCTGTCTCAAAGACAAACAAACAAACAACAAAAAAAGTGACTTCCTTTTCTCAGAAGAGGGAATTTGTGTCAGTGAATGGTTCCTATGGTCCATTTATCAGAAGAGATTCAATTGTAAAGTCTCAGAAAAGAGGCCTCTCAATTATCTTCAAACTAAAGGAACAGTGATTAATTCTGAGACACTACAGATGGATGTGTGAGTAAACAAACGTGGGCAGAAGGAGGAAGGTTAAGAAATGCTACCGCTGCTATTACGCCTGGTGTACAATTTTTTTCTTCCAGAGCTAATCATCCTAGCATCAGAAACAAAAGCTGAGGGATTAAGCTGTGTTCCAAGAACAGTTTTGATAATATTAATTACGTTGATAAATAAACTCAGAAACAACAAAAATAAATCAGGCCATTTTTCAGCTCCATTGAAAAGGCAGCATTTGCCAGATGGAAAAGGCCTCAGCAACAGAGGAAAAATTGCTTTCAATCTTCTAAAGAAAGTCTAACCATGAAGACCAAAGAAGACAAACAAAAAGTCTAGAATAAAGTCTTGCTTTATTCTATTTAATAAATTTTAATAAATACGGTGGTCTTTTGTAATGGAAAAAAAAACCCACTTTAATGACCGATATCTGTTGATTCTCTGGAATTATATGACAAAGTTAGGTAACAAGACTTTGCCTCATACATCTGTGCAGTGAACTAAAAAAGTAAAAAAAATAAAGAAAAAGAATTTGCCTCAAACTTAGTCATTTGGGCAGTCATCAAGGAAGGAACGCCGAGACTTTTTAATAACCTAATGTCTTTAGAAGCAAAGACCAGTCAGACAAGTTTCCAGATAGAGATAAAAATAAATCCAAAAAAAAACCACCAAAAAACAAAAAAGAGATCAGCATTAAATGGATAAGATAGAGCTTGCCAATGAAGAGAAAATGAGTAATTCTTGGTTCCATGTGAATTAAAAACTCACTGTTCAATTAAAAACTCAAATTATATCTCTGAAAGAACCATTGGGTTAAAAAAATTAAAAAATAATAAATAATAATACAAATTAAAAACTCAAATTAAAAACTCAACAAATCAATCAAATGAATTAAAAGCAATGTAAACTCTCCATTATCATTTAGGTGTCTAAACATGCTACTTCATCAGATCATTCTGGATTATAAACAGAACAATAATAGCTCATATATACGATTTTCTTTCACATCAAGATGTAAAATGGTTCAGAGAAATTATCTCATTAATCTCACACCACTTTGAAGAATAGGTAGTAAAACAAGAATTTAAAGCCAGCACTATCAGTTCAAAAATTGCTAACCTAACCATCTCATTGGATTAAGGTTGAGCCACCATTTGGGTGCATTACAGTCAGTGAAAAGATCACCTGAGGTATGGAGTTCGAGACCACCCTGGCCAACAAAGCAAAACCCCATCTCTACTAAAAATACAAAATTAGCCTGGCATGGTGGTGCACACCTGTAATCCCAGCTACTTGGGAAGCTGAGGCACCGGAATAACTTGAACCCTGGAGGTGGAGGCTGCAGTGTTCATGGCCGAGATCATACCGTTGCACTCCAGCCTGGTGACAGAGACCCTGTCTCAAAGAAAATATTTTTTGAAAAAAGTATATACACTGTAGGCAGAGCGCAGTGGCTCATGTTGCCGAGGTGGGCAGATCACCTGAAGTCAGGAGTTCAAGACCAACCTGGCCAACATGGTGAAATCCTGTCTCTACTAAAAATACAAAAATTAGCTGGGTGTGGTGGCACACACCTGTAATCCTAGCTACTCAGAAGGCTGAGGCAGGAGAATCATTTGAACCCAGGAGGCGAAAGTGGCAGTGAGCCAAGAAAAAAAATTCTAGGTCGGGCACAGTGACTCATGCTTGTAATCCCAACATTTTGGGAGGCCGAGGTGAGTGGATCACCTGAGGTCAGGATTTAGAAAACAGCCTGGCCAACATGGTGAAACCCCCGTCTCTACTAAAAATAACAAAAAATTAGCTGGGCGTGATGGTGAGTGCCTGTAACACCAGTTACTCGGGAGGCTGAGGCAGGAAAATCACATGAACCTGGGAGATGGAGGTTGCAGTGAGCCAAGATTGCACTATTGCACTCCAGCCTGGGCAACAAGAACAAAACTCTGTCTCAAAAAAAAAAAAAAAAAAAAAGAGAAAGAAAGAAAAAGAAAAAAAAATTCCAGAGATACCTTTGCATTTCCTTTTTACAAACATTTCTTTTTTAGGCACTGGGCTGAACACTGGTTGGATGGTGCCTGCTTTGGCTGAGGTGGAGACAGGCTAGAGTTAGGAAGAGAATTCTTATTTCTCACAGTTGGGAAAGACCTAGAAAAGGATCCAGGATGTAGATGTTCCTAGGTATTCTCAATTTTGCAAAGCTGGAAGGTGTTACTTTATTAGATTTCCACAACATGCCTTTCAGAAATGACAGTTAACAATTATTGGGTGCCAAAATACATACATGGTTTTTTATTTACAGGGATGTAATACTGATTCTGTCCCTAATATAGAGCAGACACTCTACAAACACACTGAAACATTTACAATCAAGTAAACTGTGACTTGCAAAGAGGTGGGAATAACTTTCCCAAGACCACACACTAGTACCCCTAACTCCCATTCTGCATGAGCTGTTGATGTTACTTTTCCACATATCCTCACATTCTGGTACCCTTCGAAATGACTGTAATTACTTTGGAGGATAGGTCCTCTATGATGTCATAAAAATTGCTCTTGACTGATAATTCTGTTCTTGTCTCAGCTCTACTAACTAGCCCTGTGAACAAGGACAAACGTCTTTACCTCACCACCTCTGTTTCCTCATCTAAAAAATGCTAACATGAAATGGAATGCTCTCAAAAGTACCTTTTATTCCTAAAATTCAAAGGTGTAAGAAGTACATATTCTACGTTGGGTGCGCTGGGGCTCACGACCGTAATCCCAGCACTTTGGGAGGCCGAGACAGGCAGATCACCTGAGTTCAGGAGTTCAAGACCAGCCTGATCAACACGGTAAAACCTCGTCTCTACTAAAAATACAAAAATTAGTCGGGTGTGGTGGCACGCGCCTGTAATCCCAGCTACTCAGGAGGCTGAGGCACAAGAATGGTTTGAACCCAGGAGGCAGAAGTTGCAGCGAACTGAGATAGTGCCACTGCTCTCCAGCCTGGGCAACAGAGCGTGACTTCATCTCAAAAAAAAAAAAAAAAAGTATATATTCTAAATTAAGGAATATATATTTGAAATTATGGAACATGTCATAATTTAAATTATGTCTTAGTCTATAATGATGTATTTGAACATGAGTATACCTTAAAGGAAAACTCCAACAGTTTTTGTTTGATAGAGGGCTTTAAAATACTGGCTTTAAAAGATAAACAAAAATTAAATTAAATATTGGCTTTTAATAAAATGAATCAACTTAAAAAATTATCTGGCTGGGTGTGGTGGGGTAGGTCAATAATCCCAACACTTTGGGAGGCTGAGGCAGAAGGATTGCTTGAGGCCAGGAGTTCAAGACCATGGGGCAATGTAGCAAAACTCCATCTTTATTTTAATTTTTATTTTTTTTAGACTGAATATTGCTCTGTCACCCAGGCTGGAGTGCAGTGGCACGATCTCGGCTCACTGAAACCTCCACCTCCTGGGTTGAAGCAATTCTCCTGCCTCAGCCTCCCAAGCAGCTGGGATTACAAGTGCCTGCCACCACACCTGGCTAATTTTTGTATTTTTAGTAGAGACAAGGTTTCACCATGTTGGCCAGGCTGGTCTTGAACTCTTGACCTCAAGTGATCAGCCCACCTTGGCCTCCCAAAGTGCTGGGATTACAGGAGTGAGCCACTGCGCCCAGCCCCCATCTTATTAAAAAATATATATATATTCATTTCGGTCACCCTTTTCAGGAGGATGAGCCTAGCTCCGGCGATGTCTTGGATTTATGAAGTTCCTCTCTTGAGGCTGAACAGAGATAGGTACTTTCTGCAGTGGCGTCAGGACACCTCCTTGACATCGTAACATGAAGGTGGTGGCAACGGCCAGTGTTTCGGGGAAATGGAGAGTATCAGAATGACAGGAGGTAGGAGTAAGACAGGTGGTAGCAGAGGAATGGGTGGGACCCACTGACAGAGTGACACCTCCAGCTGGCCAAGCTCATTATCAGCGTTGACTTTGTGTATAGGAAACAAGCTTCAAACATATTGGTATGTAACTGGTTCCTTGATATGCCCATCTTGTACTAACGCACTCAGCCCTTCTGAGCTTATTGTCCTTCCTCCTCCTCCTCTTGCTCAAACTCTTGCCTTTACCTGTTTGAATCCCTGCCTACGCAATATCTTAAAGTTGGGAGTTCCTGCTTGGGCAGGAGTGGAGACAGAATGAAATGAGAATTTTGATTTCTTAAGGCTCCTAACCAAGAAAAACCAAGAAAAAGGATCCAAAGTGTTGACATTTTTAAATATTCGCAGTTATGTAAAGTTTGATCCCAAAACTACAACAGATACCCATAGTATTAAAAGCTAACATTTACTGAGTGCTTACTAAGTGTTACGCACTGTTTTAAAGAGCTTATAGATGCTAACTAATTTTGTTTTCCCAACAGTCATGTGCAATAGGAACTTTTTTTTTTTTTTTAAGAGTCAGGGTCTCACTCTGTTGCCCAGGCTGGAGTGGGCAGCCTACTAGTGCAATGACTCACTCGTGACTCACTGCAGCCTTAAACTTTTTGGCTCAAGTGATCCTTTCTCCTCAGCCTCTCTAGTAGCTAGGACTACAGGCATGCACCACCATGCCCAGCTAATTTTTAAAATTTTTTGTAGAGATGTGGCTTGAGGCCAGGAGTCCATGACCAGCCTAGGCAACACAGCAAGACCCTGTCTCTTAAAAAAATAAATTCAAAATTGGCCCAGCATGGTGGCACATGCCTATAGCCCCAGCTACTCAGGAGGCTAATGTCAGGGATCTTTTGAGCCTGCAAGGTTCGAGGCTGCAGTGAGCTATGATGATACCACTGTACTCCAGCCTGGGTGACACAGTGAAACTCAAACAAACAAACAAACAAAAACCATACCTTTTTTGTTGCTGTTGTTCTTGTAGAGACAGGGTCTCGATATGTTGCCAGGACTGGTCTCAAATTTCTGGGTTCAAGTAATCCTCCCACCTCAGCCTCCCAAAGTGCTGGGATTATAGGTGTTAGCTGCTGTGCTTGGCTGTTCTCGGCCCATACTAAGCATTTAATGTTAGCTTTTGTTATAGGTAGCATTAGTTCTGCAAAATTAACTCACCCTGAGAGATGATTTACAAATGTTTTGCTGAGGAAACTTGAAAAATCTCTCAAGTCCAATCACAGGGTAGCAATTAAATGTCTGAGACAGTCCAGGACAGCCCAGCATGAGCTTCAGTATTCCAGGAACCAGGGCTCTGCAGTCTTTCTGTCAGTGTAAGCTGAAGATATGTCCCCTCACGCTAGAGCATCCTGGTGCTGTGTATTAAATGAAACACACACATACACACACACACACACACACACACACACACACACACACAAAAAAAAAACCTTCTTCTAAGGATAAACAATAATTTCCAAAGGTAGTGTACTTCTAATAAGGTATATCAAGAGTAAAAATAGCCCTTTTAATACAAGATGATCAGCACAGAGATGTAGATCACAGTGGAGACGGCACGTCACGTTACTGTTGAGCCATACTGGCATCTGTTTGTTGAACTAGTTCCAAGCTTCTAAACTCACACAGCTTATTATCTTGTATACATACCAAGCCAAAATGCTGAAACTGCCGTCTTTTTTCTTTAAGCAGCATTAGTTTCAGCAGCAAGACATCATCTCCTATGTTAATTTCTGCAAAGGAATGATTGCAAACATGAGGATTTACTAACTTCCCGTGCTACACTCAGCGCCCAAGGAGTCAGGGGGTGGAGGTAAAAGATTTGTTCTCCAAGTTGTATGAAAGACAACATTTTTGTGTGTCTTCAGAAAAATTTCGGCATTTTTTGCTATAATCAAACAAAACATTTACATGTATATGGTTTTTCAGGTGTTGGTTGATATATTAACGTAATTGTAAAACATGCCAAACAAAATCATGATAAGCCTACTGACTCAGATGTGATGAAACCTCTCAATGAATTCCCAACTATTTGTTTCAAATGCTTCATTTTCCTGATTAGAGAGGAAAAATTATTGGAGAAATTATCAAAACTAATCACCACTTGAAATGTATTGTACAGGCCTTCCAAAAATGAAGCTACATTTATGAGTTGAGAATCATATTATGGTTAAATCAAATACAAGATAGGAAGCTGCAAACATTACATTTCACCTTCCAGGGTAGTAATCTAAATCTAAATGTAGATGAATTTTAGATGACTCTTATTTAAATCAATTCCATCCTAAATTATGTGCATCACTGCAGTCATTTGAAATAATAGACTGAACAGATTCAGAAAAGTACTACTCAGAGATTAGTAGAATGAATTTTTTATAAAACTGTCTTGATTCCCCTTGGAATTCTTTAAAAAGTAAAATAAAAATTTAAAAATTCATCTAGGGACTGAGCGTGATGGCTCCTTCTCAAAAAAAAAAAAAAAAAGAAAAAGAAATAAAAATAATTAGCTGGGCGTGGTAAATCTCAGCTACTTGGGAGGCTGAAGAAGGAGAATTGCTTGAACCCGGAGGCAGAGGTTGCAGTGAGCCAGCCAAGATCATACCACTGCACTCCAGGCTGGGCAACAGAGGGAGACTCTGTCTCAAAAAAGATTTTTAAAAAAAAGCACATTAAAAAAAAAAAAAAACTAGAAAAACAAAAATAAAAACTCATCGTGTTCTAATTCTAGGAAAAACATTAGGGAAGAAGTAACTATTTGGGGAAGTCTGTGATATGAAATTCAACTCTGTGACCTCACAGAAAGGACATAACATGAAGAAAGCCTTCAAACTAATTTTTGTCAAATCAACCCAACTAGGTTTCATCAACTTTATATGAATTCATTTTACTTGGTGCTAATCAAGTTAAATTTTTTAAATAAGTGTATGTAAGAAGAAATGCAGCCGGGCGCAGCGGCTCACGCCTGTAATCCCAGCACTTTGGGAGGCCGAGGCAGGCAGATCATGAGGTCAGGAGATTGAGACCATCCTGGGAAACACGGTGAAACCCCATCTCTACTAAAAACACAAAAAATTAGCCAGGCGTGGTGGTGGGCGCCTGTAGTCCCAGCTACTTGGGAGGCTGAGGCAGAAGAATCATGTGAACCCGGGAGGCAGAGCTTGCAGTGAGTGAGATCACGCCACTGCACTCCAACCTGGACAACAGAGCAACAGAGCGAGACTCAGACTCAAAAAAAAAAAAAAAGAAAAGAAAGAAAAAGAAATGCAGGCTGTTGATCCTGAAGTAGATTAGGTGCTGCTGAATTGAGAACTTTAGCCGGACATGGGAGTGGAGGACAAGCAAAAGATGCTGACTGGGCCTAGGGATCCCCAGGAGAGGACAAGGGAGAGGAATGAGTGAATCTCCTAACAACAGCAAGAGAGCAATGCCAGCAGGTGGAGAAAAGAGCAAAGGCCTGAGAGCAGCTATAGCTCTGTGATGAGACTTCTTGTATGCAAGCGACTACTGCATGGCCCATAGCAGCTTAAAATAAATGGGCACCAGCAGATAAGACAAGTGATAATAACAGCTCGAAATAAATGGGCAGACTAATATTTCCTTATGGTTCTGAATATGACATTTGTTTCTAGTTTTGTAACTATGAGTTTATGTGAACCTCATGGGTTTTGAGTTAGGCAAATAGCTTCTATGTAATTAAAAGTAATTCCACCTTTTTTTTTTTTTTTTTTTTTGAGACAGAGTCTAGCTGTGTCATCCAGGCTGGAGTGCAGTAGTGTGATCTCGGCTCACTGCAACCTCCACCTCCCGGGTTCAAGCAATTCTCCTGCCTCAGACTCCTGAGTAGCTAGGACTACAGGCACCCGCCACCACGCTCGGCTAATTTTTTGTTTGTTTGTATTTTTAGTAGAGACGGGGTTTCACCAAGTTGGCCAGGCTGGTCTTGAACTCATGACTTCAGGTGATCTGCCTGCTTGACCTCCCAAAGTGCTAGGATTACAGGTGTGAGCCACTGCTTCCAGCTGTGATTCCATCTTAATAAAGTTCTGTGATCTGCAAAAAAAAAAAAAAAAAAAAAGAAAAGAAAAAGAAAAAAGAAGAAAAAATGCAAAAGATACATTACTTTTTTTTTTTTTTTTTTTTCCCGAGATGGAGTTTCACTCTTGTGGTCCAGGTTGGAGTGCAACGGCACAATTTTAGCTCATCGCAACCTCTGCCTCCTGGGTACAAGTGATTCTCCTGCTTCAACCTCCCAGGTAGCTGGGATTACAGGCATGCACCACCACACCCAGCTAATTTTGTATTTTTAGTAGAGACGGGCTTTCTCCCAATTGGTCAGGCTGGTCTCAAACTCCCGACCTGAGGTGATCCTCCTGCCTTGGCTTCCCAAAGTGCTGGGATTACAGGCATAAACTACTGTGCCTGGCCCAGAAGATATACTTCTAAGAAATGAAGTACATATAAATGAATTATTAATTAACATTATGAAATTTCATCTTGTTTCCATCTCAGCCTATACTTCAAATTCATATATTTGTCTTAAAATATGCTTCAGTTTTTTATTCCAAGAAGCCATATCATGTAAGTCAATAATGAATCCATATGAAATAGTTACATGAAGTTCTAACTCAGAAAACACTAAGAGAAATTATTTTGGCATAAAGAAGCCACTCTTTGGAGGCAACAGAAATTCAGATTCATACTCTGCCACTGTTAGGTATGGATATTTATAAAATTGGGGTAATATAAAGTCATTTTTATAATGTCATTATTAAAATTATCAGCACCAGAATCGTATTTCATTGAATATATATCCACTCTCTTGCCCACCTGTGAGCCTTATCAGTCCCTGATGGCAGAGACAGTCTTTTGTTTGTTCTGGGTGTGGTCTTATGTCAGAGTAACAGAGCAAAACAGGATGCACGTGTGTGAGAAAAACTGGGGAATGTTAGCAATTTTATGGGTTTCATACTTGGTGGTGCTTCATCTTAATTTCCTGTAATTTGATGTCTTAATCTTTAATTGCTCCATTTTGAAATCAGCCACCAGCTGCAGCTAATACAGGTCACAGTAACCAGATGAATCAGCCTCACACTCCTGAGGCCATTCTGCACATATGCCAACAACATTCAGAGCAGACGTGACCAAAGGGTCATAACAAGCAGACTGGTCAGTTGACGAAGTTGGTTTAGAGCTGTAGCTTTCTCAAAGATAGTGTGGACCAGCAGCGTCAGCATCACCTGGGAATGTGTTAGTAATGCAATTATTGAACCCCACACCAGACTTAGGGCAACAGAAACTCTGAAGGTGGGGACCAGCAACCTAAGTTTTAACAAGCCATGCAGGTGATCCTCATGTACATTAAGGTTTGAGAATCACTGGATTAGGTCAGGGGTCCCCAACCCTCAGGCTGCAGACCAGTACTGGTCCATGGCCTGTTAGGAACCGGGCTGCACAGGAGGAGGTGAGTCGAAGGCTAGTGAGCATTACTACCCTAGCTCCGCCGCCTATCAGAACAGCAGGAGCGTTAGATTCTCATAGGAGAATAAACCCTATTGCAAACTGCACATGTGAGGGATCTAGGTTGCGTACTCCTTATGAGAATCTAATGCCTGATGATCTGAAGTGGAACAGTTTCATCCTGAAACCAACCCCTGCCCACTGCCCTCCCAGTTCATGGAAAAACTGTCTTCCATGAAACCAGTCCCTGGTGCCAAAAAGCCTGGGGACTGCTGGATTAGGTGCTTCTCCAATGTCATGATTTTATAGAAATCTGTGAAACATTGATTTTGTGACAAAGCTTCAAAGGTTACTTGAATAAGTAGAGTGATTAAGGAAGTGTTAATAAAACAAACCTGGACAAATTACTTAACTTCAGTTTCCTCGGTAAAGGGAGATTACTAATAGTTCTGATCTCATAGGATCGGTTGTGAGGATTCAACAAGTTAATACACATGAAATGCCCCAAACAGCTCTGGGTGTCCTAAGTATTTAATAAATGGTCCTAGGGAGGGAATTTTATTATCCTCAATTTTCAAATGAAGGCCCAGAGGTGCTAGGAAGGTAAATAATTTACCCAAGTAAATAAAAACTAGAATCCACCCAAATTGCAGGCTTTTGTCCACTCTACTACTATACTTCCCAGTGGAGGTGGGGAGGAGTATAAACTGGAAGAAATATTCGACAAACTAGTCATAGGTTCTCCAGAGTTACTGTCTACAATTTAAGGGGGGTAAAAAAGGAACTGAATTGCTTTTTCATTTTTCTCAAACCTTAGGGATTGTTGATGCAATAGCAGAAGGAAAACATTCTTACCTCCTAAAATTATTGTCTTGCTGTGAGCAGAGTTTGTGGTCACCTGTGCTGGCACACAGACAGCAGTCAAGGGGCTCCACTTCCATCCTAATGGATCCAGCCCTCCGAAGGCTCCCGATTCTGTTACACATGGTTCTTTATTTCTAAGTGGAAGAGGCTATAAATTCTGCAAAACTGTTGTAATTTATTTTCTGCTAGACCAGTTAGCAAGTGTTCTCTAAATACATTATTACTATGGGTGGTTTTGTTGTCATTATCATATTACTAATGTTTAGCAATTCTGTTTCTTCATTCTTGCTCTACTTTTTTCTGAGACGTGGCACGATCTCAGCTCACAGCAACCTCCGACTCCCTGATTCAAGCGATTCTCCTGCCTCAGCCTCCTGAGTAGCTGGGATTACAGGCACATGCCACCATGCCCAGCTACTTTTTGCATTTTTAGTATAGACGGGGGTTTCACCATATTGGCCAGGCTGGTCTCGAACTCCTGACCTCATGATTTGCCCACCTCGGCCTCCCAAAGTGCTGGGATTACAGGTGTAAGCCACCATGCCCGGCCTCTACTTTGTTTTCTAGGAAAAGCAAGATACTAGAAATATCTGATATTCTCTTCCTTCCTCCTCAATCTGACCAAGTTTTGCAAAATCTAAAGTCTAAAAAGCGCCAGTTGGGTGAATGTTAATGACAATGGGGAATTATTGCTAATTCTTCAGGGCATGATCAATGGCACATCTAGTTTATCTGATATCTAGAACTAATCACTTTTAAATCCCTACTTTTTTCATAGGACAAAATTACTTTCAGTAACAATCACGAAAACAAATTAATAATAATAACCAGAAAAATACAGTAAAATTTAATTTCTTTTTTACTTTAAAAACATTTTCTAGAAACAGGGTCACACTCCATTACCCAGGCTGGAATGCAATTGTGAGATCATAGTTCACTGCAACCTTGAACTCCTAGGCTCAAGAGATCCCCCTGCCTCAGCCTCCAGGCCTGAAATTTTATTTTATTGAACTTCATATATATATAAAATTTCATATGTATAAAACATGCCAGTAGGCCAGCAGTGGTGGCTTATGCCTATAATCCCACTTTGAGAGGCCAAAGAGGGAGGACTGCTTGAGGTCAGGAGTTTGAGACCAGCCTGGGCAGCACAGTAAGACCTCATCTCTACGAAAAATTGAAAAACAAAACCATGGTGAGGCTGGGCACCGTGGCTCACACCTGTAATCCTAGCACTTTGGGATCACGAGGTCAGGAGTTTGAGACCAGCGTGGTCAACATAGTGAAATCCCGTCTCTACTAAAAATACAAAAATGAGCCGGGCATAGTGGCACACGCCTGTAGTCCCAGTTACTCGGGAGGCCGAGGCAGGAGAATCGCTTGAACCCAGGAGGTGGAGGTTGTGGTGAGCCGAGATTGCACCACTGCGATCTAGTCTGGGCAACAGAGTGAGACTCCATCTCAAAAAAAAAAAAAAAAAGCAACATAACTTTTTAAAAAACTACACACATACACAATATAATAAAGACTTAATACTATTTACTGTAATTGCATTAATTATTAAGGGGGAAATTATACCTACATATTGGTCGTTTACAGTAATGAATGATGTTAGGATTTCATTGCAATCAAATAAGAAGAATTCCAGCTAACATAAAGATACTATTTATGTTAACCAAGATAGTTTATTTATCAACTAAAACTAGTTAGCCTTCTGTGCAGGAGTTCCAGCCTCTCTAAAGTCATGTGTTCTGGTATTTGTCCCCAAAAACTTCATGAGACCCAGCCTTTATGAAACTAGGCCTGAACCATGGTTGAATTCTGTCCACAAAAAGATGTTTAGACTTTAGAAAATGTTGTAAAATTACCAAACAAAAATACTGCACCTCTGTTTCACTTTAGTTAATTTTACACTCAAAGAATCCAAGTGGTCATGCTGAATGACAGAAATGTTGTAATTCACATTCCTTTTCTTATCGTTACAATGACCATGCCATCATTGTTCCTTTCAAATCTACCATCTAGATGCAGGAATATTCGTACTACAGAGGTCAGAAACACAAACTGTGTTTCCCTCTCCACATACCCACTCACTCTAATTCCACAATTCCAAGTCATTTCCATTTAGAATTTATTTTCAAAACTAATGCTTGTTTTTTTTTTTTTTTTTTTTTGAGACGTAGTCTTGCTCTGTTGCCCTTGCTCACTGCAAGCTCTGCCTCCTGGTTTACGCCATTCTCCTGCCTCAGCCTCCCAAGTAGCTGGGACTACAGGCGCCCGCCACCTCACCCGACTGGTTTTTTGTATATTTTAGTAGAGGCAAGGTTTCACCATGTTAGCCAGGATGGTCTCGATCTCCTGACCTCGTGATCCGCCCGTCTTGGCCTCCCAAAGTGCTGGGATTACAGGCTTGAGCCACGGCGCCCAGTCTAATGCTTGTATTTTAATTCCAGGACACTAAGGGGCCAAGTGTGTATTTAAAACTCTTTAGTTGGCTGGACGCGGTGGCTCATGCCAGTAATCCCAGCACTTTGGAAGGCCAAGGCGAGCGGATCATGAGGTCAGGAGTTCCAGACCAGCCTGACCAACATGGTGAAACCCCATCTCTACTAAAAATACAAAATTAGCCAGGCATGGTGGCATGCGCCTGTAATCCTAGCAACTCAGGAGGCTAAGGCAGGAGAATCTCTTGAACCCAGGAGGTGGAGGTTGCAGTGAGCCAAGATGGTGCCACTGCAGTCCAGCCTGGGCGACAGAGCGAGACTCCATCTCAAAAATAAATAAAATAAAAGAAAACTATTTAGTTGCCATTGGAACACAACGTTTACTTTAAAATAAAAAGTGCTCACTTGGCCAGGAGCGGTGGCTCATGCCTATAATCCCAGCACTTTGGGAGGCCCAGGTGGGTGGATCACTTGAGGTCAGGATTTCAAGACCAGCCTGGCCAACATAGTGAAACCCTGTCTCTACCAAAAAATATAACAACTAGCTGGGTGTGGTGGTGTGCACCTGTAGTCCCAGCTACTCAGGAGGCTGAGGCACGAGAATTGCTTGAGCCTGGGAGGTGGAGGCTTCAGTGAGCTGTGGCACCACTGCACTCCAGCTTGGGTAAAAGAATGAGATTCCGTCTCAAAAAAAAAAAAAAAGGCTCACTTGAAGTTTATATATTATTCAACAGAATGCAACAATTGTTGACAGCGTAAACACCCCCCCCAAAAAGTCTTAGCAAGCAGTATTTTATTACTGACATTTTGAGAATTGCTGGTGTATGGTTGGTTTTTATTATATATATGTTTAATTCTTTATAGACAATGTATCCAATTATTCCCCGCACCCACAGCAGACTACTTCCACTGCTTCCCTCTCCACTGGCACATGATTAAATAGATGAATCCCCTTATTCTTGGTTGATACATGCTGAAATATTTGAAGACGAAGTTTCAAAATGTCTACAATTTAATTTCAAATGGCTAAGACACACACAAAGCACATAGAGATTGATAATGAAAATATGGGGAAACATTGATTGCTGAATATAGATAATCATCATTGTACCATTCTTTAAATTATTTTGAAATTGTTTATCAGAAAAATATTGTAAAAGGTACTATTTTTACCCTTTGGCTAATTTATGAGAAAAAAGTATGTACATACACGTATTTATACTTTTATGTTATACATAATGTAAATTTTTTTCACTTTTTTTTTTTTTTTTTTTTTTTTTGAGATAGGTTCTCACTCTGTCACCTAGGCTGGAGTGCTGAGTGGTGGCATGGGTTTCAGCTCACTGCAACCTCTGCCTCCCGGGCTCAAGTGATCCCCCCACCTCAGCCTCTGGAATAGCTGGGACCACAGGTGTGCACCACCATATCTGGCTAATTGTTTTGTATTTTTAGTTGCCCAAGCTGGTTTCAAAATCCTGGACTCAAGTGATCTGCCTGCCTCAGCCTCCCAATAGCTGGGATTACAGGCATGAGCCACCACACCTGGACCAACAATTTTCTAATCAACAAATATATTTTTGTGTTTTGTTGAGACAGAGTCTTACTCTGTCCCCCAGGTTGGAGTGCAACAGCACAATCTCAGCTCACTGCAACTTCCGCCTCCTGGGTTCAAGAGATTCTCGTGCTTCAGCCTCCAGAGTAGCTGAGATTATAGGCGTGCGCCCCCACACCCAGCTAATTTATTTTATGTTATTTATTTTTTGTGTGTGTGAAAAAGAGTCTCGCACTGTCACTGAGGCTGGAGTGCAGTGGTGCAACATTGGCTCACTGCAATCTCCGCCTCCTGGGTTCAAGCGATTCTCCTGCCTCAGCCTCCCGAGTAGCTGGGACTACAGGCATGTGCCACAATACCCAGCTAACTTTTGTATTTTTAGTAGAAACGGGGTTTCTCTATGTTGGCCAGGCTGGTCTCGAACTCCTGACCTCAAGTGACCTGCCCGCCTCGGCCTCCCAAAGTGCTGGGATTACAGGTGTGAGCCACAATATATATATATTTTTAAATTTTTATATATATTGGCCTAAATATACATATTAAATGATAATAAGTAAACTCATTATTTTTAAAAAGAAAAAAATAAATGATGAGAAGTTTGAACTCTTAAACAAAATTGCATTTTCCAGTTTTCTGAAATTGCCTATTAATGTAGATACAGTTTTCCATAGTTTTTGATAGATTGTTTTAAAATGATATAAATTACGCCTCTACTAAAAATACAAAAATTAGCTGGGCGTGGTGGTGCATGCCTGTAATCCCAGCTACTTCCAAGGCTGAGGCAGGAGAATTGCTTGAACCTGGGAGGCGGAGGTTGCAATGAACAGAGATTGCGCTACTGCACTCCAGCCTGGGACAGAGCGAGACTGTCTCAAAAAAAAAAAAAAAAAAAGAGAGAGAGACAAGGTCTCATTCTGTCACCCAGGCTGGAGTGCAGTGGTAGAAACATGGCTCACTGCAGCCTCAACCACTTGGGCTCAATCAGTCCTCCTACCTCAGCCTCCCAGCAGCTGGAACCACAGGCAGATGCCACTACACCCAACTAATTTTTTATTTTTTGTACAGATGTGGTCTCACTGTGTTGCCCAGGTTGGTTTTCAACTCGTGGGCTCCAGCAATTCTCCCACCTCAGCCTCCCAAAGTGCTGGGATTACAGGCATGAGACACCATATCCAGCTGCACTGCAATTTTCCCAGCTTGAATAGGGCCTGGGTTGATAGTATAACCACTTTTCTAGTGCATTGTTGTCTCCAGATTCAAACTTTAAACAAGATTTTCTTTACATATATTTTATATATTTATATATATATATAAAGAGAGAGAGAGAGAGAGCTATATACCTACGAAACAATGATTTAAAACTCAGTTCAGAAGTTCTCCATTTCATTATATCCTTTTGATATGGCAGTATAAAATGAGCTTGAGCTTGTTATTAATTTGAAAATCAATTGAACTTTGTTTTTCTTAGCTTTAGTTTTGTAACTTGTTTTTTTTTTTTTAAACGAATAGACTATTTTTCAGACCAGCTTTAGGTTTATAGCAAAATGAAGGGGAAAGTACAGAGAGTTCCCACAGGCACCCTCTACTGGACACCCACAGCCTCCCCCACCATTGCCATTCTGTACATTTGTCACAATCCGTGGCCCAACACTAACACAACATTATCAACCAAAGCCCATAGTTTACATTAGAGATTCACTCTTGATGTTGAATGTTCTATGAGTTTTGAAAAATGTATAGTGACATGTATTCATCATTTACTATCGTTCAAAATAGCTTAGACCTCAATTTTTTTTTAATTAAAATATTTTCAGAATAAGTTTTTTAAGAGTTAAGTCCTGGAATTGAAAATGTCCGTATTTAATTTATACTATGACTAGTCTTTTAAGTTCCAACTCTGTCAGAAAATTCCTATTATAATGAATTTTTATTATACTACTTATTTTTGTTTGTGGTATTAACGTTACCACCATAAACAAATCTATCTTTGAAACTATTTCTTCTTGTATCCTCAAAAGTTTCCATTAAAACGTTATCTGTGTCCACCTAACTCATTGCTTTCAAGGGAATAAAACAGTTGTTTGAGTCAACTAGAAAACAAATCCGATTAAGACAAGGAGACACTTTATTCGAAAGGATTAATGCAAGTGGTGGCTATGAGAAAGATAATGGTAACTGGGAGAACTCTCTGACAATAACATCTGCAAGCGTCTGAAAGGTTAGGCAAAAAGGGATTTTCTTTTTTAGAGAGGAGTAAACAAGGCTAGAAAGAACCAGGCGTGGAGAAGTGGGATTAAAGGGTGCAGGTAGCATGACTGGTTAGTAGATCAGAGAATGTTTTACCCTGAGGTGACCCTATTTTTGGGAGAGCCTTTTAGGGAAGGACTTTTAGACTGAGGGGCAGCCAAAATTTAGGAGCCTGGGGGAAGGGGAGAAACTTAACCAAAGTTGGATTAACTAGCACTCTGTTCCAGTTTTGATTCCATGGACATAAGTGGTTCAACTAGCCTTTATGAGGCAGAGAATGGGAACCTGGAGGGTCTGGCCTTGGCATAGGTGAACAAGAGAGGCATCTGTGAATCTTATCTAAATCCTAGGGGGAAGGGTGATTCTTTGCAATAAGCCAATTTCCAGAACACAAAGGGTAGGGAAATTTCCTTTTTCTTTTTCTTTTTTTTGAGACAGAGTCTCGCTCTGTCGCCCAGGCTGGAATGCAGTGGCGCAATCTTGGCTCACTACAATCTCCGCCTCCCCAGTTCAACCAATCCTCGTGCTTCAGCCTCCTGGGTAGCTGAGGCCACAGGCATGTGCCACCACACCCGGCTAATTTTTGTATTTTTAGTAGAGGCAGGGTTTCACCATGTTGGCCAGGCTGGTCTCCAACTCCTGACATCAGGTGATCCACCAGCCTCGGCCTCCCAAAGTGCTGGGATTACAGGTGTGAGCCACCCCGCCCAGCCAGGTAGGGGAATTTATTAACTTTAACCTTTTTCCAGGATTACAAGGCTCAGGTCAAATTCAACAGTCAGTGCCCCATTTTGTTCAAGATAAATGGTATTTTTGGTCACTGAACAACTCAGGATCATAAATCTCTTGGGTTGAGTGAAGCAGGGTCTCAGAAATAGTTTCCTGATGACTCTTGTTGGTGTTGTTGCTGTAAAATCTGTTGAATCATAGTCCATTGTTCTTCCTTCAAAACAGCTTAATACTAAATAATTCCCATCTTCTAAGATTCAATTTTGGGTCATTAATTTCTAAAATGTCTCAGACTAGGGTTTTCTGTTCAATCCTTGAAGATTCAGGCCAGACATGGTGGCACACACCTGTAATTCCAGCACATTGAGGGGCCAAGGTGGGAGGATTACTTGAAGCCAGGGGTTCAAGATCAGCCTGGGCAACATAGCAAGACACCATCTTTGAAAACAGAAGATTTAAACATACAACAAGGAATAAAATTTTTAAAATAATACAAGTAAGAAAACAGCTATAGTCTTCAGAAAGTTGAGCTCTGTCGCCCAGGCTGGAGTGCAGTGGTGCAATCTCCCTCGGCTCACTGCAGCCTCCACCTCCCGGGTTCAAGCAATTCTCTGCCTCACCCTCCTGAGTAGCTGGGATTACAGGCACCCGCCACTGTGCCTGGCTAATTTTTGTAATTTTTGTAGAGACAGGGTTTCACCATCTTGGCCAGGCTGGTCTTGAACTCCTGACCTCGTGATCCACCCACCTTGGCCTCCCAAAGTGCTGGGATTATAGGCATGAGCCACCACGACCAGCAGATACCACATTTTCTTTTCTTTTTTTTTGAGACGGAGTCTCGTTCTGTAGACCAGGCTGGAGTGCAGTGGCGCCATCTCGGCTCACTCCAAGCTCCGCCTCCCGGGTTCATGCCATTCTCCTGCCTCAGCCTCCCGAATAGCTGGGACTACAGGCGCCTGCCACCTCGCCCGGCTAGTTTTTTTGTATTTTTTAGTAGAGACGGGGTTTCACCGTGTTAGCCAGGATGGTCTCGATCTCCTGACCTCGTGATCCGCCCGTCTCGGCCTCCCAAAGTGCTGGGATTACAGGCGTGAGCCACAGCGCCCAGCCCACATTTTCAAAACAATATTGATAAAGAAAAATAAATTCAGAGCAGTGCTCACCAAAAAGAATAGTGGTGACCATAATTCTACCAAAAAAAAAAAAAAGAGTCTTGGGGTCAAATAGGATTAGAATACCCTGAGTCCTCTATATTCCTCCTAGAGCTTCACAATGCACTTAGCATATCCGAGGCTCTGGGAAGTGCTAATAGAAATGAAACTTCTTTCAGTTTGCTTAGCACACTACTTTCCAAATACCTTTTTTTCTTTTAGTTCTGTAATAACATAATGATGATCCTACTCAACCAGAATTTTGTTTTGACACCCAGGCGGGGGTGCAGGGGTGCAATCACAGCTCACTGCAGCCTCCACCTCCCAGGGACAGCCATTCTCCCCTATCAGCCTCCTAAGTAGCTGGGACCACAGGCACATATCACCATACTCAGCTAATTCTTGTATTTTTCATAGAAACAGGATTTGGCCATATTACCAGCCTGGTCTCGAACTTCTGGGATCAAGTGATCCTTTCGCCTCAGTCCCCTAGAACGCTGGGATAACAGGCGTGAGCCACTGTACCCCATTCAGATTTTTTAAATCATCAGTTTGAGAAACACTAACCCAGAGAGTGACCAGAATGCTGAGGATGTCTGGGAAATGAAGGAACTGAGATTGGGGAAAAGAATGTGCACTTGAACTCAGATCTGTTTTCTTTTCTTTCTTTTTTTCTTTTTTGAGATAGAGTTTCCACTCTTGTCACCCATGCTGGAGTGCAGTGGCACAATCTCGGCTGGCTGCAACCTCAGCTCACTGCAACCTCCGATCTCGGTTCACAGCAACCTCCTCTTCCTCCCGAGAATCATTCAAGCAATTCTCCTGCCTCAGCCTCCTGAGTAGCCAGGACTATGGATGCACGCCACCACCCCTGGCTTTTTTTTTTTTTTTTTTCAATTTTTAGTAGAGACAGGGTATCACCATGTTGGCCAGGGTGGTCTCGAACTCCTGACTTAGGTGATCCGCCCACCTCGGCCTCCCAAAGTGCTGGGATTACAGGCGTGAGCCACCGTGCTGGGCCTCAGATCTGTTTTCTAATCCCAGCTCAGCCACTTAAAAGTTTCATGACCTTTCTCACCTGTAAAATGGGTATGAAAATACCGATCTTGGCCAGGCATGGTGGCTCACGCCTGTAATCCCAGCACTTTGGGAGGCGGAGGTGGGCAAATGACAAGGTCAGGAGTTCAAGACCAGCCTGGCCAATACGGTGAAACCCTGTCTCTACTAAAAATACAAAAATTAGCTGGATGTGGTGGTGGGCACCTGTAGTCCCAGCTACTTGGGAGGCTGAGACAGGAGAATAGCTTGAACGTGGGAGGCGGAGGTTGCAGAGAGCCAAGATCACGCCACTGCACTCCAGCCTAGGAGGCAGAGCAAGACTCCATCTCAAAAAAAAAAAGAAAAAACAAATACCAATCTTGTAATGTTTTTGTAAAGATTGGCAATGGAATGTATAAAACATCTAGCCCATTGTCTAGTTCATCGTGTGCAAATAAAACGTTATGCATCTCTCTTATTATTGTTAATTATTTCACCAAGGTAAAAGAAAGCTAGAAGAAAGAGGAAGAGCAGTATCATGAGAGCTTTTCGTATAGAAGAGGGAACAGACTATGATAAACCCATCCAAATGGCAGGAGAGCTGATGGGGGAGAACATTAACCCCAAAATATGGCACTCTGGTATTTGAGAAAATAGTACAAGCAGGAAGGTCTCTGATGGTCCTTCTCCTCTGCCTGAAGCTGGTCATAAAATATTCATTACAAAGGTAGCTTCCCTACACTCAGAGGAAAGAAACATCCTTATTTTAGAAGACTCACAGATGTTAAGAAGAATTTCAACCAACAGCTCTTGCTAAATTTCCCTTAGTTTATTAATATTAGGTCATATTTTCTTTATCCAATTATATTTCTGCATGACTGTCTACTCTTCATCAAACCTAAGTATAAAAATATGGATTTTTCCTTTTGTTTGGGTCATTTCTGAAGGCTCCCATGTCACATAAAATTTTTATTAAACAAATTAGTATGTTTCTCTATTGTTAATTTGTCTCTTGTTATATGTACCTCAGCTATGTACCTGGCAATGGGTGAGGGAAAATACTACTTTTTCTCTTCTCCAGAACCCATAGGCAGAAGCTGTAAAAATGTATCTCTGCTTCTAGGAGAAAATGCTTTATAACGACTGAGCAGGCAAAGTTGAAACGATGCCTAAGGAAACACTGAGCTCCCTAGCAATGGCCTCCTTTAAATGACTGGAAAGTTATATAGTAAGAATGTTGTAAATTAGATTCTTACACTAGTGGAAGATCTCTTTCAAATCCCAGATTTTATTATTCTCATTTCAAAGAGATACCTTCTCTCCACCCATACCACATTTCAGAGGTTTAAAGTCCATAAAAGTAAAGAAATACTGGATACTAAAATTTTACTCATAAAGCCCCTGACGACCTCCAAAGTTGGCGAAGAGAAAAACATCTACTAATCATGTTTAGTGACTATGAAGATTTGGTAAGTCAACAAAACCATTTGTTTCTTGTGTTCAAAAATATTTAGAAATGTACCTTGAGCTATTTACCATCTCCTTGTCTCTTGGTTCATTCTTTCCTTCCACTCACCTTAGGCCTGTGTGCTCAAGGACCATTTATTCCAGATATCCCACTTCTACTTCTAAACCTTCTTCAACACCGTATGTCTAGGACACCTTCATCTTCCTGTAAGTTTGCCCTCTACTTATATAGATACAGCTTTTAATAGCCCATTTCCTCTAATATTTTTAATTAAAATAGATAAGGAGATAGAGTCACATATTAAAACAGAATAAAAATATTAACACTGCTGAAAAATATAGAGCCTGAAAGATGATATATCTGTAATATTTGTGATCATGAGGTTTGGAAAAGCAAACAAGCATTCATCAAATTCTCCATTATGAAGTAAGCTGTATCTTAGTGAGTTTGGGTCGTTGATTTTGGAACTAAAAAATGCTGGTAACTTTATGCATGGACGGATAGATGGCTGTGCCAGTTATCTTCTATTTCCTTCATCCCACCCCTAGATCCACTCTCCCCCCTTCTCCAGCAAGCTGACCTCTATGAAGTGCTTCAAGGGACTCTCTTGCCCTCTGGTTTCCTGTTGGGGCTTGGCCAGTGAAAAGCAGTGGCAAGAGATGAGAGGAAGGGAGGGTGTGGTTGGGATGCTGGATACCTTTGTCTACCAAAGATCTCAGCTCCTTTAAGGTGACTCTACACACAGCCCCTGTCTCTGTCTCCAGTTCCAGGAAGTGATCCTTTCCTTTGCCATGAGGGGTGGTAACAGAGCTGTGCAGTTACTAGCCTCTGGGTGCTGCACTATGCCTTGCAGTTTCCCTACACTTATCTCATACCTTTGTTTCTAGTCCTTTCATTAAACTATTCCCAAAATACCACAGTTTGAATGTGAAGTCTTTTTCGTGTCAGAACTCTAATATAACAACCATCTCTAATGCTGAGCTTGGGCTATGGTTCTAAACAGTTTGAATCTTTTACCAGTGGAACATTGCATAGAGCCTGACATAAGACAGAGCATATAACAGAATGCATAACGGTGAGACCTAACTCATGTCCAGCACGAAGCTTGGCATAATCTTGCTGAAGTATGAATAAATTTGGCCCCTTTAGTTTATGAGTGAACACATACAGAGTAATAAATTGTGCTGTTCAAACAGCAGCACCAGGCTAAAGTGTAACCAAGGGAGAAGTGTGTTGTGTGGATATCCACTTTTGTGGAAAAGGTTACACTAAATGAGTGACTGGGGCCAGCACAGTGGCTCACATCTGTAATCCCAGCACTTTCAGAGGCAGATGCAGGTGAATTGCTTGAGTCTAAGAGTTTGAGATCAGCCTGGGCAACATGGTAAAACCCTGTCTCTACTAAAAATACAGTAATTATCTGGGCGTGGTAATGTGTGCCTGTAGTCACAGCTGTTCGGGAGGCTGAGGTGAGAGGATCACTTGAGCCCAGGAGGCAGAGGCTGCAATGAGCCAAGATTGCACCACTTCACTCCAGCCTGGGTGACAGAGAAAGACTATGTCTCAAAATTAAAAAAAAGGAGTGACTGAATTGAATCGTAGTCATTTCTGACTTGCCTAGTATTCATTTAGTTTTTAACTGCTTCAAGCATATCACCAACAGTATTTGAAATAATGTTTTGGCCGGGTGCAGTGACTCAAGCCTGTAATCCCAGCACTTTGGGAGGCCGAGACGGGCGGATCACGAGGTCAGGAGATCGAGACCATCCTGGCTAACACGGTGAAACCCCATCTCTACTAAAAAATACAAAAAAACTAGCCGGGCGAGGTGGCATGCGCCTGTAGTCCCAGCTATTCGGGAGGCTGAGGCAGGAGAATGGCGTGAACCCGGGAGGCGGAGCTTGCAGTGAGCTGAGATCCGGCCACTGCACTCCAGCCTGGGCGACAGAGCGAGACTCCGTCTCAAAAAAAAAAAAAAAAAAAGAAATAACGTTTTGTAATCCCAGCACTTTGGGAGGCCAAGGCGGGTAGATTGCTTGAGGTCAGGAGTTCAAGACCAGCCTGGCCAACACGGTGAAACCCTGTCTCTACTAAAAATACAAAAATTAGCTGGGTGTGGTGGCGCATGACTGTAGTCCCAGCTACTTTTGGAGGCTGAAGCACAAGAATCACTTGATTCTCCCGGGAGGCTGCGTTTGCAGTACACCAGAGATTGTGCCACTGCACTCCACACTCCAGCCTGGGCGATAGAGTGTGACCTTGTCTCAAAAGAAAATAAATAATGTATAGAATTCAAAAGCATCAAGAATCTCTAGATTTAGTGATTAAGCCCCGGATAATACTTGCTGCTTTACGTCTTATAAATTAGAATTAAAATACTAACACATTTGGAAGAAGTAATACTAATGAATTAAAATAAGTCAGTAGGGCCAAGTGCAGTGGCCCATAATCCCAGAACTTTCGGAGGCTGAGACAAGTGGATCACCTGAGGTCAAGAGTTCAAGATCAGCCTGGCCAACATGGTGAAACCCTGTCTTTATTAAAAATACAAAAACCTAGCCAGGTGTGGTGGTACCCACCTATAATACCAGATACTTGGGAGGCTGAGGCAGGAGAATCACTTGAGCCCAGGAGGCGGAGGTTGCAGTGAGCCGAGATCACACCACTGTACTCCAGCCTGGTTAACAGAGCAAGATTCTGTCTCAAGAAAAAAAAAAAAAAAGCCAGGTGCAGTGACTCACACCTGTAATCCCAGCACTTTGGTAGGCTGAGGTGGGCACATCACGAGGTCAGGAGATTGAGGCCGTCCTGGTTAACGCAGTGAAATCCCATCTCTACTAAAAATATGCCAAGATTATGCCAAGCTTCGTGCTGGACATGAGTTAGGTCTCACCATTATGCATTCTGTTATATGCTCTGTCTTATGTCAGGCTCTATGCAATGTTCCACTGGTAAAAGATTCAAACTGTTTAGAACCATAGCCCAAGCTCAGCATTAGAGATGGTTGTTATATTAGAGTTCTGACACGAAAAAATTAGCCGGGCGTGGTGGCACGTGCCTGTAGTCCCAGCTACTTGGGAGGCTGAGGCAGGAGAATCACTTGAACCCTGGGGGACGGAGGTTGCAGTGAGCCGAGATTGTGCCACTGCACTCCAGCCTGGGCGACAGAGTGAGACTCCATCTCAAAAAAAAAAAAAAAAAGAGGAAGAAGGAGAAGGAGGAGAAGAAGGAGAGGAAGGAGAAGAGAAGGAGGAGGAGGAGGGAAGAGAAGGAGGAGGAGAAGGAGAAGATGACGACGACGACAGTGCATCTCAAATTTAAGAGTTTGCAACGATTGCCCCATAAGCATCTTAAGAATATAGATTGCAAGCCTGGGCATAGTGGCTTGTGCCTATAGTTCCAACTACTCAGGAGGCTGAGGAAGAAGGATCCCTTGAGCCTAGAAGTTCAAATCCAGCCAGGGTAACATAGCAAGACACCATCTCTAAAAAAAAAAAAAAAAAAATAGAATGAAAGAGACCCAAGATAGAACCCCAGTCTTTAATAACCTTGGAAGGAAGCCCTAGTCTTTAATAACCTTGGAAGGGACATAGTTTTGCCATATTCTATTGGTCACACAGACCAACCCTCATATAGTGTAGGAAGGAATTTGACAAAGCTGTGACTATCAGGAAGTGGGGATCACAGGGGGCCATCTGGTAGTCTGGCTACTGCATCACGTTTTGAGCTATTCTGGCAAAAACAATTATCACCAGCATATACCAAGAGCTGCTGCTTCTGGAAAAGAGGGTAGAGAGAACAGATGAACCAGCAAGGAAACAGAAGTCCTGAGTCCAGGCACAGTGACTCTTGTTTGTAATCCCAGCACTTTGTGAGGCTGAGGCAGGAGGATCACTTGAACCCAGGAGTTTGAGACCAGCCTGGGCAACATAGTGAAACCCTGTCTTTACAAAAAAATCAAAAAAATTTAGCCAGGCATGGCAGCATGCACCTGAAGTCCCAGTTACTCAGGTGACTAAGATGGGAGGATCACTTCAGCCCAGAAGTCGAGGCAGTAATAAGTGGTGATCATGCACTGCACTGCAGCCTGGGCGACAGAGCAAGACCCAGTCTCTAAAAGAAAAAACAAAACAAAACAACAAAAAAAAATAGAGATTCTGAACTGAGAGAGAGAGAAGGGTTAAGAAAGGATATGCCAAGAGCACCACAGGAAACTCTTCCCACTTTATACTTTTGGCCAGATTCAGTTCCAAAATGGAATTGTTACATTTGGCAGGAAACAAAATGTGTTCCATAATACCTTTAAGGGTTTTCAGTATGGACAGTTGATTACAAATGGTTATTCGTTAGGCAGTTAGGAAAACTCAGCATATTTCCTATATTTTGGGGCTTTGTAAGACAAAGACTATACGGCTGTACAAAAGGCCCTTTGTAGCAGCATGATAAAACACTGAAATGGATGGTCTAAATACTGTGGCATCCTTTTTGGAGTTATTGATCAAAGGGAAGATAATGGCTTTCATTAGGCCCAACCTGTCAGGAACTGCCTGCCTCTGGCCTCTTCATTCCTGTACTCCAGCCACACTGTCTCCTTTTATGGACTGAGGCCCTACACCATCTAAGGCCAGTGCTGCCCCAGGCTAGGGGTGGAGAAGGAGCTCAGAGGGCAGTGTGCCCAGGGTCAATCTCCATGCTTAGTGCTTGTCTCCTGTTGTCCTGGGCCCCCAGATCATTATCCTTCAGTTGTTCCAGGTTTCTTGTGCAAGGGTCTGACCTCACTGATGAAGACTTGCTATCTGGACCTGCAGCACATCCAGTCCTTGATGACTTCTGTCCCTGCTCTGCACTCTCAGATCTGACCTTACTGGACCTGACCTCTGTTCTACCTCACTTAGGAGCCTGCTAAGGATACATCCTTCTGTTCCAGTTGAAGTATCCCTAGCTTCCACAATCTGGGCTGGCCTCACACAGTCTGTCTTGATGTAACATATCCATCACTTCCCTCAGCCTCTCTTTTGGTGCAAAACGAAATACAGTCTCTATTATTAAATACATTCCCTTCGCGGGGTGCAGTGGCTTACCCCTATAATCCCAGCACTTTGGGAGGTTGAGGAAGGCAGATCACTTCAGCCCAGGAGTTCGAGTCCAGCCTGGGCAACATGGTGAAATCCTGTCTGTACAAAAATGTTTAAAAAACACACACACATTAGCCAGGCGTGGCAGCGCACACCTGTGGTCCCAGCTACTGGAGATGCTGAGGTAGGAGGATCACTTGAGCCTGGGAGGCAGAGGTTGCAGTGAGCCAAGATCATGCCAGTGCATGCTAACCTGGGCAACAGAGCAAGACTGTGTATTAAATAAATAAATAAATAAATAAATAAATAAATAAATAAATAATATATTCCCTTATATAAAAGATTTAAATCTGTATTTGTCTAAGGACTATTTGTATATTTTAAAATATTTTTGTCCTATTTTATCCATTAATCTATTTATTCAATCCATGATTCAAAATATTATCTTCCATGTGGCTGGTATACTTTCCCTGTTTGAAACCTACCATCCATCTTCATATATGCTGTTCTTCTCTATCCAGAGCGGAATCTATTTCTTCTCTCTTTTAATCTGGGCTGGCCTGGAGCTTGCTCTCATCCACAGAATGTGACAAAAATGGCACCATTCCCATTGCAGGCCTGGGTATTAAGAAACCTGGTGGCTTTCACTTTTTCTTTCAACAGAGTGAAACCCCGTCTCTACCCCGTCTCAAGGGCCCTTGAGCCACTGTATAAAACAGTCCAACTACTCTGTTAGAGCACTGAAGGCAAGTGAGGCAGCAGACGTGTGAGTAAACCATGTCCAGGCAACATCATATGGAGCAGGGACTAGCAGGCCCCACCCAGGCCTGCTTGAATGGCAGCATCAGAACAAATAAGTGGTTTTTATTGTTTTAAGCTGATAAATCTTGGGGGCGGTTTGCAATACAGAAATAATTATCATACACTAGGCTGGGTGTGGTAGCTCACGCCTGTAATCCTAGCTCTTTTGGAGGCTGAGGCAGGCAGATCTCTTGAGCTCAGGAATTCGAGACCAGCCTGGGCATGTGGCAAGACCTTGTCTGTACTAAAAATACAAAAATTAGCTGGGCATGGTGGCATGCGCCTGTAGTCCTAGCTACTTAGGAGGCTGAGGTGGGAGGATGGTTTAAGCTAGGGAGGCAGAGGTCACGGTGAGTAGAGTTTGCACCACTGCCCTCCAGCCTGGGCGACGGAACAAGACTCTGTTTAAAAAAAAAAAAAAAAGGCTGGGCACGTTGGCTCACGCCTGTAATCCCAGCACTATAGGAGGCTGAGGCAGGTGGATCACGAGGTCAGGAGTTCGAGACCAGCCTGGCCGACACAGTGAAACCCTGTCCCTACTAAAAATACAAAAATTAGCCAGGCATGGTGGTGTGCACCTGTAGTCCCAGCTACTCAGGAGGCTGAGGCAAAAGAATCACTTGAACCTGGGAGGCAGAGGTTGCAGTGAGCCGAGATTATGCCACTGCACTCCAGCTTGGGTAACACAGCAAGACTCCATCTCAAAAAAAGAAAAGAAAAGAAGAAAAAAAAGATGCTAGGCGTGGTAGCTCACGCCTGTAATCCAAGCACTTTGGGAGGCTGAGGCGTTCAGATCATCTGAGGTCAGGAATTCGAGACCAGCCTGGCCAACATGGTGAAACCCTGTCTCTACAAAAATTAGCCAGGCATGGTGGCGGGTGCCTATAATCACAGCTACTTGGGAGGCTGAGGTGAGAATTGCTTGAGCTCAGGAGACGGAGGTTGCAGTGAGTCAACACGGTGCCACTGCACTCCAGCCTGGGCGACAGAGTGAGACTCTGTCTCAAAAAAATAAATAAATAAAAGAAAAATCATACACTAGCAAATATAAAACTCTGAAATAACCAAATATGAAACTTGTAAATTAACACCGAAAGTACATCAGAGGCAGAAAGGCCAATTTCTAGATGTACCACCCACTCTTAGGACTGAATACTGTTGAATCAGATCTAAGGGAAGTTATGGGTTTCAAAAAAATCGGAAGAATCACAGTCCAATTTGTAGGGAATTAAGAAGAAAGTGATTTGTAAAAAAGTACAAACAAGCAGGTGTAGACCAGTCATTCTAGAAATTAGAATAACTTGTGGTTTTTCAACCCTACCTACAATTAGAATCACTCAGAGCACTTTTTAAAGTGTAGATTCCTGGGCCCCATTCTTTTTTTTTTTTCTTTTTTTTTTTTTTGAAAATTTCGCTCTGTCGCCCAGGCTGGAGTGCAGTGGCACCGTGTTGACTTTAATCACGTGTTGTGATTATTTTTTTTTCCACAATGAGTATTATTTTCAATAATCAGAAAAAAAAGGGCTGGGTGCAGTGGCTTACGCCTGCAATCACAGCACTTCGGGAGGCCGAGGCAGGCAGATCACCTGAGATCAGGAGTTCGAGACCAGCCTAGCCAACATGGTGAAACCCTAACTCTACTAAAAATACAAAAATTAGCCAGGTGTATAGTCCCAGCTACTCGGGAGGCTGAGGAAGGAGAATTGCTTGAACCCAGGAGGCGGAAGTTGCAGTGAGCCAAGATGGCGCCATTGCACTCCAGCCTGGGAAAATTTTGAATTAAGAAACTTTTAATGACTATTATATGTCTATTACATTTTTTTGAAATATATGACAATGAGTAAACTCAATATTGTTAGGTCAAAGGTAAATTCATATAATATTGGAATATAGATATTAGAGTCCTAAAACTATTCATACCCTTTAGCCCACTAATTCCACTTGTAGGATTAAGCTCAAGGAAATGACGAGAAAGAAAAGAAGTAGTGTGTACAAAGATGGTCATAGAAATGCTATTTATAAAACTGGAAAATTGGAAAAATCTCAAAAGTTCAACAATAGAAGTAAGGCTGAGCAAACTGGTATATTGTCAAGACAGAAAACTATGAAACACTGACTAGTGCATGAACTAGGTGGACCCATGAAAGAGGTAGCTGAAGTTTAATAAAAAGACAACGAAATCCTTACGTAGGTGGTGATCCTCAGAAAGAGATACCCTAAAGACTGTGCTTTGACATGCTGAGAAGGTTTAGAAGCTGCCTCAGAATCAAGGTCCCTGAAACCTTGTCTTGTCCCCTGCACTCCAAGTGCAGGGAGGGACTCTCTCTGGAATTTCCCTATCTGATCAAGAGAGCTTCTTTCCAAAAGAAACACAATTGGGGGCCAGGTGCGTTGGCTCACACCTGTAATACCAGCACTTTGGGAAGCCAAGGCAGGTGGATCACTTGAGGTTAGGAGTTTGAGACTAGCGTGGCAAACATGCTGAAACCCTGTCGCTACTAAAAATACAAAAATTAGCAGGGCGTGATGGCATGCACCTGTAATCCCAGCTACTCAGGAGTCTGAGGTAGGAGAATCACTTGAACGCAGGAGGCGGAGGTTGCAGTGAGCTGAGATCATGCCACTGCACTCCAGCCTGGGCGACAGAGCAAGACTCCATCTCAAAAAATTAAAATTAAAATTAAAAAAAGGCTGGGTGCAGTGGCTCACACCTGTAATCCCATCACTTTGGGAGGCCGAGGTGGGTGGTTCACCTGAGGTCAGGTGTTCCAGACCAGCTTGGCCAACGTGGTGAAACCCCATCTCTACTAAAAATACAAAAAAAAAAAAAAAGAAAAAAAAGAAGTAAATTAGCCAGGTGTGATGCTGGGCGCCTGTAATCCCAGCTACCCAGGAGGCTGAGGCAGGAAAATCGCTTGAACCCAGGAGGCGGAGGTTGCACTGAGCCATCGCACCACTGCACTCCAGTCTGGGCGACGAGTGAAACTCTGTCTCAAAACAAACAAACAAACAAACAAACAAAAAATACAATTGCCTTCCTCCCCTTGCTGAAATCTCATTGTCTATCTCAGAAAAGACAGAAATTCAACCATACCTGGAGGGACATTTTCACAAACAGGATCATTAGAAGTTAATTCCTGTATATTTATTCTCCCTAATAATCATTTGGTCAGGCACTGTGGCTCACGTCTGTAATCCCAGCACACTGGGAGGCCAAGGTGGGTGGATCGCTTGATCTCAGGAGTTCGAGACTAGCCTGGGCAACATAGTGAGACACCCATCTCAAAAAATTAAATTAAATTAAAATAGAGAAAAACCCTCAGTGGCATGACCAGGCACGGTGGTTCATGCCTATAATCCCAGCACTTTGGGAGGCCAAGTGGACGGATCACCTGAGGTCAAGAGTTTGAGACCAGCCTGGCCAACATGATGAAACCCTGTCTCTACTAAAAATACAAAAAAATTAGCCAGGCGTGATGGCATGTGCCTATAATCCTAGCTACTTGGGAGGCTGAGACATGAGAATCGCTTGAACTGGGGAGGTAGAGGTTGCAGTGAGCCAAGATGGTGCCACTGCACTCCAGCCTGGGCAATACAGCAAGACTCTGTCTCAACAAATAATAAAAAAAATCATTTTCTGTCTCTCAAATGAATTGTCTACATTCCCTATCTCCCCTCTCCCTTTTGAAAAAGAGTATGTAGGCCTGCCTGGTGGCACACACCTGTAATTCGAGCACTCTGGGAGGAACAGGAGGAAGCATCCTGAGCCTAGGAGTTCGAGACCAGCATGGGCAACACAGCGAGACTCTATCTCTATTCCAATGTTTCTTGAAAAGAGTATGTAAGCTTCTGTACTTGGGTTTGGGTTACTGGGTACTCAATCTGCAATTCCATGTTATGCACATTAAAATAAAATTGTGTATGTCTTTTATCCTATTAATCTGACTATTGTCAGCTGATTTCAGCAAATCTTCAAGAGCAAAGGAAGTTTTCCATTGGCCCTTCACATATATATGGCAGCTATGCAAAACAGATATGTGAATTAAGAAAGATCAGAGAATAACATATGGAATACTGGCCAGGCGAGGTGGCTCACACCTGTAACTCCAGCACTTTGGGAGGTCAAGGCAGGATGATCACTTGAGCCCAGGAGTTTGAGACTCTGTCTTTAAAAAAAAAAAAAAAAAAAAAAATTAGCCTGGCGTGGTAGCGCATGCCTGGGCCCAAGAAGGATCACTTAGGCCCAGGAGGTCAAGGCTGCAGTGAGCTGTGATTGTACCACTGCACTCCAGCGCTAAACCTTGTCATTACCTCGGCCTTTGTAGGGAACATCTAGGGCCCGGGTATAGTGGAATCAACTATCAAGCTTATTCTCTTAATTGCCTGTGCCTGAATACTCCACTGTTCTCCCAAGACAGTAATGCGGTTTCATACCCACAGAAATAAGTGGAAGCATAAGCATTCAGGGAATAGTTTTTAACTAATGATATCAAATCAGTCATTGAAAAAAATGTGTGCAGCAATGGGTATACCAGAACAAAAGGACATGACAGACTGATGGAGGACATCTTTTTCGTTTTTTTTTTTTTTTTTTGAGATGGAGTCTCACTCTGTCACCCAGGATGGAGTGCAATGGCACGATCTCAGTGCACTGCAACCTCTGCCTCCCGAGTTCAAGCGATTCTCCTACCTCAGTCTCCTGAGTAGCTGGATTACAGGCGGGCACCACCATGCCTGGCTAATTTTTGTATTTTTAGTAGAGATGGGATTTCACTATGTTGGTCAGGCTGGTCTTGAACTCCTGACCTTGAGATCCTCCTGCCTCGGCCTCCCAAAGTGCTGGGATTACAGGCGTGATCCACCACGCCCAGCCTTCCCTTTTTATGCCAACCATGTGGCGAGATATACTTATGTGGTTACTCGCATTACCACCAAAGGGAAATACCATGCAGAATGGAAGGGTTAATTTATTTAAAAACAAGAACAATCTCAAACATACCAAGAAGCACAAAGGGTAATATAATAAACACCCATATACTTAATATCCAGATTTAACTAATGTAAATATTTGGAATCCCTCTTTCGCATCCCTCCTCAATCCTATTCATTTCCCTTGCTTCTCAGAGGAAAAACGATTTGGATCTTGGTGTGTATCATGCCCTTTAGTTTGGAAATATTTTTGCCAGAAAGAAAGTTTATTCATGCAACCCTTAACTTTTTTGCAATCACAAAAAAAAAGGGGGGGGGCTGGGCACAGTGGCTCATACCTGTAACCCCAGCACTTTGGGAGGTCAACGTGGAAGAATCCCTTGAGCCCAAGAGTGAGATCAGCCTAGACAAAATGATGACAGCCCTGTCTATATAAAAATAAAAATTAAAAAAAAAAATAGCACCTGACCAACATGGTGAAACCCCGTCTCTACTAAAAATACACAAATTAGTCAGGCGTGGTGGTGGGTGCCTATTGTCTCAGCTACTTGGGAGGCTGAGGCAGGAGAACCACTTGAACCTGGGAGGAAGAGGTTGCAGTGAGCCAAGATCGAGCCATTGCACTCAGCCTGGACGACAGAGTGAGACACCGTCTCAAAAAAAAAAAGGAAAAAGAAAAGAAAAAAAAATTAGCCAGGCATGCTGGTGTGTGCCTGCAGTCCTAACTGCTCCAGGAGACTGAGATGGGAGGACTGTTTGAGGCCAGGTGGTTGAGGCTGCAGTGAGCTATGATCATGTCCACTCACTCTAGCCTGGGTGACAGAGGACCTGTCCCAAAAATAAAAAAAAGAAAGAAAAATATTTTTACCACGTTAAGTCTCCATGTAAGTATAGATCCATAAATAATATCGAATATCATTTTATTTTTAAAACTGAAAGAAATAGCATCATAATGTATATACCATACTGCAACTTTTTTTCATGTAACATTGCTTTTGAAATACGTCCAGGTGTTTTTTGTTTTGTTTTGTTTTTTGTTTTGAGACAGAGTTTCACTCTTGTTGCTCAGGCTGGAGTGCAATGGTACCATCTCAGTTCACCGCAACTTTTGCCTCCCGAGTTCAAGCGATTCTCCTGCCTCAGCCTCCCAAGTAGCTGGGATTACAGGCATGCACCACCACACCTGGTTAATTTTGTATTTTTAGTAGAGGGGTTTCTCCATTTTGGTCAGGCTGGTCTCGAACTCCCGACCTCCAGTGATCTGCCTGCCTCGGCCTCCCAAAGTGCTGGGATTACAGGCATGAGCCACCATGACCGGCCACATCCATGTTAACAAATGTAGTTGTAATTAATCATGTTTTAATGGCCTCTTGGTTTTTTTGTTATTTTTTTTTTAATAGAGACTGGGTTTCGTCATGTTGCCCAGGCTAGTCTCAAACACCTGGGCTCAAGCAATTTGCTTGCCTTGGACTCCCAAAGTGCTAGGATTATGAGTGTGACCCACCACACCCCAGCCTTGTTTTTTTGCTGCTGTTGTTTGGTCGGTTGGTTGGTTTTTTGTTTGTTTTTTTGTGACGGAGTCTTGCTCTGTCACCCTGGCTGGAGCACAGTGGCGTGATCTTAGCTCACTGCAAGCACCTCCTCCTGGGTTCAAGCAATTCTCCCTGCATCAGCCTCCCGAGTAGCTGGGATTACAGGCGTCTGTCACCACACACGCCTAATATTTATTTAGCAGAGACAGGGTGTCGCCATATTGGTTAGACTGGTCTCAAACTCCTGACCTCAGGTGATCTGCCCTCCTCGGCCTACCAAAGTGCTGGGATTACAGGCATGAGCCACCACTCCGGCCTGTTTTTTAATTATTAATTTTATTATGGAGTACTTTTAAAATGCAATAAATAAACTATTATAATGAATACTGAAGTACTCAACACCCAATTTCATTATCTATTATCATTGTGCTATGTAGTGCCATATTAATTCAGATTTTATTGTTTTTTTTCTCTTTCCCCAAATACAGATTTTGTTTTTAAAGAAACAACACTTATAAAGATACAGTTGTGGCCTCCTGAATCCCTTACCCTGAGCCTAGTCCTCACCCCTCCTTTGTAGACACTATGAGGAATTCAGTGTTTAAAATTTGGTTTTGGTAGGGGATGGTGGCTCAGGCCTGTAATCCCAGCACTTTGGGAGGCTGAGGCGGGCGCCCAGGTTGGAGTACAGTGGCGTGATCTCAGCTCACTGCAACCTTCACCTCCCGGGTTCAAGTGATCCTCCTGCCTCAGCCTCCCAAGTAGCTGGGATTACAGGCACACACCAACAAGCCCGGCTAATTTTTTTGTATTTTTAGTAGAGATGGGGTTTCACCATGTTGGCCAGGTTGGTCTCAAACTCCTGACCTCATGATCTGCCCACCTCTGCCTCCCAAAGTGCTGGGATTACAGGTTTGAGCCACTACACCCAGTCTCAGTGTTTAAAATTTCTATGAATATTTTTATACTTTTCCTACGTATTTTTGATCTATAAACAATATATAGTTATGCTTCAAATGTTTTAAAATTTTATAGAAATAATATATATACTTATTATTTTTCTTGAGATGGGGTCTCCCTGTGTTTCCCAGGCTTGTCTCAAACTCCTGAGTTCAAGGGATCCTCCCTCCTCAGCCCCCCAAAAGTGTTGAGATTACAGGCATGAGCCACCATGCCTGGCCTACATGCTTTTTTCTGTTTGTGTTTTTTTATTTTTTATTTTTGTCACTTAACATCATGTTTCTGAGAATTAGCCATGTTGAAAGATGGTAAATTTAGTTTTTCACAGATGTCATATTAGTTCATTCATTTTCATTTCTGTATTTTTTTATTGTAGGGACTATCCTACATACATTTATAGATTACTATATGATGGAGATTGAGGTTGTTTCCAGATTTTTACTATCATAGATAATATTACTATTGGTCGAAGTCTATTCCAATGGGGCTTTTCCTGTAGCTGCATGTCGCTGGAAACTCCTCATAGACTAACTCTGTGGTTTTGCTTTACTCGCAGGACTATTTGTTAGATCTGCGGGAAGGAACTACAAGACAGTTGCTAAAATTATGAAAAATCTAATAATTTATCTTTTACTGTAGATACTGGCATATTCCACAGATCCGTACTATTATTCTTGAGTGTGATAGCTTAGAAATGAGTATGATTGAACGCATTCATGTTTAGAGAGGGTATCAAATTGAGAACCAGGTAGATCCACCTACTCTAAAAATGAATCTAAAGTAAATTGATTATAGAAATTAGATCCCAAAGATTATTGATTTTTCCATAGGTGAATTTTGAAGTCTTCGTGAATATATCCATATTAAAAGGAGATGAAAGAAGCCAAAATAAAATAATTATGGGCTGACAGGATAACTGGATTAAGCATCAGTTCTATTAAAAAGGGTTAACTTGAAGATAAATCTATTGAAGATAACTTTTGACTCCAACTCTTTAGAGCAACTAAAGGGAACTTGATGGACAGTGGAAGGAATCTCAACATGAAATTTCTTGAATAAAAATTTATTGACTTAATAATAATAATATTATGAACCTTACGGCAGACACGGAGAGGCACAGCCCAGATCCTCTGTCAAGGAAAGGTTTGTTGCCTCAACTGCTGAGAGTGCTGTCAGTGTACAACGTTCATTCAGCTTTCAGTCCCTTTACAGAATCATTTCAGTTTCACCCAAGGTTGACCCTTCCAAGGACAACCCACATCCCACGACTGGGCGAATGCATAAACACCTGATCCACTGTAGGAGCAACTTAGCTCCATAGCTCCCCATGGAGTCAGGACTATTGGGTCCCCATCACGGCATGATGTCTTCATCTTCCCTCTCCGCTCCCTCCCATTGTTTTCCACAAAGGGCACACCCTAGTAAACAACCTGCGCATTAAATTCTATCAACATTAACAGACTAACGAAGAAAAATATGATTATCTCAATATATGCTACAAGCTACTCTGTGGGAGAGAGAGGCCATATGGAGGAGCACGTAAGCCCCAGACACGTGAGTGGAGAAGCCATATTGGACATCCAGCCTGGTCAAGCCCCAAGTGAGAACCACCCAAGCAAGCCCAGAACCACCAAGTAAGCCCTATAGAGACAAGAGAGGTAATAATAAATTATTGTTTTTGCATCACTTTATATCTTAGAATGGCTTGTTACAAAGTAGTAGTATGAGAACCACAGAATAGAAGAAAACGGCCTATGGCAAAACCCCATCTCTACAAAAAATATAAAGATTAGCCAGGCATGGTGGTGCACACCTGTAGTCCTAGCTACTAGGAAGGCTGAGGTGGGAGGATTGATTGACCCGGAAGGTTGAGGCTTCAGTGGGCTGTGCTCACGCCATTACACTCCAGCCTGGAAGACAGAGTGAGACACTGTCTCAACAACAAAAAAAGGATAGAAGAAAACTTTCTGGCCAGGTGTGGTGGCTCATGCCTGTAATCCCACACTTTGGGAGGCCGAGGTGGGTGGATCACTTGAGGCCAAGAGTTCCACACCAGCCTGGGCAACATGGGGAAAACCTGCCTCTACAAAAAAAAAAAAAAAAGTAGAAAACTTATATAATAACATATAGCTACGAAAAGCTATCTATGACAAGTACCTTAAGAATGATAAATTTGTAGAATTATTTTCATGACTGTCCAGAAGATTACTAATAAAAACCAGAAGTGTTCCTAATCAACACTGTATTAGAGGCTTTTGCTATAACACCTGGGGGCAGAATGATACCTCCCGCATCACAAGTTATACATGTGCTTATCGCTGATACCTGTGAATATGTAAGTTAATTAGCAAAGGGAGAAAGGAGAATGAAGGTTACAGAAGGCATTCAGATTGCTAATCATCTGACCTTAAAATAGATTATCCATGGCTACTCTGGGCACATTGCCTATGGGGTAGCCCTTCTCTGCAAGGAGCAGTACCTCTGCTGTTATGTGGGTCACTTGAGGTCAGGAGTTTGAGACAGACCTGGCCAACATGGCTAAACCCCATCTCTACTAAAAATACAAAAATTATCCAGGTGTGGTAGTGCATGCCTGTAATCCCAGCTTCTCAGGAGGCTAAGGCAGGAGAATCGCTTGAACCTAGGAGGCAGAGGTTGCAGTGAGCCAAGACTGCACCGTCGCATTCCAGCCTGGGTGATGGAGTGAGACTCTGTTTAAAAAAAATAATAAAAATTAAAAATAAAGGCAAACAAAAACAGAGCATCCTGGACTATCCAGGTGGGACTAATGTAATCACAGAGTCCTTAAAAATGGAATAGGGAGGCAGAAGTCAAGAGTCAGAGAAAGAGATGTGGTAATAGAAGTAGGATCTGTCCCTGAGAAAGACTGATGTACTGAGAAAAGAACTTCACCCACTGTTGCTGGCTTGAAGGAGGGAGGAAGGAGGCCACAGCCTGGAAATGTGGGGAGCATCTCAAAGCTAGAGAGAGCATGGAAATGGATTCTGCTCTAGAGCCTCCAGAAGGAATGCAGCCCTTCAGACACCTTGGTTTTAGCCCAGCAAGGCTCATTTCAGGCTTCTGACCTCTTGAACTTTAAAAAGTTTGAGTTTTAAGTCTTTAAGTTTGTGGTAATTTGTTAAAGCAGCTATAAAACTCTAACTCAAAACCATGTATGTATATATTGGTCAGGTGCCGTGACTCATGCCTGTAATCCCAGCACTTTCGGAGGGCGAGGCGGGCGGATTACTTGAGGTCAGGAGTTCAAAACCAGCCTGACCAACATGGTGAAACCCTGTATCTACTAAAAATACAAAAACTAGCTGGGCATGGTGGTGGGCACCTGTAATCCCAGCTACTTGGGAAACTGAGGCAGGAGAACCATTTGAACCCGGGAGGCAGAGCTTGCAGTGAGCTGGGATCGCACCACCACACATCAGCCCGGGCAGCAGAGCGAGACTCCATCTTAAAAATAAAAAGTACCATAAATATATTGTAATATGATATATATAAGGAATATAATGATTTAAAAGTAAGACAAAATGTGCATATGGGGATGTGCATATTATTCTTTTTCTCAAAAATACTTTTTAGAAATGCAGTTATTGTTCTAGGTTCTGTAATTGCCAGACAGGTTCTTCTTGCCCACCGCACAGATAAAATGAATTCACTGCAGTAGAGCAAGAGTTTAATTGACATGAGACCAACCACATGGGAGAACTGGGGTTATCACTCAAATCAGTCTCCCCAAAGGCTTGCAGGTTAGAGTTTTTATGGACGATTTGGTGACGGGGGGCTAGGGAATCGGTGCTGCTGATTGGTTGGAGATAGAAATCCCAGGGGTTTGAAAAATGGTCCTTGTGCTGAGTCGCCTCTGGATGGGGCCACAGAACCAGTTGAGTCACCCAGCCAGGTAGGACTGAGTCTGAAAAATCTCTCACAAAACCCATCTTAGGTATTACAATAGTGATGTTATCTACAGGAGCAACTGGGGAAGTCACAAATCTTGTGACCTCTGACCACATGACTCCTGAGCTGTAACAGACTGTAAAGACTATACCTATCATGTGACCTCTGGCCACATGAATTCTGAGCAGTAAGAAATTAATAGAAACTACACCTACATTTTATCAGAGTTCACACCCCTCCCACAATCCTATTCTTGTGGCCTTTCATTAGTCTTACAAAGGCAGTTGTCAGTCCCTGAGCAAGGAGGGAGGGAGAGACTATCATCCTTGCTTTCAAGTTAAACTACAAATTTTTCCCAAAGTTAGCTTGGCCAATGCACTAGAATGACCAAGGACAGCTTGGAGGTCAGAAGCAAGACAAAGTCAACTATGTCAGATTCCTCTTACTGTCATAATTTTGCAAAGGTGCTTTCAGTTCTAAACCTTATTAAGTTATATTCAGATTTTTGACATTAGGTAAGATGAATAGAGAAAGGAGTACTACAAAGTGAGGAAGAACTCAAACTCCATTTATTATTTAGCTTAGAATTTGAAAAATTATTTCAAACAACGTAATAAAGCCACACTCTGAAAAATCTGCTTAGGAGATTCTGAAAGTCTATTTCTAAAAAAATGATTTGTGGTAATCCACTCAAACTGAAGTGAATTACTAGAATGTAAACACCACATTCCGATTCATATTTGTGTTCTCAATGTGTCATGAATCAGTGAATGAGTAGTACCAAATCTTTTTAAAGCACAGATGGTGTTTGTGGCAGCCATGAGAACGTTCCTTTCAGATCTCCCAGCATGATAGACTCAGGGCCCTGACTGATGCATTCAGAATCCACCACACTCCCCTAGGCTGCTCTCAGCCAATGACTGAGTGTGGCAGGGAGACAGGCAGGCCAGCTTCTGTGAGACTCAAAAGTCAGGTAACTTTGCCTTGAGGATTCCCCATTGGCCTAGTGAAAACTTTCTTAGACGGATTCTACTCTTAAGATGCTTTTTACTGAAATTTTCTTTCCTCTCCCTCTCCTTCATATGGGTCTGACCTGGATCATCCTTGCTCTGTTCTTGCTCCAGCTTCCTTCTCATTTTCCTCCATAGGCATTTGCCCCCAAAATTTCTTGCACATCTGATCCCATTTTTGTAATTGCTTCTTAGAGGATTTTTTTTTTTTTTTTTTTGAGATAGAGTTTCACTCTTGTTGCCCAGGCTGGAGTGCAATGGCACAATCTTGGCTCACCACAACATCCGACTCCCAGGTTCAAGCAATTCTCCTGCCTCAGCCTCCCAAGTAGCTGGAATTACAGGCATGCAGCACCACGCCTGGTTAATTTTGTATTTTTAGTAGAGATGGGGTTTCTCCATGTTGAGGCTGGTCTCAAACTCCTGACCTCAGGTGATCTGCCCGCCTCGGCCTCCCAAAGTGCTGGGATTACACGCGTGAGCCACTGCGCCTGGCCAATTTTTTTTTTTTTTTTTTTTTTGAGACAGGGTCTGACTTTGTTGCCCAGGTTGTAGTGCAGTGGCACAATCTTGGCTCATTGCAGTCTCCACCTCCTGGGCTTAAGCCATCCTTACACCTCACCCTCCTGAGTAGACAGGACTACAGGAGTGAGCCACCACACCCAGTAATTTTTGTATTTTTTGTAGAGACATGGTTTCACCATGTTGGCCCGACTGGTCTTGAACTCCTGACCTCAAGTGATTCACTCGCCTCGGACTCCCAAAGTGCTGGGATTACAGGTACGAGCCACCACACCCAGCCTTTTTGGAGGCTCTTAGCTAACACAGTGGTTAAGTGTATAGATTTCAAAGGATTCCTTAGATAGGTCATTAAAAACAGGCAGATATTAGGATATGCTCAAAGATTTAGCTGCAAGGATGTAAGTGATAACAACTTAAATGTTCTTCTGAAGGGACTGATAAGGTAAATTATTGTGTAAATACACAATGGAATTTTATTTTATTTTATTTTTATTATTATTATTTTTTTTTTAAGAAGGAGCTAGGCCGGGGGCGGTGGCTCAAGCCTGTAATCCCAGTACTTTGGGAGGCCGAGACGGGCGGATCACAAGGTCAGGAGATTGAGACCATCCTAGCTAACGCGGTGAAACCCCGTCTCTACTAAAAAAATACAAAAAACTAGCTGGGTGAGGTGGCGGGCGCCTGTACTCCCAGCTACTCGGGAGGCTGAGGCAGGAGAATGGCATAAACCCGGGAGGCGGAGCTTGCACTGAGCCGAGATCCCGCCACTGCACTCCAGCCTAGGCGACAGAGCGAGACTCCGTCTCAAAAAAAAAAAAAAGAAGGAGCCTCGCTCTGTCACCCAGGCTGGAGTGCAGTGGCGCAATCATGGCTCACTGCAAGCTCCGCCTCCCGGGTTTATGCCATTCTCCTGCCTCAGCCTCCCGAGTAGCTGGGAGTACAGGCGCCCGCCACCTCACCCGGCTAGTTTTTTGTATTTTTTTAGTAGAGATGGGGTTTCACCATGTTAGCCAGGATGGTCTCGATCTCCTGACTTCGTGACCCACCCTCCTCAGCCTCCCAAAGTGCTGGGATTACAGGCGTGAGCCTGGCCCAATGGAATTTTAATAAGATAATACTAAAGGTGAATTTAGTTTTCTTTTTCTAGAGATGGTCTCATTATGTTCCCCAAGCTGGTCTCAAACTCCTGGGCGAAAGCAATCCTCCCACCGTGACCTCCCGAAGTGCTGGGATTACAGCTATAAGCCACTGTGCCCAGCTCTGAATATTTGTTAGTATCTTCAACAACCATTGTAAAAAAATAGTTTATTTACTTATTTATGTTATAAGACAGCTTCCTGAGCCAGAAGAGTAGGTTCAGAGAGACTCCTGAAAAAGATAATTTACAGACTAAGGATTTACAGTGGTATCTCATTTTTGCAAATGAGCCTAGAAGCCCAGAAAATGGTATAAAAAGACATACACTAAAGTTTTAAAAGTGGTTGTCTCTAGGTAGTATTTAAAGTTTCTTGGCCAGGTGCATGGCTCACACCTATAATCCTAGCGCTTTGGGAGGTGAGGCGGGTGGATTGCCTGAGCTTAGGAGTTTGAGACCAGACTGGGTAACACAGTGAAACCCCATCTCTACTAAAATACGAAAAATTAGACGGGCACAGCAGTGTGCACTTGTAGTCCCAGCTACTCAGGAGGCTAAGGCAGGAACTGCTAGAACCTGGGAGGCAGAGGTTGCAGCGAGCCGTGATTGCACCACTGCACTCCAGCCTGGGCGACAGAGCGAGACTCCGTCTCTTAAAAAAGAAAAAAAGAAAAAGAAAAAGTTTGTTGCTTTGGTTTATCTATAGTTTTAAATTGGTCTACAGTGAACATGCGTTGCATCTGTTATAACACTAAAAGTCATTATTTTTTTGCAACCTTCACCTCCCGGGCTCCAGCAATCCTCCTGCCTCATCCTCCCAAGCAGCTGGGAATACAGGTATACACCATAATGCCTGGATAATTTTTGTATTTTTGGTAGAGATGGAGGTTTCTTTGTGCTGCCCAGGTTGGACTTGAACTCCTGGACTCAAGGGATCCGCCCACCTCGGCCTCCCATAGTGCTGGGATTACAGGCGTAAACCGCCACATCCAGCTAGTCTTTAATTAAGCATAATGCTCTTAGGCACTGTTAAACTTTAGAATAGTCCAGGTTGGCTGGGCACAGTGACTCACACCAATAATCCCAGCACTTAGGGAGGCTGAGGTGGGAGGATCGCTTGAGCCCAGGAGTTGGAGACCAGACTGGGCAACATAGGATAACTTGTATCTACAAAAAATAAAAAATTAGCTGGGTATGGTGGCACGCACCTACAGGTAGTCCCAGCTACTCCAGAGGCTAAGATGGCAGAATCGATTGAGCCTGGGAGGGTGTGACTGCAGTGAGCCGAGACTGCACCACTGCACTCCAGCCCGAGCAACAGAGCAAGACTCTGTCTCAAAATAAGTAAGTTAATTAAATAAAATAAAACTCCAGTGCTGATCAGTAGTGGGATCCAACCTGCAAATAGCTGCTGCACTCCAGCCTGGGCAAAATAGTGAGACCCAAGAATACAAAAATAAAAATAATAAAACTTTAAAATTTGTTAGATGTAAACTTTGTTCACTTTCTCAACTGTCTTCAATTGCCCTACTTTCTGAAGGCACTGCCTGTATTCCAGAGCACCCCAGCACTGCTGCCCTTGCAGAGGTCAGTGGCCTGCATGCCCCACTTTGTCGAACCTCTCTGTGCTAAGTCACCCTCCATTTCTAGGTTGGCTGAAATGCCACACTGGACCACAGACTCTGGCTTCCTGAAAGGCTGGATGAGGCAACATGGAAGTGTGAACTCCCTGTGGGGTGAAACTTGACTCTAAGGAAAGCAGAGAGGAAGGAGTCAGGCAGACACACTCCCTCCTCTTTCCATTTACTCCACTGAGTACGATTTCCTCTTGTGTCCCTTCTGGGAAAACCCCCCTTGCTGAGGAAGAACATGTGCAGAGTGAACTACCATGTCTCCCAAAGTGGTGCCAGGTCTCTCAGGCATCACTGTGCAGAGCTTCCCAACTTTCCTCAAATCATTTCTTTCCTTTTCCTCTCTAGCCACTCGGGAGTTGAAAATAAGGATAACTGACCATAATTGACATAATGTAAAATACCAAAAAGCATACTCATAGCAGATCAGGACATGAACTGCTCAAATCCCCCTTCAAGAAAGTATTTGCTACCGAACTGCAAGGAGTGAGGCTGCATCCAGGGGATAATGAAACTTGCTACCAGGGTACTCCTAGAAGCCTGAAAAAAGCAATGGCCCTCACAGAGACTATTAAAATGCTTCCCATGGAATAGGGAAGAGAAAGGGAGTAAAAGGCTCAGGAAGTGGGAATGCTGGAATGGATAAATTACACGGGGCAAAATAAGGAGTAATGTTCTCCAGGAAAGCTCAAAGGACACATATTTACCAAGAGCACTAGTAATGTGACGGTGGGAGGGGCCCCAGCATGGTGATGAGTTCAGTGTGGCTCTTCTCCACAGGCCAGGGTTAATGGTCAGTGAAGCAGTCATATAATTTGGCTTACAAATAGCAACGACGATGAAAAGACCTGCAATAGAGGCCAGGTGTTACCATTTCACCATCAAAATCCAGAGGGTCACAATGTCCACAGTTATGGTTAATGGAAAACAACATCCCTAGGAGCAGAAGAGCTGGGCAGCCAACAGGCACGGCTTAATGTACTGATCAAAACAGAGCAAGAGTAGATGAGCAGGAGGCTGAGGGCAGTTACCCAAAAGGATCTCTCTTGCCCAGTTTCTGCACCTAAATCAGTTTTCAGATCTAGTGGCCATTGCTTTAAGACATGGCCAGATCCCAGTACCAAGAACCCTGCAATACATAGTGATTTCTCCAGTTCTTCTGTGGAAGACGTGAGTGATTGCTCACTGGAGTGAGGGATTTACTCCAACATTCCAAGGACTTCTGGAGACAGGGTCCAAGTTGACACAGATACCCAATGACTGGAAACATCATCATGGGCTGTGTTAGAGTGGGGGCCTACAGGGGCCAGTAAGTGAAGCCCTGGCCCAAGAGTGAGTCCAGTGGTCTATGAAATCACCTGGTGAATATTTCCCTGGTCCCCAAATATCTCATTGGGATTGACACTGTGGCAGAGTAACCCACAGGCTGTACCTGTTGGTGGGGGCTATTACAGTGGGGAAGTTCTGGTAGAAGCCTCCCAAACTGCCTCCCTCCCACCAAGATAGTGAATCCAAACCAGTATAATCCTGGAGAGGGATGGCAGAAATTAGGGCCACTCTTAAAGATGCAGGCATGCTGGTCCCTGTCCTACCTCTGTTTAATTTGCTGGTCTGGTCCTTGCAAAAACCAGACAGATCCTGGAGACTAATGTTCAACCAAGAAATAGACCTGATCACAGCTGCTAGGCTAGATGTGGTATCTTTGCTAAAACAGATAATACAATTGCTGGTACACAGTATGCAGCCACTGATTTGGCAAATGTGTTCTTTTCTATCAGTTAGGAAAGAAGATCAGCAACAATGTGCTCCAGGGCCATGTTAACTTTTGACCATCTGTCATAATATAGCCTGAAGACATTGGGACCATCTGGACAAACTGCAGAATATCATGTTGATTCATTCATTACAATGATGACATCATGCTGATGAGGCCAGGGTAAGTAAGAGACTACTAACATGCTGGAAATGCTGGTAAGGCACATGCACTCTAGAGCGAGATAAACCGTAAAAAAAATTAGCTACTTGCTACCTCCGTAAAGTTTCTGCACATCCTGTGGTCAGGACATTCCCTTAAGAGTAAAGAACAGGCCTGTGTGTTGTTGCCACTGCCATTGTTGTCATGGTGGTTGCGCTGAGCTCTGTGGTTTCTAGAGCCGGCTATGTCCCCTCCCTGCCACCACCCTGACGTGGATGTTCAAGAAGAACCACTTGCTAGAAAACAGATGCATGCGGTTCCTGAAGATCAGAGTGAAACAACCTGACCGGGTTCCGGTGATTGTGGAAGAAAAAGGTCTCAGGCTCTCAGTGTGTTGACACTGACAAACAGAAGAACTTGGTTCCATCTGACAGCCATTCAGTTCCATCTGTGGCTCAGTTCATGTGGATCATCAGGAAAAGGATCCATCTTCCTTCTGAAAAGGCATCTTCTGTTTGTGGATAAAACAGTCCAGCCTGGCGGGACACGGTGGCTCATGCCTGTAATCCCAGCACTTTGGGAGGCTGAGGCAGCCGGATCACCTGAGGTCGGGAGTTCGAGATCAGCCTGACCAATATGGAGAAACCCAGTCTCTACTAAAAATACAAAAAATTGGCTGGGCGTGGTGGCGCATGCCTGTAATCCCAGCTACTCGGGAGGCTGAGGCAGGAGAATCGTTTGAACCTGGGAGGCGGAGGTTGCAGTGAGCCGAGATTGTGCCATTGCGCTCCAGCCTGGGCAACAAGAGCGGAACTCCATCTCAAAAAATAAACAAACAAACAAAAAACAGTCCAGCCTAACTATAGGAGAATTTTACTAGAAGGAAAAAGATACAGATGGAATCTTGTATGTGGCCTCCAGTGGGGAGAACACTTTTGGTTTCCGAGGGCCATTGCTGGGCTAGGTGTACCCTTATTGCTTGTGTATCTTGTAAATGCCCTAGCACCTTGGTAAGCCAAGGCAGGAGGACGGCTCGAACTCAGGGGTTCGGAACCAGCCTGGGCAACATAAGGAGACAGCCATCGCTACAAAAAAAAAAATGAGTTGAGCATTGTGGTGCATACCCATGGTCCCAAGCTACTCAGGATGTTGAGGTGGGAGGATTGCTTGAGCCCAGGAGGTAGATGCTGCAGTAAGCCGAGATTGCACCACTGCACTCCAGCCTGGGTGACAGAGCAAGATTCTGTCTTAAACAAACAAACAAACAAAAATTAAGAAGAAAAGAGGAAAAAGAGTACCAGTTGTGGCTGTGAGATCAACTATGGCTATGGAGGCTGTAGTTTGCCCTGATAACCTCCCTCTTTTGTTTTCCCTCAGGAAGAGAGGCCTACCAAAGACCTAGAGGAGATGCTTCCCACGTGTTTTTATGAAGTGGATCCGTGTGGCACACAAGGTAAACTGTGGCAGTTGTGGAGACATGTCAATTGGATCCCCCTTCTAGAAAGGAGCCACCCCCGAGCTGCAAGGAGTGTGGTAAGTGGACAGTCCCCACCTGTTAGTGTCTTCAGCGTCAGCTTCAGGTTTTTATCCTGTACTTTTCTCAGGGTGGTCCCCAGTCAATGACTGAGCAAGGCCTGGCTATATCCACCCAATGAGGAACTTCTTTTTTTTTGAGACAGAGTTTTGTTCTTATTGCCCAGGCTGGTGTGCAATGGTGTGATCTTGGCTCACTGCAACCTCCTCCTCCTGGGTTCAAGTGATTCTCCTGCCTCAGCCTCTCAAGTAGCTGGGATTACGCCTGGCTAAATTTGTATTTTTAGTAGAGATGGGTTTTATCCATGTTGGTCAGGCTGGTCTCGAACTCCTGACCTCAGGTGATCCACTCGCCTTGGCCTCCCAAAGTGCTGGGATTACAGGTATGAGCCACTGTGCCCAGCCATGAGGAACTTAATTAATCCCTGTTGGATTAGTCTGCCCGATTCTGCCTCTGCCCCTTCTCTTTCACAGGTGTCGCCTCCATACTTTTTTTTTTTTTTCTTTTTGAGACAGAGTCTCGCTCTGATGCCCAGGCTGGAGTGCAGTGGCACGATCTCGGCTCACTGCAACTTCCACCTCCAGGGTTCAAGCGATTCTTGTGCCTCAGCCTCCCAAGTAGTTGGGATTACGGGTGTGCACCACTATGCCTGGTTAATTTTTGTATTTTTAGTAGAGACAGGGTTTCACCATATTGGCCAGGCTGGTCTCAAACTTCTGATCTCATGTGACCGCCCACCTTAGCCTCCCAAACTGCTGGGATTGCAGGCATGAGCCACCGCGCCCAGCACCCCATACATTTTTTGCATTTCTAACTTCTCAGTGTCTGCTTCTGGGAGAATCTAACTGAGACACCAGTGGATTCGCAAACGGACCCTGGAACTGAAGTTGCTCCCTGCTCCCAACCCTGGGATATGTGACCTAACTAATCTGGACTGCTGTTTTCTCCTATATAAATTAAAGATGCTTATTCCTTTCATAGTTACATTTCATGGCTATTATGAGGTAAGAAAACGCTATATAATTTGAAAATCACTATGTAAATAAACTATTATAGTTTTTATGAAAAGTACTAAAGAGTTAAAGCGTTTCCTGAATTACCTAACGATGCACAATAGTTCTAAAAACTTCAAACAGAAAATAGTTTTAAGCCGTTTGAAGGCTGCTATGGTGTATGTGGGGTTTTTCTGTAGCTTTGCTTATTCCCAGGGAGTAACTTACACACTGAGAGATCTTGCTTGGCAATCAGATACAGACCTAAATAAAGAATTGTAGAGTACTATAGTCACCTATCATGGGAATTTTGGTTTGTTTCTTTTCATTTCTAGGATAACAATTACTAAGAAAGCACAAACAAGAAACACTGAAACATCTCATTCAACAAAACACAGTGGCCAGTGTATTGAGAGGAAATACTTATCACCCGTGTAACCGTGAACCAATTTTCTGTAGCACTATTCTGATAAGATAAAATTTTATATCCATGAATAAATATAATTTCATGTTGTTTTACTCTTAATACCACTTAACAAAATATTATAATTTTAATATACATGTATATAAAATATTTCTTATAACATTGTTTATTTACATTTATTTATATATTTATTTTTGAGATGAAGTCTCGCTCTGTCGCCCAGGCTAGAGTGAAGTGGTGCAATCTCGGTTCACTGCCACCACTGACTCCCGGGTTCAAGTGATTCTCCTGCCTCAGCCTCCCGAGTAGCTGGGATTACCTGTGCCTGCCACCACGCCTGATTAATTTTTTGTATTTTTAGCAGAGATGGGGTTTCACCATGTTGGCCAGGCTGGTCTCGAATGGCTGACCTTTAGCTATCCACCCACCTCGGCCTCCCAAAGTGCTGGGATTACAGACGTGAGCCACCGCGCCTGGCCTATTTATTTATTTTGAAACAGAGTCTCACTCTGTTGCCCAGGCTGGACTGCAGTAGTGCGATCATGGCTCACTGCAGCCTTGAGCTCCTGGGCTCAAGCAATTCTCCCACCTCAGCCTCCCAAGTAGCTGGGACCACAGGTGCATACCGCCATGGACAGCTATTTATTTTATTTTATTTTTTATTTTTATTTTTTTGAGACGCAGTTTCGCTCTGTCGCCCAAGCTGGAGTGCAATTGTGCAATCTCTGCTCACCGCAACCTCTGCCTCCTGGGTTCAAGAGATTTTCCTGCCTCAGTATCCCAAGTAGCTGGGATTACAGGCATGGACCACCACACCTGGCTAATTCTGTACTTTTAGTAGGGACGGGGTTTCTCCATGTTGATCAGGCTGGTCTTGAACTCCCTACCTCAGGTGATTCGCCTGCCTCAGCCTCCCAAAGTGCTGGGATTACAGGCGTGAGCCACCGTGCGTGGCCTATTTTATTTTTTTGTAGAGACAGTGTCTCTCCATGTTGCCCAGGCTGGTCTTAAACTCTTGGGCTCAAGCAATTCACCCAAAGCATTTGGATTACAGGCGTGAGTCACTGTGTCCAGTCATCCAGCCAACATATTATTATTATTATTATTATAAATTTTTTTCAGACGGAGTTTCGCTCTTGTTGCCCAGGCACTGTAGTACAACGGCACGATATCAGCTTACCGCAACCTTTGCCTCCCGGGTTCAAATGATCCTCCTGCCTCAGCCTCCCAAGTAGCTGGGATTACAGGTGCCTGCCATAACGCCTAGCTAATTTTTGTATGTTTAGTAGAGATGGGGTTTCACCATGTTAGCCAGGCTTGTCTCGAACTTCTGACCTTGTGATCCGCCCACCTCAGCCTCCCAAAGTGTTGGGATTACAGGCGTGAACCACCGCGCCCGGACTAATTTTTTAATAATTTTTATTTCTTTTTCTCATCCTCTGAACAGAACTTATAAACAAATTCTTTTAACATTCATTCTCTGTATTCACAATTATACATAAAGGGTTTGTGTCCGTAATGTTTTATCAGAAAAACTAACTTTTTGCGGTTGCTTTTTAGCAAAAAAGAAGAGAAAGTTTTCTATAATGTGCTACTGTTTGTTTAGCTGGTAATTCAAACCTTTTTTCTTTCCTCTTTTCTTTTTTGAGGTGGAGTCTCACTCTGTCGCCCAGGCTGGAGTGCAGGGCATGACCTCAGATCACAGCAACCTTTGCCTCCTGGGTTCAAACAATTCTCCTGCCTCAGCCTCCCAAGTAGCTGGGATTACAGGCGTGTGCCACCACACCCAGCTAATTTTTGTATTTTTAGTAGAGTTGGGGGTTTCACCATGTTGTACAGGCTGGTCTTGAACTCCTGACGTCAAGTGATCCACCCACCTCAGCCTCCCAAAGTGCTGGGATTACAAACGTCAGTCACCATTCCCAGCCCCCTAATTCAGATTTGAAATGGCTTTTCTCTCCTTTTTGCCTTTCAAAACGTGTCTCTGACTTGCATTTGAGATTTGACACAAATTCACAGTTGTAAACTTTGAAAATCTGTGGTTTCACATAACAAACTGTACAAAATGTTAAAAACCTAACGGGCTCAGTGGCTCACGCCTGTAATCCCAGCAATTTGGAAGGCCGAGGCAGGAGGATCACCTGAGGTCAGGAGTTTGAGACCAGCTTGGCCAACATGAAGAAACACCATCTCTAATAAAAATACAAAAATTAGTCGGGCTTGGTGGTGTGTGCCTGTAATCCCAGCTACTTGGGAGGCTGAGGCCGGCGAATCAGTTGAACCTGGGAGGCGGAGGTGCAGTGAGCTGACATCGTGCCACTGTGCTCCAGCCTGAGCCACAGAGTGAGACTCTGTCTCAAAAATTTTTTGGGGGGGTTGTTTATTCAAATATCAGGACAATACTGAATCAAGTGTTGAAGCTTAGAGTTTTAAGATAGATAATACTGAGCTAAGTTTGAAGCTTAGTTCAGTACTGTTCTGTCATCTGAATAAACAGCTGTTTATTACTGAACCTAACAATACAAGACTAATTCAAACGGTTTTGTGTTTAGAAATGTGAATAATTGTAAAAGAATAACTAATTCCCGTTGTTCTTTACTACAGTGCACAATATCTGTGACTTGTATACTAATCGTAAAAAGAAAGCCAATAATATAAACTGGATTATAAAGTCTACTAATTTCAAGAATGTGTTTCATCATAGTTTAGTAAGAATAGCAGAGATTGATATGACTTTTTTTGTATATGCATTCTGGGAACTCCCATAATTGAATACAACTTCAAAAGGGCTAAAGCCCAGTGACCTCAAAACGAGGTTCACAGAAAAGTACATAATGATGAAACCTGAAGCAATAAAACACCAATGAACTGAAATGTAAACATTCTTGCTCTTAGGACATGGCATTTTCATTTTTCATTTTGTTTTGGACTGTTACTGGGCTGTCCTCAGACACCTTCCTTTCATATCTTAAACTTTGTCTTTCCAGAAAATCTTTTGGAATTTTTTGTTTTTTTGTTTTGGTCTCAAGGGCAGAACTTAACAGGCTGGGGGCGAGCCCCACAAGAGTTCAGCACACCGTTCCCCGCGGCGACACGCTACTTCTGAACACAGGAGCGACTGCCCGTCGGGCTTCCTCCGGGAGAATGGAGACAAACGTACATTCGAGGGGCTCAATACCTGGAGTGCGAAACGTCTCAGTTCCTTCGCCTCAGTCTCTTTTCCCGGGTTCGGAAGCCACTTATGCAGCAGGGCACACCTGCCACTCACAACGCCCTCGGAGCCGGCAACCCGCCGACAGCGAGCTCCAGCCCGGGGGAACAGGAGGCTGCGCGGAAGGAAGGAGAGTCGGGAGCGCGGCCGCTCGCGGGCTGGCTCAGGGGACGCCAAGGGGAGGTGCCGGCGCGCACTGGCGGGGTGCGCGCGCCGCCGCCGCCGCGTCACCAGCGTGCGGCACGTGCCCGTGTTTACGTCCCTCGTGGAGCCGCCGACGTCAGCAGTCGAATGGCAACATTGTGGCGATGCTGAGGCGCAGAGTTTAGAAGAAGGGTTCATCAGTCTGACCCGCTGCCGGCTTTCTGCTGCAGCAGCAGGAGCGGGGGCGGGGAGCTTGACCTGGGCGAGCGACCCGGGCGCACACAGCGCCGGCCTGACCCCGCGGGACCCGCGCCTCACCCCCGGAGCGCCGCAGACGCAGCTCCACGGCCTCGCGCCGGGGGCGGCGGGCGGCCGCGAGACGCTGCGGCAGCGCGGGGCTTGTAAACAGATCCGGCCGCACGTGACCATGTGAACTACCTGCTCCCGGGACGCGTATTGTCCTTCCCGCGAGCCGCGCCACAAAGGAGCTCGGTGGTCGTGGCGCGGAGCGACGGGCGAACGAGCGAGGAGAGCCGGCCGGCGCACTAAGATGGCTGAAGGCGCCCGGCGAGGGTGAGCGGGGGGCGCGGCGCAGCCAGCGGGGAGTCCTCGAGCGGGCCGGGCCGGCGGCCCTTCCCCGCGTTAAGTCGGAGCCACCATGTCGTTCTCGCTGGAGGAGACGCTCGAGTCAGACTGGGTGGCTGTGCGGCCCCATGTGTTCGACGAGCGCGAGAAGCACAAATTCGTCTTTATTGTAGCCTGGAACGAGATTGAGGGCAAGTTTGCCATAACCTGCCACAACCGGACGGCCCAGAGGCAGAGGAGCGGCTCCCGGGAGCAGGCGGGGGCGCGAGGGGGCGCCGAGGCCGGCGGAGCTGCGTCCGACGGGAGCCGCGGGCCTGGCAGCCCGGCGGGCAGGGGCCGGCCCGAGGCCACTGCCTCTGCAACTCTGGTTAGGAGCCCCGGGCCCCGGCGGAGCTCGGCCTGGGCGGAGGGCGGTTCTCCTCGGAGCACTGGCAGCCTTCTGGGGGACCCGCGGCTGCGAAGTCCTGGCAGCAAAGGGGCGGAGAGTCGTCTTAGGAGCCCAGTGCGGGCCAAACCCATCCCGGTTCAGAGAGTATCTGAAGCCAACGATGCGGCGGGGGCCGCTGCTGCTGCAGCAGCCAGACCGGCGCCGAAAGAGGCCTCGGTGTCCTCTGTACGTATAGTGAGCGCCTCTGGGACGGTCTCCGAGGAGATCGAGGTGCTGGAAATGGTGAAGGAGGACGAGGCGCCTCTGGCGCTCTCGGACGCGGAGCAGCCGCTGCCAGCCGCCGAGCTGGAGTCTCCGGCCGAAGAGTGCAGCTGGGCCGGACTCTTCTCTTTCCAGGACCTGCGCGCCGTGCACCAGCAGCTGTGCTCGGTGAACTCGCAGTTGGAGTCGTGCCTGCCGGTGTTCCCGGAGGAACCTTCGGGCATGTGGACTGTGCTGTTTGGGGGCGCCCCCGAGATGACGGAGCAGGAAATCGACAGTCTGTGTTACCAGCTCCAGGTCTACCTGGGCCACGGCCTGGACACCTGCGGCTGGAAGATCCTCTCCCAGGTGCTCTTCACCGAGACCGACGATCCCGAGGAGTATTATGAAAGCCTCAGCGAACTGCGGCAGAAGGGCTACGAAGAAGTGCTTCAGCGGGCCAGGAAGCGCATCCAGGAGGTGAGTTGAGTGAGCCTCTAGTCTGGGCTCTACTGGTCGCTTTTGGTTTACTGGCCAAACCAAAGGCTGAAGGCTCGGTCTCGAGAGGGTGTGCGCAGGTAGGACGGTTGCTTTTCTGGTCAAGTGGAAACCAAGAGGGGTTCCTGATCTACCTTCCCCTTCATCCCTCTGGGTGGCTGCTTAATTGACTCTCTGAAGGACCTTAGTCTTTATTTCCTTCCCCATTTATCAAATGCGCTCTGTGTACTACTCAGTACTGGTAATGCGCAATTAAAGCCACTCAGAAAAGTGTTCTGTAAGCATAGGCTACATGAGCATTTTTCTACCCCTAAAGCTCTCCCAGCAATAACTGCCCAGATATCAACTCTTCTTTGTCCGTGTCACCTTTATTTAAAATAGTTTGTCTTACCTAGCAAAGTTGATCTTCTGTTTTGATTCTTCTTTATGCAGTGTGGCAACCGACGCAAATTTTAAATTCATTTTTAAACGGGTGACCTGTCCAAGTGAAAAAGCACCTACTGACTATTGGATGCAAATTTATTTTTAAAAGATTTTTTATAAGTGTTTTGTTTTGTTTCTTCTTTTTTGGACTACCTCAGATCTTTACAGATGGCTCAGGTTTCACTCCTGTTTTAGGGAGAAATAAAGGCTCTGGGCAGGAATGTTCGTTGTATTTTTGTACTTACTGTAGAAGTACAAAAGCTTTTTCAAACTAATCCTTAAAGTAACAAAAAATAATGGAAAAAAGGGTCTGAATGGATATACATATGGGGCTCTAGAATGTGTAAGAAATGTGTAATTCATGCCTGCTCACTGGCTTCTGCTGGAGGAACTTCACTAAAAAAAGTCTTTTAAAATATACTTAGTTTTCCCTAATGGGTACTACACGTAGTTTCTCAAAGCAAGTTACTATTTTTACTATTAATGCAATTGAGATTGGTGGAGAAATGCACCACCGCCCACCTTTTTTTTTTTTTTTTTTTTTTGGAGACTGTTTCGCTCTGTCTCCCAGGCTGGAGTGCAGTGGCACGATCTCGGCTCACTGCAGCCTCCGCCTCCCAGGTTCAAGCGATTCTCCTGCCTCAGACTCCTCAGTAGCTGGGACTACAGGTGCGCGCCACACGTTAGCCCGGCTCCTTTTTTTTTTCAGTAGAGATGGGGTTTCACCATCTTGGCCAGAATGGTCTTTATCTTCTGCTCGTGATCCGCCTGCCTTGGTCTCCCAAAGTGCTGGGATTACAGGTGTGAGCCACTGTGCCTGGCCTGAAATGCCCCTTTTTATGGTGTTTATATTCCTGAGATTGTGTTGTTATCTGCCTATGTATATATAATACTTGAACCCTGTTAGACTAGGGAGCTAGAGCGTCCTGTTTTTTTCGTAGAATATGAGAACTTTTTCTTTATTAGACTTGAGTATTTAAGAAATGTTTGTTTCTCGCTTATACAATAGTACTCTCTTACAACTTCCTGAATCCAGTTTTTCAGTCCTTCCTGTTGGTTTACTCTATAACATGATCCTAGAGTTCCTGGTATCTGTTTTTATTTTCCTTTTTTATCACCTCACTTCGGGAGTCTGTTCTACCTTAAATTCTTTTGAAGGAAGTGACAAATCTTAAGTGACCACATATATTCTCAGAAGTGTTTGGTTAATACTGACCTGTATTTCTCTTAAACTGCAAGAACCAAGTTAGTGCTTCTTTCTTTTATTAGATTTACAGATATTTTTTTAAACTATATATTCTTTAAAAATCCCATGATGAGTGGGCCTGTCTGGTTTTAACTTTTTGGATACTCAGAAAAAGCGACTGTCAGGCCGGAAGCGGTGGCTCACGCTTGTAATCCTAGAACTTTGGGAGGCCGAGGCAGGCAGATCACAAGTTCAGGAGATGGAGACCATCCTGGCTAACACGGTGAAATCCCGTCTGTACTAAAAATACAAAAAAAAAATTAGCCGGTGTGGTGGCGGGCGCCTGTAGTCCCAGCTACTGGGGATGCTGAGACAGGAGAATTGCGGGAACCGGGAGGCGGAGCTTGCAGTGAGAGGAGATCCTGCCAGTGCACTCGAGCCTGGGCAACAGAGCGAGACTCTGTCTCAAAAAAAAGAAAAGAAGAAAAAGCGACTGTCTCTGGTTTTTTAATTCAAATGGGTCAAAAATAAGCTCTCAAAATATATAATTTTCTAGAACTCTTTAAAAAGGGGATTACATTAAAAAAAAAATCTGTTCCTAATTAAGGTTCTCTTGACCATAATGATTTGTTTTCTTTAACAGAAAACTATACTTTTTTTTTTTCTGAGACGGGATCTTGCTCTGTCGCCCAGGCTGGAGTGCAGTGGTGTGATCTTGGCTCACTGCAACCTTTGCCTCCCAGGTTCCACTGATTCTCCTGCCTCAGCCTCCTGAGTAGCTGGAATTATAGGCGCGTGCCACCTTGCCCGGCTAATTTTGTATTTTTAGTAGAGACGGGTTTTTACCATGTTGGCCAGGCTGGTCTCGAACTCCTGACCCCGTGATCCACCTGCCTTGGCCTCCCAAAGTGCTGGAATTACAGGTGTGAGCCACTGCACCCGACCTTTCTCCCCCACTGCCTTTCGAAACAGTTTCACACTGTTGTCCAGGCTGGACTGTACTGGTGTGATCTCAGCTCATTGCAACGTCCACCTCTGGTGTTCAAGCATTTCTCCTTGCTCAGCCTCCCAAGTAGCTGTGATTACAGGCGCCGGCCACCACGCCTGGCTAATTTTTGTATTTTTGTAGAGACAGGATTTCCCAATGTTGGCCAGGCTGGTTTTGAACTCCTGACCTCAGGTGATCTTGCCTGCCTCGGCCTCCCAAAGTGCTAGGATTACAGGCGTGAACCACTGTACCCGGCAACTTCAATATTTGAAAAATAGCTATCAAGGACAACAAATAGGTTTGGTAATAATGCCTACCCTGACTTCTACTGGAAGATTGTGTTCTTAGATTATGTTGGGGGGGAAGGGAGGGAAGTGTGGTGTGATTGGTTGGTGATGTCTGCCATGAACATGATAATGAAAGTGTGTAGGATGCTAGCCATGTATTTGTTTTTAGCTAATTAAATTTAACTGCTTTAAGAGTTTGCAGTACCATTTTTTAAGGTAACATTTTTATAGAAGTTGTGTCATGTTTGTTTTATTCTGTTGACTTAGTTTGTGGAATTCGCTATAGCTTTTCAAGCTAGATTTATCTGATAAATCAAATACATTCTTGAGGATATGTTACTTAGAATACTTAGTCCTTTGGTCACTTGGAATACTTAGTCCTTTTCCTTCTTTAATTTCTATGAATCTATTTTTTGGTCTTTTTTCCTACAGTATTCCTTTCCTTGTCCATTTAAAGGTTTCGACTTAAAACCACCTGTTTTTGTTCAAAATGGTTAGTAAATTGTTGAAAGGTTTGTTTGTTTGTTTTTAATAGAACACACTGTACAACTAGATTGTAAACTTTTCAAGGTCCTTGGTTTTGACAATACCTTGGAACTCTCTTCTTTGCCACCCCTAGTTCAGGACCACACATCTTGTGAGCACTCTTAATTAGTGGATAAAGGAAACTAGAGAAGTTTTTATAATTAATTTATTTATTTTTACTATTGCAAGAATTTAAAGGACTTAGAAGATGTGTCCTTTTAATGTGAAGTTGTAAGATTTTTATAAATTGATAAGTGTAAATTTCTCAAAGGACAGTGTTTTCAAAACAAGGAGAAATTTTTTTTTAATGTACCCAATAGTTCTTGAAAGGAAAATCTCTTAAAACGTAAATAAATTCCTCAGTAAGAGGTTTTTACCTGGGAATGGTGAATTCCCTGTAAGAGGGGCTATGGATGGGTTTTAATGGGGTGTCTGGCCCAGTTTTATATGTGTGGGCATGTGTGCATTTTAGAGAGAAAGGCAATAATGTCAGTCACAGGAATGTTTTGGTTTCACACTGCATTTAGAAGTTATGTTTATGTTGTAATGTACAGTATACTTAGGGGCTAAATGCAAATGAAAGGTGAAATTTGTTACTGGTGTGTTTGACTTCGGACTTTTACAAGAGTTTACTCTTGGAAGCACTATTTATACAGTAGGCACTGAATCAGTCCTTAAATGAATGCAGGTGCCACCAAGACCTCTATGAACAGTTTTCAGCAGTAGCCTTGGTTGTTGGTCAGAGCTGAGGTTTGTATTAGTGTGTGTGCGTTGGTGGTCCATACCGCAGCTTAGGTTTGACCTGGATTTTATAAATAATGGTTTCTGTATAAGGACAGCTATTCTCGAGATAATTAACTGTGGTGCTTTAGATAGTAAACCTTAATTATGATGGTAGGGTTGATTAAGATCTAATCATCAGTGTTCATTTTGGAATTTATTATGTTTATAAGGATGTGCTCAATTCTAACTTCTCTTCAGTTGAAACCACGGTTTGGAAGTAGCATGTGTTTTCAAAATTATTCGTGTAAGCCATGTAATAAATAGCCTATTGAGTGTTTGGAGTCAGAAAGACCTAGGTTGAAAATAGGGCTCACCACTTCTGATGACCTGCTTAGTTATTTAACCTCTTTTAAAAAGGAAAATGGGGGAAATAAGGATGTCTTAAGATTTGAGTAAGACAGTATGAGAAAGGGCCTAACAAAGTGCCTGGCACTTACAAAACAGGCTTCCAGGAAGTGTTATTTTCCCTTTTTTCATGTAACAAGGATTATCCAGTTTTCCATTCAGCCCTTTTTGTGGGGATTGTAACTAATATTTATTGGCACTGTTTAGGTATTGGGCTCTTTACATTAGCTATCTGCTTCCATTCTCTTCACTAGCTGTTGAGATCAGTGGGTGTTTTATACCTGTTTTACTGAAGCAGAAATTGAGACTTAAAGAGATCCTGTGGACTTCACCAAGGCTAAACTAAGCTGAGTAACCAACCTCCGATGAAAGCCTAGATTTGTTTTAATCCAAATATGTGCCTTTTCTGCCATGCCTATGACCTGTTGGGGTTCTTGATCCAAAGGACTGTCTTCCTTCCTTAAAGAGAAAGGACGTCAGTCTCTACTCTTGAGAATTGGGGAGTGGTATTATCTTAAAATGCAGTCAGTTCAATAATTTTTTTTTTTTAAAGACAGTGTCTCGCTCTGTTGCCCAGGCTGAAGTACAATGGCACAATCTCAGCTCACTGCAACCTCCGCCTCCCAAGTTCAAGCAATTCTTTTGCTTCAGCCTCCCAAGTAGCTGGGATTACACGTGCATGCCACCACTCAATAATTACTTTTGAATTAGGATAACTCATTTCAAGTTAATTATGACAAGCATGAGGTAGGGCAGTCTGAATGTTGTGTTTTAGAGAAAGGGGTTGCCTGGTGGTGCAAGGATAGGTTTATGTTAGAGAAGAGTGCCCAATCATGTGCAGGTTTTTTGTTTGTTTTGTTTTTATATCTTATGGCTAAGCTGAAAAACAGCTCCTGACTTCTGAGGTTATTTAACTGAAGGGGCAAGGAGCTCTAGGAGGAGGTTTTGTTTAACAGGTGTCCTCCCAAGGATACCTTTGGGTCCTTAGAAAATAACTTTTGTAATTTTCCTGAAAACCTAAGATTAGTTATAAAACTCAAGCCCTGCTGAAACCCCAACTATATACGTTAGAGAAATGACAGTACTTTAGGAGTCTTGGGACGCCACCTGTCTTTCACTGGGCCAGCAAGCTATGGCCCATGATTACATATAAATAAATGGTGGGAGCAGGCTGCTGTTTGTAGGGAAGGATATAATATGATTGCAATGGAGAGAGCTGTTCTGTCTGGCAGTTCTTGACTGCATTGACTGGAAGTATTGAAAAATAGGATATTACATGTTGAGGACATATGGGAGCTGTAGACTTTTAGGACAGAGGATATGTCAACATTGTAGCTTGATGCCTTGTCTAACCATGTTATACTCCCATGAAAATATTGCAGACTGTTCTTTTACTGTAAAATACAGTTAAAGAATAATGAAACTAAGTGAATTTGTGGGATTCTTAAAGCATTGATGAAAGACTTGAAAGTTGGAAGCATTTACAATATTTTGATGCTAATCATTTTCTTCAATCCTGTACCCAAATGTACTTTTAGACAGTTTTTTGCATCACTGAAAAAGATATAAGTATAGAAAAATGAATATATCCTAGGTTAGGGCTTCTATGAAACAAAAACATGGAGCCTGGTAGTAGGATGTCAGCCTTCTTAGTAATTAATTTGTGTGATGGTTTCTCTGCTTGCCAGTTAACGTCACAAGATGCCCAGTCCACCAGATATTTCTTTCTTTTTTCTCTTTCTTTTTTTTTTTTTTTTTTTTTTTTTTTTTTGAGACAGTCTTGCTCTGTCACCCAGGCTGGAGTGCAGTGGTATGATCTCGGCTCACTGCAGCCTCCACTGCCCGGCTTCCAGCGATTCTCCTGCCTCAGCCTCCCAAGTAACTGGTACTACAGGCATGTGCCACCACACCTGGCTAACTTTTATATTTTTAGTAGAGATGGGCCACCATGTTGGCCAGGCTGGTCTCGAACTCCTGACCTCAGGTGATCCACCTGCCTTGGCCTCCCACGGTGCTGGGATTACAAGCCTGAGCCACCACGCCTGGCCCAGATATTTCATAGACATGAAGTCTGGGGATGTTTCCTCCTTGCTAAAATGAGGTTAACTTAGACAACACTTCAGTAATGTTATTATAAGGGAGTGTGTATGTGTGTCTGAGAGAGATGGGAAGAGAAGGGAGAAGATGGGTGGGAAAATTGTTTTATCAAATATAGCAGCTGCTGTATTTGAATTAGCCATCTTATCTTTGCAGATTCTCACATGTAATTTTAATCGATCTGTTAACCTTCTCCATTGCTGCTTTATTTGACCTTTCGTTAACTGTAAAATATTTTTGACAGTAGGTCTTGAAAGCACAAGATGAGCCCTCTGTTGCTCCATTGATGGTTAAATGTATTTGCGCCTACTTTTTTTTTTTTTTTTTTTTGGTAACGGGAAGTTTCCTGTGGCTCTTTTCACTCTCTAAAAGGCCAGGACCTGCTTCCTCTGAATCTGCCTGATTCACTCAGTTGTTGGTAGGAGAATATTAAGTTCTAAGGGTAAGAGACATAGGCACTGAAGGCTAAATAATAGTTCTTGTAACTGTTTGTTTGTTTGTTTTTGGTAGAGATGGTGAAGTTCACTTGGTTTTTCAGGCTTCTTGTAGGGGACTTGATAATACCAAATAGCCTTAACATAGCATATCTAAGTTATTAAACTGCATAGGGGCAGAGAAGAACTTATTCAGCAAAAGGCCAGAAAATTTTCAGTTGTTTTCCTAAATGCGGGGGATTGTCCTTGAATTTTAAATTAAATATACTTACAATTCTATATAGTAGACTCTTTTTCAGACTGTAGCGAAGGTTCTATAAAATGGGCTGTGAAATAAAAATAGGGCTGATGGGTTAGACATTTCACAGAGGAGAATTTTTAAGGATAAATATATGAAGTTACTTTAATAATTTGGGGTTTTATTTGTAACTTTCAGATTTGAGGGTAGTGGCTAGGGTCTTAGTTTACTCAACAAATAGTAATATAGGCACTGGGAAAATGTAGTGATGAACACTTTCTTTGGGAAGAAATTTTAAATAAAATTGGTCACGAAGTCATTCTGGTGCTTGGAATTAGTTGAGGCAGGGTGCTTTTTCAGAAGCATCCCACTACACTGTCTTTAGGTGCTTCATGGAAAAAAAAAAATTAAATGGATATGGCTCAGGAAAAATCTGTATTTTTGTCCTGATTGTGATACAAGTTGCTTGACCTTAGGCTGTTAACTGGCCTTTTTGGGCCTTAGTTTTTTGTTTGTAAAGTGAGGTAAGGATAGCCTCTTTTTAAAGGACCCACAGTAGTTGACAGGCACAGTGTGGCAAGGGTTGGGACCTGAGAAACTTGGTTTTTTTATTTTTTTGAGACGAGGCCCCGCTCTGTCGCTCAGGCTGGAGTGCAGTGGCGTGATTTTGGCTCACTGCAACCTCTGCCTCCCAGGTTCAAATGATTCTTCCACCTCAGTCTCCTGAGTAGCTGGGATTACAGGCGTCTGCCACCATACCCAGCTAATTTTTTTTTTTTTTTTTTGAGGCGGAGTCTCGCTCTGTGGCCCAGACTGGAGTGCAGTGGCGCAGTCTCGGCTCGCTGCAAGCTCCACCTCCCGGGTTCATGCGATTCTCCTGCCTCAGCCTTGCAAGTTGCTGAGGCTATAGGCGCCCGCCACCACGCCTGGCTAATTTTTTGTATTTTTAGTAGAGACGGCGTTTTATCGTGTTAGCCAGGATGGTCTCGATCTCCTGACCTCGTGATCTGCCCTCCTCGACCTCCCAAAGTGCTGAGATTACAGGTGTGAGCCACCGCGCCCGGCCTAATTTTTGTATTTTTAGTAGAGACGAGTTTTCACTATGTTGACCAGGCTGGTCTCAAACTCCTAAACTCAGGTATCTGCCTGCCTCGGCCTCTCAAAGTTCTGGGATTACAGGTGTGAGCCACTGCGCCCACCCTGTATCCAGGTTGAGATCTCCCTGCAGTAAGATGACTGTTGAAATCACAGCACTTTTAATATTGCTTGTGTTTTTAGGCTTTGAGAAAGCCTAAATTCACTTTGAAGTACAGAGAGCATTTGAATATGGCAATAGTGTTTCTTCTTGTGTGTGTTTATCCTTACATCATTCATTACCTATGCTTCAAATTTTCTGTTCTTTTTTCACTTCTCCCTGTGGTTTTTAGTATTAAAACTGCTTTTCCGATCACTTTTTGATAACTGAAACTTATGCTTGCAAAATGAATGCTTACTTATTAAAATTATTTCTTTAAGCCTATCTTTCTCCTTGCCGTCCTATCTAGATGAGTTTCTATCCACACCTATAGGGCCATAACTGGAGTGTGTATAAGGATGTATATAAGAAGTTTTAAATAGCAGCAATAGTTAGTTAACCTTTATTGAATGCTTACTGTGGGCCAAGCACTTTACGGAGATCTTTGTGTACATTATCTCAGGTGACACATAGATAGACAGTAAGAGGTAGGATGCAAGTGAGGTTGAGACCTGACTTCTCCATGTTAATAGCTGTGATTTTGGGCAAGTTACCTGATGCAGTGCCTTAGCTTCTTCATCTGTAGAGAGATTAATACTGCTACCTCATAGAGGGATTTAAAAATAGGTATGTTGGCCCAGCACAGTATCTCACGCCTGTAATCCCAGCACTTTGGGAGGCCTAGGCAGGAGGCTGCAGTGAGCCATGATTGTGCCTCACTTCTACTTTCCACTAGCTTAACTCTTGGTAGTAACTGAGCTTTCTGCCCGTGGTTCCTCATCTCTAAAATGGCATAATAACTATATACCTACATCATAAGATTGTTAGGAAGAACGAAAATATATGTGAAGTGCCTAGAATGGTATCTGATACAGAAACCGTCATAAATGTCAGCTGCTATTGTGATACTTTTTCATCTACTTTTTCCTGAAGCAACTCATACTGATGCTGGGTTCCTCCTAAACCCAAACTTGTTTGTACTAAAAACCATGTTTGTAATGGAAGCTGGTGCTGAACAGGTAAAATATTTCCAAGCCAAAACGTCAAAACAACAAGAAAAATGTGACAGGTTGATCTTCAACCTCCTGTACCCTCCATAGGAATTCCTAATACATGCTTTCCCAAGTCCCTTGTTGCTGCTTCGTGTACACATTATTATTTTCGTTGACATCACAGGACAGGTGGTCCTTTTGATACAGTCAGTTAAAACGGTGATTCTAGTATTTTTTCTTGTCAGTTTTATTGATAGCTCTTCCCCATTTTTTTCTGTATTCCCCGTCACTTTGTTTGTAAGCGTTCCAGACAACCCTGACCACAATTGATTTGCAAATATTCCAGTTGAAATAACCATTAAAGAAATGGTAAGCATTAACCTCTGGAAACATTAAAAATACCTTTAAATCTCCTTCAATTGTTTATTTAATAAATAGATCTTGGCTGGGCGTGGTGGCTCACGCCTGTAATCCCAGCACTTTGGGAGGCCGAGGTGGACGGATCATGAGGTCAGGAGATCGAGACCATCCTGGTTAACGCTGTGAAACCCCGTCTCTACTAAAATATAAAAAATTAGCTGGGCATGGTGGCGGGCGCCTGTAGTCCCAGCTACTTTGGAGGCTGAGGCGGGAGAATGGCATGAACCTGGGAGGCGGAGTTTTCAGTGAGCCGAGATTGTGCCACTGCACTCCAGCCTGGGTGACAGCAAGACTCCATCTCAAAAAAATAAATACATAAATAAATAGATCTTGTGTTAGGTATTTTTAAATTTTTAATTATTTTTCTTTTTTTTTTTTCTTTGGCCTTTGAAGTAAGGGCTGTCCAGGTGCTTTTAACAGCCCATTACACTTCACTACAAATTTTACCCAACTGTTAATTATTTCCAATTATACCTACTTTTTTTTAATATTGGCATTTCTGATTAGTAGTTTCATACTTACTCTAGCAAGATGTTGTATTTTAATATCTTTCATTGCACTTTTACATGTTTACCATGGTTTGGGGTAGCTTTGCAAAGTCTAACCATAACTTAAAATATTGTCTATGGGAAAAAATAAAGTTAAATGTGCCTTTAGGGTACAATATATTTCATAATTGAGAACTGCCTATATATAATTCTTCACTTTTATTTCATTAGTGTGATTTCCAAAGGATCCAGATTTGTATTTCTTAAGAAGAGTGTGTAGTAGGTATTTCTATATGCTGATTTTTTTTTTTAACAAGTCAATTTATTTGACTGTGGAGGGTGAGGAGGAAGATTGGAAAAGTCAGTTTATTTGAAAATGCACATTCCTGTTTGGTTGGAAAGGAAGGAAAAATGAATGTGATTTAAGATAGCTGAGCATATTTATAGTTATTTCTTTATTGTAAATATATTTTATTATACTTTGAGACAGAATATCCCTCCATCACCCAGGCTGGAGTGCAGTGGCACAATTATGGCTCATTGCAACCTCAACCTCCTAGGCTCTAGTGATTCTCCCATCTCAGCCTCCTGAGTCACTGGGACTACAGCCATGTACCACCATGCCTAGCTAATTTTTAACTTAATTTTGGGGGGGGCATAGTAGGTATATATATTTATGGAGTACATAAGATGTTTTGATACAGACATGTAATGTATAGTAATCAAATCATGAAACATAGGGAATCCATCCCCTCAAGCATTTGTCCTTTGTTTTACAACAATCCAATTACACCATTAAATTATTATTGACTGTTGTCACCCTGTTGTGCTATCAAATACTAGGTCTCATTCATTCTATTTTTTTTTTTAACCCCTTAACCGCCCTTACCTCCCCTCAACTTCCTTCCTACCCTTCCCACACTCTGGTAACCATCATTCTACTCTCTCTTTCCGTGAGTTCAGTTGTTGTGATTTTTATTTTTGTATTTTTATTTTTATTTATTTATTTTTTTGAAACAGAGTTTCACTCTTGTTGCCCAAGCTGGAGTGCAGTGGCAAGATCTCAGCTCACTGTAACCTCTGGCTCCCGGATTCAAGCGATTCTCCTGCCTCAGCCTCCCGAGTAGCTGGGATTACAGGCATGCGCCACCTCGCCCAGCTACTTTTTGTGTTTTTAGTAGAGACAGGGTTTCTCCATGTTGGTCAGGCTGGTCTTGAACTCCCGACCTCAGGTGATCCACCTGCCTTGGCCTCCCAAAGTGCTGGGAATACAGGTGTGAGCCACAGTGCCGGTCTTTTTTTTTTTATTTTTTGAGACAGAGTCTCACTCTTGCCCAGGCTGGAGTGCAGTGGTGCAATCTTGGCTCTCTGCAACCTCCATCCACCTCCTGGGTTGCGATTCTTGTGCCTCAGCCTCCTGGGTAGCTGGGACTGCAGGCATGTACCACTGCACCCAGCTAATTTTTGTATTTTTAGTAGAGATGAAGTTTCACCATGTTGGCCAGGTTGGTCTTGAACTCCTGATCTTGGGTGATCCACCCACCTCGGCCTCCCAAAGTGCTAAAATTACAGGCTTGAGCCACTGCGCCCAGCCCGGATATAAGCCATTTTAATTGGGGGTAAGATGATGTCCCATTGTACTTTTGACTTGCATTTCTCTGATTAATGATGTTAAGTACCTTTTCAAATGACTGTTTGACATTTGTGTGTCTTTTGAGAAATACTTACTCAAATCTTTGCCCATTTTTCAATCAAATTATTAAGTTTTTTTCCTAAAGAGTCGTTTGGGCTCCTATTTTTTGTTTTTTATTTTTGAGACAGAGTCTCACTCTGCCACCCAGGCTGGAGTGCGGTGGTATGATCTTGGCTCACTGCAACCTCAACCTCCTAGGCTCAAGCAGTCCTTCTGCCTTCCCTCCCAAGCAGCTGGGATTACAGGCATGTACCACCACACTCAGCTAATTTTTTATTTTTAGTAGAGATGAGGTTTCACTATGTTGACCGGGTTGGTTTTGAACTCCTGAGCTCAAAATCCTCCCACCTCGGCCTCCTAGAGTATTGTATTACAGGTGTGAGCCACTGCACCCCACCTTTAATGTATTGTTGAATTTCGCCTGCTAGTTTTTTGTTGAGTATTTTTGCATCTATTTTTTTTTTTTTTTTTTTTTTTTTTGAGACGGAGTCTTGCTTTGCTGCCCAGGCTGGAGTGCAGTGGCGCAATCTCGGCTCACTGCAAGCTCTGCCTCCCGGGTTCACGCCATTCTCCTGCCTCAGCCTCCTGAGTAGCTGGGACTACAGGCACGCGCCACCACACCCGGCTAATTTTTTTGGTATTTTTAGTAGAGATGGGGTTTCACCATATTAGCCAGGATGGTCTTGATCTCCTGACCTCGTGATCCACCCGCCTCGGCCTCCCAAAGTGCTGGGATCACAGGCGTGAGCTGTTGCGCCCAGCCTGCATCCATATTTATCAGAGATATTGGCCCTATAGCTTTCTTTCTTTGATGTGTCTTTGATTTTGGTACCAGTGTAATACTGACTTTGTAGAGTAAATTTGGAAGTATTCCTTCTCCTCTATTCAGAATAGTTTGAGTAGGATTGGTGTTTGTTCTTCTTTAAATGTTTGGTGGAATTCAGCAGTGAACGCCGTCAGGACCCGGGCTTTTCTTTACTGGCAGGCTTTTTATTACGGCTTCAATCTCATTACTTGTTATTGGTGAGCTTACATTTGGATTTCTTCATTGTTCAATCTTGGTAGGTAGTATGTTGTGTGTAGGAATTTGTCCATTTCTTCTAGACCAATTTATTGGTACATAGTTGCTCATATAAGCCACTAATGATCCTTTGAATTTCTGCAGGATCAGTTGTATTCTCTCCTTTTTCATCTCTAATTTTATTTGGATATTCTTTATTTTTAGTCTGGCTAAAGGTTCATCAATTTTAACTTTTCAAAAAACCAACATTTTGTTTCCTTGATCTTTTTATTTTCTTTTATTTTCATTTATTTTTGCTCTGATCTTTAATATTTTCTTCTAATAATTTGAATTTGGGGTTTTGTTTGCTCTTGCTTTTCTGGTTCCTTTTTTTTTTTTTTTTTTTTTTGAGACAGAGTTTCGCTCTTGTTGCCTAGGCTGGAGTGCAGTGGCACAATCTTGGCTCACCTCAACCTCCTCCTCCCGGGTTCAAGTGATTCTCCTACCTCAGCCTCTCAAGTAGCTGGGATTATAGGCATGCGCCCCCACACCTGGCTGATTTTGTATTTTTAGTAGGGACAGGATTTCTCCATGTTGGTCAGGCAAGTCTTGAACTCCCAACTTCAGGTGATCCACCAGCGTTGGCCTCCCAAAGTGCTGGGATTACAGGCGTAAGCCACCACGTCTGGCTTCCAGTTCCTTAAGATGCATCATTAGGTTGTTTATTTGGAGTTCTTCTTCTTCTTTTTTTCTTTTGAGGCAGAGTCTCACTCTGTTGCCGATGCTGGAGTGCAGTGGCACAATCTTGGCTCACTGCAGCCTCCACCTCCTGGGTTCAAGCGATTGTCCTGCCTCAGCCTCCTTAGTACCTAGAATCACAGGCACGCGCCACCACACCCAGCTGATTTTTTGTATTTTTGGTAGAGATGGGGTTTCACCATATTGGCCAGGGTGGTCTCAAACTCCTGACCTCAAATGATCCACCTGCCTCAGCCTCCCAAAGTGCTGGGATTACAGGCATGAGCCGCCATGCCCAGCCTTTTCTTCTTTTTGATATAGGCACTTTTAGCTGTAAGTTTCCCTCTTAGTACTGCTTTTGCTATATCCCGTAGGTTTTGGTATATTGTGTTTCCATTATGATTTGTTTTAAGAAATTTTTCAGTTTCCTTCTTAATTTCTTCATTGACCCACTGGTCATTAGAGAGCATATTGTTTAATTTCCATGTATTTGTATAGTTTCCATAATTCCTCTTGTCAGTGATTTCTAGAGTATCCCATTTTGGTCAGAGAAAATGCTTGATATTCAGGGGTTTTTTTGTTTTTTGTTTTTTTATGTGTTAAGGCTTGCTTTGTGACATAACATGGCCTATCCTTGAGAGTGATACATATGCTGAGGCAAAGAACATGTATCCTGTAGCCATTGGATGAAACGTTCTGTAAATTTTTGTTAGGTCCATTTGACCTATGGTGCCAATTAAGTCCAGTGTTTCTTATTGATTTTCTGTCTGGAAGATCTGTCCCGTGCTGAAAGTGGGGTGTTGAAGTCTCCAGCTATTATTGTATTGGGGCCTCTGTCTCTTTAGCTCTAATATTTGCTTTATATATCTGGGTGCTCCAGTGTTGGGTACATATATATTTAAAATTGCTATACCCTCTTGCTAAATTGACCCCTTTATCATTATATAATGACCTTCTTTGTCTCTAGTTTTTGTCTTGAAATCTATTTTGTCTAAGTATAGCTACTCCTGCTTTGTTTCCATTAACATGGAATATCTTTTTGTGTATGTCTTTATAGGTGAATGTGTTTCTTGTAGGTAACAGATCATTAGGTCTTGTTTTTTAATCCATTCAGTCCATCTGTGTCTGTTAATTGGAGAGTTTAGCCCATTTACAGTCAATGTTATTGGTAAGTACCTTATTTCTGCCATTTTGTTGTTTTCTGTTTGTTTTGTGGTCTTCTCTGTCTTCTTTTTTCATGTCTTTTATTGAAGGTGATTTTCTTTGGTGATACTTTTTTCTTTTTGCGAATCCATAGTATGTTTTTTGGTTTGAGGTTACCATGAAGCTTGCAAATACTATCTCAGGACCCATTATTTTAAGCTGACAACAACTTACCACTGTTTGCGTAAGCTCACAAGCAAAAAGAAAACTAATAAAGACTAATCTTGTCTCCCCACTTTTTAATTTTTTGTTGTTTCTTTTGTTGTTGTTTCTATATATCTTATTGTAAGTTGTCTAACAGTTATTTTTGATTGATTCATCATTATTTAATCTTTCTTTCTTTCTTTTTTTTTTTTTAGATGGCATCTTGCTCTGTCGCCCAGGTTGGAGTGCAGTGGCACACTGCAACCTCTACCTCCTAGGGTCAAGCAGTTCTCCTGCCTCAGCCTCCTGAGTAGCTGGGATCACAGGCACCCGTCACCAAGCCTGGCCAATTTTTTGTGTTTTTAGTAGAGATGAGGTTTCACCGTGTTAGCCAGGATGGTCTTGATCTCTTGACCTCATGATCTGCGCACCTCAGCCTCCCAGAGTGCTGGGATTATAGGCATGAGCCACCACCCAGCCTGGTTCATCATTTAATCTTTCTAAGATAAGAGTAACTTACATACCACAGTTACAGTGTTATAATCTGTTTTTCTGTTTACTTACTATTACCAGTGAGTTTTGTACCTTCAGATGATTTTTTTTTTAAATTTTTTATTCAGGGTCTCTCTCTGTCTAGGCTGGAGTGCTGTGGCATGCAGTGGAGTGCAGGCTCAAGCATTCCCCCCATCTCAACCTCCCTAGTAGCTGGGACCACAAGCGTGTCCCACCACTCTTTATTTTTATTTTTTTGTAGAGATGGGGTTTTGCCAATTGCCCAGGCTGGTCTTGAACTACTGGGCTCAAGTGATCCACCCGTCCTGTCCCCTCAAAGTGCTGGTAGGTGACTTTGTTTTTTAGACAGAGTCTTGCCCTGTCACACAGGCTGGAGTACAGGGGCTTGATCTCGGCTCACTGCAACCTCCTCCCGGGTTCAAATGATTCTCCTGCCTCAGCTTCCTGAGTAGCTGGGATTACAGGTGCCCACCACCACACCCAGCTATTTTTTTTTTTTTTTTTTTTTTTTTTTTTGTATTTTTAGTTGAGACAGGGTTTCGCAATGTTGGGAAGGCTTGTCTAGAACTCCTGACCTCGTGATCCACCGACTTCAACCTCCCAAAGTAATCCCCAAAGGGATTACGGCGTGAACCATTGTGCCCGGCCTGGTAGATGACTTTTTTATTGCTCATTAATGTCCTTTTCTTTCTGATTGAAGTACTCCCTTTAGCATTTCTTGTAGAGCAGGTCTGGTGTTAATGAAATTCCTCAGCTTTTGTCTGGGAAAGTCTTTATTTCTCCTTCAAGTTTGAAAGGATATTTTTGCTGGTATTCTAGGGTAAAAGATTTTTCTTTCAGCACTTTGTGACATGCCACTGTCTCCTGGCCTATAAGGCTTCTGCTGAAAAGTCTGGTTCCAGATGTATTGGAGCCCCATTGTATGTTATTTGTTTCTTTTCTCTCGCTTCTTTTAGGATCTTTATCTTTGGCTGTTGGAAGTTTGCTTATTGCCTTGTAGTCTTTAGTCAAGTCTTCTTGGTGTTCTATAATAACCTTCTTTTACTTGGATATTGATATCTTTCTCTAGGTTTGGGAAGTTCTCTGTTATTATCCCTTTGAATAAACTTTCTACCCCATCTCTCTCTCACTGCCTCCTCATTAAGGCCAATAGCTCTTAGATTTGCCCTTTTGAGGCTATTTTCTAAATCCTGCAGGCATGCTTCATTGTTTTCTCTTTTTTTTTTTTTCCTCTTGACTGTATTTTCAAATAGCCTGTCTTCAAGCTCACTGTTTCTTTCTTCTGCTTGATCAGTTCTGCCATTAAAAGCCTCTGATGCATTCTTTAATATGCCAGTTGTGTTTTTTAGCTCCAGAATTTCTGCTTGATTCTTATTTCAATCTCTTTTAAAAAGTTTGTCTGATAGAAATCTGAATTCCTCCTCTGTGTTATCTTGGAATTTTGAGTTTCCCCCCCAAAAAGCTACTTTGAATTCTTTGTCTGAAAGGTCACATCTCTCGCTCTCCTTTTTTTTTTTTGAGACAGTCTTGCAGTGGTGCCATCTCGGCTCACTGCAACTTTCACTTCCTAGGTTCAAGGGATTCTCCTGCCTCTGCCTCCTGAGTAGCTGGGATTACAGGCGCGCCCCACCACGCCTGGCTAATTTTTGTATTTTTAGTAGAGACGGGTTTTGCCATGTTGGCCAGGCTGGTCTGGAACTCCTGACCTCAAGTGATCAGCCTCCCTCGGCCTCCCAAAGTTCTGGTATTACAAGAGTGTGCCACTGCACCTGGCCACATATCTCTGTTTCTATAGGATTGGTTCCTGGTGGCTTATTTATTAATAGTTTATTTAGTGATGTCATGTTTTTCTAGAACATGTTGGTATTTGTAGATGTTCATCTGTGTCTGAGCACTGAAGAGTTAGGTATTTACTGTGGTCTGCACTGTCTGGGCTTGTTTGTACCTGTCCTTCTTGGGAAGGCTTTCCACATATTCAAAAGGACTTGGGTGTTGTGATGTAGGCTGTATCTGTTTTAGGGAACACCCCAAGCTCAATATTGCTGTGGTTGTTGCAGACTCGTAGAGGTACCACCTTGATGGTCTTGGTCAAGATGTGAAAGAATTCACTGGATTACCAGGCAAAGACTCTTGTTCTCTTCCCTTACTTTCTCCTTAACAACAGAGTCTCTCTCTCTGTTCTGAGCCATCTAGACCTGGTGGTGGAGGGACACAAGCACTCCTGTGGCCACCACCACTGGGACTGTGCTGAGTCAGACCTGAGGCCAGCACAGCACTGGGTCTCACCCATGGCCTGCTATAACCACTCCCTGGCTACCGCCTATGTTCATTCAAGGCCCTAGGGCTCTACAGTGAGCAAGTGGCAAAGCCAGCCAGCCAGACCTGTGCCCTTCCCTTCAGAGGGATGAGTTCCCCCAGGTCCCTGGTGGATCCTTTCTGGAAGCCAGGGACTAGAATCAGAAACCTTAGACGTCTACCTGGTGTTCTGCTGTATGGCAGCTGAGCTGGCACTCACACCACAAGGTGGAGTCCTTCCCACTCTTCCCTCCCCTTCCCAATGGCAGAGGAACCTAATTGCAGAGCAACAAGCCCAGGGGGAGTACTGGCAGACTGCTGCTGATGTTCCCTTCGGGCCCAAGGGCTCTTAAGTCTGTTTGTGGTGAATGTTGCCTGGCCTGGGACTTGCCTTTCAACCACCCTTCAGGGCAGTAGCTTCTCCTGTAGCCCAGGGCAGGTTCAGAAATGCCATCCAAGAGTCAAGTCCTGGAATCAGGGACCCCACGAGCCCTCTTGGTGTTCTATGCCCCCCCCCCGTGACTGACCTGGTAGCTAACCTGGTACCAGGAATCAAGCAGAAGTAGTCTTGCCCCGCCCCATAGCTACCACAGATGAGAATGTGCTGAGTCTCGTAAAAGGTAATTCGCGTCATCTTGCTCTGTCCTATTCCCCTTAGCTAACTTAAAAAAAATTTTTTAGGGATGTGGTCTAACTATGTTGTCCAGGCTGGTCTCGAACTGTCAGCCTCAAGTGATTGTTCCTTTTTGACCTCCAAAAGTGCTGGGATTACAGGCCTGAGCCACTGCACCTGTCCTTTTTTCTTTCTTTCTGTGCCTGTTCCCATTGTGCTGACCTTCCTGCCTTCCTCCCTCCCCCACCCTTCCTTTCATTTGTTTCTTGCTTGACAGGTTCTCCATCACCTAGGGTTGCGATCATAGTTCACTGTAGTCTCAAACTCTTGAGCTCAAGCCATTCTCCCACCTCAGCCTCCCTAGTAGCTAGCTGAGATTACAGGCATGAGCCACCAGGCCCAGCCATAGCCAAGCCTTTTAAATCCCATTATTTGCTGAAGTCACTATACACACTCATATTTTTGCTCCATTATACACACCATCACCACTGCAGTGCCTTTTTTTTTTTTTTTTTTTTTTGGTTGTCTTAAGTTCCACATTTATTTTATTATTATTATTATTATTATTTGAGATGGAGTCTCACTCACTCTGTCACCCAGGCTGGAGTGCAGTGGTGCGATCTCGGCTCACTGCAACCTTTACCTCCCGGGTTTAAGCAATTCTCCTACCTCAGCCTCCCAAGTAGCCATGATTACAGGTGTGAGCTACCATGCCTGGCTAAGTTCCATATTTCTTTCTAGGTGGGGCCCGATCCGGTCCCCCTCCTATAGAAAGTCATTTCTGACCACTGTAAGAAATCAGTGGCTGGATATGGTGGCTCATGTCTGTAATCCTGGTACTTTGGGAGGCTGAGGTGAGCAGATTGCTTGAGTCTAAGAGTTCGAGAGCAGCGTGGTGAACATGGTGAAACCCTGTCTCTACAAAAACTACAAAAATTTTCCGGGTGTGGTGAGGCTGGGGTGGGAGGATCACCTGAAGCTGAGAAAGCTGAGACTGCAGTAGGCCATGATTGCACCACTGCATGGTAGCATGGACAGCAGTGTGACCCTGTCTCAAAGAAACAAGGAAAAATCAGAAATTGTGTTAGGAATTCAGAAATCAAAGAGGCTTTATGTTGGCAGCTGATATCATCCATAACTGCCACCCTGGTTTTTCTCTTTATGGACCACTTGTGCCCCTTAAAGTGCATTGTAAGTCCCTAAGAGATGAAGACAGATTTTCTTTCTTTTTTTTTTTTTTGAGACGGAGTCTCACTTTTGTTGCCCAGGCTGGAGTGCAGTGGTGCAATATCGACTCACTGCAATTTCCGCCTCCTGGGTTCAAGCAATTCTCCTACCTCAGCCGTCTGAGTAGCTGGGATTATAGGCATGCACCCCAACACCTGGCTAATTTTGTATTTTTAGTAGAGACAGGGTTTTACCACATTGGCCAGGCTGGTCTTGAACTCTTAAGCTCAAGTGATCCGCCCGCCTCAGCCTCCCAAAGTGCTGGGATTACAGGCATGAGCTGCTGTGCCCTGCCTTTGGTTTGGTTTTTATATATAACATGTATGTACAGAGTGTGTATGTACATTTTAATGAGAGGTATGTATTTTCCCAGGAGTAGAATGCAGTCAATCAAATTTACTACTTATCTACAAAGTAAAGAATCTGAAAATCATTTTAAATATCAGTTTGTACAATATTTGTCTTTGAACAAAAAGAAAAATATCAGTTTGGAGCATTACTTTCTAAATTCAGATATTAGGGCTTTTTTGTTTTTTTTTCTTTTAGACAGGGTCTCCCTCTGGCTGGAGTACAGTGGTGTTATGGGATCCTTGGAGTGTCACCTCACCAGCCAGAAACTTCTGTGACCAGTGGTGCCTTTGCCTGAGTTTTGCTCTGGCCTGCTAGGCTCATTCTACCCACTCAGCCTGGCAGGCTGTGCTCGGCTCCTGCTACCAGTCTGAGTCCCACACTTGCCAAGGGAGAGCCAGTCATGGAGCGGTGAGGGGTGTGTTAGGGAATGTGGGGTCTGGCCACTGCGTACAACCAGGCACTCTGACTGTGGTGGGGTGGGCAGCTCCAGGTGCCAGTACTGGCACCAGCTCCTATGAGGCTGCGACTGAACCAGGGATATAATAAGCAGCTTCCACGGCTGACACCAGGGAACGCAGTGTGGTGCCTGGAAGCTTGGAGACTCCAGGAACTGCAGAGCCTTAAAAAGGGTGTCACAGCTCTGGCTTGGGGATTTCCTAGGTCTGGGGTCCCCAAAGGGCCACATCTCTTCTATCCTCTTCTCTTGTTGCCTGTAACATTGTGGGCAAGGGGTGTTTCAGCCCTGTTTGTGTTACAGCTCTTTTAGCCATGCCATTCACTGGGTCTTGAGTTCTTGTTCTGCATCCAGTAAGAATGAAGTACGCAAATAAGAGACAAGTGGAGAGTGAGCAAGACAAAAAGGAGCTTTATTGAGCAATAGAAGAACTCAGAGGAGACCTGTAGTGGGCAGCTCCTCTCTGTAGCCAGCGTGTCCCGATGAGTGTTCAGCTTTCAGCAAAGAGGGTAGCTCATCTCTGCAGCTGGTTGTCCCATCATTTCTTCAGCTCTCAGTAGGGAGGGTAGCTTTTCTCTGCTAGGCAGGTCATCCCGATGAGTGTCCAGCTCTCAGCAGAGAGTAGTTCATCTCGCAGCTGGTTGTCTGGTCATCTCTTCAGCCCTCAGCAGAGAGGAGACCTGGGGTGGGCAGCTCCTCTCTGCAACTGGTCTCCTATCATCTGGCTGAATCTGGGGCTCTTATGGGCCTCAGGGGAGGAAGTGCATGTGGAATGGTCCATGGGCAAACATGGGCAGGTGCCTGGAAAAGGCACCACAAGTTCCCACCCCAGTTGGCAGAATCAGAAGTCTGACGCCCAGGCTTCAGGCCCTCCCCGACTTGAAGGTGGTGCTTCACCAAGGACTCACCCACTCCTGCCCAGGAGCTTGTCTGCCTCCTGCTGCCATTTATGGTGCCCAGGCTGTTTGTGCCAAGGAGTGTCTGTGGGCCAGCGCTGAGCTGCCCCCAGCACCCCCTTGGCCTCCCTTCTGTGCTCGTTGGCACCCAAAGTCCGCAGCAGGCCAAAGTGGCAGGGGGCTGGTATGTCAGCACTGCCCCGAGCATGCGCACACCCAGCCGGGTTGTGACAGACCTGGGGTTGGCCTCAACTTTGCCCTGTGAGTGGAACAGGCGCTGACAGTGAGGAGAGGCCAGGCAGTGGGAGCAGACACCTCCGAGCCTGCAGGGGCAAGGTGGGGCCTTCCCAGGTCCCCAAGAGTGCAGAGATGCCTGGATCTGCAGCTGTAACTTGAGCAGCTGTAGGCCCTGGGAGGGTGAGACTCCTGCATACCCCTGGCTCCCACTGGCTCCATGGAGCATGGCATATGCACACCGTGGGTCCACCTCTGCCTCAGGGCGCCTCTCTGCCTGCCCCTCAGTGCCTGACTTTACTGCTACCCCGCTGGCAGGCAACTCAGCGTGGCCCCATTGCAGTGGCTCCCAGGACAATGGGTGAGGTACAGGTGGCATGGTGGCCCTGACCAGCATCACACAAATGAACCTGACGCACCTGGGGTTGGCCTCACAAGTCCCAGCTGTACCCTTCAGCCAGGTGCTTGCAGACCCTTAAGATGGGGCAGGGAGCAAGGTTGTGGCTGTGGCGGAGCCTCCGGGCCTGGGAGTGGTTCCTGCCTCGCCCTGTGAGGGTGGGGGTGGCTCAGTTGGGTGCCCCTGGGACATGGGGCACAGGGAACCCACTGCCACGACTGCTGCTCCCACAGCCGCTTTTGCCACTACCGCTCATGCCTCTCCACTGCAGCTGATGTGATGGCAGCAATCACTCTAGATGGCCCGCCACTGCCATGAGTGGCTTGATCTTGCCTCACTGCAGCCTCAACCTCCTGGGAGCAAGCGATCCTCCCACCTCAGCTTCCTGAGTAACTGGGACTATGGACATGAACCACCATACCCAACTGATTTTTGTGGGTTTTTTTTGTAGAGACGGGGTTTCGCCATTTTGCCCAGGCTGGTCTCAAACTCTTGAGCTCGAGTGATCCACCCACATTGGCCTCCCAAAATGCTGGTATTACAGGCATGAGTGACCACACCTGGCCCCAGATTTTTTTTCTTTTTTGATTTTATGTCCCTTGAGTCATAATTTTTTCTCAGATTTTAGTATTAACAAGTAATAATTAGCAGGAATAATTTTAAAATGATTCAGTAGTTTTACAAAGCAAGAACAGAGGTGGGCAGTGTAAATGTGGAAATGTATGGCACTTGTCCTTATTTGTCAGTAGGGGAAACAGACCAAATGGACCTAAAGGCAGTTCCCAGGGCCACAGATGGAGTATCATTGCTGGGGTAGGCTCCCTCCATCCAAGTAGCCTAAGTCACTCCCTTTCACAGTAATTATTTGCATGTTTTAATAATTAATGGTGAAGATATTACTTAGCGATTTTATGACAGAAAATAAATCTAGGGACCCCAAACTCATTAAGCCAAAGGGAAAAGTTAAGTTGGGAACTGGGTCACACAAACCTGTCCCTTTTGGTTCCTAAATAAGATGGCTACAAGATGAAAAGCTACATGCGTCCCCGTATTTTGCCCACAAGTAAATTTCATAGTGAGCTCCAAGATCTTTACCCTGAGGTTTTCCTGCTAAAATTTCACTATGGCAATGTATTGCAGTCACCCCCCTGCCTACCAGACACAAATGCATATCTGATTGTTCTCCTGCCCCATTTCGTCTGTGTTACCTTATGTAAAAGTGCCGTCTCTACAAAAAAATAATAATAACAATCAAAAAATTAGCCAGGTGTGGTGGCACATGCCTGTAGTCCCAGCTACTCAGGAGGCTGAGGCAGGAAGATCACTTAAACCCAGGAGATTGAGGTTATAATGAGCCATGATGGAGCCACTGTACTCCAGCATGGGTGACAAAGTGAGAGGCTGTCTCTTAAAAAAATAAATAAATGTTCCCTTAAAAAGTAAAAAAAGTGCAGATTCACTGGGCCAGACAAAGGCATGAATGACTATTTTTCCTAACCCCCCTTACATGAAAATTGTGTACTTCTCAGTAACCTGCCCTTTCCTCTTTACATTTGGAGCTCTCAAAATTATCTTCAGAGAAAGGCGTAGACCTGTCCTCCGGGCACATTTCCTTAACTTTGGCAAGTAAACCTGCTGGGATTACAGGTGTGCACTACCACGCCTGGCTAATTTTTGTATTTTTAGTAGAGACAGGGTTTCACCATGTTAGCCAAGCTGCTCTTGAACTCCTGGCCTCAAGTGATCCGCCCACCTAGACCTCCCAAAGTGCTGGGATTACAGGCATGAGCCACCACACCCGACCTCTGCTTCATGTCTCTTAAATGAATCAATAGAGCAAAATCATTTTCTAAAATTGTACAAGAGATACATCAGATTTTGAAGCAGAAATTATCAAAGCTTTACTTTCCAGGCCCCTGCTCTTTGTCCTTCCTTTCTGCTGAAACCTGCTGTGGCCGTTTTTATGTTGTGTTGGTTGAGCTTCAGCCCTTTGGAAACCCTTTGCAGTTGTATTCTCCATCTGCATTCTTATTCAGTGTGGCTCTCAGTGAATCTTCTCAAATTTAGCAAACCTGCATCTTTCACATTTTAGGTGCATCTTCTGCATTTTAAATTAAGGTCTTCCCCCTTCATCCCGAATATACTTAATCCTAAATAATTCGAGTTTCTTTACAATCCTTTTAGTCTTTTATATGCATTATTTATAGCACCTTGCACATTTTGCAGTTTATAACCTGCAAATGCCCATAGCTCAGTTTATTTATTCCCTGGACTTTGTCAGTTTTTAGTTAGCAAAATCAAAAATGAAGTTTTATAATTATATCAGGTTAGTGATTATTTTTTCACCTGTTGAATTCTTTTATCATGAATTATAGAAAATGGTTTACACTAAAGTCTAATGCTTAGTAAATTGCATCTTTTGAAATGAACTTATAAAGTGCATTCCCTGTATTTTAAGATTATTTGCCAATACTTAAAGTAGATTGACCAATTGAAATTATAATTGTTTTTAAGGTAATCTAGTATTGGAAAGACATGAAACTTTATAGGAAAGAAGGCAGATTAATAAATTAGCAGTGTTAGGTGAGATGCCCTGGGCTTCTCTGCAAGAGTATTAAGTTTAGTTGTGGCATAATAGCTTTGTAAAGTATTATTCTGTCTGAGGACAAAAAGCATGTTGGAAATAATTGATAAAAATGTTAATGTTTGGATAGAATAACTGATTTTCTGTCCTCAGTTATTGCACATATTTGTGTAGAGTGGTATTGTGACTAATTAATAATCATACAATGATTTTTGTGTTGGCAGAAAATAGTATCTAAACTTTGTATTACATTTACTTTATTGACCCTGTAAGAAGAGCCCAAAGAAGCCTAGTGTTTGAGGGTTCTCTTACTGTTGAATTGTGGCATTTGATCACTTGTAAATGACTCAGGGGGATTTTACTATTGAAAGATGTTGGCACCATTTTTCCACCTCATTCTTTTAACAATTTTGCTATTCCTGAAACCTGGTAGAAAACCATTATCTCGAAGAAAGTGTTCGTTTTCAAGTGAAGTATAAGATAAAGGGCTTCTTTGTATGTACATATTCTTGGAAGGAGGGAATTATTGCCTTTGTTGACCTAAAAGGAAGAGGCTGAGGCACAAAATATAATTTGAAGCGTTTACTTGGGCCAAAGTAAGGACAGCTGTCGAGAAGACTCAGACCCAAGTATCCTTGAATATGCACGGTCTTTGTTACAAACAGGTTTTTTGATTTTTTTTTTTTTTTTTTTTCCTTTTCAGGCAGGATGTGCTCTGTCACCCAGACTAGAATGCAGTAGCGTGATCTCAGCTCACTGCAGCCTCCATCTCCTGGGCTCAAGTGATCCTCCAGCCTCAACTTCCTGAGTAGCTGGGTCAACAGGTGTGCGCCACTATGCCTGGCTGATTTTTCAATTTTTTGTGGAGACGGGGTTTCACCATGTTTCCCAGGCTGGTCTTGAACTCCTGACCCCAAGGTGATCCAAAGTGCTGAGATTACAGGTGTGAACCACCGCCTGTGACCACTAAATTTTTTTTTATAGAGATGAGGTCTTTTTGCCTAGACTGGATTACACCGGTGTAATCATGGCTTACTGCAGCCTCAATCTCCTACTTTGGCGTCCCAGTGTGTGCCACCATGGGCGTCTTTTTTTTTTTTTTAAACAGTTTCACTCTCGTCGCCCAGGCTGGAGTGCAGTGGTACGATCTCAGCTCACTGCAACCTCCACCTCCTGGGTTCAAGCAGTTCTTCTTCCTCAGCCTCCTGAGTAGTTGGGATTACAGGTGCCTGCCACTACACCCGGCTAATTAGTAGAGACGGGGTTTCACCATGTTGGCCAGGCTGGTCTCAAACTCCTGACCTCAGGTAATCTGCCGACCTCAGGTAATCTGCCTGCCTCAGCCTCCCGAAGTGCTGGGATTACAGGCGTGAGCCACCATGCCTGGCCTCTTTGGTTTTTTTTAAAGACAGCGTCTCACTCTGGTTGCCCAGGGTGGAGTCCAGTGGCATGATCTTGGCTCACTGCAGCCTGGCCCTCCCGGGCTCAGATCGTTCTTTCACCTCAGCCTCCTGAGTAGCTGGGACTACAGCCGTGTGCCACCATGCCTGGCTAATTTTTTGTATTTTTAGTAGAGACGGGGTTTTGCTGTGTTACCCAGGCTGGTTTCGAACTCCTGGGCTTAACCAATCCACTGGCCTCAGCCTCCCAGAGTGCTGGGATTACAGGTGTGAGCCACTTCACCTGGCCATAATTTTTAATTTTTTTTTTTTGTAGAGATGAGGTTTCACTATATTGCCCACGGTGGTCTTGAACTCCTGAGCTCAAGTGATCCTCCCACCTCAGCCTGCCAAAGTGCTAGAATTACAGGTGTGAGCCACTGCACCTGGCATAAATCATGATTTTTAAAAGCAAATAGTATCTCTTCAGAATGAAAAGAGTTAATATAATTTTAATGGCCATTGCATTAAGGCCAACTTTGTTGAATGACCAATTCACTGGAGATAAGACCCTGGCCAGTGCTGGAGGAAAGACTAGGCTGATTTTGTCACTCTGTGCCTGCCTTCTAATGCTGAAGATCGTTCTGTGATTCAGTAATAACAGTGTTTTTTCTTAGAATAACTAAAAATGCTTCAGTAGAGGAACTGAACCATAAGAAATGAGTTTTGGCTCAATTTTAGTTTAAATAGTAGTCATTGATCTAACACAGAATGACAGTAAATGCAGTGAGAGAAAGAGTGGAAAAATTGTTTTATTTTATTTATTTATTTTTTTGAGACAGCCTTGCACTGTCACTGTCACCCAGGCTGGAGTGAGTGGCGCAATCTCGGCTCACTGCAAGCTCCACCTCCCGGATTCACACCATTCTCCTGCCTCAGCCTCCCGAGCAGCTGGGACTACAGGCACCTGCCACCATGCTCGGCTAATTTTTTGTATTTTTAGTAGAGACTTGTTTCACCGTGTTAACCAGTATGGTCTCGATCTCCTAACCTTGTGATCCTCCTGCCTCGGCCTCTGAAAGTGCTGGGATTACAGGCGTGAGCCACTGTGCTTGGCCAAAAAGCTGTTTTCGATTCAAGAAAAATGTTACCTGTTTTAATTTTATAGATAAGTAAATTGACTACATAATTTATGTAACTTCACAGAGATACTTGCCTCACTAACTGATGGTTAATATGGGGATATTAAGATATTTATGATAGCAGTGCTTCTCAAAGTTTAATATGTACACTTACCACTTGGCAGTCTTACTGCAATTCAGATTCCCATTCTGTAGATCTAAAAGTGAGGTTCTGGTTTCATTTGTAACAAGTTCCTAGGTGATACCAGTGTTGCTGGTCCCAGACCATACTTTGAGTAGCAAGGTACCATTGCTTTGATATGGTCATTTAGTTAGATGAATTGAACTCTGTAGACTAAACAGGACAGATTGACCACATGCAATATTTTATTTTCCCACTCTGTAGATGGGCTCACTGCTTATTAGAATGTGCTGCATTGTGTCCCTAGTGTCTGGTAGAATGTCTACCTAGTAGTAGAATCACAGAAGTTTTTGTCAGATAAATCAATGCTGGGCGTAGAGTGGGCAGTCCACAAATATAGTTCTTTCTTGACTAGCTAAGTATGTAAATCATGTATTAATACTTGTTAAATGACCAATGTTCAGGGGCGTTTTGTATTCTTAATTGATGTAGTTGTACATATTTAGGTGGTAATGTGATATTTTGATATTCATATACAATGTGTAATGATCAAGTCAGGGTAATTGCGATATCCATCACCTCAACCATTTATCATCTGTGTTGGGTACGTTACAGTGCTTCCAACTGTTTTGAAATAAACAATAAATTACTGTTAACTATAATTTTTCCTACTATACTGTTGAATACCAGAATATATTCCTTCTAACTGTATTTTTGTATCCGTTAATCAACTTCTCTTCACCAAACCCCAGACTGATGTTTGAATTGCTTCTTTTTGCTCTAGGTGACTCTATTAAAAACAAATAATAGAACCAACCAAAAAACCACTTGCTAACAAAGTGGAAAGACAGACATAGCTTTGATCAGGTTATAAAAAATAGGTGTCAGCAGGTATGAAAATCAGTGTTCATTGGTTATTACGGCTTTATGTTGAATGATTTCTTTGTTTTACTTTTATAATAGTTTAACACATATTATGAAATATAACATTATGTCTTTAGGCTTGTGTTATCTGTTTTTAAAAATTAATAGACTTGAGTTTTTACATCAGTTTTACGTTTACAGAAAAATTGAGCAGATAGTACAGAGATTCCATACTTAATCCCTCTCTCCTGCCCTCAGTCTTCCCTATTATTAACATTTTGCATTGGTGTGGTATATTTACTATAATTTATGAACCAGTATCAATACATTATTGAATAATCCATAGTTTATATTAAAATTAATTTTTTGTACAGTTCTGGGTTTGTTTTCCTTTTTTATAAAATGTAGAACCCTAGAGTTTCTGCGTTTGGACAAATGCATAATGTCCTGCTGTCCTGTATGCACCATTATAATATCATACAAAATAGTTTAACTGCTCTGAAAATCCCCATCTGTTCATTGGCGTGCTCCATCTGTTCATTGGAGTGCTCCATCTCTCCTCAGCCTCTGGCAACCTGTGATTTTTTTACTCTGTGTAGTTTGGCATTTCCAGGATGTTATATAGTTGGAATCATATAATATATAGCCTTTTCAGATTAGTTGCTTCAGTTAGCAATATACATATAAGGTGTTCCATATCTTTTTATGACTTGATAGTTCATTTCTTTTCCCTTTTAAAAATAATATTTATAGAGATGGGATCTCCTTGTGTTGCCTAGGCTGGTCTCAAACTCCCAGGGTCAAGCAATCCTCATGCCTTGCCCTCGCGAAGTGCTGGAATTACAGGCCTGGGCCACAGTGCCCACCTGGCTCATTTCTTTTTCTTGCTGAACGTTTCATTGTATGGATGTACTACAATTTGCTTATCCATTTACCTGTTGAAAGACATCTTGGTTGCATTCATGTTTTGGCAGTTTAAGCTGCTATAAACTTTAGTGTGCAGGTTTTTGTATGGATAAAGATTTCCGGCTGGGCGCGGTGGCTCAAGCCTGTCATCCCAGCACTTTGGGAGGCCGAGACAGGCAGATCACGAGATCAGGAGATCGAGACCATCCTGCCTAACATGGTGAAACACTGTCTCTACTAAAAAATACAAAAAAGAAAACTAGCCGGCCGAGGTGGCGGGCGCCTGTAGTCCCAGCTACTCGGGAGGCTGAGGCAGGAGAATGGCGGGAACCCGGGAGGCGGAGCTTGCAGTGAGGTGAGATCCGGCCACTGCACTCCAGCCTGGGTGACAGATTTAGACTTTGTCTCAAAAAAAAAGAAAAAACAGTTTCCAACTCATTTGGATAAATATTAATGATCTGTGATTGCTGGATTAGGTGGTAAGGTATGTGTAGTTTTCTAAGAAACTGTCAGAGTGGACTGTACATAGTGGCTCATGCCTGTAATACAAACACTTTGGGAGATACTGAGGTGGGAAGATTGATTGAAGCCAGGAGTTCAAGATGAGCCTGAGGCATGTAGTGAGACCCCATCGCTACAAAAACTTTAAAAAATTAATGGGTGTGGTGGTGCACACCTGTAGTTTCAGCTCCTCAGGAGGCTACGGCGGGAAAATCACTAGAGCCAGAAGTTCCAGGCTGCAGGGAGTTATGAATGTGCCACTGCACTCCAGCCTGGGCAACAGAGTGAGATCCTGACTGTCTATCTCTCAGTCATTTATCAAAGTAAATAAAAAATAAGACTGTTATAGTGTCTCCCAATGTAGCTGTACAATTTTTCATTTCCATCAACAGTGAATGAGTTCTGGTTGTTCCACATCCTCTCTAGCATTTTCTGATGTCGGGGTTTTGGATTTTCACTATTTTAATAGGTATGTATTGGTATCTCATTTTAATTTATAATTCCCTAATGCTATATGATGTTGAGCATCTTTTCATATGCTTATTTGTCATCTGTATATTTTCAATGAGATATTTTCCCATTTGTAAACTGGGTCTTTTTTTTTTTTTACTGTTGAGCTTCAGGAGCTCTTTGTATATTTTTGGTAACAGTCTTTTATCAGATATGTCTTTTGCAAATGTTTTCTCTCCACCTTTAGCCTGTCTTTTCATTCTTAATAGTGTCTTTTGCAGAGCAGAAGTTTAATGAAGTCCCACTTACCAATTTTTTAATGGATTGTGTTTTTGGTGTCATATCTAAAGTCAGTGCCAAAGGCAAGGTCAGACTGCTGGAACTTCTTCCGTGTTATCTTCTAGAGGTTTTATAGTTTTGAGTTTCACATTTAATTCCATGATCAATTTTGAGTTAATTTTTGTGAAGAGTGCAAGGTCTGTGTCTAGATTCTTTTTTAAGACTCTTCTATTGAATTGTCATTGCTCTCTGTCAAAAGATCAGTTAACTGTATTTGTGCGGATTTATTTTTGGACTCTGTTCCATTGGTCTACTTGTCTGTTCTTTCATAGATATCCTACTGTCTTGACTACTGTAGCTTTATAGTATCTAAAAGAGGTTGAGTAGTGTCAGACCTTCAACATTCTTCAATATTGTGTTAGCTATTCTGAGTCTTTTCACCTCTGTATAAACTTTAGAATTTGTTTTTTGATACCCACAAAATAACTTGCAGAGATTTTGATTAGGATTGCATTGAATTTATAGATCAAGTTAGGAAAAACTAATACCTTGTCAGTATCGAGTCTTCCTATGCATACACATGGAATAGTTGTATGTGTATTGATTAACTTCATCAGAGTTTTATAACTTTCTTGGTATAGATCTTGTACATATATTGTTAGATTTATACCTAATTTTTGGTGTGCTAATAGAAATAACATTTGGAATTTTTTTTGAAATTAATGTGTTTTATTTTTTATTTATTTATTTATTTTTCAAGAGACAGAGTATTGCCCTGTCACCCAGGCTGGAGTGCAGTGGCCCAATCATAGCTCACTGCAACCTTGAACTCCTAGGTTCGAGTATTCCTGCCTCAGCCTCTGCCGTAGATAGGACTGCAGGCATGTGCTCCCATGAGGACTGCAGGCACATGCTACCATGTCCAGCTAATTTAAAAAAATTTTTTTGTACACATGATGTCCTACTGTGTTGCCCAGGTTGGTCTTAAACTACTGGGCTGAAGTGATTCTCCTGCCTCTGCCTCCCAGAGTGCTGAGATTGCCAGACATGAGCCACTGCACCTGGCCTGGAGGGGTGAGTGGGTGTGTGTATGCAAGTTCATTTTCTACATGGACAAATATGTCATCTGCAAGCACTGACAGTTTTACTTCCTTCTTCCCAGTCTACACATTTTGAATTTCCTTTTCTTTTGTTATTGTATTAGGTAGGACTTTCAGTACTATGTTAAATAGGAGTAGTAAAGGGGACATCCTTGCCTTTTGCCTCATCATAGTGAGAACACCATTAAATATATATAAATTTATATATATTTATATAAATACATTTATAAAAATATTTCTATTTATATATAAAAATATGTATTTTATATATATTTATATATTATATATCATATGTATTTTATATATATTTATATATAATATATATCATATTTTATATATATTTATATGTAATATATATATCATATGTATTTTATACATATATATAAATACTTTCTTACCATTAGGTATCATGTTAGCTCAAGGTTTTTTTATCAAGGTAAAGGAGGTTTTCCATTCCTAGTTTGCTGAGAGTTTTATGAATTGTTGGATTTTGTGAAATGCATTTTGGGCATCTGTTGATATGATGTGATTTTTCTTGTTTAGCCTGTTTTTGTAATAGATGACATTAATTGATTATTGAATGTTGAACTAGCCTTTTGTATACTTGGAATAAATCACATTCAGTTGTGATATATAATTCTTTTTACATATTGTTGGACTTGCTAAATATTTTGTGGAGGATTTTTGTGTCGGTGCTAATGGGAGATGTCAGTCTGTAGTTTTTTTAAGACAAGGCCTCGCTCTGTTGCCTAGGCTGGCGGACAGTGGCATGATCAGGACTCACTACAGCCTTGACTTCACAGGGTCAAGCAAGTCTCCCACCACACCTGGCTATTTAAGAGAGTCTCGCTATGTTGCTCAGGCTGGCCTTGAATTCCTGAGTTCAAGTGATTCTCCCACCTAGGCTTTCCAAAGTGCTGGGGTTATAGGTGCGAGCCACCGTGCTCAGCCTGTAGTTTTTTCTTTCTTGTAATGTTTGTCTGTTTTTGCTATTAGGCTAAAGTTGGCCTCATAAAATGATTTAGGAAGTATTCTGTCTACTTCTGTTTTCTGGAAGAGATTTGAGAGAACTGGCATAATTTCTTCCTTAAATATCTGGTAGAATTTACCTATGAACCTATCTGAGCCTGATGCATTCTGTTTTGGAAGGGTATTAATTATTGATTCAATCGCTTGCGTGGATATAGGTCGGTTTAGATTACCTGTTGTTTCTACTGAATTTTTTTGTACATTTGTGTTTCATTTTCTTTTACTCACCATTATACTAATGAGGATGTTGTGACTGAGGAGTGTTAAAATCACCAACTCTGTGAACGTGCTTCCTTCTTTTAAAAAATTCTTTCCATTATAACTTAATGTACTTTGAAGTTCTGTTAGGTATGTTGTACACATATTGTTGTGTCTTCCTATTGAGTTGACTCTTTCGTCTTTATAAAATGTTCTGGGCTGGGCGCAGTGGCTCACGCCTGTAATCCTAAGTGCTTTGGGAGGCTGAGGCAGGTGGATTGTCTGAGCTCAGGAGTCCAAGACCACCCTGGGGGCAACATGGTGAAACCCTGTCTCTACTAAAATACAAAAAAATTAGTGAGACTTGGTGAGATTACACCTGTAATCGCTGCTACTTGGGAGGCTAAGGCAGGAGAATTGCTTGAACCCGGGGGGTGGAGGTTACAGTGAGCTGAGATCACACCACTGCACTCCAGCCTGAGTCATAGAGTGAGACTCTGTCTTAAAAAAAGAAAAAAAAAAAGTTCTGCATTATCTCCAGTAATACTCTATATCTTACAGTCTACTCTTTGATATTAATATAGTCCCTCTACCCTTCTTATGCTTTACTGTTTGCTTTCAACTTATTTGTGTCTTTGTTTTCAATATTCATCTCTTCTAGGCAACATATAATTGTGGCTTCCTTTTTTATCCATTCCAACAACTCTACCTTTAAATTAAAGAGTTTAGTCCATTTATATTTCATATAATTCTTGACAAGGTTGGATTTAGATCTATTTGTTTTCTGTTTATATCTTGTGTTTTGGTTTCCTTTTATTTATTTATTTTTTTCTTTCCTTTTTTTTGACATAGAAGTATGTATATGAAAATAGACTGTGGTTTTTACTTCTTTTTTCTCCTCTTCCTTTCCTGATTTCCTTTGGGTTAATTTAATAACTTGAACATATTGGGGCTTATAGCATACCTTCTTAAATTATTATTCTTTTTTTTTTTTTTTTTTTTTTTTTGAGACGGAGTCTCGCTCTGCCGCCCAGGCTGGAGTGCAGTGGCCGGATCTCAGCTCACTGCAAGCTCCGCCTCCCGGGTTTACGCCATTCTCCTGCCTCAGCCTCCCGAGTAGCTGGGACTACAGGCGCCCGTCACCTCGCCCGGCTAGTTTTTTGTATTTTTTAGTAGAGACGGGGTTTCACCGTGTTAGCCAGGATGGTCTCGATCTCCTGACCTCGTGATCCGCCCGTCTCGGCCTCCCAAAGTGCTGGGATTACAGGCTTGAGCCACCGCGCCCGGCCATTATTATTCTTTTAGTGGTTGCCATAGAGATTAAACCATACTTGAAGTTAATATTATACCACTCCATCTCTTTTTAAGAGACAGGGCTTTGTTCTTTCTCCCAGGTTAGAGTGCAGTGACTCAGTCATAGCTCACTACAGCCTCAAACTCCCTGAGTTCAAGTGATTCTTGTGCCTCAGCTTCCCGAGTAGCTGGGATTGCAGGCGCGTGCCGCCACACTTGGCTAATTTTTGTATTTCTAGTAGAGACAGGGTTTTGCCATGTTGGCCAGGCTGGTCTCAAACTCCCAACCTCAAGTGATCCACCTCCACCTGCCTTGGTTTACCAAAGTGCTGGGATTACAGGCACAAGCCACTGAGCCCAGCCCATCTTATACTTAAGAACTCATATGTGTCTGTATAGATTCATCTCTATCCCTGTTCTTTATGCTGTAGGTTTCATATTTATTATAGTCAGATACACCTGTAATCTTTCCAGTAATCTTTATACCTTTATGAAAATCTGTATCATTTTCCTTCAATCTGAACACATTTTAAAGAACATTTCTTATGGTGTCCATCTGCTAGTAATGAGTTCTTTTAATTTAACTGTTTATTTTTTCTTTGTTCAGGAAGGATATTTTCTTGGAAATGGAATCCTGAGTTGACAGATGTTTTGTCGTGTTTTGTTTTTTTCCTCTTCTGTTCTCTGTTGTTTCTAGTTTGAAGTCAGCATTCACAGGTGTACTTGTTCCTCCTGTGTTATTTTTCTCTGGCTGTTTTCAGGAATTTCTCTTTTATTTTTGATTTTTAGTAGTTTGACTATAATATGGTAAACCTACTTGTGGGTAACTGCATTTATCCCCTTGAGGCTATTAGAGCTTCATACATATGTAGATTCTTCTTTAACCAAATTTGGGATTTTTCTTGTAATATTTTGTTCTGAGTCATTTTCTCTTCTCTGGAACTTCAATTCAATGTATGTTAAGACCTTTTGGCCAGGTACAATGGCTTACGCCTGTAATCCTAACACTTGGGGAGGCTGAGGCACTAGGATTGCTTGAATCCAAGAGTTTGAGACCAGCCTGGGCAATATAATGAGACCTCATCTCAGGTTGTGGGAGAAGACCTTTTAATATTGCCTCATGAGTCCCTGAGGCTTTCTTTTTTTTCCTATAAGATTGGATAATTTATCTTTATTTATCTTCAAGTTCATTGACTGTAATTACAACCATACTCTCTACCCATATAGCGAATTTTCTGTTCTAGAATTAGTTTCTGTTTTTTGAGATTTCCTGTTTATTCTTGATGAGTGTATTTCTTTTATGTCCAGTTAGCATTATAATATCTTCTTTGAAATATTTGTCTGTTAAATCCATATCTGTTTCATCTTGTGATTGGTCTTCATTGATTGCTTTTTTTAAAAAAAGTTTTTTAATTTTTTTTTTTTTTTTTTTTGAGACAGAGTTCCTCTATCACCCCAGGCTGTAGTGCACAATCTGAATCTCAGCTCATTGCAACCTCTGCCTCCTGCCTCGGCCTCCCAAATAGCTGGGACTACAGGCATGCTCTGCCATACCTGGCTAATTTTTGTATTTTTAGTAGAAACGGTGTTTCACCATGTTGCCAAGGCTGGTCTCGAACTCCTGACCTCAAGTGATCTGCCTCCTTCGCCTCCCAAAGTGCTGGGATTATAGGCTTGATCCACCGCACCTGCCCCATTGATTGCTTTTTGATGACTGAGTTTTGTTTTCCTATTTCTTTGTAGGTCTGTTAATCTTGGATTATATAATAGATATTGTGAATGATACATTATAGAGCCTCTGGATTCTGTTATGTTCCCTCAGAGTGTTGATTTTTAGTCTTGTTTTCAGCAGTCAAGTTGATTGGATTCAGAAGTCAAACTCTACCTCCTTTACAGAAGGCAGCAGATGAAATATTTATTGTTTTATCTGGATTGCTTAGTACCTGTCCTGTGCTTTTATAGTTCCAGTGATCAGCCAGAAATTTGAGTAGAGTTTATATATGAATTTGGAGTTCCTTCTTCTTAGGCTGTGTCCCTTTCAGCATTGTCCTCTGGCTTTCTAGCTGCTGTGGTTGTCCTGAGCTCTGTCCTCAGATTCTTCAAGCCAGCAAGATTGTGGGTTTCTGAGTTTTTAGCTGTACCTTTCCCCTTCTTTTGGCATCTACTGGGGCACACCCTCAGGCTGAAAGGCATGAATGAAAACACCACCTAAGCCAGGCACGGTGGCTCACGCCTGTAATCCCAGCACTTTGGGAGGCCGAGGCGGGCAGATCACGAGGTCAGGAGATCGAGACCATCCTGGCTAACACGGTGAAACCGCGTCTCTACTAAAAATACAAAAAGTTAGCCGGGCATGGTGGCAGGCGCCTGTAGTCCCAGCTACTTGGGAGGCTGAGGCAGGAGAATGGCGTGAACCTGGGAGGCGGAGCTTGCAGTGAGCCGAGATCACGCCACTGCACTGCAGCCTGGGTGACAGAGCAAGATTCCATCTCAAAAAAACAAACAACAAACAAACAAAAAAAACCACCTAGAGCCCTCCCTGCTTCCAAGGTATTGTTGATGTCCCTTCCATTTTATAGCTGTTTTGGTCACTCTGTAGTGCCTACAGGCAGTTGTTTTGTAATATTTTGCACCACAGTTTGTTATTTTTATCAGTGGCAAAAGTTGGTCTGATAGAACTGCTCAGCTTGTACTAGAGAAGTCGAAATTCTCCATATTAGCTTTAACAGCAGCCTTAAAAAAACAGAATGATAGCTAATATTTGTTTGACACTTTTTTTTGTTATAAAAACACTTTAATGTAGATTGTCTGATTTATCATAATTGTTAATGATACAGTGCTGCTACATGTTGTGCCAAAAATCTGAACAGGAAATGAGTCTGAAGTCTCTTCAGCATGGTTACACGTATGAACTGATACAAAGCTAAAACGCAAATAAGTGGGGAGAAAGATAGTAGTGCAAACTATAGGTATGAAAGGGAATAGAAGAATTTTGTGCCTTTGGGGAGATGATACTGCCAGCAGGTAAATGGCGTCCGTGTATGCATATGTAAATTAATGTCTTTCTGTATTAGTTCTTTTCATTTGTTATTTTCATTTATTTACTTGCCTTTTGAGATGGAGTCTCACTCTGTCACCCAGGCTGGAGTGCAGTGGCGCAATCTTGGCTCACTGCAACCTCCGCCTCACCGGTTCAAGTGATTCTCCTGCCTCAGCCGCCCGAGGAGCTGGGATTATGGGTGCGTGCTACCATGCCCAGCTGATTTTTGTAATTTTAGTAGAGATGGGGTTTCACCATGTTAACCAGGCTGCTCTCAAACTCCTGACCTCAAGTGATCTGCCTGCCTCGGCCTCCCAAAGTGCTGGGAGTACAGGTGTGAGCCACTGTGCCTAGCTGCTGCTTGGTTTTTTTGTTTGTTTGTTTGTTTTGTTTTTTTTTTGAGACAAGGTCTCATTTTGTCACCTAGGCTGCAGTTCTGTGGCACAGTCACGGCTCACTGCAGATCTGTCCTTCTGGGCTCAATTCTCATGCCTCAGCCTCCCATAGCTGGGACTATGAGCTAATTTTTACATTTTTTCTCCCACGAAATCATGCCTAAGATTAAATTATTGTTTTTTTTTTGAGATGGAGTCTCGCTCTGTTGCCAGGCTGGAGTGCAGTGGCGCAGTCTCGGCTCACTGCAACCTCCACCTCAATTGATTCTCCTGCCTCAGCCTCCCGAGTAGCTGGTACTACAGGCGCATGCCACTATGCCCAGCTAGTTTTTGTATTTTTAGTAGAGACGGGGTTTCACCACGTTGGCCAGGATCATTTAGATTACTTGACCTTGTGATCTACCCTCCTTGGCCGTGGGATTACAGGCATGAGCCACCATGCCCAGCCAATTATACATACATACAAGGTCTCACTACATTGCCCAGGCCTGTCTCAAACTCTTGGCCTCAAGCAATCCTCTTACCTTGGCCTCCCAAAGTGTTGGGATTACAGGCATGAGCCACTGCACCTGGCCTCATTCTTTTATAAAACTTTTATTTATAGTTTTAATAATGTTTATCACAGTTTGGAATTCTTTGTCTCTAAAAGAACCATTGGGAAAAGAATAATTTTTTATAAAATTTAAATTATTTAAAAATTATTTTCTGTTTATTCACTACACTATAAGCTCTGAGGACCAGGACCATGTTTTTGTATGTCTAGCTCCTAGGCCAGCGCCTGACATGATTTTGAAGGAGGTGACAGGTAGAAATTAAAGAAATTTATTGGAAATGTTCCATATTCGGATGATTTTCATTCTACTAGATAGTAGAAACATTTTGGGGCTGGGTACAGTGGCTCACACCTTTAATCCCAGCACTTTGGGAGGCCGAGGCAGGTGGATCTCTTAAGCCAAGGAGTTTGAGACCAGCCTGGGCAGCATGGTGCCCAGGCTCTACAAAAGAAAAAAAAAAAATTACAAAAACTATCCAGGTGTGGTGGTGTGCGCCTGTAGTCCCAGTTACTTGGGAGGCTAATGCAGGAGAATCACTTGAGCCTAGGAGGTGGAGGTTGCAGTGAGCTGAGATCGCACCATTGTACTCCAGCCTGGTTGACAGGAGTAAAATCCTGTCTCAGAAAACAAAAAAAGGAAAATAAAAAAATGGAAGAGTTAAGGCTGAGCTCAATACTTTGAGCCTCAAAAGAAATATTCAGGCAGTGGTCTTGAGTAGTGAGACACCTGAAGTATGGAGATAGTGATGAAAAGCAGTCAGTGCTTTTCGTTCCCTCTTGCTTCTGTGTTTTAGGGTTCCAAGGCCCTGACATAATAGGGAGAATTCAGAGCAAGTATTTATAGGTTATTAGAATTGATTTTCTTAGTTGTTGTGAAACTGTCTTGTTCCGCAGCTCTTGGATAAGCACAAGAATACAGAGAGCATGGTGGAGCTTCTGGACTTGTATCAGATGGAGGATGAAGCCTACAGCAGCCTTGCAGAAGCTACAACTGAACTCTATCAGTATTTACTACAGCCATTCCGAGACATGAGAGAACTTGCCATGCTACGAAGACAGCAGATCAAGGTATTTTTTTTTTATTATTATTAATCCTAACTAGTAGCCTGCCTGTTTCATAGTTCTCAGCCTGAAAGGCCATGTGTTATCCACTAGAGGAACTTAAAAAAAAAAAAAAAAGTCCTTGGTCCTATTTCTGTGAAGTTTCTTGTTTGGTAGATTAGGGTTGTAGCCTGAGCATCCATTCTAAAGCACCTCAAAAGGCAGTTCTGCTGAGTAGCCAGGGTTGAGGATAGCCCAGAAAGTAATGTGTTCAAGTTAGCACAAAGTTGTAAATACATTGGGAGGATCCCTATTTTCTCCCTTTCCTGCACTTTCCTTCCTTCTCTAGTCATGTCTCCTCTTTAATGTTTTGGAGACTGTGTAGTCTTAGACTTCATTACCAGAAATTTTGGGCAGGCTGAGCGTGGTGCCTCACAGCTATAGTCTCAATATTTTGGGATGCTGGGGCAAGAGGATCACTTGAGCTCCGGAGCTTGAGACCAGCCTGGGCAACAAAGGGAGAACCCGTCTCTACAAAAAAAAAAAAATCAAACTAGCTGAATGTGGTGGTGCATGCCTATAGTCCCAGCTACTCAGGAGGCTGAGGTGGGCGGAAGATTGCTTGAACCCAGGAGGTGGAGGCTGCAGTGAGCCATGATTGGGCAATACCTTGTCTCCAAGGGGGAACAAAAAAAGTTTTGGGAACATTTATTTTTTTTTTTTGAAATGGGATCTCGCCATATTGCCCAGGCTGGTCTCTAACTCCTGGGCTCAAGCGATCTGCCCATCTCAGTCTTCCAAAGTTCTGGGACTACAGGCGTGTGAGCCACCACACCCATCTAGTTTTGGGAACATTTCTTTTAGAAGAACTTGTTAGGAGAGTTTTAAGTTTTTAATGACAGAACTTTAAATACATGATTTTTTTAGTAGTATGTGAAGAAGTATATTACAAAAAATTTTTCGGCGGGTGCAGATCATGCCTATAATCCCAGCACTTTGGGAGGCCGAGGCAGGCGGATCACCTGAGGTCAGGAGTTCAAGACCAGCCTAGTCAACATGGTGAAACCCCCGTCTGTACTAAAAATACAAAAATTATTTGGGTGTGGTAGTGCATGCCTGTAGTCCCAGCTACTTGGGAGGCTGAGGCAGGAGAATCACTTTAACCTGGGAAGTGGAGGTTGCAGGGAGCCGAGATTGCACCACTGCACTCCAGCCTGGATGACAGAGCAAGACTCTGTCTCAAAAATAAAAATAATTTTTTCCGGGCCGGGCGCGGTGGCTCACGCCTGTAATCCCAGCACTTTGGGAGGCCGAGGCGGGCGGATCACAAGGTCAGGAGATCGAGACCACGGTGAAACCCTGTCTCTACTAAAAATACAAAAAATTAGCCGGGCGCGGTTGTGGGCGCCTGTAGTCCCAGCTACTCGGGAGGCTGAGGCAGGAGAATGGCGTGAACCCGGGAGGCGGAGCTTGCAGTGAGCCGAGATCGCGCCACTGCACTCCAGCCTGGGCGACAGAGCGAGACTCCGTCTCAAAAAAGAAAAATAATAATAATAATAATAATAATAATAATTTTTTCCCCCACAACATGGGTGAAAAAGCATTTTTTGAGGCAAGCATTTAAGGGTTTGATTTTATAGCTGACCTTAAATGTTATGTGTAATTCACATATAAATGTGGCTGAACTAGAACTTTAAAATTGTCTTTTTACATAATAGGTTAAATTGGAATATCATTATGTAAGATTGAGTATTTGAGAAAATTAGCAGTTACTTTGAGAACCTTATGCATGGGGACAGGGATGAGTATATTTGAGAATGTATGAGAAAATAAGGTTGTCTGTGTGTCTTATTTTCTCTTTACTAATGTATCAGGGTGGAGAGTAGGACAGTCACACGACTCAGACATACTCCTTTATCAGTACCTTTGAAAAATACTGTGCTGTCAGCTTTTTGCGGGGTGGGGGGGTGGTTTGTTTTGGTCAGTTTTATCATAAATTCGGCATTTGGGTTAAAACGGCAACATGGAACAAATAATTTTTAGACACCAGAAATTCCTGTTTCTTTCTTTTTTTTTTTTTGAGACAGCGTCTTTGTCACCCGGGCTGGAGTACAGTGGCATGATGTCAGCTCACTGCAGTCTCGACATCCTGGGCTCAAGCAGTCTTCCCACCTCAGCCCCACAAGTAGCTGGGACTATGGGTGCATGCCATCACGCCCAGCTGTTTTTTGTCGTAGTTTTTGCAGAGATGGGGAGGTCTCCCTCTGTTGCCCAGGCTGGTCTCGAACTCTTGAGCTCAAGCAGTCTGCCCTCCTTGGCTGCCTGAAGTGCTGGGATTATAGGCATGAGCTACTACCCAGCCTAGAAATTCCTGTTTCTTTAAATGAATTATAGATGGTTGTTTGCTAAGAAGTTGACTAGAAGGCCAGGAATAAACTGGACGATATGGACACCCACCTACTTTAGACTGCTGCATTGTTTAACAGACATAATCTCTATAGCACAGCACTGACTATTCAGAACCTGTACACATTCTTTTATATAATTATATCATTATTTGCATTGGGTATTAATATTAGCAAATTGGTTGACCCTACTTGTCAGCCTGTATTGTCCACTAGCATCACTTAACTGCTACATTTTTCCTGGGAAGTAGAGTGTAGGTAAAGAGGAACAGAAAGCATATTTTGAACATTTGTGTCTTTTCTGATGGTAAAAATGGTATTTCACTGCATTTCTTTTTCTGAGACATTGAGAAAATGCCCCATCAATCATGACTATTATTTTATTCTTGATCCTACTTGTGAATTGCAAATTTAAGTTTTTGTTAGTCAACAGCTAGATTTAGTTAGCAGCTCATACATTGCATTAGAATGAGTGTGTTGTATTGCTTTTAAAAAGATCCGCTAATTTAATTATCACACAACCTTGCAAGTTGGGTACTCTTTTTTTTTTTTTTAAAGTTCAGCTTTTTATTGAACACGTTATAAAAGAGATTTAGTCAAAAAGACCAAAGCCCATGTCATCATCAGACTCCTCGGATTCTTCTTTCTTTGCTTCCACTTTCTTCTCCTCAGCTGGAGCAGCAGCAGTGGAGGGGGCAGGACCTCCTGCTGGTGCAGCACCAGCTGCTGGAGCAGGTCCACCAGCCCCGACACTGCAGATGAGGCTCCCAGTGTTGACATTGGCCAGGGCCTTTGCAAACAAGCCAGGCCAAAAAGGTTCAACATTCACATCAGCTGCTTTAATGAGGGCATTGATCTTATCCTCCGTGACGGTCACGTCATCGTCATGCAGAATGAGGGCCGAGTAGATGCAGGCGAGCTCGGAGACGGAGGCCATAGCGCAGGCAAGTCTGGAGCTGGCGCTGCCAGACGCAGTGCTAGTCGCCGCATGAAGTGAGGCCCTCACTCCAGTGCGGCCTTAGCTTACTCGGAAGGACCGAGCACCTTTGCAACAGCTGAGGAAAGGGGTCGGGTACTCTTATTATTTGTATTTTCCTACTTCATGGATAAGAAAACTAATATTGGGATAATTATGTACTTGTTCACAGCTAATTTGTGAGTGGTAGAACTGATACAGTACTCAAATCAGGCATTTCTGATTCCAAAGGTTTTTTTTTTTTTTTTTTTTTAACTGCATTACTGGTTACTTGTTACTTTTAAGTTAAAAAAATCTACTCAGATTTTTTAGATCTGGAGGAGCTAAAAAAAAAAAAAAGCAATTATAATTGATTTAGCAAAGTAATTGTTTTAAGTATTACTAAGATGTATTAGTAATAGAAAAAAAATAATTTTTATTTTTTTACCTTTAAAACCTTTTTGTTAAAAACTGAAACGCAATTACACATTAACCTAGGGCCTACCCAGGATCAGGATCATCGAGATGTCACTAGACCAATCAAACAGATTTTTCAGCTCCAATATAATTTTATCGAACCCCCATTATATATGTGTTTCGTTGTTGACTGAAACATCATTACGCAGCACGTGACTACAATAGAATAATTTTCAGCAATGCAAAGGAGTGAACTGATAGACACAGCATGGGTAAATCTTAAAATCATGCTAAGTCAAAGAAGCCAAATACAAAAGAATATATTATGTATAAAGGGGGATGGACTTAGAAGGGGCACGAAGAATCTTTTGGAGTTGATGGAAATGGTCAGTATTTGATTAATGTTGTTTCAGAGGTGTATACAGCTGTCAAAACTCATTGAGTTGACCACTCCAAATGGATTCACTTGGTTGTATATAAATTAAGCTATAGTAAAATTGCTTACAGAAAATATGCTGAGGAAAAGACGCATAACACAAAGAGCATAAACTTTGTGATACCTTTATTTGAAATTCTAGGCCGCGCATGGTGGCTCACGCCTGTAATCCCAGCACTTTGGGAGGCCGAGGCGGGCAGATCACAAGGTCAGGAGATGGAGACCATCCTGGCTAACATGGTGAAACCCCATCTCTACTAAAACTACAAAAAAATTAGCCAGGCATGGTGGCGGGCTCCTATAGTCCCATCTACCCCAGGGACTGAAGCGGGAGAATGGCATGAACCTGGGAGGCGGAGCTTGCAGTGAGCCGAGATCACGCCAATGCACTCCAACTTGGGAGACAGAGTGAGACACTGTCTCAAAAAATAAAAAATAAGAAATTCTAGAAATGATCATTTTGATCTGTACTGAGAGAAAGCTAAATAATTGTTGCCTGGGGTGGTTTAGGGGAAATTAACAGGGAGCAGGCACCACAGACTTCTTTGGGGTGACTCTTTAAATCTAGATTTTAGTGGGAAAAATGAATGTATAAATTTGTCAAAATCAGTCACAATTTATACTCACAATGTTGCCTTTTGTTTGCAACTTGTATCTCACTAAAGGTGTTTTTTTTTAAAAAAAGTTAAATATGAAGACTGTACACACTTATATAAGAAGGTGATTAAAGATATGTAAGAAGAGGGACTATCTAGCGCTTCACTATTGAAGAATGAACAAGAATTTTCAGTAGGAAGTGGGTATGTTACAATCTCTGTCAGAGATTGGAATGGAGAATATTCCTGATGAAGAGATGTACAAAGAGGAATGGTTTAGTGCTTATACTTAGTGCTTGTGTTTTAACCAGGCAGTGTGGTATTGGCACTAACTTAATTGAATCGTCACACCAATCCAGCACCGTTGATGGTTGCCAGAAAGTAGCATGGTTGGGATTGAACACACGTGTTTGGAAGCAAAACCTGCTGTTACCCACAGGGTGTGAATTGTTTGGTAAGCTTTTAGTCTAAGGATTTATAGGCGATAAGAGGAAAGATGGTTGAAATGTTATATCTATGGACAGTTGTGTCTGTTGGGTTCTAATCAAAATATCAAACTGGTTATTTCAACAGAGAATCATAATAATGACTATTATTATTTTGAGATGAAGTTTCACTCTTATTGCCCAGGCTGGAGTGCAATGGTGTGATCTCACCGCAACCTCTGCTTCCTGGGTTCAAGCAATTCTCCTGCCTCAGCCTCCCGGAGTTGCTGGGATTACAGGCATGCGCCACTATGCCTGGTTACTTTTGTATTTTTTAGTAGAGAGTGGGTTTCTCCACGTTGGTCAGGCTGGTCTCGAACTCCTGACCTCAGGTGATCCACCCGCCTCTGCATCCCAAAGTGTTGGGATTACAGGTATGAGCCACTGCACCCAGCCGTCAACAGAGAGAATTTAATATAAAGAATTTGTTAACTAGGTATAAAGTTGTTAACCAAATAATTGACCTTTTCTCTTTATGAAGAGCTTGATTTCCAATGGCTTCATTAACCTAGGTATTAAACTATGATAGGAAGGAAGAGAACTTGACATCCCAAGTGTATAATGTATTTATATTTGTTTTTACATTTAATATTTATGATATTAACATAATATCTCACCTGTTAAGCATTAAGCAGCTCCTGCCTACCCAGCATTATTTTAGGCCTGGAAGTCTTTCTGAGATAGACACCCCTTTAGGGAGCTCACAGATTCTAAGTCTACCATATTGGGTCTCAAAAATGTGATCCCCTGACTAGCAGTGTCAGTATAACCTGGAACCCTGTTAGAAATACAGATTCTTGGGCTTCATCTCAGATCTTCTCTACTGAAACTCTAGGAATGGACCTCAGCAGTCTTTGTTTTGATAAGCTTTCCGGGTGATTATGATACACACTTAAGTTTGAGAACCACTAGCCTAATAAAATAGGACTTGAAACAACTTGGGGATTTAGCATACTGAACTGAAGGTTACAATTTTTCTGGGTGTGAGTTTTTCTGGGTCTTACCAGTTGACTGCAGTATTAAATCTGTGAAACTTCAAAAGTCAGTTAAAAAATAGCATTAAAAAGCACAGAAAGCATGTTTGTGTTCTTTGTATTTGTAGCTATAAACACATTGTGAAGGTAAAGATACTAATCCAACAACAAGGTACAAGTTACTTTCAAATGAAAGTAAAATGAAGTTGAACCTTTAGATTTTTAAATCCAGTGTCTTTAGTGCGTCAGAGCCAGTTGGCCTGTACCCATCATCTTGATCAACCATAAGCACTTCAGATTGTCCAACTTATTTTTAAATACTTCCTGAAAGTAAATAAGCTAGAAACTGGAAGGCACTTGCAGTTCTTTCTCTTGTAGTGAGTCACCTCATTTTGCCAATTGTCTCCTAGTAAATTCTTGAATGTGCATTTCATTCTTATCCCAGCCCCCAGGGCAAGTCTGTAGGTGCCTTTCTGTGAAATAGAAAACTGCACCCCCTCCCTTCCCCCACCCCCACCCGCCCACTGCCACTCGCCCATCAGACAAATTAGGAAAGAGCCCTTTTTCATCAAGTGTAGAAATGCACATGGCCTGCAAAGCATGGGCTGCATTTCAGTATCTACTCTGCCCCCTTGGTCAGGTGCTATTTATTGTGCAGGGTGCAGTTTTTACCACTGTATACATCCACTGCATGCACACTGTGAACTAGGTAGTGCCATCATTATACATTAAGATACTCATATCTCACCTGAGTTATATTTTCCTTTAGTTCACTGAGTTTCGATTTCTCTAATTTTTTTTTTTAAAGCATAGTTTCTCACACTTGTCTTGGCTATAAGAATCTCTTAATATTTGCTCTGAATATAAAAACCCATGAATAGATACTAAGCTAATCATGTTGTTAGATCATTCAAGAGTTATCTTCAGGCAACTGCAGGGTCCGGAAAATTTGCGTTTTGGATGCTGTTACATTAGTATATTCAGTTTTCTCCCCCTCATCTTTGTGATGGTACATTCATCTTGGCAGTTGTTTTACCAAAGAATCTAAGGTGGATTTCCCCCCTACTATGTTTCTTACATAAAAGCCAGTATCCAAGTGCTATGCTTCATAATAATTCCATGCCAGGAAATTTGTATTTATAAACTAGTTTCACTATCCTAGCTGACACACGCTCTTTTTCCATGTTAAAAACAGGCACTGTTTTCTTTCTAGCACTGAAATTGAAAACAGAGGTGTCATTGTTTTTAGCACATGATCCAGCTACCCAGTGCTGCACATCTTCAAATTTGCCAAGTTAGGAAAAGTACTTAGTACCCTTGTTTAATGTCTTAGGTACAATAAACTATTAAACAAGTTCCTTACCAATTGGCTGCAACATTAAAGCTATGAAAAGTCAGTTAAAAGACAGCATTTAAAAGCATAGAAAGCATGTTTATGTTCTTTGTATTTGTAGCTGTACTCATAAAGGTAAAGACATTAATCCAACAACAAAGTACAAGTCACTTTCAAATAACTTGTCACAGGTTTTTAAGAAAATTTTTTTTCCTCTTTAAAAAGCCATAATAGGCTGGGCGCAGTGGCTCACGACTCTAATCCCAGCACTTTGGGAAGCCGAGGTGGGCCTGAGGTCAGGATTTCAAGACCAGTCTGGCCAACATCGTGAAACCCCATCTCTACTAAAAATAAAAATAATGAATTAGCCAGGTGTGGTGGCATGCTCCTGTAATCCCAACTACTTGGGAAGCTGAGGCAGGAGAATTGCTTGAGACCGGGATGTGGAGGTTGCAGTGAGCCGAGATTGCGCCGCTGTACTCCAGCGTGGGTGACAGAGCAAGACTCCATCTAAAAAAAAAATAAGCCATAATGCAAGTTTTTACACTTTTTTTTCTTTCTTCTCTATCGATAAATGGTACATGGACTTAACCATGCAAGTAAGAATGATTTTTGTATTAAGATTTTTGAATTCTGAACACTATTAAATTTCTGTTCCATAGTTGTGTCTGTTGAAAGCTAATCAGAAAAACTAGTTATTTCGGCAGAGAGAATCTAATATAAAGAATCTGCTAACTAGGTATAAAGTTGTTAACCAGATAATTGAGAAGGCAAGAAAGTAACTCTAAGGTACCTCAGAGGAAGCAGCTGTAAAAACAGCTACCACTCCTTGGGTTGGAGAAACAACGAGAAGGGGTTGGAATTATTAAAACTGAAGCATAGAGGAGGAACCCCGCGGAGCTGACCTGAAAAATAGGGCATTGCTTGCCTGGTGCTCAATGGAGAGACCTAGTTCTCAGACGATTCAGTACTGAGGGGTTGGTTTGTCTTGGGGTTGTACTATGAGCCTGGGGTTGAAAAAACTGCAAATTAGATTCTGTTATTGCTTCAGAAAGGAACTGCTGAGGCTGGGGTGATGCTGACAGGAACAGCAACCTGTTGAAGTCAAGGGATGCAGATAGAAGCATATCTCCTCCCTCTTCCAAACTCTCCTATTGGCAAAGGCTAAATGTGATTTGCACTCTCAAACCTAGCATCACAAGACAGGATGAACTTGGAGATGAATAGACAGGAATATACACACATCTTCAGACTTTCAAAGTTAGGGAGAACTAGCTTAAGGTTTTAGGTACAATCGACTAATTACAGATCTTTAACCTTTGGACAGATGTTATAGCTGCTGAGTTTTAAAAGTCAGTTAAAGGCTGGGTATGGTGGTGTGCACTTGTACTCTCAGCTTGCTGGGAGACTGAGGCAGGAGGACACTTAAGGCTGAGAGTTTGAGGCTGCAGTGCGCTAATGATTGTGCCTGTGACTAGCCCCTGCACTCCAGCCGGGGCAACATAGTGAGACCCCCATCTCTAAAGACAAGAAAAACTTAAAGTCAGTTAAACAGCAGCTTAAAAGAAAAGCATACTGGGCATTCGAGTATTTCACATTCTGTAATTTGAATATATTAAGGTGGCAAACTATGTTATCTTCACATAATTGTCAAAGGATTTAGACTTTTCAAAGAAGGTATAACTTCTCTAATTTCCATTTGTATTGTTAAATAAAGTATAATCATGTCGTTGAAAAGAACTTCTATTATAATATCCTGAGTAAGGGATTTAAGTTTTGACTTGTAGCATTATTAAATTTCTATCCCATACTTGTAAATCCTAATTCTATGCTTTTAAACCTGTATGTTTTAAATTCAGAGGTAATTGCAATAAAAGAAAGCACACATGCTGATTTTGTTATAGCAAACAACTCCACTAGAATCCTTAAATCTAAGATGAAGTCTAAATATGTCACTTAGTGGGTAGAATCCCACAGTGGTTTCCTGTCAAATTAAATACACAATCCTTAGCCTGACATTTTAAATGTCTTTTAAGACAACCTCATATGATAACAACCTACTTTCCTAGTATCTCTCATTACTTTCATTTTTCTCTCCTGAAAGCAAGCAGGCTGGACTGCTTTCCATCCCTTAGCAGGCACAGAAATTTTTAGGCTTTTGCTCAGATTGCTCCTCGCCTCTAGCACGCTGTTTCAGTGGTTTTTCTCTCCTTATGTGCCTGTCAAAATGCCACCCCTTCTTCAAAGCCATCTGCAATTAATGAACCTCAACGAAGTTTGTCCTCATCTACACAACTGATGTTCTTTCCCCACAGTACCATTTATTTTTCTCAAAGGTGTTTTACCCAGAGACACACTTAACCATCTAGCTAAAATTCTGTTAATATAAAATTCTCATTATTCCCAGATATTACTCATTATTCCCTTTAAAACGTCTGCCAAGACTTTGCACCCAGATCTACACCTGATGCTCCCCTTGATGTCTTAGGCATGCTCACTCATGACTTTTTTTCATATTCTAATTCTTTTTTTGTTTTTTTTTTAATTTTTAATTTTAGTTGAGATGGGGTCTTGCTACAGTACCCATGCTGGTCTCCAATTCCTGGTTGCAAGCAATCCTCCCTGTCTGTCTGGGAGCAAAAGGAAAGCAGTTTTTGCATGTCTCGGCTCGCAAGCTTATCTTGCCCTTTGATATAGTGAGTTTGGGGACCTGAGATTTTATTTTCCTTTCACAGCATTGTTTAGAGACTATGGGTTGTAGGCCGGGTGTGGTGGCTCACGCCTGTAATTCCAGCACTTTGGGAGGCTGTAGTGGGCAGATCATTTGAGGTCAGGAGTTCGAGACCAGCCTGGCCAACATGACAAAACCCAGTCTATACTAAAAATACAAAAATTAGCTGAGTGTGGTGGTGGGCACCTGTAATCCCAGCTACTCAGGAAGCTGAGGCAGGAGAATCACTTGAACCTGGGAAGCGGAGGTTGCAGCAAGCCAAGATAGTACTGCTGTACTCCAACCTGGACAACAAAGCGAGACTCTGTCTCAAAAAAAAAACAAACAAAAAACAGGGAGAATATGGGTTGTATTATTTCTACCTTCAAAATTCATTACTAGCTTTTTTGTGACTTAAGGATACTTGGTCAGTGTTTTTTTTAAGTGTGTCGTGGGTGGATTAACAATTTGCCTGTTTTTTTTTTTTTTTTAATCCTAATAAAGTTGTCATTAGCTTCATATATAACTTGCTGATAGCCATTTCTCTATATGTGGTAAAGCAAGATTGTATGTATAAGTGATCCATTGCAGTTCTTGATTGTACCTTTCTTCCATGTTAAAACATACATATGAAGTGTTTTGAAATATACTTTTAATATTATCACTTCTTTAAATTTTGTTTTAGCATTCAACCGGTTCATTCCTGTCTATCCTTTGATTTTTGGCTATCTGAGGCATCGTGCCTGGCCTTCCTCTGTTATTGTTATCTAAAGCCTTTTCAGTATGCATATAGGCTGGTTTTTATATTGTCAGTGTTTTCAATTGTTTTATATAGTGGCTGTTAAGGAAATAAACAATTTAAATAATTTTGGGGGGGCATAAATAAGTCTTAACCAAAAAAGATAGTTTATCATAGAGGAGGAAATAAATTCCTCATTGAGACACCTAAAAACAATCAGTCTTAACATATTGGTATATATCCTTTGCCTATGTGTGGAGTGAGAGGGGGATGGAAGAAAGGGCAGAATGGGGAATAGTTTCTGTGTCAAATATCTTCAGTATTATTGTTAATTCACTTGTTTTGTAAACTAATAGCTTCTTCTCTGGAGCAGGGAAGAACATGTATTCTTTGTGGTATATAAACTTTAAATGTTTGAGGAATGAGTAGAAGACGCGAACTTCTTAATTTTTTATTTTTCTCTCTGAAGATTTCCATGGAGAACGATTATCTGGGACCTCGAAGAATTGAGAGTCTACAAAAAGAAGATGCTGACTGGCAGCGGAAAGCTCACATGGCTGTACTGTCTATTCAAGATCTTACTGTCAAGTATTTTGAAATAACAGCTAAAGCTCAAAAAGGTAGGTTTCTCAGTAAATTTATCCTTCAGGTATTTTTGAAAATGAGTGGTTAAGTATTTTATGTTCAGAAAAATTACATAGAAAAGTATGTAGCCAGGCGCGGTGGCTCACGCCTGTAATCCCAGCACTTTGGGAGGTGGAGGCAGGCGGATCACCTGAGGTTGGGAGTTCGAGACCAGCCTGACCAACATGGAGAAACCCCGTCTCTACTAAAAATACAAAATTGGCCGGGCGTGTTGGCACATGCGTATAATCCCAGCTACTAGGGAGGCTGAGGCAGGAGAATCGCTTGAGGCAGAGGTTGTGGTGAACCGTGATTGTGCCATTGCACTCCAGCCTGGGCAAACAAGAGTGAAACTCCGTCTAAAGGAAAAAAAAAAAAAAAAAGGGAAGTATGTAAAGATCACTCATAATCCCAGCAGTTACAGAAAACCACTATTAGCAAATTAAGGCACGTCTTATCAGTCTTTTCATAGATATATATATTTAAATATATATCATTTAAATATGAATAGTAAATGATTATGTTTCTACTAAGATACTGAGGAAAAAAGCATAAAACCTCACAGAATTAATGTTTTCCTCGAAACTTTGAAAGTTAATAACACTGGAAATGTGAGAGTATTTTTAAAGTTTCTGAAAGCTAATTTTACAAGTGTTTTAACTGCAGAACGTTATTTCTGAGGACAAATTGAAGACATTAGAATCTAAGATACTTTCAAATTATGTTTTAGAAATGTTGTCTGGGCACAGTGGCTCATGCCTGTAATCCAAGAGTTCAAGATCAGCCTGGCCAAGATGGTGAAACCCCATCTCTACTAAAAATGCAAAAATTAGCCGGGCATGGTGGCGGATGCCTGTAATCCCAGCTACTTGGGAGGCTGAGACAGAGAATTGCTTGAACCCGGGAGGCAGAGATTTCAGTGAGCCGAGATCACGCCACTGCACTCCAGCCTGGGCAAAAGAGTACTCCATCTCAATAAAGAAAAAAAAAAGTTATAAGCAGTTTATCATGACAGCAGGATTTGTTTTTCTTTGGTCAGTGAAATCTTTTTCAAATGCTTCAGTATTAAGTCGTTATTTGTCTTAATTTCTCTTTTAAAAATTATTAATAGCTGTGTACGATCGAATGCGAGCTGATCAGAAGAAATTTGGTAAAGCATCATGGGCAGCGGCTGCTGAACGGATGGAAAAACTCCAGTATGCAGTTTCTAAGGAAACTTTGCAGATGATGAGAGCTAAAGAGATATGCTTGGAACAGCGGAAACATGCACTAAAGGAAGAGGTAACAAAAATCATCAGAAAAATAAAATCAGAAAAAGTTACAATTTGTCATTTTAATCTTTGTACAAGACTTTTTTTTTATTCCATAGGCAGTAATTTTATGCCATCTCCATGAGATGAAAACACTTAGAATAGGTCCTGTGACTTAAGTTGTCATTAGAAGAGTTAGACATACCATATTTCACAGCATCCCAGTGTGATGGTTGGCAGCACTGCACTGTTGATCAGAGGGGCCAGCATCAGAATTTCTTAGTTTCTGTAAAGTTTTTTGTACTGTAAAAACATAAAGCTTTCCAGCAATTATTAAGAAAGTTTCACTGACCAGAGAAATTTAGTAAAATTTCTAAGGCAGTGGCATTTTGTTAGGATTTATTATATAATGCTTTCATACCATTACATTTTGGAACTTCCCATTTTATTCCTACTGGAACACACCGGTCTCCCTGATCTCCCACCTCCTGTCTACCCCCTACAGTCATTGTCTATCCTTTTTTACTATTGACTTGGGTATAAATATTCATACTTACTTTGCAGGTTGTCCCTATTGGCTTGAAAACACTGAGTACATATTTATTAAAGTAGCACATTTTAGTCTCTAGAGAAAAACAAATCATCATCTCTGCTTTAGGTATAAGAATACAGCTTTATGTAAAATATGTATTTTTTTTGGCTTAGGTTGTACAGCAAGATGGTTCTCATTGACATTTTTGAAGTGCTTATGCTCATATACACGTGTTTAAAAAATAGTATATGAAGTAACCTATAAGGTGTCATACCTGCAATCTAGAAATCTTTTTGTTGATGGATTTTTATCATTATTTCATTATCCCCTTATTTTTATTTGCTGGCTATTTGAAGGTAAAATTGGAACCTGGCTTATCCGGGAAATTGTTCACACTTTATATTCAGAATCGCTGTGCATGGATTTCATCCCCATCTCATGTTCCCCTGAGGCATTTCTACTGTAATATCCTTTTCTAATTAGCTTGTTCCTCTTATGTTACTAGCTCTCTGGAGTTGTCTTAAATTCTAGAACTTTTAAACTTAAGTCCCTCTTTTTGCTTGAAAAAGAGTACCACCTTTATCTTCATCTTTGTTGTTGCTGTTGTTGAAACAATGTCTTGTTCTGTCACCGAGGCTGGAGTGCGATCACAACTCACTGCAGCCCTGATCTCTTGGGGCTCAAGCAGTCCTCCTACCTCAGGCTCCCAAGTAGCAGGCATGCACCCCCCCCATACCTTGCAAATTTTTGTTTACTTATTTTTTGTAGAGACAAGGTCATATTTATATATATATATATATATATCAGTGTGCTTTCTTTCCCTGGCAGAGGATTTTAACAATTCCTTATCTATTTATAACTCCTTGATAATTTCTGTGAACATACATGATCTGCTAGAATATTGAGCTGAATACATAGTAGTCTTAAAGATTAGCTACTTATTTTTGTCTTTCTCCTACAAGCATATAGCTAAATTATGATTAATTAAGGTTATATTCCCCTCTTTCAGTTTTAATTCATCAAGTATTTATTGAGCATTGATTATATACCATGGTGGATTTGAGCTTAGGATTTGGACAGTACTGTCCAGCAGAACACCCTGTAATCGTGGAAATGTTCTATGTTTACTCTCTCCAGTAGGGTAGTTTTCAGCAATATGTGGCTAATGAGACTTATGCAACAGAGGAACAGCATTTTAAATTAAATTTAACCACATGTGGCTTGTGGCTACCTTACTGAACAGAGCACCTCTGTAGATCTGGGTTCTGCAAACTTAACTCCTTATGAAAGCTTCAGTGAGTTCCTTAACCTATGAAATGTGAATATTATATACCTTCTGGGGGTGTTATGATTTCATGAGTTAATGCATATAAAGCATTTGCTGTAGCACTTGACATAGAGTAAGACCTGGATAAATATTAGTGATTATTACTTTAATTCTATGTTATGTTTTGTGCCAGTATCACAGAAGGGAATACAGAGAAGAAAAAGATACATAATTTCCATGCTTAAGATGTTTACTTGCCTCAACCAACATTTCAGGGTTCAGTAATACAGAGAAGAAAAAGATACATAATTTCCATGCTTAAGATGTTTACTTGTCTCAACCAACATTTCAGGGTTCACAAAGCGTGCAGTTGACTAGGTGATGTGGCATTTTGTATGGGCCTTGCCAGAAAGTTCCAATAGTAGGAAGCTGTGATGTGGTAGACACAGCATGAATCTGAGCTGAGGTAGGGTTTTTGAGATCTTTGTCTAGGCAAGGAGATTGGTTTTTAGTTTTCATTTTATTTGTCAATAAGTAGATTATTCCATAGGTGCACACTATATATTTCAAAGAGTCTAAATACAAAAGGTAGATTCCACTGTAAAGGCCTTAGTTTATATTAAATTCTGTTTTCACCATATAAATTCTGTTTTGGCAGCAGTTAGAGAAAAGTTTAAAATGTTTTAGTCCCTGTCCTTAGTGCTTTATGTATATTATCTTGTTAAATTCTCAAACATAACCTTTTATGCTGTAAGCCCAAAACCATTATCTGAATTCCCTGAAGACAGATATATTTCAGAATCCTAGGGGTTTTTTTAGATTTTAGAAAGGTAAGGTAGAGCATATAACTTCAGACAAGTGTTATTAATCCACTAATGAAACACATGGTCACATTAAATGGAATAAGGATTAAAAATAGTTTATGAAAAATTCAGATCATGTTTTTCCACAAATGGATTGTGAGATTTGGTTTGGCATTAAATTATGGGAATTTTCAGTTTTCCAGGATTTCTGACATGTGGAATTCAAATAATTCTGTCAACTTGTGTTACCCTTATTTGTGCAGTTGGTACTGGTGAAACCTGTATTTATACTTGGGCTTGTCTGTTACTAATTCTTATGTTCATTCTTTCTATATAATAGGGCTAGTTTTAATTGAAAACTTGCCCTTAATGTCATTCCCCTTATGCTGTCCAAGGATTTTATGACCCTTTGAAAAAAACATATAGCCTTGCCCTGTCACCGAAGCTGGAGTGCAGTGGCACGATCATAGCTCACCGCAAGCTCAAACTCTTGGGGCTCAGAGCCCCTACTGTCTCAGCCTCCTAAGTCACTAGGATTACAGGCACATGCCACTATGCCCAGCTGTGACTTATTTTCAAACCCTCATTTCATTTCTTGACTGCATATTTTCTGTAACTCAAACAGTGGTGGATGCTTAGTATTTTTTGAATGAATGATTCAGTCCACAGGTCGCTTTTTTAATAGTCCTCAAATGTCTTTGGAACTTTCTAGCACAGTAGGGTGAAAGGCAGAACAAGGGCATAATTCATTTGCATAGTTTGCAAAAAGTGCCACCAGTCAAAATAGGTATACATGAAAACTACTTTATCATTATTACACATGGTGAGAATGATTGTGGAGTCAGCAGGGTATGTTGTACTTACCTGGATGTATGGACATGAATTGGTACTTCATCCCCTTACTAGATTTACTGTAAAACAATAACAATAACACTTTGATATTTTTCCTTATTTTTTGGCTGATAATCCCTAATTTTTTCTAGTGGAAAGAGCACTCTTGTAGGAATCAGGAGAATTGAGTCTAGCCCAAACTTTGCTAGTCATTACCTGGATCACATTGGGAGGTTACAATTTGGTTTGGGGTACTGATATCCTGATACTTGAAGTATGTTTAGGAGAGTAAAAGTTGAGCTATTTTAAGGTAGCCAGTTTTTCCTTTGAATGTTTAAACTACTTTCAGGGCTTCTTTCTTCTTGCCCAGGGAAGCACTGCTCTCGGGTATAAAAAAGACACCGCATTGTGGCACCCACCTTCCCTGCACTGCTCCATTATCTGGAATTAGTTCTCTTTTCACTCTGGTTTCTGTTTCCCTCAGTTCTGTGGCTGTCAGCTGAGGACAGGAAAACTCAGTCTGGAAATTTCAGATGTTAAAACAGGAAATTTGGAGCAGGGCGCCTATTCCATACCTCTTCATTTCTTATACTAAGGATTTTGCTTCCACGTTGAAGATTACATAGACCTCAGAGTATTATTTTGCCCTCACAGATTGCTCTGAGTCATAGCATCCCTTTCTCCTTTGCTGATCTCATAAAAGCCCTGTATGTTCTGGTTCTACAACCCTTTAGCTTTTCCCAAAGGCCACCACTGACCTATTGTTTGTCCTTTCAGAGGTTGGGATTTAACACACTTCTTCACTGCTTGTCTGCCTCTGATGAGGTTTTGATTGTCTTCAGACCACAGCCCTTGGCAAATCCACCTCTGGGCTCTTGGTCTAGAAAGAACTCACTGAACCAAAAAATTGAGGGTGAGGTCACTTCTTGTAAGAGAATACCCACTTCCTTTCTCAGTTTGATTTTTGATATTGAGTGTGTCCTGGTAGCATTGTGCTTCTCAAGTGCTTTTAAAGTACCCTGGCCCTGGGCTGCAGTCAAAGTACTGTTCTCTTTGTGGTTGACACAGTTGATAGTGTAAAAGCATATCACTGGGGGACTTTCAGCCTTTTTCCTTAGCGAAGAGATTGGACAGGAGAGAGAAATTTACAGAGTGCTAGGGGAAGAACTTAGCAGAGCATCATGAACGTAGCAGAAAATGGTCACTTAGTTGGGTAAAATCAGAGTAATGAAAATGAACTAACAGCCGGGATCTGAACAGTATCACTGGAAAGTAATCTTAGATTAAGGTTTTTAGACTGGTTTACACTAAGGTTTTAACCTAACGATTCCCCACTTGAGAATAAAACCTTCTAACATTAGATATCTTACCTGTTTGTATGCTGTGGTAATAGAGAGTGTGGGCGCAGATATTGGAACAATGTATATCCTACAGCTGTGTTTCCAGAACTGGGCAAGAGCCCCAACAGAGTATGAAAAGGGATGTTTATCATCTAAAGTGGCGAGTCCACGAGTCTCAGGGCAGACACTATTCCTTGGTTATTTTATGACTTAGGACAAAAACAACAGTTCATACTGTTCACATTCCCCTCCCTAGCCACTTATAATTAAACCCACTTTGGTGGTGTTGTATTCATTATCACCCATAAAATATTCCGTAACGCAGCAGGATCACTCACAGTCTTACACTTAATCTATTAAGTATCCGTTTATAAAATATTCATAAAACAAAGTACCACTGTATTTAATTCACCTGGTTATTTTTAAATTTTTACCACTGCACATTTAGACTGGAGCCTAACCATTGCTTTTCAGTTCAAAATTCTTGTGAAAGGGATTTGAAATTATATTTTAAAAAAATATTCTAGTTATTGGGTAAGACTGTGTAGATACCTAGACTGTAAAGCAAAAGCTGGAATTTTCTTTAAAACATATTCTTTTTATATGCTGACAGATTTTACCAACCTCACCAGACAAAAGGGATCATTTAGGAAAACAAGAATTCACTGTCTTTTTCCCTGTGGGTTGTCCCTGACAGTCAGTCAAGTATTTCTTTGGTATTCTGGGACCCCAGTGATGTCTCACATGAGCTCGTAAACAATAATCTTAATAATTTTCCCTTTTGTTCCTCCTGTCTCCTCCTTTGAAGGTCACTCCTTGGGAAACCACTTGAATCCAGGGCTCCTCACCGTTGCTCCGTTGGCTCTGAGGGCACACTGATGCCCATGTCGGGGCTTTCCTGGAGCTTCTAAGCATGAACCTTTAAACTACCAAAGCAGTGGTGCTATGTTCTTGGGAGAATGCTTACTGTCTCTAGAGAACTAGGCTTGTCCTTCACATCTCACTGACTCCTGAAAAGCCATTCCTTTGGCTTCTTTTATCTGCCTTTCTCCATAGAGCCAAATAGAAAGCCATAGAAATAGTAGGGTTAGGAACCTGTTACCTAAAGTACACTTTCCCCTTGGTGGTTTCATTCAGATTCCTGGCAAAAATTTTCCCACTCCAGGACCAAGAACTGACCAACCAAGCAAACCTCACAGAAGGCCATCCACCACTTTATGAGCCATGCCCAGAAATTTCTGGATCTCACTTTTAAGTTCAGCTTAGGATGTTGATTACATTTACCTAAAGTGATACCGTACGGATTGCAAGGATTCTGTCTAAAGCAATTGTCTTCTGCTGTTCCACTCACATATTCTCACCTCACTGTACAGTCAACAGATCCCAGAACCCAGCCAGTCTGTGACCATGGAGCAAAGCAAAACCCCAGGAATGTGGCATTAACCAGCTTTTACCATTCTTGTAAATATCTGAGAATGGCCTCATCATTTTCATATATCTCTATGAAAAGAGCAACTACATAACTTAGCATCCACTTTTGAGAGGGAAAGCATTTATATCCAGATGATACATGTATTATCACCATAAATATCCATAAGTATAACATAAATATTAAAACCTTATTTTTACCATATTTGCCTACTTCTGCCATATAATGACTTGATTATTAATGTTTTTTATATATATATATATTTTAAAGTCTAGATTCCATGCCTACAAGTTTCTTTCTGAGAGCAGTTACTTAGTAGGTTTATGCTATCTGATTAGTATTAATTTTTAATACTAACTTGATTTTTTTTTCTTGTCCCCACCAGCTAGAAATATTTTAATTTGTATTTTCAATGCAGATGCAGAGTTTGCGGGGTGGTACAGAAGCCATAGCCCGATTGGATCAGTTAGAAGCTGACTATTATGACCTGCAACTTCAGTTGTATGAAGTGCAGTTTGAAATCTTGAAGTGTGAAGAGTTACTATTGACAGCGCAACTAGAAAGCATCAAAAGACTTATATCAGGTATGGTGTGCATTTAACCACATAAGTTCACAAAAGATTGAATATGTGAGAAAATACATATGTACACCAGGTATGTTTCTTCTGTTAAGACATTTAAAAAATTGTTTTCTATAGGGATAGTGTTGGAGGGGTGATTTCAAGCATTTATTGAGCACTTACTGTTTACCAGATACTGCTGAACACTTTGCATACATTCACTCTATGAGGTATATTAAATAATCACCATTTACAAAGAAGCTTAAGAGGTAATGGCTTTGCCTGAGGTTACAGAGCCAGTAATGAGATTAGAACCCTGTTCTGTCCAAACCCTAGCCCATATTCTTTACCACTACTCTTTTTTGCTGTTCTATAACAGAAAAAAGAGATGAAGTGGTGTACTATGACACTTACGAAAGCATGGAGGCCATGCTGGAGAAGGAAGAGATGGCAGCATCTGCATACTTACAGAGGGAAGAGCTGCAGAAACTTCAGCAGAAAGCACGCCAGCTGGAAGCAAGACGTGGACGGGTTTCCGCCAAGAAATCCTACCTCAGAAATAAAAAGGTATTTAAATATTGCTTTTGTTCACTACTTATTCTTTTATCCATATCTACTATTCTCATCTGTTTTGTCCTTAAAACTTGCATATGTTTTAAAACTAAGTGCAATCTCTTATCAGTGCTCAATGCGTTTATAGTGCTCTGAGAATTGCCCTCTTAAACACATTGGAACAGCCAATAGTGTTCTCTTTACCTCAAGAAACACTAACGCTGACTCTGCTAAAGGGCACGACTACAGGATCCCTAATAATGCGATTCCTGGCTCCCTTCTTTTTTAAGGAGGCCCAGCGATGTTTTTTACAAGCTATGATTCTGACCTTCATCTTAAAGGAATTTTATAGATTGTTATTTCTTTATTTAACTTTGACTACATTTCAAAATGTTTGATTCTTGATATTTGAAATAACTCATTTTGTGTAAATGTGATTCTTCCTGTGTCTTAAAAAATGTTTTGCACTCTAGTTCAGATGTTAACTATCATGGAGCTGTTTCTAGTCACTGTAAGTGCAGAGTTGGAATCTGGAACTAGCTCTCCAACCTAGACCAAACTGATTATTTGCTTTAAGCTCAAGTATTATAAAATATGTCATGTTCTCTGAGAACCCACCTTCCTGCTCTTCACCGCATTCCAAGGCTACCACTTCCTTATTCCACAGAAAATCGATACCTTTGCTTTTTGAAATAGATAGCTCTTGCACATTAAAGAAACTCAGGCAGGCATGTCTCCACAGTAAGTCAGGAACCCAGGACCTTCTATCACATTGTCCATCAACAGAAGTTACCTTGCCATCCAGAGCCATGACTTTCACATAATTATGTGCCTTTGCACATAATTTCCCCGTGACAGTGGTAATTGAAACCCACTGCTGTATCAGCCCTAGTTGTGTGCCTCGTTTCATGTTCCAGTCTGCACCAACCAGGTAAACATTGCAGGCCGAGCGGGGTGGCTCATGCCTGTAATCTCAGCACTTTGGGAGGCTGGGGCGGGTGGATCTCCTGAGGTCAGGAGTACGAGACCAGCCAACATGGTGAAACCCTATCTCTACTAAAAATACAAAAAATTAGCCAGGCATGGTGGCATGTGCCTATAATCCCAGCTACTTGGGAGGCTGAGGCAGGAGAATCATTTGAACCCAGGAGATGGAGGTTGCAGTGAGCTGAGATGGCACCATTGCACTCCAGCCTGGGCAACAAGAGTGAAACTCCATCTAAAAAAAAAAATTGCAGTGATTTCAGCAGGTCCTGTAGAACAGTTTTAGGAGAGAATGAAAAGTAAATAAGATTTTAGAATAGCACACTTTTTAGGAATATTAGTAGTATTTTATATATTACTTTTAGGTGTATAATGCAGTACTTTTGAGACTCGGAATTTGCAAACCTGCAAGTTTTTGAAAATGCTATGCAATTCAGACTTAATTGAAAGTCTGATTTCATTTTAATTCACCAGTATGCTAGGCACACTGTTAGACTTAGGATACAAAGATGAGCATAGCATAGTCCCTCCTCCTCCCAGTCTTGCAGAGAAGGCAAACCAGGTGAACAGATGAATGTTCTGCTGGCCAAAAACAGAGCAAGAGCAGGGAGTGAGGAAAGGCTTCTCTGAAGAGATGACACTTGTATTGGCTTTTAACATCTGAATAAAAATTGGCCAGATTGATGGTGTTGGGGTAAGTACAAGCAGGACAGAATAGTGCTTAGCAAAGACACTGAAGCGGAAAACAGGATGGTTTGTCAGAGCATTCTACATTGTAAGACATGCTGCAGGGCAGGGACTAGGTTACAGGAAATTTTACATACCACATTAACAAGCCTGAGCTTTGTCTGTAGTGTAAGTTAAGCAAAGGGGTAATATGAACAGATTCACATTTTAGCAAGATAAGGCAGCATGAAAAATAGGTTAGAGGGAGAAGACATGGAAAGGTTCTGATTGGAAGGTGTCATTATCCTCCACCTCAATAACGTTGAGAGGTTAAGACTATGAAGTAAGTGAGTACCTGTGCAGGCTAAGAGATGGACAGATCTTGAACTGTCTAGATCTGACACTTTGCAGAAAAAGTTAGTAGGATTTAGTGATGTGGTGAAGGAGGGAGGAAGAGCCATTCTCTATCAGCTCTCTGGTTTCTGGATTGGACATTGAGGTAGATGGTGGTGTCACCAACCAAGATGGAAAACCCAGAGGAAGAGTACATATGGGTGGGAGGTGATGAGCTGAGTTTTAGACTTGCATATAAGAGGTCTTGGGCATCCAGGTAGAGATGGCTGTGAAACAGTTGAGACAATTGGGCACCTGGGTCTTATAAGAGTGTATGAGATGGTCTCAGAAGAACACAGTGAGCAGGTGATTTTTAAAAATATTTTACTTTGTTTTTATAGAGACAGGAGCTCACTATGTTGCCCAGGCTGGTCTCAAACTCCTGAGCTCAAGCAATCCTCAGCCTCCCAAAGTGCTGGGATTGCAGGTGTGAGCCACTCTGCCCAGCCTGAGAAGGATGTTCTTAGGAATGATGGGGTGGAGGTGGGAGGCTGATAGGAAAGAGCAAGGGAAGGTGGTGGAGCAGGGTAGATACATAGTTTGAGGAAGAAAAACCTTCATTATATTTAATATTTGTAATTCAGGAAGCAAAATGTTCTTGGCTAGGGGTGAGAAAACATTGTAAAGGGCACAGGTTATGAAAGACTGAGCTGCTATGATGTAGTGCGAGGTGAAAGGCTCTAAGGAAAGAACGCTGGGGAACATTTGAGAGTGTGTGCAGAAGAAAGGGATCAAAGAGAAAGTAATCGCAGTTGGAAGAAGCAGGAGAGCTTGAAGTCACAGAAGTGAAGATGATGATTCCACACAACAGGGTGGTCAGCAGGGTCAGGTGCTCCAGAAAGGTAAAGGGAGAAAGAAATGACTCCATGACATCCAATATTGGTAGACTATTAGGGCCCTGTGTTGAGAGTTTTGAGAAAAGTTGGGGGCAAGAAGTAGATCTCGGTGGTCTGAGAAGGGAGTGCAGCAGAGGTCTAGAGCAGTGACTGATGGAATAGCAAAGGAAACTGTACAGGTGAGGGGTGAAGAGGAGCAACCTTGGTGACCATGTCCCACAAAGCTGTTGTACTCTTCTAGCAGCATTAAGAGCCTCAGGCTGAACTTAATACCAGCTTAATACCAGCTCTTCCCTTGTTGGTAAGTGTTAGCTCATATCAATTTAATCAGTATTCTTCAGTCTTCATTTCTATGTTAATCTAAATCTGAAGTAGGAAAACCCAGCACTGGAGAATCTCTCCATTTACACTTGTATGCTTGTACCCCAAGCCCAGCAACTGAGGTGGCAGAACTGCAGAGGGAAGGAGGAGGGAAATAAGGAAGGGTGGTGAAAAGATAGGGAATGAGAAACACTAAGCCTAAAAGAAAAGCTACTGAGAAGATCAAATATACAAGGAAAAACAAATGCCTCCCCATGTAATATAATCCTGTATTGCCTCGTTTACATATTGACATGCCCAAGGGCACTGGCTTCTTGGTTTCTCTGGCACTCATCCTAAGATTGTATACACAGTTCATGTCCTGCCTCACCCCTTGAAAGAGTGGAGATAGGTGGTCTCCGGCTGTGCTCGTGAAGTCAATGCTTTGTGATTAAACATTTCAAGAAGAGTAACAAAAATAACGATTTTCTTTGTTTTTTATCTTCTTTAATTCTCCCAGTAGTCAAATGAAATCTAGAGAGCTCAGAAAATTAGAATCATTTTCATACTTCACTTGGTGGCAAAACCAGACCTGTGCTATCATGAAGTTATTTATTGTCTTATTTTCACTTTGACAATTCATTTCACTATTATTACTTATTATGGGATATGGTTTCAGATCTTGGATATATATGGTATATACAACTTACCACCATTCTGTAAATTATCAAAAAACTTTGAATTTCAAAACATGTCTGACCTCTGTTCTAGATAAGGGATTGTGAACCTGTATCCTCATTTATAAGCAAGGGAACCAACGCTACTAGTAGTGACATAAATCACCTAAGGAAAAGCAGCTAATATGGAGCAGGGGTAGGATTCTGTCCTAGGTCCGTGACACTCAGAGACCTGAGTTACTGTATCACCTTGTCATGATGCTATCTAATGCGCCCTTTGTTTTCCCCATTGCGCTGGATGGATTCTTGCTAGGCAACAGAATGAACCAGAGTGGGTAAAGAACATGATGTAAAAAATGACATTTTGCTTTAAAATAGTTTACTGACTTCAAAGGTTATTATTTGACTTTCTCTGATTCAAAGAGTGATCATTTTAGGCTGAGCATGGTGGCTCACGCCTGTAATCCCAGCACTTTGGGAGGGCAAGGTGGGTGAATCACTTGAGGTCAGGAGTTCAAGAACCACCTGGCCAACATGGTGAAACCCCATCTCTACTAAAAATACAAAAATTAGCCAGGCATGATGGCACGCGCCTGTAGTCCCAGCTACTTGGGAGGCTGAAGTGGGAGAATCTCTTGAACCTGGGAGGCGGAGGTTGCAGTAAGCCAGAGATTATGCCACTGCACTCCAGCCTGGGCAACAGAGTGAGACTCCATCTCAAAAACAAACAAGTGATCATTTTAGTATAGCTTTGGAATGTTGGAGACTAACCCTTTTATATGGAAAACTTCTCCAAATCGTTTACTTAGGAAAGGACACAGGGTAATGAAGATTTAGCTTGGTGCTGGCAAAAAGTTGCCAGAATATAGTGCATTAATTTATAAAGTAGTGCATATCTCATAGTTATTATAAAAATCTTGTTTTATATTGTGATTGGAAAATATATGCTTTTTAAAAATAGTTTCCAAATAATTTTGATAACTTTGACTTTCTAGTCTTCCAAGTCTCTTACAGGTCTTATGTCTGTGACCAAAAGATTCAGATCCCATACTGTTTAAGCCAGTCTGGACAAAAAATTCATGGTCTTTAACTTGTCAGAGAGAGCTTAACAATACATATTTTATATAAGTAAATACTTTCCTATTCTTTTTTGCCCAGACATGTTTAAAGAGTATAATGAAACCAGGTGCCATGACTCATACCTGTAACCCCAGTAATTCAGGAGGCTGAGGCAAGGGGGATTACTTGAGGCTCAGAGTTCAAGACCAGTCTGGGCAACATAGTGAGACCCCGTCTCTCAGAAAAAGTATAATGAGACGTGGAATCTTCTAAAAAAGACCTTTCGGGACAACCCCCTTCAGTCCACGTTGCCCTACCTCTTCTCCTTCAAAAAAGAGAAACCAGGTGGTCTATAGAAGTTAACAGTTTAATAGAGAAGTCTTTTTGTAAGATCCTGATTACTTGGCTTTTACAGCTTCAGTAGTCCAGATAAGAAACAAGAGGTGGCTGGGCGCGGTGGGTCACGCCTGTAATCCCAGCACTTTGGGAGGCCGAGGCGGGCGGATCACAAGGTCAGGAGATCGAGACCACAGTGAAACCCCGTCTCTACTAAAAATACAAAAAATTAGCCGGGCGCGGTTGTGGGCGCCTGTAGTCCCAGCTACTCGGGAGGCTGAGGCAGGAGAATGGCGTGAACCCGGGAGGCGGAGCTTGCAGTGAGCCGAGATCGCGCCACTGCACTCCAGCCTGGGCGACAGAGCGAGACTCCGTCTCAAAAAAAAAAAAAAAGAAACAAGAGGTGGTCAGTGTGATACTTTGTTCTGTAGGTGGTATATATTAAGATCAAAACTTAACCTTGGTGTGGTGTTCAGAGTCTTTCAAGTTTCACTTGTATTAAAACATATTTTATGTATTTACAGGAAATATGTATTGCAAAACACAATGAAAAAATCCAACAGCGCACTCGGATTGAAGATGAATATAGAACCCATCACACAGTACAGCTAGTAAGTTTGGACTCGAAGATTTTGAACAAAACTTTATTTTTTACATGTTTTAGAGTGGATAAAATCTGTAGAGAATGATAAAAAGCTTATAACTGGACATTAACATTAGTTCAGTTTATATAATGATAAGTTTTTAGGCAAAACTGATGGGAAGGTACAGAGTTCCTGTACCCTCAACCCACACACGTGGCCTCCCTTACTGTAGCATCTCATATACTCCTGTCCCCACACTTGATAGCCTTTCTACTGTCGACATCCCCCAGAGTGGCATATTTGTTAAAATCAGTGAAACATTGGACATCACCATTCACCAAAGTCTGTTGCTTACATTAGGGTTCTTTCTTGGTGTTCTGTGTTCTGTTGGTTTTGACAATGTATAGTGACATGGATCTGCTATTATAGTATTGTATGGAATAATTTCACTGCTCCAAAAATCCCTTTGTTCCACTACTCATCCCTCTCTCTCCCCAAGCCCCTGGCAAACACTGATCTTTTTATAGTCTTCATATTTTACCTTTACCAATGTATAGTTGGAATGATACAGCATGTAACCTATTCAGTTGGCCTCTTTAACGTAGTAATGTGCATTTAAGGTTGCTCCATGTCATGGCTTGATAGATCATTTTAGCACCAAATAATGTTCCACTGTGTGGATGTCCCACATTTTGTTTATCCTTGAGCCTGTTGAAGGACATCTTGGTTGCTTCTAAGCTTTGGCAGCAATTAATAAAGCTGCTATAAACATCCATGGAGGACTTTTTGTGCACGTAAATTTCAGCCAATTTGGGTAAATAACAAGGAGCATGTATGCTGGAGAGTATGGTAAGAGTGTATTTAGTTTTGTGAGAAACTGCAAAACTGTCATCCATAGTGGCTGTTCCATTTTGAACTCCCACCAGCAATGAATGAGAGTTCAGGTTTTTCCACATCCTCTCTAGCATTTTACTGTTGTCACATTTTTGAATTTTAGCCATTCTGACAGGTGTATAGTGGTATATTTTGGTGTGTGTGGGTGTGTGTGTGTTTAACAGATGGAGTCTTGATAGGTTGCCCAGGTTAGCCTCAAACTCCTGGGCTCAAGCAGTCCTCCTGCTTTAACCTCCTGGGACTACTGGCATGGACTGCTGTGCCTGGCTTTTACTGTTGTTTTAATTTGCAAATCTCTAATGCAGATATATAGACATATAGATACATATATAGAGAGAGAAAGAGTGCATCTGTTCAAATGCTTACTTGCCCCTGTATATATCTCTAGTAAGGTGTCTGTTCAGATCTTTTGCTCTTTTTTTTTTTTTGGAGTCTCATTCTGCTGCCGAGGCTGGAGTGCAGTGGCACGATCTCGGCTTACTGCAACTTCCGTCTCCCGTGTTCAAGCAGTTCTCCTGTCTCAGCCTCCTGTGTAGCTAGGACTACAGATGGGTATCACCACGCCCAGCTAATTTTTGTTTTTAGTAGAGATGGGGTTTCACCATGTTGGCCAGGCTGGTCTTGAACTCCTGACCTCAAGTGATCTGCCCTCCTTGGCCTCCAGAAGTGCTGGAATTACAGGCATGAGCCACCGTGCCCAGCCTTTTTGTTCATTTTTTAAATTGGATTTTTATTTTCTTATTGTTGAATTTTAGGAGTTCTTCATTATTTTGGCTTATACTCCTTTATCAGATGTGTCCCTTTGTTTTGCAAATATTTTCTTATGATCTGTGGCTTATTTTCTCATTCTTTCGACAGTGTCTGTTGCAGAACAGAAGTGTTTTACTTTTAACAAAATCCAATTTACCAGCACTTTCTATCATGGTTCATACCTTCGGTGTTGCATCTAAAAAGTTATTGCCAGTCCCCAAATCAGCTAGATTTGCTCCTATGTTATCTTCTAGAAGTTTTATAGTTTTGTGTTTTATATTTAAGTCTGTGATCCATTTTGAGGTAATTTTTGTGAAGGGTATAAGGTTTGTGTCTAGATTTTTTTTTTGGCATGTGGACTTCCTGTTGTTCCAGCACCATCTGTTTAAAAGACTATCCTTTTTCCATTGAATTGTCTTTGTTCCTTTATCAAAGATCAAATGATTCTGTCTCTTCAGTCTATTTTTGGGTGTCCTATTTTGTTTCGTTCATCTAGATCTTTTGCCTCTCCATATGAGCTTTAGGATCAGCTTGTCAGTAGCCACAAAAAAATAGCTGGGATTTTGATTGGGACAGTGTTGAATTTATAAGTCAAGTAGGGATGACCTAATATGTTTTTCATTTTTTTCATTTTAAAATACTTTTCCTCTTTTGGTTTTTTTGCTTTTTAATTATTATTTTTATTTTAACCTCTACCTCCTTCTCCTATACCTAACATCTTAGTATTGAATATTCCTATCCACAAACAAACAATATTTTTCATCTATTTAATTCTTTGATTCTTTCATCAGAGTTTTATAATTTTCCTCATAAAGATCTCGTACACCGTTTGTAAGATTTATACCTAAGATAGACCTAAGTCTTTCTTCCTCTTCTTTGTCGGGGAGGTGGTAATATAAATAGTATTATGTTTTTAATTGAAAATTCCAATTGTTCATTGCTGGTATATTACAAAACAATTGACTTTTGTTAATCAAGCTTTTTCTTATAATCCAGATTTGTCAGTTTTCTTTCAGATTTTCTACATCTGTCCGCAAAGACAGTTTTATTTCTTCCTTCCCAATCTGTATAGCTTTTATTTCTCTGTCTTATTGCATTAGCTAGTACTTCAGTATAATGTTGAAAAGGAGTGGTAAGGGAGATATCTTTGTCTTGTTCCTGATCTTAGCAAGAAAGCTGTAGTTTCTCACCAGTAAGTGTGATGTTACTTGTAGGTTTTGGGATGGATGCTCTTTATCAAGCAGAGGAAGTTCTCCCTCTATTCCTAGTTTGCTGAGAATATTAGTTCACTGTATATAAAATTACATTAGAAACCTTCTCCTACTCCCATATTGCTGCGCCTCATCCCACACAATATATTATCCTGATGGTCATCTTTTCAGATGTGTCTTAAATTATTTAACACCAGTGATTTGTACTTAAATATCGGAAATGCCAACATGACCATATCACTATATTTGGATATTTTAAAAATTTTCTTTCTTTAGCATCATACTAAAGGCCAAAAGGCTTAAATTTGTCTCCATTACTGCTTAAGGCACATTCTTAGCTAATGCTGCCCCTTACTCTTCATTTTAGCCACATAAAATTAGCCAGACTACCCATAAACTGTAAGATTACCTTTCTCCTAGAATCTAGAAATAGCAAATTAATTATTGTACTTTTATTTTTCATTACTATTTCTGTGGGTCAGAAACTGCTTTGTAAGATTAGTCAGGGGACCAGCATGACACTGAGGTGAGTAAGTTGCTCCCTGCTATAACCATTTGTACTTGCATTATCAGTTTAGTTATGAAGGTTCCATACTTCCAATATGTTTCTTTTTATAAAACATAAGATTTTGGTGGAGGGGAATAACTAATTAACTTTTTAGAATGAATGAGTATCAGATCTTTTTCCCAGATCTATTATTTTGGGGCAACAGGAGTAAAAATTAGTAAATCGATTATTTTTCTTTTCCTTTTTTTTTTTTTTTTTTTAATTTTTATTTTATTTTATTTTTTTTGAGATGGAGTCTCACTCTGCCCAGGCTGAAGTGCAGTGGCTCCATCTCTGCTCACTGCAACCTCTGCCTCGCGGGTTCGAGCCATTCTCCTGCCTCACCTCAGCCTTCTGTGTAGCTGGGATTACAGGCGCGTGCCACTACACCTGGCTAATTTTTGTATTTTTGGTAGACGGGGTTTCACCATATTAGCCAGGCTGGTCTCAAACTCCTGCCCTTGAGTTATCTGCCCACCTTGCCCTCAAAAAGTGCTGGGATTATAGGTGTGAGCCACTATGCCTGGCCAAGAAATTGATTCTTAAGGGAATCCCAAAGATAAATGTCATCTGCCTTAGAATTTTGCCTAATACCTTGGTTGAAATATATAATTGTCAGAGAATGAATCCATTAAATATTACTAGTCATCTTTAACACATACAGATAAAGCACAAGGAAAGTTAGCTTAGATCAAAATAGATCATTGTTTTTCAATGCTAGTTTTAAACCACCAGTGTCAGAACCTCTTACGTGGTGGATTGTTTAAAATATAGATTCTTAGATGTTGACCTTATTATTGCAACAGTTTCCCCTGGACATCCTTGTGAATTAAATATGCAAGACTAAGGAAGTTTATTTTAATATTTGATAGTAAGGTCTCTGAAATAAAATGTGAGGATTTACTTATTATTACTACTATTTTAAATTGTTATTAGCCCAGAGACAAATTGGGTAAGAGAATTCTGTTTTCCCCATTAAAGAATGAACTCTTGTTTTTTATAAGCACACTCAAAACTCCAGGCTTTCATTTCAAGAAAACATACATGGTGGCTCATGCCTGTAATCCTAGCTTTTGGGAGGCCAAGGCAGGAGGATTGCTTGAACCCAGGAGTTCAAGACCAGGCTGACCCTATCTCTATAAAAAATTTTTGAAATAGCTGGGCATGGTGGCATATGCTTGTCTCAGCTATAAGCATGCGCAACATACAGGGAGGCTTATGCCTCTTTTTGGGCACATGCTCACTTATTTCAGGCTCTAAGAGCCCCCTTTGAATTGTGTTCATGTGTGGTGTACCTTTGTGTCCTTTTGTGTAAATTAGTAGTATATTACTAGATTGCATTTTATTCAGAATAATTAGCCTACCACCTTTTTTTTTTTTTTTTTTTTTTTTTTTTTTTTTTTTTTTGATAGAGATAGGGTCTCACTCTGTTGCTCAGGTTGGTCTTCAACTCCTGGCCTCAAGCAGTCCTCCTGCCTCAGCCTCCCAAAGTGCTGGGATTACAGGCATGAGCCTCCACACTTGGCTTTATTTTCCAGTTTCCTTTTGTCTCCCTGTCACTCTTATCTCCCCACTCATACTTTCTTCTTGGAGTTTATGATACAGTCATCCAATGCAAATGCAACTGTAATTCTCATTTGAAATTTTATTGTTTAGGGAAAGCTGATGGAAAAGAGGAGAGGAATGATAGAAGAATAGAATGGGGGGTTGGATTTGAAAAGGACAGAACAATGGAAGAGAGGGTAGTTAATTTCCATGTGAAATTATCTGGTCTGGTCTTCTGGGAGGTATCTCGTTTTTTAAAACAAAGCAAGAAAATAACCCATTTGCCTATATAGAAAGCCTTTTCATTTATTTAACTAACATTAATTTTACCAAATGAGATTTTATTACATAGCTTTTAGATGATTCAACTCTATAGGGAAGATTAAGTTTGTTTAGGTAACTGCCAGAAATAAGGTGTGATAGTAAACCAGAGGATTCATGGATAATGCTTGAAGTATATTTTTCTAACAACTGGTTATATTGTTTAGAATAATGTACACTATCCAAATTACTGACCCAAGGGGTTGTTGATTTGATTGCTTTTGTTCATTTGTTTGTCTTTTTGAGACGAAGTCTCACTCTGTTGCCTAGGCTGGAGTACAGTGGCATGATCTCAGCTAACTGCAACCTCCGCCTCCCAGGTTCAAGCGATTCTCCTGCCTCAGCCTCCCAAGTAGCTGGGATTACAGGCGTGCATTGCCACGACCAGCTAATTTTTGTATTTTGGGTAGAGACGGGGTTTTACCATGTTGACCTGGCTGGTCTCGAACCCCTGACCTGAGGTGATCCACCTGCCTTGGCCTCCCAAAGTGCTATGATTATAGGTGTGAGCCACCATGTCTGGCTGGTTGCTGATTTTATTTTTAAAGTCATCTACATTGAAGTTAGCATAATATAGTAGCTAGAAGTATTTTACACTAAAATTGTATATTAAAAATATTTCATGTTTCATGTTATAAAAATTTTGTTCAATGAATCATCCCCTTGGGCCCATATTAGGATAACTTCTCATCTTTTTTCCTATTAATGATAAAAATTGAGACACAGCGTAATGGAATTATTATTAATTTTTTACCAGAAGAGAGAAAAATTACATGATGAAGAAGAAAGAAAAAGTGCCTGGGTTAGCCAAGAGAGACAGAGAACACTGGATAGACTTCGAACATTTAAACAGGTATTAAAAGTAATGGTCCATTTATTGTTTTTCATTGTTTTTAAAACAGAGCTACATATACACCTGTAGGATTTCTTTGTGGGAAAAACTTGGTTTTCCCTTATTTATAAACTATTATAACCATGGAAGTCCTTTTTAAAGTTGTTTTGATGGCATGGCTCCATTTCTTCTGGTGGTTTTCCGAATTAGTATTCTTGTGATCTTTGACCCACAGCTTTAGTAGTATAAGAGGAATGATCAAGGCCTCTGGGAAACCTAGATGCCTCTTGAGTTTAAAAAATTAGTTAAATCACAACTGACTATCCAGCTCAAGCATCAACTTGTTATTTATTACACATACATCAACCTGTGCCATTGGCAGAATTAGAGGTGGGGGGAGTAGCATATTTGAGAAATGCTTCAGCAGTTCTCTAGCCAGGGTAACCCATGACCGCACACTGATACCACAGTATCCACACATCTCCTCAGAACTCTGCTGAAGCCTCATTTTTAAAGTACTCTGGAGCCTTACTTCAGTTGTGCATGCTGAAGGATCACTTTATAAGTGAAGTAGGCTTTTGAACAAGTGTTACAGTGGAAAAAAAGGAGGTGAGGCAGGGGATAAGCCTTGTTATTAAGTAAATGTGGCCCATGCCTGTAATCCCAGCACTTTAGGAGGCTGAGGCAGGTAGATTGCTTGAGCCGGGGAGTTCAAGACCAGCCTGGGCAACATGGCGAAACCCTGTCTCTATACAAATTAGCCTGGCATGGTGGAACATGCCTGTGGTTCTGGCCATTTGGGTGGCTGAAGTGGGAGGATTACCTGAGCCAGGGAGGTCATGGCTGCAGTGAGCTGTGATCGCACCACTGCACTCCAGTCTGGGCAATAGAGTGAGACCCTGTCTCAAAAAAAAAAAAAAAAAAAGGTTTTACCATGGTAAAAGATGTATAAGAGTTCTACCAGTAAGTACTTCAAAAAATGTAATTCTCTCTTCTTCATTCTGTCATAAAATGGATATATAGTTGTTGGAGCTTTTTAAAAATGCCAAGTAACCTGTTAAATAATATTTTAATTTTCTCATGTGTGTGCATTTGAAAACATAGGAAACTAGTTTCTTTTTGCATACCAGTAGCATTTATGCATTTGACATAATTTATGTTTTGCATTTTACATGCTATTTGTTTTATACATTTAGTAGTTTTATTCACTAAAAATCTTTTTTTAATCATGATAATTTTGAATATTTGAATTAATCATGGATTTGATAGGCAAATAATAAATTCATAATTTTTTGTAAGTTATTAGGTACTTTCGGATTTATGTATAACTTTAAGAGTGAAATAACCAATAAGGCAACATAACGTTTTTGAGATGGAATCTTGCTCTGTCACTCAGACTGGAGTGCAGTGGCACAATCTCAGCTCACTGAAACTTCCGCCTCCCAGGTTCAAGGAATTCTCCTGTCTCGGCCTCCCAAATAGCTGGGACTACAGGTGCCTGCCACCACACCCAGCTAATTTTTGTATTTATAGTAGAGACGGGGTTTTGCCATGTTGGCCAGGCTGGTCGGATCCACCCGCCTTGGCCTCCCAAAGTGCTGGGATTACAGGCGTGAGCCACCATGTCTGGCCACGTAACATCTTTTATTTGAAGGATAAGATAAATAGGCATGTGCTCATAAATTGTTTCAATAACATTTAACCAGTTCCAATAACTTCTGATATTTTAGAGGTATCCTGGGCAAGTCATACTTAAATCAACCAGATTACGACTAGCTCATGCAAGAAGAAAAGGTGCAGCAAGTCCTGTTCTCCGAGAGGATCAGTGTGACTCTCTACCAAGTGTGTTACAGGTAGAAGAGAAAACTGAAGAGGTGGGAGAAGGAAGAGTCAAGCGTGGGCCATCACAGACAACAGAACCCCAGAGCCTTGTACAACTTGAAGATACTTCATTAACACAACTTGAAGCCACTTCATTACCTCTCAGTGGTGTTACCTCTGAACTGCCTCCCCCTGTATCTCTTCCACTTTTGAATAACAACCTCGAACCATGTTCTGTTACCATAAATCCACTCCCACCCCCTCTTCCTCCAACACCACCACCTCCCCCACCTCCTCCCCCTCCCCCCCCCCCCACCACCACCTCTGCCTGTTGCTAAAGACACTAGCCCAGAGACACTGGAGAAAGATCTGCGTAGAAAGGAGGGGAATGAGAAGAGGATTCCAAAGTCAGCCAGTGCCCCCTCAGCACACCTCTTTGACAGCAGCCAGCTGGTCAGTGCACGGAAGAAGCTCAGAAAGACTGCTGAAGGTTTGCAGAGGAGGAGAGGTACAGCAAGATATTTTCATGGTCCATTTGTTGTATGACATCAGGCATAGTAAAAAACTATTTTTTGACGTTGCAAAACTTAAAACATTTTATTTTTTAACATTATTTGATAGTAAACAGGTTTTCAAAGTCACACTAGAGGACAATTCTTAGTAACTCACATCTACAAATGCATAAAGTACACAGAAATGTATGCCTTCTTGAGCTGTTAGGCATGTTTTAAAAACATCTTCTAAAGTGATACATACATGTTTGGTAATGTATAATGGATGGCTCCTTTTGTGTTAGGGGGGAAAAATTTGATTTTAAACCTGAGATTTTTAAAAAATTACTCATCAGAAAGGGTAAGCTCTCTGGTCAGGACTGTCACCACAGGGAAGACATTGGCAGGATCATGTAACATATGTTGAGGACTTGTGTGTATTTGTATAAAGAAGCAAAGAAGAATAGGGAGTAATCTGTTCAACTTACAACGTGACAGATGTACTTCAATAAGGTTACTATTTTTTTCTTCTTTTTTTTTTTGTTATGAGATATTCCAGCACAAATAAAATTATTTCTAAAAAGAGCAGAGAATAACCCTTGCCTTTTGCCTTTAAGGAATTTGCATTTTGCACAGGGAGAACATTATATAAATGTTACATATTACTTGTCTATTACATTTTAATCTGAAGGACCATTCTATAAAACATTTCTTGATATAATCTGAGGATTTCACATGTAAAACAACTAAATGAAAAAAGCACAGTCTCCGTAATGAACAAAAATGTTCATTTTTAAAAGTAAAACATGTAACCCAATCACTCTGAATTTGGGTGGAGCAACTGCAATATGGAAATCCTTTGGGAATCGCACCCATAATACTACTAAGACCACCTCCCAGTTCCCAGTGTGGTCACTTCTCTCATGTAGGAAATGATAGGAATACCAATAGTACCCACCATGGATTGGGTCTTGGGATTCTCTAAAAAGAAGGATAATTAGGATCCCTTGTGTTCTGGTCACCTTCTGCACACATTTCACGATCCCTTTTTTAGATGGTGTTTCAGCGTCCTGTGCTTTCACAGTTGCAAATAGTAGAGGTTATACAGTTTCATTCTAATTAAGTACAATCCTAACTGTAATACTCTTCTGTTTCATTTTCCAAAGTGAGCTCACCAATGGATGAGGTGCTAGCCTCCTTGAAGCGTGGTAGTTTTCATCTGAAAAAGGTTGAACAGCGAACTCTGCCTCCTTTTCCTGATGAAGATGATAGTAATAATATCTTGGCACAAATAAGGAAAGGGGTAAAATTGAAGAAGGTACAGAAGGATGTTTTGAGAGAATCCTTCACACTTCTACCCGATACAGACCCTCTAACACGGAGCATCCATGAAGCTCTTAGAAGAATTAAAGAAGCATCACCAGAGTCAGAGGACGAAGAGGAGGCTTTGCCTTGCACAGACTGGGAGAACTAACAAGTAAATGACCCTATTGTCTTTAGTAGCATTCAGTAATACAGGTTTTAAATCGGATGATGAGGTTTGGGGTATTTTTTATTGAGCCTGAGGCATATCGTTTGTTTTATAGCCCAATTTTAGCATGGATCACAAATTTGTGAACTTCAGGTTTTACTTAATTCTGTAGTTTCTAGAAACGTTATGATTATTGCTATGCAAATACTATTTTTTAAAATGTCCTCCTCATTAAAAATTTCTGCCATACAGCTGTAATTACAAGTAAAGTGACAGTCTCATTCTTGCCCTAGAAAAAAAACCAGAAAAGGGCCTGGCACAATGGCTCACGCCTATAATCCTAGCACTTTGGGAGGCTGAAGCAGTTAGATCACTTGAGGTCAGGAGTTCAAGACTAGCCTGGCCAACATGGTGAAACCTCTTCTCTACTAAAAATACAAAAATTAGCCAGGTGTGGTGTCAGGAATCTGTAATCCCAGCTACTTGGGAGTCTGAGGCAAGAGAATCCCTTGAACCCGGGAGGTGGAGGTTGGTTGCAGTGAGCTGAGATCATGCCACTGCCCTGGGCAACAGAAGTGAGACTAGTCTGGAAAAAAAAAGAACAGGCTTTCCAGGTTCAATGGTTCGCTTCTGTAGTCCCATTTACTCAGAGGTTGAGGCATGAGGATCTCTTGAGCCCAGGCATTCAAATCCAGCCTGGGCAATATAGCGATAACCCGTCTGTAAAAAGAAGTCAATCTTTTTTTTTTTTTTTTTTTTTTTTTTTTTTAAAGAAAAGGCTTTTCTGACAAAGTATTTCAGTAACAAACTGTTATGCATACTCAATTTTGATGTCATGTTAGCTGACCTCAAAGGAGTTTTCTAAGATCAATCTGGAAAAATTGTTGCATTGTCTGATTATTTAACTTTCTAAACCCTTAAAAAAAACTACTTACACCTGTCACAGTTACTGTATTATCTAGATAAATTTGCAGGTATCATTATATAAAAATTATCTACATATCTAATGAATACTTCTGTACCTATTAAGATTCTCTTTGGTTACACATGTAGCATTCTCCTAATAGAGAGCTATAGTATACTACATTTTAATAAGCTAATTATAGGGTAATATGGCACAGATTATACCAAATATATAGAATCAGTAAAGATAACATGGTATAAATTAAATAGTATATCGAATTTATAACGATGGTAACTGAAATGTTGTAATTTGTATAAAATTTTTTTTTTTTTTTTTTTTTTTTTTTTTTTTAAATTTATTTATTATTATTATACTTTAAGTTGTAGGGTACATGTGCATAACGTGCAGGTTTGTTACATATGTAAACTTGTGCCATGTTGCTGTGCTGCACCCATCAACTCGTCATTTACATCAGGTATAACTCCCAATGCAATCCCTCCCCCCTCCCCCCTCCCCATGATAGGCCCCGGTGTGTGATGTTCCCCTTCCTGAGTCCGAGTGATCTCATTGTTCAGTTCCCACCTATGAGTGAGAACATGCGGTGTTTGGTTTTCTGTTCTTGTGATAGTTTGCTAAGAATGATGGATTCCAGCTGCATCCAAGTCCCTACAAAGGACTCAAACTCATCCTTTTTTATGGCTGCATAGTATTCCATGGTGTATATGTGCCACATTTTCTTAATCCAATCTGTCACTGATGGACATTTGGGTTGATTCCAAGTCTTTGCTATTGTGAATAGTGCTGCAATAAACATATGTGTGCATGTGTCTTTATAGCAGCATAATTTATAATCCTTTGGGTATATACCCAGTAATGGGATGGCTGGGTCATATGGTACATCTAGTTCTAGATCCTTGAGGAATCGCCATACTGTTTTCCATAATGGTTGAACTAGTTTACAATCCCACCAACAGTGTAAAAGCGTTCCTATTTCTCCACATCCTCTCCAGCACCTGTTGTTTCCTGACTTTTTAATGATCGCCATTCTAACTGGTGTGAGATGGTATCTCATTGTGGTTTTGATTTGCATTTCTCTGATGGCCAGTGATGATGAGCATTTTTTCATGTGTCTGTTGGCTGTATGAATGTCTTCTTTTGAGAAATGTCTGTTCATATCCTTTGCCCACTTTTTGATGGGGTTGTTTGTTTTTTTCTTGTAAATTTGTTTGAGTTCTTTGTAGGTTCTGGATATTAGCCCTTTGTCAGGTGAGTAGATTGCAAAAATTTTCTCCCATTCTGTAGGTTGCCTGTTCACTCTGATGGTAGTTTCTTTTGCTGTGCAGAAGCTCTTTAGTTTAATGAGATCCCATTTGTCAATTTTGGCTTTTGCTGCCGTTGCTTTTGGTGTTTTAGACATGAAGTCTTTGCCCATGCCTATGTCCTGAATGGTATTACCTAGGTTTTCCTCTAGGATTTTTATGGTATTAGGTCTAAGATTTAAGTCTCTAATCCATCTTGAATTAATTTTCGTATAAGGAGTAAGGAAAGGATCCAGTTTCAGCTTTCTACTTATGGCTAGCCAATTTTCCCAGCACCATTTATTAAATAGGGAATCCTTTCCCCATTTCTTGTTTCTCTCAGGTTTGTCAAAGATCAAATGGCTGTAGATGTGTGGTATTATTTCTGAGGACTCTGTTCTGTTCCATTGGTCTATATCTCTGTTTTGGTACCAGTACCATGCTGTTTTGGTTACTGTAGCCTTGTAGTATAGTTTGAAGTCAGGTAGCGTGATGCCTCCAGCTTTGTTCTTTTGACTTAGGATTGTCTTGGAGATGCGGGCTCTTTTTTGGTTCCATATGAACTTTAAAGCAGTTTTTTCCAATTCTGTGAAGAAACTCATTGGTAGCTTGATGGGGATGGCATTGAATCTATAAATTACTTTGGGCAGTATGGCCATTTTCACGATATTGATTCTTCCTATCCATGAGCATGGTATGTTCTTCCATTTGTTTGTGTCCTCTTTGATTTCACTGAGCAGTGGTTTGTAGTTCTCGTTGAAGAGGTCCTTTACATCCCTTGTCAGTTGGATTCCTAGGTATTTTATTCTCTTTGAAGCAATTGTGAATGGAAGTTCATTCCTGATTTGGCTCTCTGTTTGTCTGTTACTGGTGTATAAGAATGCTTGTGATTTTTGCACATTAATTTTGTATCCTGAGACTTTGCTGAAGTTGCTTATCAGCTTAAGGAGATTTTGGGCTGAGATGATGGGGTTTTCTAAATATACAATCATGTCATCTGCAAACAGGGACAATTTGACTTCTTCTTTTCCTAACTGAATACCCTTGATTTCTTTCTCTTGCCTGATTGCCCTAGCCAGAACTTCCAACACTATGTTGAATAGGAGTGGTGAGAGAGGGCATCCCTGTCTTGTGCCACTTTTCAAAGGGAATTTTTCCAGTTTTTGCCCATTCAGTATGATATTGGCTGTGGGTTTGTCATAAATAGCTCTTATTATTTTGAGGTACGTTCCATCAATACCGAATTTATTGAGCGTTTTTAGCATGAAGGGCTGTTGAATTTTGTCAAAAGCCTTTTCTGCATCAATTGAGATAATCATGTGGTTCTTGTCTTTGGTTCTGTTTATATGCTGGATTATGTTTATTGATTTGCGAATGTTGAACCAGCCTTGCATCCCAGGGATGAAGCCCACTTGATCATGGTGGATAAGCTTTTTGATGTGTTGCTGAATCCGGTTTGCCAGTATTTTATTGAGGATTTTTGCATCGATGTTCATCAGGGATATTGGTCTAAAATTCTCTTTTTTTGTTGTATCTCTGCCAGGCTTTGGTATCAGGATGATGTTGGCCTCATAAAATGAGTTAGGGAGGATTCCCTCTTTTTCTATTGATTGGAATAGTTTCAGAAGGAATGGTACCAACTCCTCCTTGTACCTCTGGTAGAATTCAGCTGTGAATCCATCTGGTCCTGGACTTTTTTTGGTTGGTAGGCTATTAATTGTTGCCTCAATTTCAGAGCCTGCTATTGGTCTATTCAGGGATTCAACTTCTTCCTGGTTTAGTCTTGGAAGAGTGTAAGTGTCCAGGAAATTATCCATTTCTTCTAGATTTTCCAGTTTATTTGCGTAGAGGTGTTTATAGTATTCTCTGATGGTAGTTTGTATTTCTGTGGGGTCGGTGGTGATATCCCCTTTATCATTTTTAATTGCGTCGATTTGATTCTTCTCTCTTTTCTTCTTTATTAGTCTGGCTAGTGGTCTGTCAATTTTGTTGATCTTTTCAAAAAACCAACTCCTGGATTCATTGATTTTTTGGAGGGTTTTTTGTGTCTCTATCTCCTTCAGTTCTGCTCTGATCTTAGTTATTTCTTGCCTTCTGCTAGCTTTCGAATGTGTTTGCTCTTGCTTCTCTAGTTCTTTTAATTGTGATGTTAGAGTGTCAATTTTAGATCTTTCCTGGTTTCTCTTGTGGGCATTTAGTGCTATAAATTTCCCTCTACACACTGCTTTAAATGTGTCCCAGAGATTCTGGTATGTTGTATCTTTGTTCTCATTGGTTTCAAAGAACATCTTTATTTCTGCCTTCATTTCGTTATGTACCCAGTAGTCATTCAGGAGCAGGTTGTTCAGTTTCCATGTAGTTGAGCGGTTTTGATTGAGTTTCTTCATCCTGAGTTCTAGTTTGATTGCACTGTGGTCTGAGAGACAGTTTGTTATAATTTCTGTTCTTGTACATTTGCTGAGGAGTGCTTTACTTCCAATTACGTGGTCAATTTTGGAGTAAGTATGATGTGGTGCTGAGAAGAATGTATATTCTGTTGATTTGGGGTGGAGAGTTCTATAGATGTCTATTAGGTCTGCTTGCTGCAGAGATGAGTTCAATTCCTGGATATCCTTGTTAACTTTCTGTCTCGTTGATCTGTCTAATGTTGACAGTGGAGTGTTGAAGTCTCCCATTATTATTGTATGGGAGTCTAAGTCTCTTTGTAAGTCTCTAAGGACTTGCTTGATGAATCTGGGTGCTCCTGTATTGGGTGCATATATATTTAGGATAGTTAGCTCTTCCTGTTGAATTGATCCCTTTACCATTATATAATGGCCTTCTTTGTCTCTTTTGATCTTTGATGGTTTAAAGTCTGTTTTATCAGAGACTAGTATTGCAACCCCTGCTTTTTTTTGTGATGGAGGAAGATTTACCATGTAATTTGTATAAAATTTATAGAGTATACAAACATGTTCTATTAAGTATTATTCTTTCTTGATGGAATATGTTTCTCTGGGCTTCAAACATTCACCAAAGTGGGAAGACTTGAGTCCTAGAAGGGAATAAGTAAAGGAATAATTAATTTATGTGTTAGCCCTGTGAATTCTTTTTGTTGAATTTCTTTTTTTATTTTAGAGACACAGTCTCTCTCTGTTGCTCAGGTTGGAGTGCAGTGGCACGTTCATGGCTCACTGCAGCCTCAACCTTCTGGGCTCCAGCATCCCAAGTAGCTGGGACTCCAGACACATGCCACTGTGCTGGGCTAATTTTTTTATTTTTTTGTAGAGACAGGATCTCCCTATGGTTGCCCCAATTAGCATAATAATTCTTAAAACATGTTTGATCATAAGAATTAACTTGGGGAACTTATTAAAAATGGACATTCTGTCCTTAAGAATCCTGAGTAGAACAACAAAGAAAAAAAAAATCTTTTTTTGACAGGGTCTCACCCTCTCACCTAGGCTAGAGTGCAGTGACACAATCTCGGCTCACTGCAAGCTCCGCCTCCTGGGTTCAAGTGAATCTTGTGCCTCAGCCTCCCGAGCAGCTGGGATTACAGGCGCCTGCCATGATGCTGGGCTCTTTTTTTTGTATTTTTAGTAGAGATAGGGTTTCACCATCTTAGCCAGGCTGGTCTCAAACTCCTGACCTCAAATGATCTGCCCACCTCAGCCTCCCAAAGTGTTGGGATTACAGGTGTGAGCCACCATGCCTGGCCCCCAAAAAAAGAATTCTGAGTAGATCTAATGTATATGCAAGTACACATCTAGATTTTGAAGACATAATACAAAAATGTAATGTATGTCAGTTTTTAAACAATTGATTACATATTGAAAGATTCTATTAGTTATATTAGGTAAAATATTACTGAAAGCAGTTTCACCTGTTCCTTTGGGTTTGGGTTCATGCCTCTGGTACCTCTCCACTGTACCCCTCCCCATCAGCATCTGCATCAATCAATCACTTAAAAAGGGTAATATTTCATTTACCATGATTCAGCCAACATTCAGTAGTAGCATTATCCTGCCTTTTTTCCTATTATGTATATAGTTACATGTAACACTCACTTTGTATGACTTACTGTTTTTGGATCCCAAAGTAACTTCGAGTTATTTTTGCTTGTACGTATGTCCACTATGCTTTATAAAGGGATGGATGGATGGATGGATGGATGGATGGATGGATGGATGGATGGATGGATAGATAGACAGACAGACAGACACACACACACACATATCAGTGTGTGAATGTCTAGACTCTCAGGTGTGTCTAACTGGGGATCTTTTCCATAGTGGATATTTGTAGGTTGTCTCCCACTTTACAGTTCTTGCTACCATGTGTTGTCTTCTTCTGCTGTAGCTTCTCAGGAAGCTGCTTAAGCTTGTGCCTAAAACTGCCATCTTTGCACTAATTCCACAGCTGGACCTTCACATAAATGTGTGTTTAGCTGTTTCATTACAGATGGTCCACAGTGGCCCATTCACAGCACACCAGCAGCTGCTCAAGTCAGCCTATCCTTGTCTGTCTCCTCCCATCCCACCATATCCTGCCGTAACCCTAGACATTGCATCAGCATTTTGTATACTCAAGTGACTGGGATGTTACTCATAGCTTCTGGCTACTAATTTAGCCTTAGTATCAGATGTTAAGAACATGGTGCATGGTGTATACCACTTTGAAAATTGCTTAAAACTTTTTTCGGGTATGTGGGAGACTGTTGATGGTTGGAATATGTGGTACAATGTTGAGAGAGAAACAGTGAAACACTTGGAAAATACATGAGCTTGGAAATCTGCAAAGTCACCCTTTACTAAATGTGTGCTTCCCCAGAAGCAAACCATAGACTAGTATGAACTGATTAGGCAGTGATGAAGTAGCTGCGTATCACTACTTTGTGATCGTGGAGACTGAAAGGCTGTGAACTTTTTATCTATAAATGGCTAAAAAGGCTTTTCCGCAATTTGTATTTCCCATTAATTTGTTAGATTTCTTTTTTTTTTTCTTTTTTTCTTTCTTCGAGATGGAATTTTACTCTTGTTGCCCAAGCTGGAGTGCAATGGTGTGATCTCGACTCACTGCAATCTCCACCTCACGATTCAAGCAATTCTCCTGCCTCAGCCTCCTGAGTAGCTGGGATTATAGGCGCGTGTTACCACTCCCAGATAATTTTTATATTTTTGTAGAGACGGGGTTTCACCATGTTGGCCAGGCTGGTCTCAAACTCCTGATCTCAGGTGATCTGCCTGCTTCTGCCTCCCTAAGTGCTGGGATTAACAGGCTTCTGTGCCTGGTCAGATTTCTTGATTGTAATTTTGTTATTAATGTACTTACATACTTTTGTTTTAAGAGGTAATTTCTTGAATATTCATAAAGTAGGTGATGAAGGTCCCTTGTTTTGCCCTGTTCATTCCCCTCTGAAACTCTTCTCTTTCCAGAGATAGCCATAGTCGTGTTCAAGGAAATTTCTTAAAATGTGTGTAATTACATAGAGATTTAAAATAAGTTTCAGGCTGGGTGTGAACTTTTAAGTTGCAGGCCTGTAATTCTGCAGCACTTTGGGAGGCTGGGGGTGGGTGGATGACTTGAGCCCAGGAGTTCAAGACTAGCCTGGCAACATGACAAAACACATCTCCACCAAAAATACAAAAAGTAGGTGGGCATGGTGGCTCACACCTGTAGTCCCAGCTACTTGGGAGGATGAGGCAGGAGGAAACCTGACTCAATAAATAAATAAGCTTCTAGTTTGTTTCCTGTGAGGGTCTTCTTTTTTTTTTTCCCGAGATGGAGTCTCACTGTGTCAGCCAGGTTGGAGTGCAGTGGCGCCATATCGGCTCACTGCAATCTCCATCTCCCAGGTTCAAGCTGGGATTACAGGCGCACCACCATGCCCAGCTAATTTTTTTGAAGTTTTAGGAGAGACGGGTTTCACCATGTTGGCCAGACTGGTTTCGAACTCCTGACCTCAACTGATCCACCCTCCTCAACTTCCCAAAGTGCTGGGATTACAGGCATGAGCCACTGTGCTGGGCCCCCCTGTAGGAGTCTTCTAAAGTAACTATAGCAGTGCAGTTCAAAAGAAATATAGTTTGAGACATGTAATTTAATTTTTTTTTTTTTTTTTTTTTGAGACGGAGTCTCGCTCTGTCGCCCAGGCTGGAGTGTAGTGGCCGGATCTCAGCTCACTGCAAGCTCCACTTCCCGGGTTTACGCCATTCTCCTGCCTCAGCCTCCCGAGTAGCTGGGACTATAGGTGCCCGCCACCACGCCTGGCTAGTTTTTCGTATTTTTTTAGTAGAGATGGGGTTTCACCGTGTTAGCCAGGATGGTCTCGATCTCCTGACCTCATGATCCGCCCGTCTCAGCCTCCCAAAGTGCTGGATTACAGGCTTGAGCCACCGCGCCCAGCACTAGTCACATCAAAAATGAAAAGGAACATGTGAAACTGATGTTTGTAATATTTTATTTGACACAATGTAGCCAAAGTAATATCCTTCAACACACAATCAACATTAAAAACCTAGGACATGGCTTTCTATTTCTTTTTTTTCCATATTAAGTCTTCAAAATTCAGTGTATTTTTTGTATATACTAGTAGCACATCTCAATTTGAATGCTAAGTATTTGATTCTTAACAAGAAATGTCCTACCAAAACAGTAAAATTGTATTTAATGGAAAAATAGTATTTACTGTTTTAGATTTTTAAATCAAACTGGATTTAAATCAAACTAAATCAGTCACACTAGACACATATCAAGTGCTCATTAGCCATATGTAGCTACAGTATTAGAAAAGCAGAGCTGTATTAAGTTGGTATTTATTCATGTTCCTGTCAGCTTTTATCTGATGAGTATGTCTTTTATATAAATGCTCCTGTATTGTGAGTAAGCCCCATGGATCTTAAGCACAACACTTTTCAATAAAATGCCCAGATGAAGTATCCATTTAAAGACTGGTATTAATCCTGTCCTCTAATGTCAGTCTAACAAAAACAGTTTCTACTGCATTTTGAAGACACCATTTAATTATTCTTACTCTACTAGCAGTTTATGAGGCAAATAGTTTAGACTGAATTTACCTTTTTAGTATATAGTTTTGATACAGTGTTAGAGTAAAAAGAATAAAAATGAAAATCTAAGAGTCTTTTAAACGTGATCAAAATCTGTATTTAGATTATTTTGTTTTCATTTTTGCTGCTTTAAGAATACAGTCGTGGCCTTTTGTAAAAAATGTCTTTTGTACACTTTTTGAGGGAACGTAAATACACTGTATCTTTAAAGGGTCATCTTTTTTTAATGGTCTGTATTATTTTGTTTGTAAACAGGTGACATAACAGAAGAAAAATATCATTCAAGATTGGTTCTGATTCTTTTGGAAAATAACAGTTTAAGCACTTGGTTCCTCAGTTGGATAACATTAGATCCAAAGTGCATTGGTTCAGTGGTGTGAAGAAAGGAAGCACAATTGGCAGGTTATCACTTTCCAGTCATTCCAATAGATGATGGTTAACATGAATTTTACATGTGCAATGTTCCTGACTGCAATGAAGAAAAGGCCATCTGGAGATTTCTGTTTTTTAAGCACATTCTCCTTCCATCCACCTATTTTACATCCATGTAATGGCCAGTTAAGCTAGGGCTTGCTGGAAGAACACTGGGTTGACCGAGATCTACCGTGAGCTGTATTGGGACTGCTTTGAGAACCATCTTTCGGTGCACTGAAAAGTCATCTGAAAAAATAGCTTCTTCCATATCAGCTTATGTTAAATACTGTGACACTCTGAAAAAGTTTATCATGATAGCTGTAAGTCAGGAATTAAAATCAGATGGAAATACACCTGAAATATCCACATTACTCATTTCCAAAGGATTTTTCATAAAGATGTTCAGCAACATCTGAAAAGCTGCATGGAGATATATCTATTAATATGTTCACAACATGATACATTTAACATGGCATATTTTTAGGAGTCTTATACTTTGTAAGGTTTTGAAGTTTCCATGCTTTTAAATCACTCTTCATATTTCTGAATTTATAATAGTTTGAATTTTATGTGCATCCTTGCTTATGCGAGGCAATACTTTGATAATATTTCAAATTATTTTTATTTTGTGTGAACTATTGCTTGATTGCTATGACTGACATGACTTTCCTATTGAGAATCAAAAATCAAGGTTCAGTAATAGGGATACAGATCTTAACTCTTTCTACAAACCACCATTTTAAGTTTTTATTTTTATGCTGCACAGTGAAAAGCATGTGCTCTACAAAGATAGAAAGTAGACAAGCAGACAAGTCTCCATGGCTGGCATTTCACCATCTTCACATGCGCTGAATGGAATTTTGGGAGAATGCCTTTGTTATTGTCACTAAAATTTTACATTTATACACAGCTTTAGGTGCTGATTTTGGCTGCGATGGAGTCCTGAAGGACACATTGATATGTTCCGGAGTGTCAGCAGGATTGTCGTGGGCTTGAATACATGTAGATCGTTGGACTCAGTGTGCAGTACCCTGTACATACAATTGTGTATAAGCAGATCTTGGCCTTTCTGTGGAGGGAGTTAAGAAATAAAATACCAAAAAGAACTTTATTTCTTTTAAGACAATTCTCTGGCCTAAACCCAGAAGGCAGTACTGGAGCAAAAGCCCAGATTGTATATGAATTGGTATTCCTGGAGAAAAAAGAAACGCTCACACCTTTGTTATTTTAAAGTGTTTTCTTGAAAATAATTAGGGAGAAAATTTTCTGGCAACAGGTTATGTAAGACAAAATTTTTTATTATTTCAAAACAAAACAGGCACATGCCACCATGACCCAGCTAATTTTTGTATTTTTTGTAGAGACAGGGTTTTGCCATGTTGCCCACGCTGGTCTTGAACTCCTGAAATCAAGCAAGCTGCCGGCCTCGGCCTCCTAAAGTGCTAGGATTACAGGCGTGAGCCTCTGTGCCCAGCCTGACAAAATCTTTTGTTTAAATGTTAGTAATACATTTATTGATGAGACTAGGAGCTTCTCTGCAGCATCTTCGTAATACATTGGTTTTAGTTCCCACACTATTCCCACATCTTGTCTGGAAAGATTAGAAATACAGATGTAATATGGAAACTTCAACAGCATGGGAGTGGTGATAGTGTCCTATTTGCCCTTGGTAAAATATTAAAGCATATTTCTTAACCCAAAGAGTGATTGGTTATATTAATATATTTGAAAAAGTTAAAGCAAATTTGCAAACCTTTACAAAATCATGTATCAATTTTATGCTATCCAATTTTTACGTACCCATGTGTCAACATTTCATATATCCAGTTCTCTGGGTGCTTGTTCATTACTTTTTTCCATTTATTCAAATTCAGAAAAATACAGACACATGTAGTGTTAATTTAACCAAAAACCTTGGAACATTCATATCTTGAGAGGGAATTTGCTACCCTTTTAGTTTTGGGATTCTATTATAAAATAGGCTCATTTATACATGTGTCCTGTGGTCTGTCTTCCAGGGTGTGCTGTAACAGTAAGTCTCTGGCAAAGACTGGAGGGTGGAGGGTGTACAGAACTCCACTCAGCCTCATGGATATATCTACAACTCTCTCAACCCATCCTGTTACAGTGCTCCATGAGAGTCACCTCACACTTGGAAGAGAAGGAGGTTAAAGCAGAGTATTGTTGGCAGCCAGGTATGCCCATTCTATTGTAAATAACTTTCCAACACACCCATTTCCTTGCCTTAAGGTGCAGATTCCTGCTTCTACACAATTTGAAATGATTGTAGGTCAGAAACCTTTGGAGTTACTCACAAATGATAATAAAATTTCAAATAACTAGGGTCTACTTGTCCATCAAGATGACGTTACCAGTGGAACCCTCCTGTTAAAGTAGCTTCAGAACCTAACCAAAATTATGTAAACCTGGTTAAATGCCCTTTTTCCTTGCCTCTAATAAAATGAGGATCTTCGGCCTTAATACTACGTATGTGTATATTTAGTTATGATGGTACTTTAGATGCTCACATTTCCAGTTCCAAACTCGTCCATACTTTTTATGTGCTTCAAAATATTTGACACATTTCTGTTAATATATGATTTCTGTATCCACAAACAGCTGTTTGCTTATGCTGAATCAATTTAGAAGTTAATTTGCCAATCTGGTCTCAACTGCAATGCATTTAAAATAGGGAAAACAAGTAAATGAGTTTGGGATGTTTTGAGATTGTTACTGCCCACTTGACTGTCAATTTCAAATGGCTCCTAATGCACCCAAAATTATAACCAATGTCGCATGTGTAGGAAAGGTATTCTTAATGATTGCAAATCCTTGTGTAGATTACAGCAGTGTGAGGAATGCCTGGCTAAAAAGGATCTTTTAAAAGATGAATAATGGTTTTGCTTGTATTGTATAGGCTTATTGAGTTTGTGAGCAGCATAAAAACAATCATTCCTTAATTCTTCATTGTGGAACTGAAATATTTCTGTAATGCATTTTTTAAAAGGAGACTCCTAGACACAGCTGTAATAGTGGGAATAGAAATATAGAGCTTTTCTCATAACACGAAACCAGAACATAATTTTCGGCACTTTTACTTTATGTAATGAGGAAAAACAATTGTTTCTACAAAGTTGAACTCTGTAGTAATATTTGGTAACACATGGCATGGCTACTTTGTCACAGAATGTGTGTCAAGTTGCAAAGCATACTTGGGCCATTGTAGACACTGAGAATTAAAATTCTTAAATCAGTGAAACAAAAACTAATGGGCAGCATTCTCTGTTTGGGATGCAATCAGTATACAATTAATACAGTTTAATTTTACACATTCCCTGAGACACCATTTTTAAGTTACAGTCACATGAGTGTGTTTGTATAAATTTAAGTCAATGCTTTTAGCCTAGGCAAATGTTCACTAAATACAAGGTTTTTTGGGTTTTCTTTTTTTAGCTTTATTATTGAAGTATTACAAACTTAACATCAGATACCAATGTGTAAAAAGTTTATTGGGTCCTTAAGGCCTCTATCAGGGAGTTGAAATTTCATACACTTTACCAGGTTACTTGTAAAAAATGAACAGCTATAAGACATTTCAAAACTATTGCAGACACATTGTTAAAATGCAGCCATTTGGTAATGAAAGCAGAAACCTGAAGTTTTACCTAATTATTGCACTAAATGTAAATGATAACAAAAAATTAAGTGTGCATTTTAAACAGATTCTATTTCCCACTTACTGTTTAGCATAGAAAAAGAGCTATGCTTAGAGGAGTGACCAGCAAGATTTATTTCAGATGGAAGAGGGGTGAGAAAGTGGAAGCACCTTACTGTTAGAGCATGTTGCATCTATTAGTCCTACTGAACAATTGAGTAATTTCTGAACTTTGCTGCAAAGTGCTCTTTAGTTAAAGCACATTAAGAAGGGTCACTGCTTAATTACTTTGTAAAATGAAGCAATGGTATTTTTTATCCGATATAGTGTAATTTAAAAGTTTTCCTACAAAGTGAGTTTATATTGCTGCCTAAACCGTGTTATGTAAGCAAAGGGTTTGTAAAGGCGGGAGGGAGTCTGGATTCGGTGAGTGTGTGTTTGTGTGTGTGAATGTATGAAAAGTTTCCTCATTGGGTTATTCTCAAGATGTGTTTATTGTAGTTTTCTATGTTTTGCCCACAGTAAATGTACAACTTGGCAATTGTAGGATTTAATTGATTGAATTCCAAATTTATACTGTCTCTCCCCTTCTGCAGAGACATTATGCCACTGTAAGGGGCATGTACAGAAAATACCTCTGAGGTTGACTTGTTAAATAATTGATGAATGTTATTTCACACTGAATCTCAAAGCAGTCATTTGTTTTGCGGGTTAGGGGAAAGTTTTGTTTTTTGCTAGTGTTTTTTGTTGTTTTTAATTAGGTACACTAAGAGTGGCTAAATTTGAGGGAGTTGGTGGGTAGGAAAGACCTTGAAAAGTGATGTTTAGATGAAAACACACGGTATGGATGTCGGTTATAGAGTTCAGTTTTAACAAGGGAAATTTGGGGATTTTTTTTTTTACTTGCATGTTCTATGGGTAGCTATCAAAGGGTGTAACAAGTTATTCCAGCCTTTCCCAATTATATTGGTTTTAAGAAGTCTGCATAATCACTAGGTGGCATTTTTCCTTCATTTGTGAACCAAGATGGGTAAATGATGCAACCCATACAATGACTTCTGACTTTTTTAGCTTTGACAGAATCTCCATTGTCTCATTGAATTTCTCATTGTATTGTATGTCTTTCCAAGTATGAAACCATACTATGTAGTTAATGAAAAATGGAAGGCTGCACATTATTTTGCATGAATAATTAATTGCCCATTAGGGCTAAGGAGACTGCCATGATTTTTATCGGTTCTGGGTAAATGAAAATTTTAATGGAAAACTGATTCAACATTTACTAGCTTTGTGCAATATAATAAAAGGTAGAAGCAAAACACTAGCACATTGTGCTTGGCTTGTAAGGATGGCTTTAATACCATTACATTAAATGGACAGTGTGCACAGTGTATTGTAAATGCCAACTCTTGCAAATTTACAATACTTAAGTATGTTCAATTAACATTCTAAAGTATTAAAAGTACAAAGGAAAAAACCAAGCATTTTTAGCAATACCATGAAATCTCCAGTAATTGTTTTGACCATTGCCTTTTGCTCTTTAGCGCAACTTTTCTGCATTGTAATTGTATTGCTTTGTATTTCATGTTTTTTACACTCATGACTTCAGAGTTAAGTACTTGTACACCAAGTATTGCAATCACCTTTCTCTTGTACATGCAATGTAACAACCTACAGTTTTGGTGCTTTTAACAATATTCCTCTTTTTCTTTAATAAAGGATATTTATTTGAATTAAACCTGATTTTGTTTGTTTAAAATTTCAGTGGTACATATTTTCACTTCATTTGAAATAGAAGGACCATAGCAAGTTGTATATCTGTTATGACAAGTTATAACATGGAGAACAGGATCCAGAGACTATCCATGCCTGTATTTCTGCCGCTTCCTGAGTGCTGTTTGTTATGACGTTATTTGATGGCAACCTTCTTTGTACTATTGATGAACTTTCTCATTGTTTGTAAATATTCAAAAAGTTTGGAAGTGCTAACTTCCAAATTGGAAAATTTTTAAATGGGGGTGGGGAGAGGCAGGGATTAGGCTTTACACTGAAACATGGAAGTAGATTAACTAGAGCCCAGCAGATAGCCTTACCTGATGTTGACTTGATACACCCCCCATAACACACAAGAAGCACACATTCAAGTCATTTAAGTCAGGGTCCTCAATCCCTGGGCCGCGGACCTGTACCAGTCCATGGCCTGTTAGGACCCGGGCCACACAGCAGGAGGTGAGCAGCGGCTAGCGAGCATTACCACCTGAACTCCACCTCCCGTCACATCAGCAGGGGCATTAGAATCTCAGAGGAGCATGAACCCTGTTGTGAACTGTGCCCGTGAGGCATTCTGCGTCCTCCTTAGGAGACTAACACCTGATTATCTGAGGTAGAACAGTTTCATCCCAAAACCACTCCCCACCCCAGCCCTGTCCTGTTGACAAACTGTCTTCCACAAAACCAGTCCCTGGTGCCAAAAAGGTTGGGGGCCACTGCTTTAAGGGACTTAGTTCCCAAAGGAAGGGAATCTGGAAGGGCTCCAGTTCCCGTCTCTACCCTGGACAGTCCTAGCCAGTTTTTTCCCCTTAGTTAATGAAACTTTTGTTGCCAATTTAAAAATTACCATGACTGTCTAGTCCCTACATGACTAATTTGTTTCATTTTGACATTAGCTAAGCCCCTTGAACAGCCTGTACCATGAACCAAGAAGGTATGTGCCTGGATGTAGTCATTTACAAAATGATGGGTTGGCCGGGCATGATGGCTCATGCCTGTAATCCCAACACTTTGGGAGCTGAGGCGGGCTGATCACCTGAGCTCAGGAGTTTGAGATCAGCCTGGCCAACATGGTGAAACCCCAACACTACTAATAACACAAAAATTAGCCGGGCCCTGGTGGTGCATGCCTGTGGTCCCAGCTATTCAAGGAGGCTGAGGTGGGAGGATTACTTGAGCCCTGGAGTCAGGTTGGAGTGAGCCAAGATTGCGCCATTGCACTCCAGCCTGGGTGGCAGAGCGAGACTGTCTCAAAAAAAGAAAAAACACGATGGGTTTAACACGATGGGCTTTGAGACTTTCTTGCAGCTCCTGGATTAGGTAATAAGATATGAGAACTTTCTTCCAAGGAAGGGCCTTCTGATGTGTATTCCCTCTACAAATATAAATTTGAAATTAAGAGGTTTCTGATGACTAGACGGCCTGAAGAATGGGCACAATAGAGGAACTTTAGCCAAACTGATAGAATAACATCTACCTCTTGAATTAAACTTAGGTACAGGACTGCAGAATAATCTTTGTGGAACCACGATACAGTTGGCTTAGGAAAGGACTTTCTGCAAAATGTCTCAGGTTATTCACCTTTACTAAGACAGGTGAAAACCTATTTTGGAAATACAGGCCTCGCTGAAATTTCTTAGTTCTTTGTGACTCTGTCCATTATCCTGAGCTTGCTGAGTTCTATAAGCTGGGTAAAAACCTTGTGAATTCTTTGGCACAGGAAGCTATTTGGAGATGTTTAAAATCCTTTGGTGCCAAACATACCAATATGCAATTACATTCCCACTGTTAAACGGATTGATAACAAAGTTTAACCACATTTCATAGCCCTCTATCCCTCTGCCAAGTCACTACATGGATACATAAGAGACTACCCTTCCACAGAGACCTCAACACTTGCTCACCAGGAACTTTGTTCTTCACTGTTAACATTTTTAAATCTCTACCAATAAACTTGCCCATTCACAAGATCCTTTTGCTCACGAGTTGTGTGCTGTCATGATTCTCTGAACTTGGCTAATCGTCAACTGCTTAACCTGGCCCATTAATTCATCTATGTTGGCCATATGTATCTATCATCTAACCACGTCTTCCTCTTACCTTTTTCCTGCCACCTCAATCTGCTATTGACTATCGCTGTGAATGATTCCATATACTCAGCCCACTGAGTACCTTTTCTGATTTCAAGCTCTTCCCTGTCACTACTTCCATGGCTAGTCCTTGCCCTGCATCCAGTAGCGTCCTAGACTTCCTGCCTCCACTCTGGCTAAGAGAAATGTGCCGATGCTACAGGGCTTTTTGTGGGTATACATTGGTCTCCTTTCCAACCTTTCCCCCCAGTATCTGCATTTCACTTGCTCATCCCATTCTTTCCACCTGCACATGTCTGCCTGAAATGCCTCTCTTCCCTATCTCAACAATGTCTCACTTCTACCCATTGAGTATTAATGTGGAAAGCACATGGGCAGTGTGTGTCTGACCCTCCCTGTCTGTGTTCTTAATCAGAACATTATAAGAATAAGAGCTAAGATGGGAAAGGAAGTATTACAACATCTTGTTTAATCTTCACAAAAATTCTATAAACATTACTAATCCTCATTTGAGGGAGGAGAAAAGCAGTTGGTGATGAAATTGTCCAAGGAGATAACTATGAAATGGCAGAGAGCTATGCCTCAAAGCCTCTCCATGACTTCCCATGGCATTGTCAACTTCACTCTTAACCTGTAAGGTCCAACTAGTGCTCAGCTTTCCAAGTTCAGATTGTTTTGAGAAGAGCTCTTGATTCTAGGCTAAAACCGGACTTGAGTTTTTTGAGATGGATTATAGAAACTCTTGGTCAATAAAAATGTTAAGGAAGGAGAAAACAAAAGGATAAAAGGCATCAAGATGTGACTTCAAGTAAAATTTAAATTCAGTCACAGAAAAAAGGCAATTAAGTCCAAATCTTTTCAGAGGCAACTAGAAGTGTTTTGGGCTCAACCATTGGCCCCCATCCAGATTTGAGATCCTGTCCCCACAATGTAATTTCTGCAGGGAGAGTCAGAAACATATATCCCAGCCAGGTGTGGCTCACGCCTGTAATCCCAGCACTTTGGGAGGTCAAGGCGGGCAGATCACGAGGTCAGGAGTTTTGAGACCAGCCCGGCCAACATGGTGAAACCCCATCTCTACCAACAATACAAAAATTAGCCAGGTGTGGTGGCACAGGCCTGTAATCCCAGTTATTTGGGAGGCTGAGGCAGGAGAATTGCTGGGACCTGGGAGGTGGAGGTTGCAGTGAGCCAAGATTGCACCACTGTACTCCAGCCTGGGCGACAGAGCAAGACTCTATCTCAAAAAAAGAAGAAAAGAAAAGGGCAGGGGTGGGGAGGGATGGAGGGGAGGGGAAAGGAGGGGAGGGAGAAGGGAAGGGAGAAGAGAAGGGAACGGAAGGGAAGGGATATATCCCCATCAATGCCTCAGCAGTTATTTGTCTCACTTCCAGTGATACCTCTGAAAACTGTAGTATCTGAAATTTTCCCTTAGTCTTAGGAATTTCTATTTACATGCTTCTAGAGCTAGAACATTCCAGTGACCGCAGCCAGTTTGATCTCTTTCCATCCTCAGTAAATGTCTTGCCATATTCCTCTGGTGATCTGAAGCCCTTTATATTGAAATGGGAAATAATGCATTTACCAAGTCATTGCAAGTTTATGAGGAAAATATGGTTTTAAGGAAAAGCCTTAAGCAATTACACATACTGGCTAACTTTTGTCAGAAAGAACTGTTTAATACCAAGAACAACTGAAAGGTTATTCATCCCCAAGTGCATCAACAGATGTTTTGTGTAATAAGACTGGCGAGAGATTGGAAAACTCCACAAGAAACCTTATATTGTTTGTAAACGTTTTTCAATGGAAGGAAAGTATAGCAGGAATTAATCATATGGTTATTCTTAAAACTTTTTATAGGCCAGGTGCAGTGGCTTACACCTGTAATCCCAGCACTCTGGGAGGCTGAGGCGAGCCGATCACCTGAGGTCAGGAGTTCGAGACCAGCCTGGCCAACATGGCGAAACCCTGTCTCTACTAAAAAATGTAAGAATTAGCTGGGTGTGGTGGCACATGCCTGTAATCCCAGCTACTCAGGAGGCTGAGGCTGGAGAATCGCTTGAACCCGGGAGGCGGAGGTTGCAGTGAGCCAAGATCACACCACTGCACTCCAGCCTGGGCAACTGAGCGAGACTCCGTCTCAAAAAATAAAAAAAATAAAAAATAAGAAACCCTACTGTGAACTGTTTTGCAGATATTGTACAGTGTGTAAGCATATATTTAAGCCAGATGAATAAATGCCGTTAAGTAGATCACCTCTGAAGTCATGGGAGAGGAGTAAGGGGAGGGAGGGGAACTTATAATCCAGCCATCCTAGGCATATTATTTTGTGATATGCCTAGGACATGTGACGTTATCTATATATGTATTCAAAATTACATTATACAGATGCCATACAATGGTTCTCTGAGATGAAGTAGTCCAGGTAGCAACAACATTCCATGTTTTAGACCAAAATGATCTTTTTCATGCTTAAAGATCCTAACTTCTGGGATCTTATTTGAGTAGGTATTCAAGTTATTCTGGTGGCTCAAATATCCTTTTAGAGGAATTATTCAGTCTTCCCTACAGGCCACTTTGTGACCCACCTCTTTTCAGAAACAGGATGCCTTACCTGTGCAACAAGCTCACGGGTCAGTCCCGCACTTTTTGAAACACAGGATTAACTCTGGAACTTCCAACAACTGTCAGAAAATGCAACCAAACATTTATTGTGGCCCAACATTTGCTGAAAGGTTTTCTAATGCCAATTCCAACTTTGCCTACCGTTGTCTAACTTCTGTCATTGCATCAAGTTGACTTATCAGAACGCAGTACTTCAGCATTATCTCAACCCCAGTCATGCTTTCACTCTGTTACATAGAAGCGTGATGACTTGGCTTTTATGGATGGTTGAAACAAAAAATATCTAAGTATTTCTAGGCTTCTTTCATAACCCTTCCCTCCTTGCCTAGTTACTCTTTCCCATGGTTCCAGATACCATCTCTCTCATAATGACTCCATGTCCTCGCCTCTTCTCAGTTCACTGTACCTACGCAGGTCCATATGTGTTCAGCTGCCTAGTGACCTCTTTCTTTGGAAGTCTCACACATATCTGAAATATAACATGGCCAAAACAGTTTCCTTGACCCTATCACCCTATCACCACCAAAACCCGAACCCAAATTTTCCCACTTCTCCCCATCTTTCACAATTCCTCCAGTTCTGCCATTCGGAATTTAGAAGTTATCCTTGATACCTTTCTCAACCTCACTTCCCGGCCCCCATCCAATTCTCCAAGTCCTGTCATACCTAACTCTAATATACACCTGGCACACACTCACTTCTTTCTCTGTCCCCTGCCACCCTTGGGTCCCAGCCTACTTCATCTATCCACTAGACGCTTCACTGGCTTCCTACCCTGTCTTCCCACTGCTACTCTTGTCTGCCTGCAACTCATTCTACACCCACAACATGGTGAGATCACGTCTCTCCCCTGCATAAGCTCTCCAATTTCCACTGCAGTTAGAATAAAGTCATAAACTTCCTTCCCATAAACTACAAGGAGATGTGATTTGGCCCCTGCTGTCCACCCCACTGCTTACTGGGCTCCAGTCACATGTGTAATCTCTTTCTCACCTTAAGACCTGTGTGCAAACTCTGCCCTCTCCCTAGAATTGTTCACCTCCTTCCCTTTTGTAAGAATGGCCAACTTGGTGTCTCCCAAAATTCATATGTTCAAGTTCTAACCCCTAGTACCTCAGAACATGTCCTTATTTGGAGACACAGAGTCTTTACAGAGAGAGTCAAGTTAAAGTGAGGTCATTAGGGTAGACGCTAATCTAATATGACTGATGTCTTTATGAAAACGGAAATTTGGACACAAACATTTACAGAAGAAGGAAGAGACACAAGAAGAAGTGATCCATAAGCCAAGGAGAGAAGCCTGGAACAGATCCCTCCCTCACAGCCCTTGGAAGGAACCAATCCTGCTGACAACTTGATTTTGGACTTCTGACTTCCAGAACAGTGAGACAGGGATTCCTGTTGGTTAGCCAGCCAGTCTGTGCCCTGTGTTACAGCAGCTCTGGAAGCTAATGCATCATCATTGAGCCTTCCTCTGAGATACCAGCTCCTCACAGAGGACTTCCTGCTCTTCCTCAAGTATATCCCCCGTTATCCTCTATGTCGGCCCCTTGTGTGGCAGAGCCTGCTCACCAGATATCCCATCAACTGCCCCCTACATCTGCTAGCACCGTTGCTGATAGAAGAGACTTGTAACTAATTCTACCCAGTGAGATGAAAAAGCAGATAATGCGCATCACTTTCAGTCTGAAATAGGAAAGTCCATGATTGCACCAATCTTTCTCTTCTTTTGTGGCAAATGAAGAGGGCTCATGCACTACCAGGTAGTATAGCCTCCTCTGAGATTGCCGCAAAGGGTGCCCTCTGTCACTATTTTGTTTCACCATCGTATTAGAGGTACTAACATTGCAGTTAGGCAAGAAATATATAAAAGGCATAAGAATTGGAGGGAAAGACAGAGAAATGGACATTTTGGGGGCACATATAATGGTTACGTATGTAGAAAATCCAAGAGTATCAATAGATAAATTACTAGGACTAAGAAGTTTAGTAAGGTTGCTTAACAAATTTTTTTTTATTTTTAACTATAATAAAAGTAAACATCAACTGAGGCTGGGCACAGTGGCTCACACCTGTAATCCCAGCACTTTGGAAGGTCAAGGCAGACAGATCACTTGAGATCAAGAGTTTGAGACCAGCCTGGCCAACATGGTGAAACCCTGTCTCTACTAAAAATACAAAAATTAGCCAGGTGTGGTGGCAGTTGACTGTAATCCCAGCTACTTGGGAGGCTGAGGCAGGAGAGCTGCTTGAACCCAGGAGGTGGAGGTTGCAGTGAGCTGAGATCATGCCACTGCCCTTCAGCCTGGGCAACAGAGCAAGACTCTGTGTCAATAAATAAATAAATAAATAAATAAATAAATAAAATATATATACACATCTATATATGAACTGAATTTCTATATATTAGTATCATTGTTTTGAAAAGTTAACAAATCAATGGAAAGAAGACAGACAATGCAGTGGAAACACGGGCATGAGACTTGAGTAGGCAATCCATAAAAGAAGAAATACAAATGACCAAATGTACATAAAAAAAAGTAACAAAAAATAATTAAAACCAAATTTAACCCTAAGACTGGTTAAAATTTTTTAAATTGACAATTTTAAGTATGGGCAAGTATTTGGAAAACAATGTTCATATACTACTGATGGTCATGTACAGTGGAACAACTATTTGGAAAGCTGGTAGGCATTATCTACAAAAGTTCAATATACGCTCACTCTGTGGCCCAACACATCCTTATGCAGCTGAAATACATGGATGTCTGAACTGGGAGACATAGGCAAGAATGTTTATAACAGCATGATTCTTAATAGCCAACACCTGAAAATAACCCAAATGTCCATCAACAGGTGAATGGGCAAATTGAGGTATATTCCTAAAATGTAATCTAGTCATGCAATGGAGTAAGATAGAGCAAGACGAATACAGCTACATGCAACAATTTGGATGAATCTCACTGATAAAAAGTTGAGCAAAAGGAGCTGAAGAGAATATATAAAATATGATTCTAGTCATGTAAAGTTTCAAAATAGGCAAACTAAACTGTAGTGTTTTAGGGGTATTATTCAGGCAATAAAACTATAAAGAAAAGCAAGGGGGTGATGACCATAAAAAAATCAGAATAGTGGTCACCTTTGCAGGAGAGGAGAGCTTTATGACTGAGACGCACCAAGGACTGCTGTGGGGCTGTCACGTTTCTACGTCTGGGCCAGGGTGGTGGTGAGGTGTTTTGTTTTGAGACAGAGTCTCGCACTGTCGCCCGGGCTGGAGTGCGGTGGCGTGATCTTGGCTCACCGCAACCTCCACCTCCCAGGTTCAAGCAGTTCTCCTGCTTCAGCCTCCCAAGTAGCTGGGATTACAGGCACCTGCCACCATGCCCAGCTAATTTTTTGTATTTTTAGTAGAGTCGGGGTTTCTCTATGTTGGCCAGGCTGGTCTCAAACACCTGACCTTGTGATCCACCCACCTCGGCCTCCAAAGAGCTAGGATTACAGGCGTGAACCACTGTGCCCGGCCAGTTGTAAGGTTTAATTTACAATAATCCAGTAACCTGTACATTGATGTTTACACATTTTTCTAAAGTATGACATTTCACAATATAAAAAGTTTTTTAAAACCTCTAACACTGGGCTTTTTATTAAAATTCTAGAAATTACTTCTAGAATTCAGTTGCCAAAAAGTTTTTTCTCCACAAAATAATTAGTGTTCTTACTCTACAAAACAATGAAAACCATATAATCTAACATGCTTCACTTTTTTTTATTAGCTGGCAAGAATTACGAGCTAAATTTAGTGCTCCAATGAAAAAGCCAACTCCTCTCAGACTTCTGAGTTACACAGTTCTCTGCTCCCTTTAACTGGCTTTGTGTGTGTGTGTGTTTTGTAAACTCTCCTGCTCTAGGTATTAACATTTTAAATGTTCTCCTTTAAGAAGTGGGTGTGCATTTTTTAAAGTTAATTTGAAAAAAGCTGCTTCAAAATAGCACAGTGGTTAAGAGCAAGGGTTCTGGTGCTGCCTACTAGCTGTGTGAGGCTGGGCAAGTCACTTCTCTGCTCCTCATTCATCTGTAAATTGAAGGCAGTAATGAGATCTGCCTCATGGTTGCTGTACGGGTTAAGTGAGTATATTTAAAGTGCATAGAAGAGTGCCTGGCACATTATATAAGTGTCGGCTATTATTGTTCTCCTGAAGATATGATGCCAAAATTATTCACAAAGGACTACAAAGATCTGAGTAATTTAGAAGCAAAAACCTCTGAGGCTAAAATAGATGCTCCTGGACAGATCTGAAAAAGCATCAGTAATCATCTACATGTCCTTATATCAGAGAAATGGGAATTGCTTCATTCACATGTCACAAAATGAATGTTATTCAATAGGGAGCACTTTAAGTCAACAATAAAAACAGAGAAATATCCCTACCTTCATGTCTGCTCTTTGTAGAACTGGGTGCAATTGAAGAATGTGGAATTTCTATTTTCTGAGTGACTTTCTGTGGAACTGGATCCTAAACAATCACCAATGGTTCTCACCTGTGATCCCAGCACTTCCAGAGGCCGAGGTAGATCACCTGAGTCCAGGAGTTCAAGACCAGCCTGGGCAACATGGCGAGACCCCCATCTCTATTAAAAAAAAAAAAAAAAAGGAATCAAACTATTCTAAAAATATAATGAACACAAAAGAACTCGGAGTTAAATACGGTGAATTGAAACATGATTTTCTTGATTCTCCTAAGGCCCTAACATGGCAGCAGAGAGACAAAGAACAAAGGCGAGAAAGTGACGGATGAGAAATGCCAACAAATGCTTGAAAGATGCACGAAGGGGAAATGACTGAGCCGACTGGAGGCGGCTGACCTGAGGGTCTGCAGTGCAGCCCTGCAGCCCAGCACTCAGAGGTACTGTGTTCTTTGGAAGGTGGGGTCGAAGGAAAAAGTTGAAAAAAGGGACTGGTGGAAAGTTTGAAGCAAGAGCAGTTAGCCCCTTCCCCTCTTCCATGCCCTCCCTTCCCACTGCAAGATACTAGAGTTCATTTTCTGGACCAAATGAGCCAGAGAAGATCTGGACTCAATCAGCAGGAACAAGAGGAGGTTGAAAGTAACACGGAACACTGGAGGACTCCGTTATTAATAAAGTCGGCTGCCAGAGCCGTGAGACTCCTGGCTGCCTTCTCCTGCCTGGTTCTCGGAGGGCAGTCAGCCAAGCACACACCACCCAGTGGGTCTGGAAGCCCCTCCCTGGAAAAACTAAATGGCCCCAGAAGAGACCTCCGTATGTTGTTTGTGTTGGGGGTGAGGGAAAGGTTTGCCATATGACACAGCTGGCATCCCACCCAATCTCCCTGAAGATGTTAATCCCCAAAGCCACCAGTCAGCCAGTGTCCTCACCCCAGAGCTCCAGTATCTCACTGTAGAACAGACACAGACCACTTAGAGTCACAGCAGCATTTTCAGAAAGTGTCCATACCATGGACACAAACAGACTGAAGAAAGCAATTCTGAGAAAACAAAGACATTCAGAAACTAGGAAAAAAAAAGTTTAATTAAAATTACTTTTTAATCAGAAAAAAATAAGGTGAGATACTGTATCTATGAAACAAGAATGTGTTGCAATAAAAAGGAATATTCTGAGAACAAGGAACCACACTTAGAAACTAAAACTATGAGAGCTAAAATTACAAATTCAACACAAAGTTTAAAAGTAGAGCAAGAAACTCCTAAAGCAGAATAAGCAACCAAAGAACTGAACAATAGAAAAGACCACCAGAGGATGAGTTCCCAAACCCACATCCGATTACTGCCCCAGGGAGAGGAAAATAGAGGGGAGAAAATTATTAAAGAAATGATTTGAGAAACTCACAGTTCTGCTTGCAGCAGTTGGAGTTGGGCTTCCTTTCACAGGCAGCAGAAGATTCCCTGATGGTCATGAGGAGCATTCCAGGAAGATGAGGACTCAGGAGTGCTCCTGGAGTGGGCAACTTGGAGGTCACTGGGTAACTTGGTGAGAGCAATTTTGGCAGAGTAGTGGGGCTGAATCCAGGGGGAAGTCTGGTGAGCGAATGGAAAGGAAGCAGAGACAATGTGTGAGCACACACAAGTTTTACAGCGAGAAAGAAAATCAACTGACAGCTACGAGAAGGATTTTTTTTTTTTTTTTTGATGGAGTCTTGCTCTGTTGCCCAGGCTGGAGTACAGTGGTGCAATCTTGGCTCACTGCAAGGTCTGCCTCCCGGGTTCACACCATTCTCCTGCCTCAGCCTCCCGAGTAGCTGGGACTACAGGTGCCCACCACCACGCCCAGCTAATTTTTTGTATTTTTAGTAGAGATGGAGTTTCACCGTGTTAGCCAGGATGGTCTCAATCTCCTGACCTCATGATCCACCTGCCTCTGCCTCCCAAAGTGCTGGGATTACAGCTGTGAGTCACTGCACCTGGCCATAGGATTTTTTTTTTTTTTTTAAATTTATTCTTGAGACAGAGTTTTGCTCTTGTTGCCCAGGCTGGAGTTCAATGGTGTAATCTTGGCTCACTGCAACCTCTGCCTCCCGGGTTCAAGTGATTCAAGGAGGATTTTTTTCTTTTTTTTTTTATTATACTTTAAGTTCTAGGGTACATGTACACAACATGCAGGTTTGTTACGTATGTATACATGTGCCATGTTGGTTTGCTGCACCCATTAATTCATCATTTACATTAGGTATTTCTCCTAATGCTATCCCTCCCCCTGCCCCCAACCCATGACAGGCCCCTGTGTGTGATGTTCCCCGCCCTGTGTCCAAGTGTTCTCATTGTTCAATTCCCACCTATGAGTGAGAACATGTGGTGTTTGGTTTTCTGTCCTTGTGATAGTTTGCTCAGAATGATAGTTTCCAGTTTCATCCGTGTCCCTGCAAAGGACATGAACTCATCCTTTTTTATGGCTGCATAGTATTCCATGGTGTATATGTATCACATTTTCTTAATCCAGTCTATCATTGACGGACATTTGGGTTAGTTCCAAGTTTTTGCTATTGTAAATAGTGACACAATAAACATATGTGCATGTGTCTTTATAGTAGCATGATTTATAATCCTTTGGGTATATACCCAGTAACGGGATGGCTGGGTCAAATGGTATTTCTAGTTCTAGATCCTTGAGGAATTGCCACACTGTCTTCCACAATGGTTGAACTAATTTACACTCCCACCAACAGTGTGAAAGCATTCCTATTTCTCCACATCCTCTCCAGCATCTGTTGTTTCCTGACTTTTTAATGATCGCCATTCTAACTGGTGTGAGATGGTATCTCACTGTGCTTTTGATTTGCATTTCTCTGATGACTAGTGATGATGAGTATTTTTTTTTTTTTTTTTTTTTTTTTTTTTGAGACGGAGTCTCTGCCACCCGGGCTGGAGTGCAGTGGCCGGATCTCAGCTCACTGCAAGCTCCGCCTCCCGGGTTCACGCCATTCTCCTGCCTCAGCCTCCCGAGTAGCTGGGACTACAGGCGCCCGCCACCTCGCCCGGCTAGTTTTTTGTGTTTTTTAGTAGAGACGGGGTTTCACCGTGTTAGCCAGGATGGTCTCGATCTCCTGACCTCGTGATCCGCCCGTCTCGGCCTCCCAAAGTGCTGGGATTACAGGCTTGAGCCACCGCGCCCGGCTGATGAGTATTTTTTAATGCGTTTGTTGGCTGCATAAATGTCTTCTTTTGAGAAGTGTCTGTTCATATCCTTTGCCCACTTTTTGATGGGGTTGATTTTTTCTTGTAAATTTGTTTAAGTTCTTTGTAGATTCTGGATATTAGCCCTTTGTCAGATGGGTAGACTGCAAAAATTTTCTCCCATTCTGTAGATTGCCTGTTCACTCTGATGGTAGGTTTTTTTTTTTCTGTGCAGAAACTCTTTGGTTTAATTAGATCCCATTTGTCTATTTTGGCTTTTGTTGCCATTGCTTTTGGTGTTTCAGTCATGAAGTCCTTGCCCATGCCTATGTCCTGAATGGTATTGCCTGTGTTTTCTTCTAGAGTTTTTATGGTTTTAGGTCTAACATTTAAGTATTTAATCTATCTTGAATTAAATTTTGTATAAAGTGTAAGGAAAGGATCCAGTTTCAGCTTTCCACATATGCCTAGCCAGTTTTCCCAGTACCATTTATGAAATAGGGAATCCTTTCCCCATTTCTTCTTTCTGTCAGGTTTTTCAAAGATCAGATGGTTGTAGATGTGTGGTGTTATTTCTGAGGCCTCTGTTCTGCTCCATTGGTCTATATATCTGTTTGGTACCAGTACCATGCTGTTTTGGTTACTGTAGCCTTGTAGTATAGTTTGAAGTCGGGTAGCGTGATGTCTCCAGCTTTGTTCTTTTGGCTTACGATTGTCTTGGCAATGAGGGCTCTTTTTTGGTTCCATATGAACTTTGAAGTAGTTTTTTCCAATTCTGTGAAGAAAGTCATTGGTAGCTTGATGGGGATGGCACTGAATCTATAAATTACCTTGGGCAGTATGGCCATTTTCACGATATTGATTCTTCCTATCCATGAGCATGGAATGTTCTTTCATTTGTTTGTGTCCTCTTTTATTTTGTTGAGCAGTGGTTTGTAGTTCTCCTTGAAGAGGTCCTTCACATCCCTTGTAAGTTGGATTCCTAGGTATTTTATTCTCTTTGTAGCAGTTGTGAATGGAAGTTCACTCATGATTTGGCTCTCTGTCTGTTACTGGTATACAGGAATGCTTGTGATTTTTGCACATTGATTTTGTATCCTGAGACTTTGCTGAAGTTGCTTATGAGACTTTGCTGAAGTTGCTTATCAGCTTAAGGAAATTTGGGGCTGAGACGATGGGGTTTTCTAAATATACAGTCATGTCATCTGCAAACAGGGACAATTTGACTTCCCCTTTTCCTGAATACCCTTTATTTCCTTCTCTTGCCTGATTGTCCTGGCCAGAACTTCCAACACTTTGTTGAATAGGAGTGGTGAGAGAGGGCATCCCTGTCTTGTGCCAGCTTTCAAAGGGAATGCTTCCAGTTTTTGCCCATTCAGTATGATATTAGCTGTGGGTTTGTCATAAATAGTTATTATTTTGAGATGCATTCCATCAATACCTAGTTTATTGAGTTTTTAGCATGAAGGGATGTTGAATTTTATTGAAGGTCTTTTCTGCATCTGTTGAGATAATCATATGTTTTTTCGTTGGTTCTGTTAATGTGATGGATTACATTTATTGATTTGCATATATTGAACCAGACTTGCATCCCAGGGAGGAAGTTGACTTGATTGTGGTGGATAAGCTTTTTGATGTGATGCTGGATTCAGTTTCCCAGTATTTTATTGAGGATTTTTGCATCGATGTTCATCAGGGATATTGGTCTAAAATTCTCTTTTTTTTTGTCTCTGCGAGACTTTGATATCCGGATGATGCTGGCCTCATAAAATGAGGCAGGGAGGGGTTCCTCTTTTCCTATGGATTGGAATAGTTTCAGAAGGAATAGTACCAGCTCCTCTTTGTACCTCTGGTAGAATTTGGCTGTGAATCCATCTGGTCCTGGACTTTTTTTGGTTGCTAGGCTATTAATTATTGCCTCAATTTCAGAGCCTGTTATTGGTGTATTCAGAGGTTCAACTTCTTTGTGGCTTAGTCTTGCAAGGGTGTACGTGTCCAGGAATTTATCTATTTCTTCTAGATTTTCTAGTTTATTTGTGTAGAGGTGTTTATAGTATTCTCTGATGGTAGTTTGTATTTCTGTGGGATCGGTGGTGATATCCTTTTGATCAGTTTTTATTGCATCTATTTCATTCTTCTCTCTTTTCTTCTTTATTAATCTTGCTAGTGGTCTATCAATTTTGTTGATCTTTTCAAAAAACCAGCTCCTGGATTCATTGATTTTTTGAAGGGTTTTTTGTGTCTCTATCTCCTTCAGTTCTCCTCTGATCTTAGTTATTTCTTGCCTTCTGCTAGCTTTTGAATTTGTTTGCTCTTGCTTCTCCTGTTCTTTTAATTGTGATGTTAGGGTGTCGATTTTGGATCTTTCCTGCTTCCTCTTGTGGGCATTTAGTGCTATATATTTCCCGCTACATACTGCTTTAAATGTGTACCAGAGATTCTGGTACATTGTGTCTTTGTTCTCATTGGTTTCAAAGAACATCTTTATTTCTGCCTTCGTTTCATTATTTATCCAGTAGTCATTCAGGAGCAGGCTGTACAATTTCCATGTAGTTGTGTGGTTTTGAGTGAGTTTCTTAATCCTGAGTTCTAATTTGATTGCACTGTGGTCTAAGAGGCAGTTTGTTCTGATTTCTGGTCTTTTACATTTGCTGAGGAGTGCTTTACTTAGAACTGTGTGGTCAATTTTGGAATAAGTGTGATGTGGTGCTCAGAAGAATGTATATTCTGTTGATTTGGGGTGGCGAGTTCCTAATAGATGCCTATTAGGTGTGCTTGGTGCAGAGCTGAGTTCAAGTCCTGGATATCCTTGTTAACCTTCTGTCTCATTATCTAATTTTGACAGTGGAGTGTTAAAGTCTCCCATTATTATTATGTGGGAGTCTGAGTCTCTTTGTAGGTCTCTAAGGACTTGCCTTATGAATCTGGGTGCTCCTATATTGGGTGTATATATATTTAGGATAGTTAGCTCTTCTTGTTGAATTGATCCCTTTACCATTAAGTAATGGCCTTCTTTGTCTCTTCTGATCTTTGTTGGTTTAAAGTCCGTTTTATCAGAGACTAGGATTGCAACCCCTGCTTTTTTTTTGTTTTCCATTTGCTTGGTAGATCTTCCTCCATCCCTTTATTTTGAGCCTGTATGTATCTGCATATGAGATGGGTCTCCTGAATACAGCACACTGATGGGTCTTGACTCTTTATCCAACTTGCCAGTCTGTGGCTTTTACTTGATGCATTTAGCCCATTTACATTTAAGGTTAATATTGTTATGTGTGAATTTGATCCTGTCATTATGATCTTAGCTGGTTATTTTGCTCATTAGCTGATGCAGTTTCTTCCTAGAATCGATGGTCTTTACAATTTGGCATGTTTTTGCAGTGGCTGGTACTGGTTGTTCCTTCCCAGGTTTAGTGCTTCCTTCAGGAGCTCTTGAAAGGCAGGCCTGGTGGTGACAAAATCTCTCAACATTTCCTTGTCTATAAAGGATTTTATTTCTCCTTCACTTATGAAGCTTAGTTTGGCTGGATATGAAATTCTGGGTTGAAAATTCTTTCCTTTAAGAATGTTGAGGAGGCCCGCGTCAATCCTGGGTTGGAGGAGGTGGTGGCCGGTGAGGCTGTGGCGTGAAGACAGCAGGCATGGTGGGGCGGGAGAAAGAGCTCTCTATACACTTTGTTCCCAGGAGCTGCCGGCTGGTGGAGGAGGAAGTTAACATCCCTAATAGGAGGGTTCTGGTTACTGGTGCCACTGGGCTTCTTGGCAGAGCTGTACACAAAGAATTTCAGCAGAATAATTGGCATGCTGTTGGCTGTGGTTTTAGGGAGCAAGACCAAAATTTGACCAGGTTAATCTGTGGATTCTAATGCAGTTCATCACATCATTCATGATTTTCAGCCCCATGTTATAGTGCATTGTGCAGCAGAGAGAAGACCAGATGTTGTAGAAAATCAGCCAGATGCTGCCTCTCAACTTAATGTGGATGCTTCTGGGAATTTAGCAAAGGAAGCAGCTGCTGTTGGGGCATTTCTCATCTACATTAGCTCAGATTATGTATTTGATGGAACAAATCCACCTTACAGAGAGGAAGACATACCAGCTCCCCTAAATTTGTATGGCAAAACAAAATTAGATGGAGAAAAGGCTGTCCTGGAGAACACTTTAGGAGCTGCTGTTTTGAGGATTCCTATTCTGTATGGGGAAGTTGAAAAGCTTGAAGAATGTGACTGTTATGTTTGATAAAGTGCAGTTCAGCAACAAGTCAGCAAACATGGATCACCAGCAGCAGAGGTTCCTCACACATGTCAAAGAGGTGGCCACTGTGTGCCGGCAGCTAGCAGAGAAGAGAATGCTGGATCCATCAATTAAGGGAACCTTTCACTGGTCTGGCAATGAACAGATGACTAAGTATGAAATGGCGTGTGCAATTGCAGATGCCTTCAACCTCCCCAGCAGTCACTTAAGACCTATTACTGACAGCCCTGTCCTAGGAGCACAGCGTCCAAGAAATGCTCAGCTTGACTGCTCCAAATTGGAGACCTCCAAATTGGGCACTGGCCAACGAACACCACTTCGAATTGGAATTAAAGAATCACTTTGGCCTTTCCTCATTGACAAGAGATGGAGACAAATGGTCTTTCATTAGTTTATTTGTGTTGAGTTTTTTTTTTTTTTTTTTTTTTTAATGAAAAGTATAGCATGTGGCACTTTTTAAAGAACAAAGGAAATAGTTTTGTATGAGTACTTTAATTGTGACTCGTAGGATCTTTCAGGTCAATGATGCTCTTGCACTAGTGAAATTGTCTAAAGAAACTAAAGGGCAATGTTGCCCTGTTTGCAGTAATTTTTCTTTTTATCATTTTGTTTGTCCTGGCTAAACTTGGAGTTTGAGTATAGTAAATTAGATCCTTAAATATTTGAGAGCCAGGATGAAGCAGATCTGCTGTAGACTTTTCAGATGAAATGCATTGTTCATTCTCATAACCTCCATATTTTCAGGATTTTTGAAGCTGTTGACCTTTTCATGTTCATTATTTTAAATTGTGTGAAATGGTATAGAAATCATTGGTGTTCATTATTTGCTTTGCTTGAGCTCAGATCAAAATGTTTGAAGAAAGGAACTTTATTTTTGCAAGTTATGTACAGTTTTTATGCTTAAGATATTTCAACATGTTATGTATATTGGAACTTCTACAGCTTGATGCTTCCTGCTTTTATAGCAGTTTATGGGGAGCACTTGAAAGAGCATGTGTACGTGTATTTTTTTCCTAGGTAAACATTGAATGCAAATGTGTATTTTTTTAATATAAATATATAACTGTCCTTTTCATCCCATGTTGCCACTAAGTGATATTTCGTATGTGTGGTTATACTCATAAAAATGGGCCTTGTAAGTCTTTTCACCATTCATGAATAATAATAAATATGTACTGCTGGCATATAAAAAAAAAAAAGAATGTTGAATATTGGCCCCCACTCTCTTCTGGCTTGTAGAGTTTCTGCTGAGAGATTCGCTGTTAGTCTGATGGGCTTCCCTTTGTGGGTAACTTGACCTTTCTCTCTGGCTGCCCTTCACATTTTTTCCTTCATTTCAACCTTGGTGAATCTGACAATTATGTGTCTTGGGGTTGCTCTTCTCGAGGAGTATCTTTGTGGTGTTCTCTGTATTTCCTGAATTTGAATGTTGGCCTGCCTTGTTAAGTTGGGGAAGTTCTCCTGGATAATATCCTGAAGAGTGTTTTCCAACTTGGTTCCATTCTCCCTGTCACTTTCAAGTATACCAATCAGACGTAGATTTGGTCTTTTCACATAGTCCCATATTTTTTGGAGGCTTTGTTCGTTTCTTTTTACTCTTTTTTCTCTAAACTTCTCCTCTTGCTTTATTTCATTAATTTGATCTTCAATCACGGATACCCTTTCTTCCACTTGATTGAATCGGCTATTGTAGCTTGTGCATGTGTCACGCAGTTCTTGTGCCATGGTTTTCAGCCCCAACAGGTCATTTAAGGTTGTCTCTACACTATTTATTCTAGTTAGCCATTCATCTCATCTCTTTTCAAGGTTTTTAGCTTCCTTGCGATGGGTTCGAACATCCTCCTTTAGCTTGGAGAAGTTTGTTATTACCGACCTTCTGAAGCCTAGTCAACTCGTCGAAGTCATTCTCCATCTAGCTTTGTTTGGTTGCTGGCACGGAGCTGCAATCCTTTGGAGGAGAAGAGGCGCTCTGGTTTTTAGAACTTTCAGCTTTTTTGCTCAGTTTCTCCCCATCTTTGGGGTTTTATCTACCTTTGGTCTTTGATGCGGGTGACCTACAGATGGCGTTTTGGTGTGGATGTCCTTTTAGTTGATGTTGATGCTATTCCTTTCTGTTTGTTAGTTTTCCTTCTAAGAGTCAGTTCCCTCGGCTGCAGGCCTGTTGGAGTTTGCTGGAGGTCCACTCCAGACCCTGTTTGCTTGGGTATCACCAGCAGAGGCTGCAGAACAGCAAATATTGCAGAACAGCAAATATTGCTGCCTGATCTCGAGGAGGGTTTTTTTTTTAAAGGTAAGAGTCATTAGGACATGCTTCTATGATGATTTAAAAAATAAATAGTAAAAGTAGCTTGAAATAGCAATTGTATTCCTGTTTCTGAGGTAAAGACCATATATATATATGTGTGTGTATATATTTACATATATGTGTATATATATATGTTTGTTTGTTTGTTTTGAGACAGAGTCTCACTGTCTCCCAGGCTGGAGTGCAGTGCTTCGATCTCAGCTCACTGCAACCTCCACCTCCCAAGTTCAAGCGATTCTTGTGCCTCAGCCTTCCAAGTAGCTGGGATTACAGGTGCATGCCACCACACCTGGCTAATTTTTGTATTTTGTATATATTTTTTTAGATGGAATTTCACTCTTGTCATCCAGGCTGGAGTGCAATGGTGTGATCTCAGCTAACTGCAACCTCTGCCTCCCTGGTTCGAGTGATTCTTCTGCCTCAGCCTCCCGAGTAGCTGGGATTACAGGCATGTGCCACCGTGTCCAGCTAATTTTTGTATTTTTAGTAGAGATAGGGTTTCACCATATCAGCCAGGTTGGTCTGGAACTCCTGACCTCAGGTGATCCACCCACCTCAGCCTCCCAAACTGCTGGGATTACAGGCATGAGCCGCTGTGCCCAGCTTAATTTGTGTATTTTTTAGTGGAGGCAAGGTTTTGCCATGCTGGGCTAGGCTGGTCTCAAACTCCTGACCTCAAGGGATCTGCCCATCTCAGTCTCCCAAAGTGCTGGAATTATAGGGGTGAGCCACCATGCCTGTCTCACATTTATAATAAAGAAAATTGAGGGCTGAGAGTGGTGGCCCATGCCTGTAATCTCAGCATTATGGGAGGCCAATGCAGGAGGATCGTTTGAGGCCAAGATTTGGAGACCAGCCAGGGCAACATAGCAAGGCCCCACCTCCACAAAAAATGGTATGCACCCATCATCCCAGCTACTCAGGAGGCTGAGATGGGAGGATCACTTGAACCCAGGAATTCTAGGCTACAGTGAACTATGATCATGCCACTGCACTCCTGCCTTGGTGACCAAGCAAGACCCTGTCTCTAAAAGAAGAAAGAATAAAAAGAAAATGGAAAAGAAAATTTCGAATTCAGGAATTCTGGTGCCTAAACACCTTTGACCTCAACGATGGGGAAGATTTAAATTCAAGGGATTATAAGAGATGAGGAAGGATATGACTTTTTTTCCACCAAGTATCTGCCTCAGTTCTCCATAATTACACAGTACATATGAAAATAACTATAGATCTATTCTGGTCACTGATTTTCTAGAACAAGTTTCAGTTCTTTTCCCACTGTATATTCAGTAGTTTCTTGCATCACTAGTGCAGTGTCCTGAATAGTTCACATTCAAGGTCAGCAATTTTATTTTTATTTATTTTATTTTTTGAGATAAGAGTCTTGCTCTGTTGCCCAGGTTGGAGTGCAGTGATGCAATCTCACCTCATTACAACCTCAGCCTCCTGGGGTCAAGTGATTCTCCTGCCTCAGCCTCCTGAGTAGCTGGGATTACAGGCGCATATGCCACCACCCCTGGCTAATTTTTGTATTTTTAGTAAAGACGGGGTTTCACCATATGGGACAGGCTGGTCTCGAACTCCTGACCTCGTGATCTGCCTGCCTCGGCCTCCCAAAGTGCTGGGATTACAGGCGTGAGCCACTGCACCCAGCCAGATCAGTAATTTTATTATCCATTTGCTCAACAAGTAATTTAATCATTCAACAGGATTCATTCAGCCCCCACAATATGGCAGGGTACACGCATCTACAATGCTAGGTGATAGAGACAAGCTGCAAAGGCCAGGCCTCTGCCCTCACCATGCTCAGTAAGGTGGGAAGTGCTGGACACCTGTGTGAGAACCATGCAAGGCACTCCCCATGGCTGAAACGCAAGAGGTATCTGCTGCAGCCACGACACGGCAGGGCCATCAGGAGAGGACAATGTGGCACAGAAAGCAAAGAGGGATCCACTGGGAAGAGGCTGTGGCCTCAGCCCTGCAGCACCTGGGGAAGTGCTGTCCCTCAGGAACCTAGGAGTCCCCTCAGAGGATTAGGAAAGGCTGGTGCCGCTTTTGTGTGGGGGTTGACTCTCTTACAACCTGAAGTCTTCTGCCAAACTCTGCAACTGATTTCCGGGAAATCTGTGTGAAGAGCAAAACGTGTTACCAGCACAGTAGGTCAACCCCAGGGCGGAGCCCACTGCTCACTTACACAACTGTCATTTCTGCCTCCCCTGGACCAGCACCGGCTCACTGTGTGGCTTTCACTGGGAGAGAACATTGTGACCTGCCAGGGGAGTGTCTCTGCCCTGGGAACTCAGCACTCCTGCCCAGGTATTATAGAGCCAGGTGAGTGGAGAGGGTTAGGAACACCACTAAGACCTCAGCCTGCTAAACTGCACTTTGAAAATTCAAGCCTTGTTGGACTGAGTGTTAGTGCAGTTTCCAGAAAGGCCTAGGTTACTCCCTGGTGCTGGAAGAATCTGATTCAGTGTCGATCCAGAACGTGCTGTGATGAATGTTCTCTCTGTATAAAGTATCTCCTATTTCAACAGCCATCATGGGAAAAAAAAAATCTATGAAAAGTAAAAGGAGCAGCAATGAGTTAGAAGCACTGCTCAGTCACAGAAAATGTTTCCACCCAAGAAATAATTTTATTCTATTTTTGCAAATGCAAATAAGAATGGAAATTTAACATGGTCACTTCCACTGTGGAGCAGGCTTTTATAATTGCTGCCAAGTTCCGCAATAATCATAAATGCCTCTCATTCACTCACATGCTAAGCTTGACCCTCACGCGTCCTCGCAGCACATCTGAGACTTTGGTGTCTTTCTCTCAGCTAGAAGCCTGCCATTTTCCAGCTTCTGTTTTGCACAAATGCAGCAAGCTATGCAGCTTAGGATCTGGGTTTAGACAGTGAAAGATTTTGACTTGCACTTTTTCAGCCTGTCGTGGAGACAGCATGGTGAAGGGGCAACTCCTGGAGGGCTTTTCGTCCTGTGTGAGCTGAGGCCAGTCACTTCACTTCTCGGGGCCTCAGTTTCCCCCTTCAGGATGTGAGGAGGTCGCATAGTAGACCCTGAGTTTTCTTCCAAAAACCACAACCTATGATTCTTTGAGCCACTCCGACTGAACTAGGTTACTCCAATGGGCAATAAAACAAGAACATGCTCTCCAGCCTTCTAGTTTCTGAATATGACGTTGAAGAAGTAGAATGGAATCTACCCCTCGGAAGTCACACCACTGCAGGGCAGGGTGCAGGAAGAAATAGGTCTCTAGGGGCCTGACAAGCTAAACCCAGAGGCTGCCTGCCGCCGGCAGCTGGCACTCAGGGCTGCACAGGGGACTGGAGAAAGAGAAGTGCTCCACAAGCCCAAGACCCTGTTCAGTCCCCAGCTAGTTCTTTGCTCAGGGGCTTTACCCCAAATCATAAGATAAACTCCTTTCCTACAAATCCACATAGGCTTCCCAGAAACCAAAGGGCTTTCCACAATGTTTCACATCACTCTTAAACACTGGCTCGGGCCAGGCGCGGTGGCTCACGCCTGTAATTCCAGCACTGTGGGAGGCCAAGGTGGGCGGATCACAAGGTCAGGAGATCTCGACCATCCTGGCTAACACGGTGAAACCCCATCTCTACTAAAAATACAAAAAAAAAAAAAAATTAGCCGGGCTTGGTGGCAGGCTCCTATAGTCCCAGCTACTCAGGAGGCTGAGGCAGGAGAATGGCCTGAACCCGCGAGGCAGAGCTTGCAGTGAGCCCAGATCATGCCACTGCACTCCAGCCTGGGGGACAGAGCGAGACTCCGTCTCAAACAAAACAAAACAAAACAACAACAACAACAATAACAACAACAACAAAAACCACTGACTCATCAAGCGGGGGTTCATCAATGCTTTTTGGATGACGTGGTTCCACACAACTTCTCAGCTGCCCATGACACCTTTCTCCTAGCCCCAGATTCAACAGTCAGCAGCTTACAAAAAAGATCCCCCTAGTAACTTTATTGAGACATAAGTTACATACAAGTTGTATTGACTTAAAGTACACAACTGGATGAGTCTGGACCATTGTATACACCATGAAACTACCATTGTCACCAAGATTACAACACTGCCATTGCCACCAAAAGATTCCTGTGCTTTTCTGCAGTCCTGTCTTCTATCTCCTCCTACAGGCAACCACCAACCTGCTTTTTGTCACTACATAGATCAGTTTGAGTCTCTAGAATTTTACATAAATAGAATCAAAGAGTATGTCCTTTTGTGTCTGGCTTCTTCCACTCAGCATAATGAGATCTGTTCATGTTGCTTGTACCAACATGTGTTTCTTTTCATTGCTAAATAGTACCCCATTGTATGGATGTACTATGTTTTATTTATCCGTTTACCCCTTGGAGGGCATTTGGGTTGTTTCCAGGGCCTATTACGAATAAAGATTCATGTGCAAGTCTTCGTGTGGATGTGTATTTTTATTTTTCTTGAGTAAATAGGAGTAGAATGGCTGGATCATATGGTGGGTGTATGTTTAAAGAAAGTTCACAAAATCCTGAGGCAAACAATAAATGATTGCCAGGCACACCTTTGCCCTCAATGAAGAAAAGGTTAGAGTTTCTTTGGAGGCATTGATTTTTAACATTCTCTTTCTCTGAACGTTTTCAATATAACAGGGATGGAAGAAGAGCTTTTAACAAGTTATACATCATTTCTCTCATTTGCAGAGGAGGAAATTAGGGCCTGGTAAGATGAAGGTACCTGTCAAAAATGAAGTTACATACAAGCCTGGCACAGTGGTTCATGCCTGTAATCCCAGTACTTTGGGAGGCTGAGGTCGCTTGAGCCCAGAAGTTCGAGATCAGCCTGGCCAACATGGCGAAACCGTGTCTCTACAAAAAATACAAAAATGAGCTGGGCATGGTGGCACACGCCTTTAGTCCCAGCTACTTGGAAGGCTGAGATGGGAGGATCACCTGATTCCAGGCAGTCGGGGCTGCAGTGAGCCGTGGTCACATCACCACACTCCAGCCTGAGTGATGAGAATGAGACCCTGTCTAAAAAAAACCAAAAAGGCGGGCGCGGTGGCTCACACCTGTAATCCCAGCACTTTGGGAGGCCAAGGTGGGTGGATCATTTGAGGTCAGGAGTTCAAGACTAGCCTGGTCAACATGGTGAAACCCCGTCTTTACCAAAAATACAAAAATTAGCTGGGTGTGGTGGTGCACACCTGTAATCCCAGCTACTCAGGAAGCTGCAGCAGGAGGATCACCTGTTCCTTGGGAGCCAAGATCATGCCACTTCACTGCAGCCTGGGCAACAGAGTGAAACCCTGTCTCAAAAACAAAAACAATAATCATGCTTGATTAAAAAATAAAACTAACCTGAAAAACAATAACAACAAAGAGTTACAGGCTGTATGGAAGATTGTGGCAGGTCACATGTGTGAAGAACACCGCGTGGCAAATACGTGTGCGGAGTTCTTGATGGAAGGAAATGTCAAGAGAGCCCCATGGCTCTGGGAGCTGGCTCACACTATTAGAGTTGCGCACTGTCACAGCTGGGAGTGGCCTTAGTCATCATTTATATTGGATGACGCATCTTCTCAACTTCGAATCTGATGAGGAAAAGTAGTTTTCAGCATGAGTTTCTGACAGAATCCCAGCCCTGAGACTTCACAGACAAGTGGACAGACCATCATCACTCTGCCCCAGGCCAGCACTGCTCACTCAGACAGCTAGGCCTTTGCAGTTCGAGGAGGTCAGCACCTCTGCGGAAACACCTCACACCTTTGCCAAATGTGAAACTGCCAGTAGTGAACTTTGAATTCCTTCAAGTAGAATCCAGTGGAAATAGTTGTTCCTTTTTCATCTTCGTTTGCAATAAAAATGGAATGAAATCTTTAATTGACATCTCTTTCCTAATCTGAAACATAAGCCTCATAAAATTCTAATTATAAAAATCAATTTGGCTAGGCACGGTGGCTCACGCCTGTAATCCCAACACTCTGGGAGGCCAAGGCAGGTGGATCACCTGGGGTCGGGAGTTTGAGACCAGCCTGACCAACGTGGATAAACCCCGTCTTTACTAAAAATACAAAATTAGCTGGGTGTGGTGTCGTGTGCCTGTAATCCCAGCTACTCAGGAGGCTGAGGCAGGAGAATCGCTTGAACCTGAGAGGTGGAGGTTGCAGTGAGCTAAGATAGCACCATTGCACTCCAGCCTGAGCAACAAGAGTGAAACTCCGTCTCAAAAAAAAAAAAAAAAAAAAAAAAAAAAAAAAAAAATCATGTTTGCTGTCTGTTGTTAATAGCATGCGTGATTCCTGGAGGGATATTGATAAGATCACTTTTAACAATAAAATAGCAAATCTTATTTTAGATGGGACGCTGATTGATGCATGATATTTTAAGTGTTACAATCAGGTAGATTAAACAATGCATATTTTGAGGAAGAAACATATCACTTGGAAGTATTTGACCATAACCTCAACAGCAAATAAAATTACTTCATTCCTTTAGGAAACACAACATTGAGAAGAGAATTCATGATATGAAAAGAATATATCGGTTAGAACGGAATGACTTAGAATTGGTTTCTTGGAATGACTGTTTTTCTTCACAAAGTGAAAGGAATTGAAATGAAATGCCAAAATTATTTGACCCAAATAATAAAGAGGAAGAAATAACAACTTACTGAGAGATGTTATCTTTATCACGTTTTCAGATTTGTCGGTTTTCTCAAAGGCATCCTAGGCTCTGTGGGGAAAAAAGCCCCCATCATCATTGCTGTTGCTTTTATAGCCTGAAGATTATGCTGAATCCCAAAGGCATTTTTGTGTTTTTCATGCTACCCCATGTTGCTTTTTTTTTTTTTTTTTTTTGAGATGGAGTCTTGCTCTGTCACCCAGACTGGAGTGGAGTGGCGCCATCTTAGCTCACTGCAACCTCTGCCTCCCAGGTTCAAGTGATTCTCCTGCCTCAGCCCCCTGAGTAGCTGGGATTACTGGCACCTGCCACCGTGGCAAGCTAATTTTTGTATTTTTAGTAGAAACCAGGTTTCACCATGTTGACCATGCTGGTCTCAAGCTCCTGACCTCAAGTGATCCGCCCACCTTGGCCTCTCAAAGCCCTGGGATTACAGGCATGAGCCATGCTGCCTGGCTTTACTGCATGTTTTTAAGGAACCCATACATATTCTCACTCTGAAGGTAAACTGTCAACTCCCAGTCTGCAATAAAAACTATTCCAGTATTCAGTCAAGGTGGAACCAAAATCTTCACATTGAAATCTAAGTTGAAGGGAGCTTTTTACTGAAGGTGTATGGGAAGGCTAAGAAAGTTCTCTAGGTGAGGAATGGGGGTGTGTCACCCACTTTTTATCATAATGACCCCCTCTTTATTTGATCCCAACTCGAATAACCCTGGAGCTCTTTCCAGAGGGCTGAGGAGACAGGAGACCTAAGCACTCTTAGTATTACTGACAGCATTTTAGCATCCGGAATGCCGGGGTCTGGTTTTCCAAAAACCTGTCCCCAAGGCTCTTTTGAGTCCACGTGAATTAATCTCCTCTGGCACAAGAGGAAAATTATATTTGGAATGCAGTTTAATCATTGCATGAAACTTCCTTGCAAATATTTTCTCCATTATGTTTGAAGCAGGTGTCGTAGGAATCAGGTATTCGATGGGAGGTATGAGCGCTTCATGGACTCTTAGCTCTCTTTTATCAACCCAAAACTTATAGCACAGTCTTGGGATCAAATAACAAACCAGGCAAAAGAGGGAAGAGAATGAATTATGGCCAGCAATTCAGAAGACACACTAGAATCTTCCAGTGACTGACCTAAAAAGTCCAGCAACAACCTCGTAAGTGAGCAGTCAACTCCTTTTCTCTTACCTTTCTGTCTGTTACTCTCATCGCTGAGGCTGGCAAAGGAAAGTATGCTTCCTGGAGAAAAAAAGCACACCTGAGTTCAAATCAGATTCCGTCCTTCACTAGTTAAAGGGTGTTGGGTGATGACCGATTTCCTGGAGTGTCAGGGTGCTTGTCTATGAAGCAGAGCCACTGCTCACCTCCCCAGGGCTGGAGTGAGGGCTAAGTGAGTTTACATGCCAAGTGCGCAACACATACTGGGTGTTCCATGAAAGTTCTTATTCTCCTTCCCTACAGCTATTTCTCTTTCAAATAGAATGACATCTTTTCAGAAAACAAAACTAGAATTACAGGTTTGAGGCATGTTGGTTTGATGAATAAATCATTAGCCAAGGGGAGAGTTTGGACCTTTTCTCTTTATTGCGACTCAAGCTAATATTTAGCAGGCATTGGCTAAGGACCTAGGCCACACGATGCTCCATGATGGAACTCAAAGCAGAGCTTCATCCAACTTTCAGTTCAGGTGGCTTCGGGCCATCTAAGTGGGAGAATTAAAGCAGATTAGTAACTGTATTCCAGCCTGGCTCATGCAGCTTCATGATTAATTTAGTAGAGGATCTTTTGGTGTGTTCTTCACTCTCTGAAGGAGGCTGCATCCTGCCCAGGGAGCAATCTATGACAGGGCTCTTAGGGAAAATTTGGTCTTGACAAAATATCTGTCAATAGTTTCGTCTTCATCTTGGAAGAGGCCTTGTATCTTCCTGGCTGATGATGACAAAAATAGATCCCAGCACCTAAAAAAAAGATGACAGTCTAAGACATAGGATGAATGAAAGTCCAAAGTTATGAACATAACACAGCACAGAGGAACATGTTTTATTATTTATTTTTGTTGAGTTTGTCATTCTAAAGAACAGAGGGAGGCTCTCAAAAAGAAAAAAACATGTATTTATTTGGGAACAGGGCATTGCAATGGGAATATGCATGCCACAGTAAACTGTGTGTGTGTACCCAGCAAGGTAAAAATGAAGACAAAAGCTTTTAAAGGAGAAATGAAGAGGATTACATAATGATTTTGAAATTATTATCCTTGGCTACAAAGATCAGTAACAAGGATGAGGCCATTCGGAGGTTGGACAGGCAGTTGCTGGGTGGATGTCTGCACAGAAGTATTTTTCGTGTAAGGCTAAAATGGCCTTTGTGCAAGGCTGTGTTTTTTGTGGTCTTTTGTGATAGCTTTTGTTATCAGACGTATAAGTGAGAACCCTCTCTTCACAGCCTACCCTCACTCTATTTTTAGGCTTTATTTTTTTCCTTTTTAACACAAGTGACTCCATTTTGATTCTGCTAATTTTCACATTCCCTCTTTTGTTTGTTTGTTTGTTTTGTATCTTTATTATACTTTATTGTTAGTTCCCACAAGCAAAACATTCCCTCTTTTGATCAAGATTTTTCTCCAAAAGTGTCACTAGTCAATCACCCTGTAGATGGGTTTTGGTGTCCCTTGGTGCTGGGATAGACATGTCCCAGGTTGCTGGCCCATCCCACAATGGAAAAAGTGAATGGCAAGTAGGAGTCATTGTCAAAACTCTTTTAAACCCTTTGCACAAAAGGGAGGTTGGAAGGGACCGGTTCTCAGGCTAAGTCTGCCTGCACTCCATTATGAAGTTCAATTTTGTCTGTTGTGTAGTTTTTTGCTGTCATCTCAAAGTGTTGGGTCAGCATTATTCTGAGTTTCTATGCCCACAAAAATTTCCTGGGATGGATTCTTGCTCTGTTGCCCAGACTGGGGTGCAGTGGCGTGATCTCGGCTCACTGCAACCTTCGCCTCCCAGGTTCAAACAATTCTCCTGCCTCAGCCTCCCAAGTAGCTGAGATTACAGGCGCACACCACCATTTAGCAGGGGAACACATGGCTCTTAGAAAAAGTAAAAGCATGTAAAGTTTCCTGGTTATATGAAACAATTCAGACACATCAAGAAAAGCTGGTTGGATGCAGTGGCTTATGTCTGTAACCCCAGTACTTTGGGAGGCCAAGGTGGGAGGATCATTTGAGGCCAGGAGTTTGAGACTAGTCTGGGCAATATAGAGAGATCTCATCTCTACAAAATATAAAAAAAGTAAGCTGGGCATGTGGCATTGCCTGTAGTCCCAGCTACTTGGGAGGCTGAGGCTGGAGAATCACTTGAGCCTGAGAGGTTGAGGCTTTGGTGAACGATTGTGCCACTGCACTCCAACCTGGGCAACAGAGCAAGACCCTGTCTCAAAGGAAAAAAAAAAAAAGAAAAGCTAAGGGTACAACATCAAGTTACCCTAGAGGAAAACATTGCTTTTCTAGGTCTTAAAGATAGTCATTTTAGCAGCAGGTCATAATAGCAGAGTTAGAACTGGAAAAAAAGTCACAAGAGCTTACTAAAAAGCTGAAAAAGTTAATATCTCAGCTGAGCCAAAATATATGCCTTTTCAAGAGGGGAAAAGAGAGTTGAAGACAATGATACATGCCCTCAAATCGTGTGCAGTGAGACACAGCCAAAGTTGAACTTCTGAGATATGAATCTGAGAAACTTCTAGAGGAAAACTCTACCTCAAGAAATGAAATTACCACTCTGAATAAAAAAGACACATGTTTAACCTAAAACTATGGAAATTAAATGAATCTCAGGACAAAATATGGCAGTAATATAAACTGCAATTTAGAAGATGGCTGTTACAAAGGAGATTTCAGATTTAAAAATCAAAACCTCTTGCAATTTTACTAAGAGCAAATCAATATTTCAAGAAAATCGACTAGCCTGGGCAACAAGGTGAGACCCCATCACTACAAAAAACTTAACAGTTATCTCAGTGTGGTGGTGAATGTCTATGGTTCCAGCTACTAGGGAGGCTGAGGTGGGAGGATCACTTGAGTCTGGGAGGCTGAGGCTGCAGTCAGCTGTGATCATCCAGCCTGGATGACTGAGTGAGAGCCTTTCTTGAAAACTAAAAAGTTAAAAAAGAAAACTTTGTTGTTCTAGCATAAGAAACCACACTTCAATTTTGCATTTGTGTGTGTGTGTTTTTTTTTTTTTTTTTTTTTTTTTTTTTAGATGGAGTCTCGCTCTGTCACCAGGCTGGAGTATAGTAGCACAACCTCGGCTCACTGCAACCTCCACCTCCCAGGTTCAAGCAATTCTCCTGCCTCACCCTCCTGAGCAGCTGGGACTACAGGCAAACACCACCATGCCCAGCTAATTTTTGTATTTTAAGTAGAGATGAGGTTTCACCATGTTGGACAGGATGATCTTGATGTCTTGACCTCTGGATCCACCCTCCTCAGTCTCCCAAAATGCTGGGATTACAGGCATGAGCCACTGTGCCCAGCTGCATTAGTGTATTTTTAATATCAAATCTCACTTATAATGTAGAAACACTTAAAAATAATTCCCCTCTAATTATAGCCAACCGAATCACACACACAACTCCTTTCATAAATTTCTTCTCCACAAACCTTTTTCATGACTTACTCATACCATTGACAACATGCTCAGACTTTCTGCTTTGTCCTATACTTCCTCTTAAACAACTAGTAAGGCAAAAATTTACCACATAAAGGCCAGGCACAGTGGGTCACCCCTGTAATCCTAACACTTTGGGAGGCTGAGGTTGGTGGACTACTCGAGGCCAGGAGTGCAAGATCAACATGGCAAGACCCTGCCTTTCAAAAACAAAACAAAATAAATAAATTTACCACATAAGATTCTTTCTCATACAAATTTATTCTCTTTTCTTTTTATGCTTTCTTACCAAAAATACACCTTGCTTGCTTTCTTTTTCTTCTGTTGTTTTCTATTTTTTTTGAGACAGGGTCTCGCTCTGTCTCCCAGGCTGGAATGCAGTGGCACGATCTCTGTTCATTGCAACCTCCACCTCCTGGGCTCAAGCAATTCTCCTGTCTCAGCCTCCTGAGTAGCTGGGATTACAGGTGACCACCACCAAGCCTGGCTACATTTTTGTATTTTTAGTAGAGATGGGGGTTTCACCATGTTGGCCAAGCTGGTTTTGAACTCCTGACCTCAAATGATCTGCCTGCCTCAGCCTCCCAAAGTGCTAGGATTACAGGCATAAGCCACTGTGCCCAGCCATCTTTCTTTTCTTGAGACATGGTTTTGCTCTGCTGCCTAGGCTGGAGTACAGTGGCACATTCATAGCTCACTGCAGCCTAAAACTCCTAGGCTCACATGATTCTCCCACATCAGCCTCCAGAGTAGCTGGGACTACAGATACACGCCACCATACCCAGCTAAATTTTTTCAGTTTTTTTTTGAGACGAGGTCTTGCTACATTGTGCAGGCTGGTCTCAAACTGCTGACCTCAAGTGATCCTGCCACCTCAGCCTCCCAAAGTGCTGGGATTACAAGTGTAAGTCACTGCATGTGGCACATAACTTACTTTCTCTCTTTCCTACTTACTGGTTCCTTTCTGTCTTGTTTCTATTTCCTTCCTAAATTTATATTTTGAAATAATTTTAAAATAACCTCGAAATCAGACAAATGTACTCTTCTTATTCAATAAAGAGCACATTTTTGTCTTTCTTATAATTTTTTCTTACAAAAAAACACACATTATTTTGTGTGTGTTAATAGACCCAAGTATATTTAGTCTTTGTATAAAATTTAAGAAACAACAAATAAACTTATATTCAGCAATTTGTTCCAGGTTTTTGTTTTTTTTGTTTTTTTTGTTTTTTTTTTTGAGACAGAGTCTCACTTTGTTGCCTGGGCTGGAGTGCAGTGGCGTGATCTTGGCTCACTGCAACCTCCACCTCCTGGGTTCAACTGATTCTCCTGCCTCAGCCTCCCAAGTTGCTGGGATTACAGACGCCTGTCACTGCGCCGGGCTAATTTTTTGTATTTTTACTAGAGATGGGGTTTCGCCATTTTGGCCAGGCTGGTCTTGAACTCCTGACCTCGTGATCCACCCGCCTTGGCCTCCCAAAGTGCTGGGATTACAGGCATGAGCAATCACGCCCGACCTGTTTCAATTTTTTAAAAATCTTATTTGGAAATGACCCAGACATTTAATGAGTATTACTTAATTTAACATAATTTTAAGATTTCAAATTAAATGAAAAGTTTCTTTATAAATATTTACACCATTTACATTTACACAATTTAATAATTTATCTAGATTACTTATAAAAACTGACATATTAGACAAAGCCTAGAACCCTTTCAAATTATTTTGCTATTAACCATTTTTATAGTCTGTGAATATCAGGTGTTCACCTAAGTCACAACTTTAAATATAAACATATAGGTATTTTGTCTATGACTCATAAAATAAAGCTGTTTTCATTATGAGCAATGTTTAGTTTTACATATCAAAGAGTTACATACAAAGATCATTCTGGTTTATGCTGGGTTTATAGTTATATAACCTTTGTGTCAAACCTGGACATCTTAAAACATCTAGTAGAGACAAATATAAAACTGTCTGACAAGTAAACACTAGGAAAAATGTATGTTGCTACTTCATAAGACATCTGTATTTTTATTTTACCTATGGTTTTAAAAGCATCTTATAAACAATTTACTTAAGTCTTGTGAACTAAAAGGCACTTGAATTACCACATATTTTATATGAGCACTCATTTATATAAGCCAATCTGAAAAGAATTTTTTTTTTTCTTTTTTTTTTTTTGTTTGAGATGGAGTCTCACTCTTTCACCCAGGCTAGAGTGCAGTGGCATGATCTTGGCTCACTGCAACCTCCACCTCCTGGTTCAAGCAATTCTCTGGTCTCAGCCTCCTGAGTTAGCTGGGATTACAGGCATGTGCCACCATGCCCAGCTAATTTTTTAATTTTTAGTCGAGACGGGGTTTCACCATGTTGGCTAGGCTGGTCTTGAACTCCTGACCTCAGGTGATCTGCCCACCTAAGCCTCCCAAAGTGCTGGGATTACAGGCATGAGCCACTGTATCCAGCCCAACCTGAAAAGAATTTCTTAATGATTTCTGGCCAACCACAGCAGATTTGATCATGCAGACACAACATAATACATGTACATATGCACAAACATACCTAAACACACACACACGCACACACACACACATGAAGATGTTACAGCTTTCATTTTACAATTTTATTCATGAGATAGTAATACAAACTCACCAGTCTATAAAACATACTTGGATTGCCGGGCACGGTGGCTCACGCCTGTAATCCCAGCAGTTTGGTAAGCTGAGGCAGGAGGATCACCTGAAGTGGAGAGTTCGAGACCAGCCTGACCAACATAGAGAAACCCTGTCTCTACTAAAAATACAAAATTAGCCGGGCGTGGTGGCTCATGCCTGTAATCCCAGCTACTCAGGAGGCTGAGGCAGCAGAATTGCTTGAACCGGGAGGCGGAGGTTGTGGTGAGCTGATATTGTGGTATTGCACTCCAGCCTGGGCAACAAGAGCGAAACTCTGCCTCAAAAAAAAAAAATAAATAAAAAATGAATAAAACATACTTGGATTCAAGTTATGACAAAATTTCAGACAAAACTGGGACCTATTTATACAACCAAACAGTATTTTCCCCAAATAGGTAATCTAATGAAGGCTGTGGACCAAAATGTTGGGTAAAGCAATTTCCATAGCAGTTTGATTTTTTTTTTCAAGAGAATTAAATCGTTTATTGATTACACATGATAATGGATGATACACAAGCTTCATTCCCATCTATAATTTTATCTGGTACCATTATTCAATTTAGATATATTGCATAGGATGTGCCAACAATCACTTTTATAACCAATAATTCCATGATTTTGCTTGCGTAATCCCTTTTAATGGTGAACTTCAGGTCACAACAGTAACTATCAGTTCAACTACACCAAGGTTTCCGAAGACAATGGCTTCTCCACCCAAGCAGGTTGTATATAAATTCCAAATAGAACCTGGCATCACCCTGAAGGAATTCTAACTTCACACTGTTGGGGAAATTTACCAAGAAGGCTTCAGAGTAGACTAACTTTACACAGCACATTAAAAAAAAAAAAAAGACTTTTATTCAGCGTCACGATCAGACTAATCACATTTAGCGATCAACAGCATGGGTGCAAAAAAAAAAAAATCTACATTAAAACCCTTTGTTGGAATGCTTTATACTTTCCACAGAACAGAAACTAAAATAACCTGTTATACAATTAGTCACAAATACAGTCCTCGAGTTTTTTGCCCATACACGACTGTTTGTCTAAAACATGTCTTCTTTGTAGCAGCCAGGCCCTGCCACCACTGTACTTGGCTGAGTTCACAAATCTGCTGTAACCTGTAGCTTCCCTGTCACTTCTCTGGCTCTCCTCTCCTGCTAAGATTTGTTTGCTAATTAAAATCTTCTGCCACTGCCATAGCTACTGCTGCTGCTGGAACCGCCATAGCCACCTTGGTTTTGTGGTTTTGTGAAGTATTGGCCTCCACCGCCATAGGGGCCAGAGCTTCTGCCTCCAAAATTTCCTCCCTTCATGGGTCCAACAATTGAAGACTGATTGTTGTAATTGCCAAAATCATTGTAGCTTCCACCACCTCCAAAATTGCTTCCATCATTACCAAATCCATTATAGCCATCCCCACTGCCACCATATCCACCACCACCACAGCTGCCACCAAAGCCACCACCACCACTGAAGTTTCCTCCACAACCGAAGTTGTCATTCCCACCGAAACCACCTCCACGACCACCACCAAAGTTTCCAGAACCACTTCGAGACCTCTTTGGCTGGATGAAGCACTAGCCATCTCTTGCTTTGACAGGGCTTTCCTAACTTCACAGTTGTGGTCATTCACAGTATGGTATTTCTGAATGACAATCTTATCCACAGAGTCATGGTCATCAAAGGTTACAAAGGCAAAGCCCCTTTTCTTGCCACTGCCTCGGTCAGTCATGATTTCAGTCACTTCAATTTTCCCAGACTGTTCAAAATAATCTCTTAGGTGATGTTCTTCAGTGTCTTCTTTAATGCCACCAACAAATATCTTTTTCACAGTTAAGTGGGCACCTGGTCTTTGAGACTCTTCTCTTGAGACAGCTCTCTTTGGTTCCACAACTCTTCCATCTTGTGTGGCCTTGCATTCATGGCTGCATCCACCTCCTCCACAGTGGCATATGTGACAAACCCACAGCCCCTAGAACGCTTGGTGTTTGGATCTCTCATTACCACACTGTCCGCGAGCGTTCCCCATTGCTCAAAATGGCTCCTCAGGCTCTCATTGGTTGTTTCAAACCTCAACCCTCCAATGAAGAGCTTCCTCAGCTGTTCGGGCTCTTTAGGAGACTCTGACTTAGACATGACGGCAGGGAGAAGAGAGACTTTAAGGATGCTTCTTCCGCGGCGTCCACAGGCAGTAGCAGTTTGATTTTTAAAAAACTCCTTCACCTTTTTTTTCTTTTTTCCTTAGTTTCAAATAAGTTTAGCGTTAAATTTTCAATGTTTATATTTTAGACAGGACTGGCCAAACTGTATAAGAAAAACAAAATAAGTAGCTTTGTATTTTTTTTTTTTGGAGACAGAATCTTGCTCAGTTGCCCAGGCTGGAGGGCAGTGGTGTGATCTCAGTTCACTGCAGCCTCTGCTTCCTGGGTTCAAGCAACTCTCCCTCAGCCTCCCAAGCAGCTGGGATTACAGGCATCCTCCACCACACCCAGCTAATTTTTATTTTTTTGTATTTTTAGTAGAGACGGGGTTTCACCATGTTGGCCAGGCTGGTCTTGAACTCCTGACCTCAAGTGATCCGCCCACCTTGGCCTTCCAAAGTGCTGGGATTATAGGCGTGAGCCACCACACCTGGTTGGCCTTGTATTTTTAGTAACAATCTATCTTTTGCCAACCTGGGGTGTTTGATTAGTCAATGTGGGCAGGGAAACATTTTAGAAGGCTTTGCTTTGTTTTTGTTTTGACTTTCTCCTTTTGGTCCAAGCAAATTTTTTATGCTGGACAAAGATATCATATTATTGCTCTAAGCTCAAGATTTTGATATATTTGATCTGAGTGTATAACTTTATAAACATTTATGTTTTTTTTTTAAATTTATTATTATTTTTTTTATGAGACAGAGTCTCACTCTGTCACTCAGGCTGGAGCGCAGTGGCACGATCTCTGCTCACTGCAACCTCCGCCTCCTGGTTTCAAGAGATTATCCAGCCTCAGTCTCCTGGGTATCTGGGATTACAGGTGTGCGCCACCACACCAGGATAATTTTTGCATTTTGTATTTTAGGAGTTTCACCATATTGGTCAGGCTGGTCTCAAACTCCTGACCTCATGATTTGACCACCTCAGCCTCCCAAAGTATTGGGATTACAGGTGTGAGCCACTGCACCTGGCCTTATCTGGTTCTTTTTCTTTTATACTATCAATCCTTCAGTTATCCATTTCATCACAATATGCAATTATTAGTCAGGCAAACCTAAATTTACATTCCCAAAGATTTCTAGATTGTTACTTGCCATGGAGCTATTGTGATGTGTGAAGCCAATAATTTGAAAGAGCTTTAAAATCTTTTTTTCTTTTTTTTTTTTTTTGAGACAGGGTCTCAGTCTGTCACCCAGGCTGGAGTACAGTGGCATGAACAGAGCTCATTGGAGCTTCAAACTCCTAGGCTCAAGTGATCCTCCTGCCTCAGCCTCTCAAGTAAGTAGGACTATAGGCATGCACCACCATGTCCAGCTAGTGTAAAATACTACTTTTTTCTTTTTTTTGATAGAAATGGGGTCTTGCTGTTTTGCCCAGGCTGGTCTTGAACTCCTGGCTTCAAGCAATTCTCTCGTCTCGGCCTTCCAATGCGCCGGGATTACAGGCATGGGCCACCATGCCCAGCCCAATACCTTTTCTGGAATGCCATAAACAGTGAGTTTTATCTTAATACCAATAGAAAAGTCAGCAGATTCAAAGTAGGCAGAAGAAAAAAGAAAATAGAGAGAGGCAGACAAAGAACTCAGAAGGCTCTATATGCTAACTCTATAGTTGTAAGGTTTTTAAAGAGAGTTTAAAATAATGACCATTTTGGCTCTGAATTTTCCATGATGTACTTTGTTAAAAAATATGCACAAGAACTGGTCATATGTAACTGGCTTCAGTCCCAGAAAACGTGGCATGCCATAATGTTTGAGAATCTCATTCTGTTCTTATTAACATCTTGAGAGCAAAGACAATTCTATAAATCCCATCAGAGAATGTCAGGACTTTGGACCAATGTTTAGATGGTGGTGGCTGCCCTAGTGGCTTTTAATTAGCCATTTTGTGCCCACTATTTAGAATTTTTATTTTTGCTCTCAGAAGATATTCAGAAACAAGCAAGGGAAAAGAGTCAAATCACAGATGCCTGTAACCAAATGAAACCAGGGTAAGAGTGTTCACAAAAATTTTAAGCCAGGTTTGCAGATCAAACAAAATATCAAATTAAAAAGTAAGTTCACCAGAAAAAACATGCCTCAAAGAGTGTAAATTCCATAGAATTCGGAGTGCTCAACCCAGAAAGACACTTGTCTTTGTATCAAAAAGAACTTGCCAGAAAAAAACAAAAAGTGTTTTATCATCCCAGGAGGGATCTGAGGTCCTTTTTTTTTCTCTTTTTTGAGACGGAGTCTCACTCTATTACCCAGGCTGGAGTGCAGTAGCAGTGATCTCGGCTCACTGCAACCTCCACCTCCCAGGTTCCAGTGATTCTCCTGCCTCAGTCTTCTGAGTAGCTGGAATTACAGGCGCCCACCACCATGCCCAGCTAATTTTTGTATTTTCAGTAGAGACGGTGTGCCACCGTGTTGACCAGGCTGGTCTGGAACTCCTGACCTCAGGTGATCTGCCTGCCTTGGCCTCCCAAAGTGTTGGGATTACAGGCGTGAGCCACTGTGCTTGGCTAGGTCCTTTTTTTTTTTTTTTTTTTTTTTTTGAGACAGTGTCTCACTCTGTCACTCAGGTTGGAGTGCTGTGGCGCCATCTTGGCTCACTACAACCTCTGCCTCCCGGGCTCAAGCAATCCTCCCACCTCAGCCTCCCAAGAAGCTGGGATTACAGGCACATGCCACCATGCCTGGCTGAGTTTTGTCTTTTTTGTAGAGAGAAGATTTTGCTATGTTGCTCAGGATGGTTTCGAACTCCTGAGTTCAAGGATCCACCTGCCTTCTAAAGTGCTGGGAATACAGGCATGAGCCACCATGCCCAACCTTTAAGGTCTTTTACTAAGGTAGGCTTATAACCAAAGTGATCCCCCCAAAATTTTTAAAGCCTCTACCAAAAAGAGGGAGGCTCAGCCTGAGAGAAGACTCACCAGGGCAGAAGAGGTGAGTTGCGAAAGTGGAGAGCTCAAAGGGCTCCTGTAGGTGCTGCACCACACTGGTATCGAGAATTGCCAGCTCTGTCCAAAACTGATCCTACTTCAGGTCCTGCTTCCAGATACTATTTGTGTCACCCTAAATAACAGAGAGGCTCTCTAAAAAAAAAAAAAAAAAATTCAGGAATAGGGCATTGCAATAGGAATATGAGTGCCATAGCAAACTATGTATGTATTCAGGGAGGCAAAAGAAGACAAAGGTTTTAAAGGAAAAATGAGGAGGATTACGGATTACATAATTGTTTTGAAATAATTATTCTAAACTACGAAGATCAACAACAGTGGTGACTGAGGTTGGACAGGTAGTTGCTGAGCAAATGTCCTCATAGAAATATTTTTTGTGTAAGGTTGTGATGGCCTTTGTGCAAGGTTGTGGGTTTTGCAGTCTTTTGTGATAGCTTTTGTTATCAGGCATGCAAGTGAGAACCCTCTCTTCATAGCCCTCCCTGGATCTATTTGTTAGGGTTTTATTTTCCTCTTTTTATTTTTTATTCTTTTGAGATAGAGTCTCGCTCTGTCGCCCAGGCCGGAGTGCAGTGGTGTGATCTCGGCTCACTGCAACCTCCGCCTCCCGGGTTCAAGCGATTCTCCTGCCTCAGCCTCCTCAGTAGCCAGGACTAGAGGCACCTACCACCACACCCGGTTAATTTTGTATTTTTAGTAGAGGCAGGTTTCACCATGTTGGCCAGGCTAATCTCGAACTCCTAACGTCAAATGATCCACCCACCTCGGCCTCCCTAAGTGCTGGGATTACCGGCACGAGCCACTGTGCCCAGCCAATTTTTTATTTTTTTTGAGACAGAGTCACAATTTTCCTCCATCACCAACGCTGGAGTGTGATGGTGTGATCACAGCTCACTGCAGCCTCGACCTCCTGGGCTCAAGTGATTCTCCCACCTCAACCTCCCAAGTAGGACCCCCAAGTCCCCCAAGTGGGACTACAGGTGTGTACTACCATGCCTGGCTAATTTTTAAACTTTTTTTGTAGATATGGGGTCTTTTTATGTTGCCAAGGCTGGTCTCAAACCCTTGGCCTCAAGAAATCCTTCCACCTCAGCCTCCCAAAGTGCTGAGGTTACAGGCGTAAGCCACTGTGCCCTGCCCTTTTTCTAATTTTTAACACAACTGACTCCATTTTGATTCTGATAACCTTCAAAAGTGCTTGCTCATGACAGTTCAACAGTCAAAGCAAGCAGCTTGTTATGAGCTTTGACACTGGATTTGAAGAAGGAAAAATTGATACTAATGACTTACAATATTAGTAGCCACATTTCTAACCAGAACGGTCATTAGAAATAAGCATAGATAATAGGCTAGAGAGGAAAGCTTCCTATCACTGGATTGGGTTACCTTTAATGCAGCCTTACTCACCTCCATAATGTTACTGCAAGGTAGATTGTAATTCACATACACAAATAACACTTCTGTATGTTATATGCTATGAAGATTTTTTCACTGTATTACCCAATTCTCCTTTTAAGAAAAGATCTCTGTCTCAACTTATTGTGAGAGATTAGGACTAGATACATTTGTCCTTTTTGTATCTAGTCCTAATCTCTTCCTTCCAGGCAGAGAGAACTACATAAATCCATCATTCCCTCATCACTCTGGCTCTTTAAATGTCCTATAGCATCAAGCAATCAAGTGTTACTTTTGCTATTGTTGATATATAAATTGACTACTGGGAAAAAGCTTCCCTGAATTATTTATCAGAATGAACTTTATAACTAATATATGAAGACATCAGCTATATGTCAATGGTCAACCTTAAAGATAGTTTTTTTAAAAACTGTACAATTATGATATTTTTCTTTTTTGTTTTGTTTTGTTTTTGTTTTTTTGAGACAGGGTCTTGTTCTGTCACCCAGGCTGGGGTGTAATGGTGCATTATAGCTCACTGCAGCCTTGACCTCCCAGGTTCAAGTGATCCTCTGGCCTCGGCCACTTGAGTAGCTGGGACCACAGGTGCATGCCTGGCTAATTTTTAGGTTTCTTTTTTGTAGAAATGAGGCTTCACTATGTTGCCTAGGTTTGTCTTGAACTCCCGGCTTCAAGTGATCCTCCTGCCTTGGCCTCCCAAAGTGCTGGGATTACAGGTGTGAGCCACCACAGCCAGCTGACTTAGACTTTTTTTTTTTCAATTAGCTATTCTGTATCTTGCCAAATGCACCAAAGATTTGAAGTAACTTTTGATGAAAACACAGGTACCATCAGACCAGTATAACAGGACCAAAAAACTGATCAAGAAATAGGAGCAGGAACAAATAAATAAGGGCTAAGAGGAAGAAAACACTAGAATTACAGAAACTATCTGAGGAACACTATAGCAATTAAGCCCAAAATCTGGTCTTGAGCTTCCCAGGAGCCAGAGTGAAGAGGGAATGATGGATTCATGTAGTCCTCTGCCTAGAAGACCCATAGGCCAAAAAGGACAAATTCATCTAGTCCTAATGTCTGACAATGATTTGAAAGACAGATCTTTTCTTAAAAGGGGAATTGGGTAATACAGTGAAAAAATCCTAACAGCATGTTGACAAAGCACACAGAAGTGTTCTGTGTGTATGTGAACTATAATTTACCTTGCAGTAACATTATGACAAGTAAGGCTGCACTGCATTAGCACAAATAAGCCCCTGCAGTCAGCCTCCTGGCATCCCTGGGCAATGAGAACATTGTCTTAAGTTCCAATGTGAGGCCGATAATTTCCTGATCAATAAGAAAAGCCTAAGGCCGGGCATGGTGGCTCACACCTGTAATCCCAGCACTTTGGGAGGCCGAGGAGGGCAGATAACCTGAAGTCAGGAGTTCAAGACCAGCCTAGCCAACATGGCGAAAACCCATCTCCACTAAAAAATACAAAAATTAGCCAGGTGTGGTGGTGAGTGCCTGTAATCCCAGCTACTTGGGAGGCTCAGGCAGGGATAATTGCTTGAATCCTAGAGGCAGAGGTTGCAGTGAGGCGAGAGCGTGCCATTGTACTCTAGCCTGGGAGACAGAGCAAGACTCTGTCTCAGAAAAAACAAACAAACAAACAAACAAACAAACAAAAAACCATGATAAAGAGTTTCTGTGCAACCCTGAACTATCCTTGGGCTGGATGCTTTGATTGTTTGATTATCTGGCATCGCTTACCAGTTCTTCTTCAGGTCATGTTGGATCTTTCTTTAAGGGTCCTTTCCAAGTCCTTTTCCCTGCATACTCTTTAACTGTCAGGGTTTGCTAGGGCTCCTGTTCTCTTCATCCTCTATTTGATTTCATTTGCTCATGGCCTTACCCACTGCTTTTCTGGTAATCCCCAAACTTATTTCCCCAGCTTATACTCTCTCCCATGCTTCAGATACATAAGACTTCTGGAGAAGCAACTCAAATTCAAAATGTCCAAAGCATCTTTCTTCAACCAAATCCAGAAGCTTCAAAGTCCTCCAGAGTGGTATCACATCCTGCAATGTCTATTGGTAGTGGGAACATCTTCTCAGGTCATAACTAGGGAATGCAAAGAATATAATTTTGTTCTTCTAAATTTTGTTCCAAAATTCATTTTTCTACCAGCAGTAGAAACATTGTTTTTGTCAAGTCAATATAAACTCAGAGAATTTAAGGTTTCTCCTCTGCCACCTGCTCCCTCGGGTTACATCTAAGTGATGGCAGTGTTCAAGCAATTCGGGGTTGGGGTGTGGCAGGTTCTGTTTCTTTTTTTTTTTTTTTTTGAGACACAGTTTCACTCTTGTCACCCAGGCTGGAGTGCAATGGCACGATCTCGGCTCACTGCAACCTCCCCCTCCCAGGTTCAAGTGATTCTCCAGCCTCAGCCTCCCCAGTAGCTGGGATTACAGGTGCACGCCACCATGCCCAGCTAATTTTTGTATTTTTAGTAGAGACGGGGTTTCACCATGTTGGCCAGGCTGGTCTTGAACTCTTGACCTCAGGTGATCCATTCACCTCAGCCTCTCAAAGTGCTGGGATTACAGGCGTGAGCCACCGTGCCCAGCCAGGGGTTCTGTTTCTTGATTCACCTGATTTATGCTGGCATTTGCTCAGTGGGCTCCCTCTGGCCCTGGTCACTGGCTCCTTTCTCTACCAGCATCCACTGAGATGTCCATCTTGCCTTTGGTCCCATATCCACCCAGGTGAACGTGTGTCCTCATATCTAACACAGTAGCTCTTTTGTCATACCTGCTAGAGCAATGGAAACATTTCAGATGTCTTCCTATGCCACACTGGAACCCCAAGAAATGTGTGGGGCCCCTCTTAGCTTAAAAACACCATGTTGTCATTTCCACTCAGTGGCTGCTGCATCACCCTGGCCCAAGGATACTCTTCTGTAGGTCACACCTGGAACTTGAAGCATGGGCGTCCTCTGCTCTTCAATCTCCTATCCTGTCTGAAGATTCACTTTTTTACCCTCCCTGCTACCATCTAAGGCTGATGTACTGGGCAACCAGGGAGAGGAGGTTGTGCTCAGGGCCCCTCCATAGTGATATGTGCCACCCTCTCATTTCCTTCCACTCTCCCTCCTTGCTACATGGGGGGGGTGTCATTTAAAAAAAAAAAATCTCATTTGAGGTGGGAAATTCAAAAGTAGAGAACTGACCCTTTCATTACTACAGTAATAACCCAAACCTGAGGGCCAAGTGAGTAGAATACATTTGTTGAAAGGAACAATAAATGCCAGGAAAGCAGCAGAAATCCAAATTTCAAAATATCATCCCATCACATACCTCTTGAACATCTCTCATATTCAGTTCAGCTGTTTTTGCATCATTTACAGTTTTCTGTGTCTCTTACCTGGATTGCTACAATAAAAAAAAAAAAAACTTCCTGATTATGGTTTTCTATAAGCTTTCTGAAGAAACTATTATTAATTTTTATAAAGACAAGGTCTCACAATGTTGCCCAGGCTGGTCTTGAACCCCTGGGTTCAAGCAATCTTTCCATCTTGGCCTCCCAAAGTGCTCGGATTACAGGCATGAGCCACTGCACCTGGTCTTCCATAAACCTTTTTTTTTTTTTTTTTCTTTTTTTTTTTTAAGACGGAGTCTCACTCTGTCACCCAGGCTAGAGAGCGGTGGTGTGACTTCGGCTCACTGCGATCTCTGCCTCCTGGGTTAAAGTGATTCTCATGTCTCAGTCTCCTGAGTAGCTGGAATTATAGGCAAGTGCCACCATGCCTGGCAAATTTTTGTACTTTTAGTAGACAGGGTTCCATCATGTTGGCCAGGCTGGTCTCAAACTCCTGACCTCAAGTGATTCGTCCACCTCGGCCTCCCAAAGTGCTGGGATTATATGCGTGAGCCACCACGCCTGGCCCCATAAGCATTCTTGATACTGTAGCCAGAATGTTTTACTGTCTCTAAAATGTGCATCCAGTCATGCTATGTCTCCTCCTCAAAGGCTTCAGTGGCTTTCCACTGCCTTTGGAAAAAGTCAGAAGTGCTGAGGACATGAAACAAAGTCCATAGTCTGGACTCTGTATGACGTGTTTTCTCTGATTCCCCAAGCTCAGCTAGACTGTATGTCAGGACTGTGAATTCAAATGTGTGGCTTGCTTTCCTCCATCACTCCAATCTTCAAAGTGAACATCTATTCATCTTTCACACTTAGTTCCAATGTTACCTTCTCAGTGATACTGGCTAATTCTCTCCTGTGTATATTCCTTTCATAACAGCATTGATGTCTGATTGTTTCTTGGTTAACATGTATGCTTCCCTCATTAGATTATAAGCTTCTTGAGGCCAGGACTGTGTCTTCCCATCTTTGCATTCCAGTGCCTGGCATTGTACCTAGTGACATTGTAGGTATTCACAAGATGTTTGACTGAATAGCCAACTGGCAGAGGATGCTTTCAGAAGCAAAGCCACCAATCGGGAGACAAAAGGCTCTTGACATAAGAGAGAGAAATGTCTGGATATACTGGGGTTCAAACATTTCCCTATTCCTTCTTTCCTTTTTAATCCTACCTTTTACTTTCCCACTTTGAAGGCTACAAAGCACAGGACTTTGGGTTTTAAACTTGGTGATCCCCAAGCATCTCCAGATGGTGACACCATACAATAGTTGAAAGATCAAGTCACTGAGCAAAGGTTAAAATTTACATGTGGTGGCCGGGTGTGGTGGCTCACGCCTGTAATCCCAGCACTTTGGGAGGCCAAGGCGGGTGGATCACTTGAGGTCAGGAGTTCAAGACCAGCCTGGCCAACATGGCGAAACCCCATCTCTACTAAATATACAAAAATAAGCTGGGTATGGCGGTGCGCACCTGTAATCCCAGCTACTCGGGGGGCTGAGGCAAGAGAATCCTTTGAACCTGGGAGGCAGAGGTTGCGGTGAGCTGAGATTTCGCCACTGCACTCCAGCTCGGGCAACAGAGCCAGACTCTATCTCAAAAAAAACAAAAAACAAAAAACTAAAAACAAAAAAAAACAGAAAAAAAAAATTACATGTGGCGTCTTCTCTTTCCTAAGGCAGTAAACATGTACAGTCATTTAACACATTTATTGTGCAATTATTATGTCCAAAGTATGTTGCTAGATATTGTTTGAGTATAATTTGGAAAGATTTTCATCAAAGCTAGTAAAACTTATTTTTGAGTTTTAGTTTTCAGGAACATTTGTTCATCTGCAGTTCATTCTCCCCAGTGAGAGAAGACATTAGAAGCACTGCAAGACATTTGGTGACTGGGTACTAATTATTCCTGAATATTTCTAACATTTAACAAGTAGCCTCAAGGTGGAGAAGAAGTGGGTAGGATGAAAATGAAAAGAAAAAATATTGAAATGTTTAAATAAATCATATATAGCCGTAAAATGAAATAATACTCTGAAGGAGTTAGGAGGAATAAGGTTGATCTGTATGTATCAACTTGGACAGATCGTCTAATAAGATTAAGTTAAAAAAGGCAAATTGTAGAATAAAACATACCATATAAAATTTATGACTCTTTGCCCTCCAAAACTACATGTTTCTATAAGTACATACATATTGTATACAAATGCATATAAAATGCTGAAAGGATAGACATTAAAGAGCTTATAGTAACAGTTTTTAGGGATAGAACTGAGAGGTCAAGGATGACTTTTGCTTTACCTGTATTATTAAAAACAATTACAAAAAGAAAGTATACACGAACCACTTACATAATTAAAATTAAACTTGTTTCTCCTAAAAAAAAAAAAAGGTAGGGTGAAATTCGAAGACATAATACTATTGTGAAATGGAAAACCATTCGATCCTTCTCGTTAAGTGACATTCGATCCTTCTCGTTAAGTGATAGATTGATAAATATTGAACACTGATAAACTTTTGTACCTGCCTTCTTAAAAAATACCCACAGGTCAGTTCAGGCATGATGGAGAAAGGTGCAGAGGAGGCAGAGGACCTGTTTTATTCCTGGTTCTGCCTCTTGTTTGGCCGATCACTTTATCTTGCTGAACCTCAGACTCCCCATCTATAAAATGGGGATAGCAATTTAACACTGAGGTCATGAAATTGTATGAAAACTGTTGTGAGACGGAGTAGTTGGCCATGCACCATAGACTATGTAGTTCTATGCTTTATACTATTATGTATAATGCTGAGATTTTAATGCATAGATTGTAATTATAAAATAAAGGCTCTGCTACAGGAGACCACTATTAATCACTAAGTAGAAAAATATAAACAAAAGTTGTTTAAAAGTTAGACTTTATTAGAAAATTTGCAAGTGATCTGCAAATTTTGTGGGTTATTTGGAGCCAATGTTGAGTACTGATCATTCCTTTTTTCTTCCTGGACCGTCGAACATGCTCAGTTTGTTGACCAAGTAGTATAAGTCACGTCTACTCAAGAAATTCAAACTCATTTTAATTGTAATTTAAAGTCGAAATAAAAATCAAATACCATACAGTCGTCTAAAACCAAATACAGAGTATAATTTGAGAGCACTTCTATCAGAGATAATTTGTATGCAGTTATGTTTATGAGTCAATATGAAAAAAAGAGTCGGGACCATTTAAGATAACAGAAATATTAACTCTCTAAACTTTCTATAGCAATGCGAACACAAAGTTACATGGTCCTTGTCATGTATTCAGTATCAAAACAATACATGTAAAAAGAAACACAATACACACAAGCCTCTAAAACTTGGAGAGAGGCAAATAAGCCACAGAAAGAAAGTGGTGTTGGTTAACTTCTTCTTGGCTACATACACCACCCCATCCCTTAAAAATGACAACATCAAAGCCCCATATATTAACAGAAGGAATGGGATGTCACACTTAAGCAGTAAGTCATTCAATATAAATTATTTTCATAAACAAACATTTGAGACTAGGTTTACAGAAGACAGAAGTTATCTTATGTAGACCCTATTTCTGTATTTTGTTTCAGTGACAGAGCATTGAGAAAGCCCTGATTTACACTGAGAAATGGTACCAGTTCTTTTAACAGCTCACCTTGAAATACCAGGAAGCTCTTCAATTTACCAGAGATGGCCTTATTCTGGCATCTGCACAAAAAAACAGTTAACCTGGCACTGATGTTTGCTGGATTTCAAAGTTTTAAAATGTTAGAAACACCATATTTGAGTTTGTTAGTTTTTAACTCATGTTAAAATATATTTCAAAACCAAGTATTAATGAAGGATCTCAACAGAACACAGTTTAAATACCATCACCTCGAGACACAAAGTTGATTTGCTGATGTTTCTGTGTGAAATCTGGCTTTCTGAAACTCCACTCAAGCTCCCGTGAGCTCCCACTCTTCTGGTTGTCCACCCATCCCTCTTGGCCATTCCTTTCACAAGCTCTTGTCCTGCATCTGGCCCAAGGTGACATTTTCACCCTGCATTCTCTCCATTTCTTATGCCCTCAATTACCACGACATAAAGTGACAACTCCCAAATATTTATCTCCAGCTCATAGTTATCTCTCAAGCTCCATCTAGACCCACAGTTCCACTTGGATATTCGATAGGCATGTAAAATGCAGAACAGAACTCACAAAACTGAGTTTCTGCCCTCCTGAATTCACTCTCTGGGGAAATGAGATTATTCATCTGGTTGTCCACGAGATCTAGAAGCATCCTACATTCCTCTTTTCCTTGCCACCTAAATTAGTCAAGAAGTCCTACTGGTTCTACCGCCTATAGACTCTGTGAATCCATTCCCACCGCTACTGCCATAACACAGCCTCTCAACAGGGACTGTGATTTACATAGCTGCCTGACTTATAAAACATATTATTTTTTATAATTTTTTTCTTTTTTTTTTTTTTTTTAAGATGGAGTCTCACTCTGCCGCCCAGGCTGGAGTGAGGTGGCATGATCTTGGCTTGCTGCAACCTCTGCCTCCCGGGTTCAAGTGATCCTCCTGCTTCAGTCTCCAGAGTAGCTGAGATTACAGGGGCCCACCACCACGCCCTAATAATTTTTGTATTTTTCAGTAGAGATGGGGTTTCACCATGTTGGCCAGGCTGGTCTCGAACTCCTGACCTCAAGTGATCGCCCACCTCGGCCTCCCAAAGTGCTGCAATTATGGGCGTGAGCCACTGTGCCCGGCCTATTTTTTATAATTTTTAATTTTTGTAGATACATAATAGCTATATAAAATATATTTCTGATTATATCATTTCTTTGCAAAAAAAAAAAAAATCCTCACTATTTCTCCATTACCTTCAGCATGAAATGGAAATCTTTAAAATGACTTACAAAGTTCTTCCTGCTCTCGCCTTTGGCTAGAGCATCTCCATCTTTTGCCATGACCTTCCCTAACATCCTATGCTTCAGCTGTACTGATCCATTCTAACTTTCCATATGTCCCAATATTTTCGTCACTCTTCTGAGCCTTTGCACAGCACACTCTGCAATTCTCTTTTACCTCTTCTTCAACTAGCCAGCTCCTGCTCCTCCACCAAGCCTCAAGCCGATGTCACCTCCTCTGGGAAAGACTTCCCAAGCTCTCTTCCCTCTGGACTGCCCTGTGCTAGTGTTCTCCTTTGTCATATAACTTGTGCACTGCAAAGTAACTGTGTTCTGCAATGAACTGCGAGCTTCTCTCTGTAGCTTGTATTCCAAAATGGGGCCTGCGGCAAAGTAGGTGCTTAATAAATGTTTTAGGAAAGAAATGATAAAAGGCATGACTCAGGGGCCAATTAATTACACGCAGGTCTATTAACCATTCTATTAACCAGACACTAACCCCAAGACTGATTTCCTAGCGAGCTATCACCTTGTTCTACAACTGTTTTAGGTTTACCTAATTCAAACCCAATCCTTTTGCAGTTCCTCAAAAAGTTAAACATAGAATTCTCATATAATCCAGCAATTCCTCCCCTACATATATAGCCACAAGAATGCTAGAAAGCAAGAACTCAGATAAATTGTACACAAATGTTCATAACAGCAACAATCACAAGAACCATACAGTGGAATTGACCCAAGTATCCATCAACGGATGAATTAAGAATCATATATCCACACAACGGAAAATTATTCAGCCTTGAAAAGTAATGAAATTCTGATACATGCCACAACATGGATGGATCTTGAAAGTATTATGCTAAGTGAAACAAGCCAGACACAAAGAAAACAAATATTATACGATTCCACTTACATGAGGTACCTAGAATAAGCCAACTTATAGAGGGATAAAGTAGAACAGAGGTTGCCACAGGCTGCAGGGGCAGGTGGGGAGGGTGGAGAGGGTAGATGAAATAGGGAGCTATTATTAAGTGGGTACAGAGTTTCTGTTTGGGATGATGAAAAGTTCTGGAAAGGGATACATGGTGATGGTTACACAATGTTGTGAATGTGCTTAATGTCACTGAATCATACACTTAAAAAATTGTGAGAACGGCAAATTTTGTTATGCACATTTTATTACAATAAGAAAGGTTAACAATTCAACACTTGAGGCTGGGCACAGTGGCTCACTCACCCCTGTAATCCTAGCACTTTGGGAGGCTGAGGTGGGTGGATCACCTGAGGTCAAGAGTTCAAGACCAGCCTGGCTAACATGGTAAAACCCCATCTCTACTAAAAAGACAAAAAATAGCCAGGTGTGGTGGCGTGCACCTGTAATCCCAGCTACTCAGGAGGCTGAGGCACGAGAATCGCTTGAACTTGGGTGGCAGAGGTTGCAGCGAGCTGACATCGTGCCACTGCACTCCAGCCTGGGAGACAAGGGCAAAACTCTTAAGTCTCAACAACAACAACAACAACAACAAAAACCACGAAGTGTTTTCACCCTGATCTTTGTTACCATCTGTCTGAAGATCCTAGAGCCATGAGTTACTTCTGCAACTGATCTAATAGTTTGATCAAACTAGAAAGACATTAAGTTCTGGGCCGGGCACGGTGGCTCACACCTCAGCACTTTGGGATGCCGAGGCAGGCGGATCACGTGGTCAGGAGATCGAGACCATCCTGGCTAACAGGGTGAAACCCTGTCTCTACTAAAAATACAAAAAATTAGCCAGGCGTGGTGGCAGGCACTTGTATTCCCAGCTACTCGGGAGGCTGAGGCAGGAGAATAGTGTGAACCCAGGAGGCGGAACTTGCAGTGAGCCAAGATGGCGCCACTGCACTCCAGCCTGGAGGATAGAGCAAGACTCCGCCTCAAAAAGAAAGAAAGAAAGACATTAAGTTCTGGCAGAACCAGAATTGACCACAAAGTCACCCAGTACTAACAGCAAAACCCATTCCTGTTGAACTACTATATAGTGTTGGGGGATGAGTTTTACAGGTTTACAACTCATTTCATTAAAAACTTAAGAGATTAGCTGCTTTCCCAAGGCCGAATAGTTTGCTACTTAAATTTTATAGATTAAAATTATGCACATAAAGAATTACTTACTTTCATTGGATTATTGGAAGTTTGTAAGTTTTAAAAAAAATTGAGTCCAAAACATATTGCATAAATGACACCTGCAAAGAAAGTATAATTTATAACTTCATAAGAAGTACTGTAAACACCAAGGAAGGCTGAAGATGTTCAGAAGAGCAGATATGAAATATTTAGTTAACAAGTGCCCTAACAGAGATACTCTAGAAAGGCAAGGCAGAAAAGCCAAAAAAACTACCACAAATATAAGCAATACCTCCACCTTTTCACCAGTGTGCTGGATAACCCCAACACTGATTTGCTAGTGAGCTACCATGTTGTTCTACAACTCTTAGTCCAGTAACCATGGGAACAGCAGGTAGAATCATCTGAGCCTCTCCCCTTCCTTAACTCCCTCCCCTCCCACAGGAATACCCCTGGAAATGCCACTGTCCATAGAAATAAAATGTCATTAGTACAGTGCCTATCACATAGCAGATGTTTAATACATACTTCTTGATGTTCCATTTCAAACTGAAGTCATAGGGAAAACATTCACTTCAACCACATTTACTTTCTAGTCATGCTTCCTGAGATAGTCATTCTTTATACATTAAGGTAGAATAATCAAGTCATATCCACAAGACATATAGAGTGACTGACAATATATCTGTGTATATAGTAATGTAGTTATAATACACAGATAACGAGAAAAACCATGAATGTTGATAAAAAAACACAAAAGACATTTTTCTGTGCTACAGAAATGGCCTTATATTTGCATTTATTAGGCACCCATTATCTTCACTTCATGTTGTTAGAAGAAAACAGAGCAATATTTCTATCCCTGGGTATATTTGATATGAAAACAACTGACAAAAGTAGGTCAGGGCCGGGCATGGCCTGTAATCCCAGCACTTTGGGAGGCCGAGGCGGGTGGATCACTTGAGGTCAGGAGTTTGAGAGTGGCCTAGGCAACATGGTGAAACCCCGACTCTAATTAAAATGCAAAAATTGGCCAGGCGTGGTGGCAGGCGCCTGTAGTCCCAGCTACTCGGGAGGCTGAGGCAGAATTGCTTGAACCTGGGAGACAGAGGTTGCAGTGAGCTGAGATCGCACCACTGCACTCCAACCTGGGCAACAGAGTGAGTGAGACTCCATCTAAAAAAAAAAAAAAAAAAAAAAAAAAAAAGGTAGGTCAGAACCCCACAAAATGGTGAGTTCTGAATGTCACGTGTCTTATATGGGGTTACAAATCCTGACAAGACACGTGACAGGGTTTTCTGAAAGTCTCTGAAACTCATTAGTGCCATCTCGGTCTGTTTGGTTAAAAGCAGCAGCAAGGTAGGAGATAGTTGGTCTTTGTCTCTGGCTATCCTAGTATGTCTTAGATAAAAACTGAAGGCAGCACGTTCCTGTTCTTTTTTCTGCATCTGCTTTCACAAAATACATCCTCTTCCCACCCAGATATAATCTTGGTGTTTTCTAGAATGTGTCCTTTAACCTACACTTGATCTTAGCCAAAAGGCCGACGAGCGGTGTGTCCTTTAACCTAAAGGAGAGGTCCTTACAGAGATCAGAGACTTGACAAGAAGTCGACTAGGAGTTTGTGGCCTTCTGTCTATTCTAGTCCAGACGCAATTTCTCCTTAGTTCATGTTTTTAGTAAAAATAACTTAATTTTTTTTTTTTTTCTATTTAGTGTACTAAGCGGAAACCACTAGGCTGTGTACTGCTGATTGAGTTTTTGAGTTTTCTGGGACATGATTTTTAGCTGTTGTACTAGGTAATATATAAACAAAAAATGCTAAGTACCCACTACTTTAATTCAGTAACTTTGCTTGTATTTGCATGACATCTATATATCAGTTTCTCATGAAGAAAAACTATCATAAAAATTTTAACGTAAAGTTTAACATGAATATTAGGAAAAATACACTTTCGCAATTTGGAGTAAGGTGAATTACACATCCTTTCCTTTTCCAGTAATTTCTAAATTTAGAAATTGAGAAATTTTCTAAAAGTGTCAATCTCAACTACTTCTTACCCAAAAGGTTTCTTCAAGATTTTGTATAAATTAATTTACTTCATGCTATACATTTAGAAGGCAAAAATTCAATGAAAACCATTTCATGACTTCAAGCACAGAATTTCAGGATGTCAAAATCATTTGATATCAAATCAATGCAATGATTAAAACGACAATAATAATCCACTGCCATCAAACAAACTTTTCGCCAACCTGCCTCCCATTCCACTACTGACAAAATCAGGACCACAAGGAGATAAGTGACTGAAGTGTATATACTTCAGAGTTAAATAAAAACATGGGAGACTGTAGCCCACATGTTAAAGAATACATTTAATTTTAACAGGGCAAAGAAACTAGTTTTTAAAGGTAGTGGTGGTGGTGGCTTAATTTTGAGTGTTCCTTTTATTTCCACCTGAAAAAAAAAAGTGAGTTTTTCCTCTAACTGCTTCCCAACAGTTCAATGACAGCAGAACATCAAATCTATGATGGTACTGGAGATCTTCTACAGAGACAAGGAGAGATGCAACTTCGTGAGCATGTTTTAGTCTGCAGAAAGAAAGTGGAAAAGAGAAAGACAGACAGAGAGAGGAGAACAAAAACTAATTTTCCAGGCAGGGGAATACTTATAAAACCTTTTATGTCAAAGTTAGGATTTCACAACATAACACACTAATGCAAAATCCAGTAGCACCTGAAAGATTTAAGTAAATGCTGTCATCATTTAAATGCTTTTAAATATCTGTAAAAGACTGGAGGAAAAAAAGATAAAGTACATTCTCCAGAGAACAAATGTATTTCAAAATAAAAACTGTATTTTTGCTTTTCTTTTTTTTCAATTTTTGTTTTTGTACAAGATTCGAGAGTTATCACATATTAACTTATACACAACGGGATCAACCTCCTCCTCCAGGTCGCTTCAAGTCCACATGTTCAGGCTACAGTCCCCAACATTATTTTCTGAGAAATATATTACAACAGTTTGATTTCAATACAGATACAGCATATAATACTTGTCTCTGGGAAAAATCAAATTTTAATATGCAAATGTTTATATAATACAGAAATGGAAAAAGCTACAGTAGGCACACAACCTAATTATGACTTGTGGATGATGATTTCTACATACTCTCCTACTGTAAATGAATAGTTAAAAGTCTTAAGAAGATTTTATATATATGTGCACTTGTGTCCACCTTATCCCATATACTGTACATGTCTATTGACAATCTGGGAATTTAAAGGTGCAGCCCTCAAGAGATTGTTAAATCATTAAAAAAGGAAACAATTAGGCTCTATTGGACAAGAAAAACACTCACAAAATTTCCAATTTTAAATTTCATATCAGTAGGAAAGTATTAAAAATAATTTTCTGTATATACATATGGGTATATGTATATATTGAATTACACATATGTCCCACATTATCAATACAATTCAAATGGAGACATTTTGGTGAGTTTTTTCATTAAATGATCACTATGTCAAAATTTAAAAATATTTTACTACATCATTAAAATAATTCACTTGCCATTTCAACAGCTTACACTGGTTTTTAATTTTTTTAACTCTTCATAACTAAACTCCCTGATCCCCAGTGTTAAATCCCCTATTTAAATTAAAACTTGGTGCTCTTTGTTACTCAGAAACTGATGGATAAAATCACATTTACTTCAAAATTCCATCAATCAAATACATTTTGTTACCTGATTTATCAGAGAAATATCTCAGCTCTGAGCATGTGTATCTAAATTATTCTCCCTATAATAAATAGGAGAGGAAAATATCCTAAAAGAGATGGAGATAACGTACATGATGTTACAGCACATATAATACATGATGATTGTTTGTTATAAATTTTCCAGACACCTGAAAACTCACTTTAGAAACTAACTTCAGAAACAAACCATTTATTTTTCACTCTAATGTAAATTAATATGTATGTATTTACGTACATACACATACATAAAAAACAAAATTGTCTAGTATTGAGTAGCCGTTTATGAGTGAAAAAATGGTTACAAATTGGTTAATTAGCTTAATTTTGTACTTAACAATTCGATCATTTTGGGGTACAAACAAGAAGTCAGTGCATTTATAGACTCCATAGAGTCAGATACTCAAGCATACACTTTAAAAAAGAACCCTCCTCAACATCACAGGCATTGTACAGCAAGAATATATGTACTCTGATGCAATTCCTACTTTATAAGCAGACTAGACAGCACTTGGCTTACTTTTAAAATAGCTTCATAAAAGAAATATATCATATAAAGAAATGCATGTTTGCTAAAAGTCTTTTAAAATTACATCAAAACAACATTAAAACCTGTTCACTGAGAAGAGCCTATTGAATTTAATTCCTGTTTTGAAATACCTAGTTAACAGTTCAGAATATTGCCTTGTGAGGTTTGAATCAAGATGTGATTGATGTGTAGAGCCAGATAGAGTACACAACTCCATCTCTATCTGCCACGATCACAATTTAGATAGAGTCCTCTGATCAGCTGTTTGATGTAAATGGATCCCCTTTAAAATAGCTATACACCTTAAAATTATCTATAATAAACAGTTCCCCAATAACCATTATTATTCGTAAATTGAAATGCATTGATCATTCAGAAAAGATTTCTTGCAAAATATATAAATAAATGTAACTGCATATTCTGTAAATATACTTAACATTGCTAGACCAGACCGTCAATGACGGGCTGCTGTATTTCAGTACTGTGTGTCAAATTTATTAGAAATTTAAAAAGAAAAATTTCTGAGGGACTCAGCTGCCTTCGTTAGTTGGCTTTAAAATGTGTAATAAAATGGGAGACAGTATCTTCTCATAAATACATGGAATCGATATGGAAAAGTAAACTATACAACAGACAAGATTAGAGAACATCAGAGTGTACCAGAGTAGTCACCAGAGTGAAATATCTTCCAGCACAAAAAAGGGAAGAACTCTATACACCCAGTTATAGTATATTTCAATTAAAGATACAGCTCTCTCTCACTCCTGGCAAGAATTAATTGGTAATGGCACTGCTTCTCAGCAGTGCAAAAATATCCTGAGAAATTATTCAGATTACAACAAAAGACAGGCTTTCATCACTAAGTTTTTGCACAAAACACAGCTCTAGATATCGTAAATAAATTAATTTAAAAAGCAGATAATCTTCACTGTGTTGAACACAAAAAGGGGATGTGACCCAGACATTGTTAATTCTCCCATTGGCTAATATCAGGAAAAAAGATTGCATTAAGTGTCTATTTATAACTTTCTAGTTAACTATGGCCAATAATATACATGGAGGTAATTTGTAGTTCAAGTTTTTCATCTCTTTTTTCCCCAACTAGCTACAAGCTGGATTCTAAAATTTACAGTGAAATATACAATTCCAATTTTCAAAAGATCCTCCTCCTGGAGGAGTGATATTCAAATTTTTTTTTTTTTTTTTTTTTTTTTGTGTGTGTGTGTGTGCAATCTTGATGCAGAGCCTAAACAGTCCTATGAAGAGAGACAGTGTATCTTTTAATTAATTGGCACTGAAATTTCACTTTCCTTAGCTGCATTCTAGTAGCTTGGCCAAGTTATCTCGTAATTCTGTTAGTTCAAATATTTTTCCATCCAGAATTTCTAAGAGTGTCTTCAGGTTATTGCGAAAAGCTTCTTGTTCATTCTGACTTTTCTCCAGACGTTGCTCTAAGTCAGACAGTTGTCCCTCCAGGTCTTTGTTCCGAATTTCTACTTCCTTCAGAAACAAAAGTGTAACATGTATATATGTCAATCCATCACTCAGAAAACAATACAACTCTCTGTTATTACCAATATTGTGGTAATCAATGCAGTTTGACAGTCAGGATGAGCTTCAGAATCTTAATTTAGAACAATTTAAGGAGATTTTAGACTTGGCCATCCCAGAGAGCAATACAGTTTTAATGACCGGCTTGGTTATCAATCAATCTAACTACTCAACAAAAATCTACTGACTCATTACTTTGTCCCAGGCAACACTCTAGGTACTTCAAATACCAAAACGGACTTGAAGACCTATTTATGGATCACTTAGATATTATTTTTATTGCTGTCCACCTATTTCTCCTAACGCATAATTATTAGCAAACACAGGTGAAAGCAGGCAGAGAGAGAGAGAGAAATTAACTTTTTCTGTTTACTGGCAACTCTAGAGAAAGATTTAGACAAGAAATTAACTCTCTAAAATGTGATTTTAGGATCCTCTGAATATGTAAATTATTCTTTTCTTTGCCTCAATATCAAATAAATGTATATGTAGAGAGTATCACTCAGCTGCTAGAAACTGTAGTGAAGATACATAATAACCATACATAATAGAGAATTATAAGTTAACAGTTCCAATATATTACAAGCCAAGGAAAAAAAAAATGATAAAAGGAAATCAAATGTTCATGACAACAAAAAAAAAACACTAAACAATTTTTTTTTTGACAGAATAAACTCTGGTACACTTAAAAATTATTCAGAAGTTATTACTGATTTTGTTTTTGTTGTTGTTGATTTTTGAGATGCAGTCTCACTCTGTCCCCCAGGATGGAGTGCAATGGTGCAATCTTGGCTCACTGCAACCTCCACCTCCTGGGTTCAAGCCATTCTCCTGCCTCAGCCTCCAGAGTAGCTGGGATTACAGGCATGCGCCACCACGCCTGGCTAATTTTTGTATTTTTAGTAGAGACGGGGTTTTACCATGTTAGCCGGGCCAGTCTTGAACTCTTGACCTCCAGTGATTCACCTGCCTCGGCCTCCAAAAGTTCTAGGATTACAGGCGTGAGCCACCACGCCCGGCCTATTATTGCCTTTAAAATGTCTCTAAATGTGACAAATATAATAAAGTGAGTCTAAAAAAAAAAATGACATAAATCAAGCTAATGATTTCATTTTGGTTAAAAAATCAGATTGAGAAAAATGGGAGAAAGCCAACTATTACACTTTAAATAAGCAATTCAGATAAGCAATGAATTGAAAGTTATATATCCTTTCTGGAAAGCTCACTTTTACGTTTGAGAGAAACTAAGTGACTGATACAAATTACATTAAGACATATAAAGTACATGGGACAGTGAAAATATCTTGATGTTAGTTACACAACATGATAGTCTCAGAAAATAAGATGTTTCAAAATGTTAATACATCATTTAAATGTTAATTTCTAAAGGAATTCAATCAAGTCTAAAGGACAGTGGAAATTAAAAAAAATAGATCACTGAAAGACAATCTGGTAAATGTTAAATGAAAAGAACAGAATATAGAGTAGCTCACTGAAAGTGGTAAAAATTTGTAGGCATGAGGACAAACACTAGGAATTAATGTAGAAATAGGAAATAAAAAATAGCTCTGGTGTTGAACTTATGGACACTTTTTCCCAAAAATTTTTCTCCCAAGTTGGATAAAGAATGAAAAAAAAATTAAAAATTAAAATTTTCTCACAATGTAAAAATTAAACTTTTGAGAAAAATAATCAGGGCAGGGCTCACGCCTGTAATCCCAGAACTCTGGGAGGCTGAATCACCTGAGGTCAGGAGGGCGAGACCAGTTTGGCCAACATGGCGAATCCCTTCGTCTCTACTAAAAATATAAAAATTAGCCAGGCGTGGTGGCATATGCCTGTAATCTCAGCTACTCGGGAGGCTGAGGCAGGAGAATGGCTCGAACCTGGAGGCGGAGGTTGTGGTGAGCCGAAATTACATCACTGCACTTCAGCCTGGGGTAACAAAGTAAGACTCTGTCTCCAAAAAAAAAAATTGGAAATTGGCTCAAATACATTTAAAAAGTAATAACTCTGAGTTATCTTTGTCAGTGGTTTGACAAGGCTCAAGCAAGGATGCTACAGATGAGTTGCAAGAGCCTGGGAAAATACAAGAAAGGAATCAAGCAGCTATAATGATTTTTAAAGGAAGAATTTAAGGAATTGAATCTCAAACTATTGACTGTTAGATGTTAGCCAGGTATGTTTCTAATCTCTTGACTTTGGATAATCTGCAAGGTCAAGATAAGTAAATTGAGAAGAGAATCTGAAACTAATAAAATATTTATAAATTCAGAAGCCAAACACATGGAGGTTTTAACTATGAGGAAGGAAACAGATCCTGAGATCAAATATAAAAATTCCACTCATGACTGCACAGCATGCTCTCTTGCCTGCTTAAACAATAAGCTTAAGGGTAGAATGTTTCCAACTATAAAAATAGACCAAATGTCACTCACTAGCAGACACCCACTTCACCAGGCACCACCCAGCTTGCCCTCTAAAGCCCTCCTAAAAATGAAAGGCTCCCTTGTTTCCTTGCCAATCAATGACACAGCCAAACATTTTCAATGGAAGCAAGCAAAACACAAAATTCCCTCAGCTAATAAAATTGTGTTATTCTCTCTAGAATGAATCTCCTACTCTAAGCATCTCTTTGTTTGCAGGAATTTTACAAGTTAGATAACAAAAGGGACCTAATACACTGCTTGATGGTGCTAGTCTATTTTTAGGCAAAGAGACTATGTTCCTAGAGCAAGAATAGACAACTTAGAGCACAGGGGCCAAGATGTAACAGAAGCCATAGTGAGTGGCACTTCTCAGGTGTCTACCTTTTATCTATCTATCTATCTATCTATCTATCTATCTATCTATCTATCTATCTATCTATCTATCTATCTATCAATCACAGAGAGAGAGAATTTACAGCACCTTTTGCTCATATTTTCCAACCAACCTTTCCCTTCTTGCCCTTCTATTTGTTATTTTTTTGTAGAGACGGGGTCTCACTATGTTGCCTAGGCTGTTCTCAAACTCCTGGGCTCAAGTGATCCTCCTGCCTCGGCCTCCCAAAGTGCTGGGACTACAGACGTGAACCACTATGCCCAGCCTTGCCTTTTATTCTCCATCCAAACTCATTCTTCTGCTCACTATCATTTTGGCTCTGTTATTTCTCTCTTTTCCTTTACTGATGTAAGGCACACACCAGGAGCAACTAGAGAGAGGCATAGTTCGGCCCTGATAAAGCGCATTAGACCAGAATCATCAACTCCCTTCTGAGTTTCTTAAAAGGTGGGAGAGGATTCAAGATGGCTGACTAGAAGCAATTTGTACTTGCCTTCTCTACTAAGAAGAACCGAAACAGTGACTAATCATACTACAAATGGATTATCCAAGAGAGGGCACTGGAATTCAACAGAAAAACTGACAAGAAATACCTAAAGCAAGGAAGGAGAAGGAAGTCGGCTTGGCCAGGATTGGTGGGGAGCTGAGATTCCCCAATATGCATAAAGGGTAAGAGAACCTCGGTGGTCCGTATTTCCACCATGAATCCTGCAATCCTAACCATGGGAAAGTCTCTTGGCTCTCCAGGCACTGGAAACTAACACTGCTGGGAGATTGTGTGACAGCACTGTTCTCGGGAGAGCGCTAGCGCTGGGTGCCACACAACCCCTGAGACCTAAGCTGCAGCAAGGCACCATTTTAGAGCCCACCTCCAATAAACTGTGGTGTCCTAGAGCCCAGCAGTGCTGTGGCTAAGGCTCAACAGAAACATGGGCTGTTACACCCAGTGCTTAGGTGCAAGTGACTGCGGGCTACTGCACCGAGGCTAAGTGCCATCAAAGCACAGGCTACCACCGTCAGGACTGAGGGACAAGTGGCGTGCACACTTCCCTCCCATCAGCCAAGGCTGCTAACAATGAAGGTGGCACTGTCCTCCTGAGCAGCAGGGCAACAATGTAAGCATTCCTGGGGATTGCCCTGCCCCTACCTACCATGGCTGGCACCTGCACATACCATCAGGAGGCCTGAAAACTAGCCTAATTGGCCTGACCTTGATCCCCTCCATGTAACAGCATACAATCGGGGGGTAGGGGAAGTGAAGGGATTGCCCAGCCCAGTCCACCAATGTTGGCACCTGAACACTCCTCCCAGGGGAATGAGGTTGGGCTTACCTTCCCGGCTGCTACCACCACAGCTGGCACCTACCTGCACATGCCACCTGCAGGCCTGGAGACTGGCCTGTCCAGCCCTTTGCAGCCACTGCCAACACCAGCATGCACTGCACGAGACACAGAGGATTGTCCCACAACTGCCATCGCCCATTCTACACCAGTTGCCCAGGGGTCAGAGAACCCACCCACCCTTGCACTGCTACCACTACTGGCTTCCAAGACACCAGGAGACCCCAAAATCAGCTTGCCTGGAACTGCTAACACTGGTGCAAGCATATACCACCCTGGAGCCTAAGGACAGGCACACTTGGCCCACTGCTGCCACCATCAGGGTCCAAAGACTGGCCCACTTGGTGTCCTAGTCCCCAGCAAAATTTCACCACAGCCTCCACTAATAACTGCACCCTAAGCCACTAAGAAAATCACAGGTACTATTGATGCTATTTACAGCCAAATAAATCATACAGAGACCATGCTACTGAACACACTCAGAATAAAAGCCAAAGTGCCCTGTGCATCCAATACCATAGATACATCTATAGGAAAGAATATTCTCCTATGAAAGCAAATTTTAAAAGCTGGCAGAAGTGACTGTTACACCAGATATGTAGATATGAATGTAAGAATACATCAAACATGAGAAACACCTTCCAAGGAAAAGAATAATTTTCCAGCAACACATCCCAATCAAAACAAAATTCATTAAGTCCCCCCAAAATAATTCAAATTATTGATTCTAAAGAAGCTTAGTGAGATACAAGAAAATTCTAAAAAACATACAAAGAGGCTGGGTGCAGTGGCTCACGTCTGTAATCCCAGAACTTTGGGAGGCTCAGGCAGGCAGATTGCTTGAGGTTAGAAGTTTGAGACCAGCATGGTCAACATGGTGAAACCCTGTCTCTCCTAAAAATACAAAAATTTAGCTGGCCATGATGGTATGCGCCTGTAATCCCAGCTACTCTGAAGACTGAGGCAGGAGAATCACATGAACCTGGGAGGCGGAGGTTGCAATAAGCCGAGATCGTGCCACTGCGCTCCAGACTGGGCCACAAAGCAAAACTCCACCTCCAAAAAAAAAAAAGTACAAAGAAATCTGAAAAATAATTCAGACTATGAATGAGACATTCACTAAAGAGATACACACTATAACAGAAATTCTGGAAATGAAGAATTCATTGAATAAAATAAAAAATACATTCAAAAGATTCAACAATAGGCCAGATCAAACAGAAAAAATAATTTCAGAACTCAAAGACAAGTCTTTTGAAATAATATAGACAAAAATAAAGAAAAAGTAATAAAAAAGAATAAGCAAAGCCTTTGTGACATACGGGACACCATAAAGTGGCCATAAAATATGCAAATTATCAGGGTTCTAGGAGGCAAACAGAGAGCAAAAGAGTAGAAAAATCTAGTTAATGAAATACCAGATGAAAATGCCCCAAATCTACCAAGATATTTAGACATCCAGATACAGGAAGCTCTGACATCCCCAAACAGATAAAATGAAAGAAGGTCTTGTCCACGGCACATTACAGTCAAAATGTCTAAAGTCAAAATTCTAAAAATAGCAAGAGATAAGCATCTTGTCACCTAAAAAGGACCCCCTTCAGACCAACAGGGCATTTCTCAGCAGAAACCTCACAGGCCAGGAAAGAATGGGGTGATATATTCATAGTGTTGAAAGAAAAAAACAAAAAACAAAACTGCTAGCCAAGCATACTACATCCAGCAAAATTATCCTTTGTAAATGAAGGAGAAATAAAGTCTTTCCCAGAAAACCAAGGGCTGAAAGAATTCATCATCAGTATATCAGCCCTACAAGAAATGCTCAAGGGAGTTCTAAGTCTGGAAATGAAAGGATGACATTTTCCATCCTGAAAACACATGAAAGTATAAAACATTGTTAAAGCAAACACACAAATAAGGAAGAGAAAGGATTCAAATGGTATCACTACACCAAATCATCACAAGGAACAACAGGAGAAAAAACAAGGAACAAACAACAAAACAACCAGAAAGCAATTAGCGATGTGACAGGAACAAAACCTCAAATATCAACAGTAACCTAGAATGAAAATGGATTACATTCTCCACTTAAAAGATACAGACTGGCTGAATGGATTACAATTATGACCGACTATATGCTGCTTACAAGAAACATACTTTACTTGTAAAAAGACTTACAGATCAAAAGTAAACATATGGAAAAAGATATTCCATGCAAATGGAAACCAAAAGTGCACAGGAGTAGTTACACCTATATCAGATAAAATATACCCTAAGCCAAAAACAGTAGAAAACATGAAGTCACTATATAGTGATAGATCAATCCAGCAAGAGGATATATATGTTTCTGGCACACCTAAATTCATGAAGTAAATATTACTAGATTGAAAGACAGATTCCAATACAGTAATTTGTGTAGTACTTCAACACCCCAGTCTCAGCATTAGACAGATCAAGACAGAAAATCAACAAAGAATCATTGTATTTAAACTGGGCCTTGGACAGATTGTAGTTAACAAACAGACTTAACAGACTTTTTTTTTTTTGAGACGGAGTCTAGCTCTGTTGCCCAGGCTAGAGTGCAGTGGTGTGATCTCGGCTCACTGCAACCTCTGCCTCCCGGGTTCAAGCGATTCTCCTGCCTCAGTCTCTCGAGTAGCTGGGACTACAGGAACCCACCACCATGCCCAGCTAATTTTTGTATTTTTAGTAGAGACGGAGTTTCACCATGTTGGCCAGGTTGGTCTCAAACTCCTGACCTTGTGATCCGTCCACCTTGGCCTCCCAAAGTGCTAGAATTAAAGGCGTAAACCACTGCACCTGGCCTACAGAACATCTTACACAACAATTCTTCTCATTACCACATGGAACATTCTCAAAGACAGATCATATGTTAAGCCACAAAACAAGTCTCAACAAATTTCTAAAAATTGAAATCGTATTAATTATCTTCTCAGACCACAATGAAATAAAACCAGAAATCAATACCAAGAAAAACTTTGGAAACTATACAAATATATGAAAATTAAACAACATGCTCCTGAGCAACTATTGGGTCAATGAGGAAATTAAGATGAAAATTAAAAAATATCTTGAAACAAATGAAAACAGAAATATAACATACCAAACTCCATGTGGCACAGCAAAAGCAAAAGCAGTACTAAGAGGCAAGTTTATAGCAATAAATGCCTACATCAAAAACGTAGATTTCAAATAACAATCTAACAATGTGCCCCAAAAACTAGAAAAGCAAAAATAAACCAAACCCCAAAATAGCAAAAGGAAATAATAAAGACCAAAAAACAAAACAAAAAAATAAAGGATCAATGAAACAAAAATTTGGTTCTTTGAAAAGATCAACAAAATTGATAAATCGCTAGCTAGACCAAGAAGAAAAAAAAACCCAAATAAACAAAATCAGAAATGGAAAGGGAAGCATTACGACTCACACTACAGAAATACAAAAGATTACGAGAGACTAGTATGAGGTACACACGAACAAACTGGAAAATCTGGAGGAAATGGATGAATTCCTGGAAACTTATAACTTACCAAGATTTGAATCAGAAACAGAAAACCTGAACAGACCAATAACGAGTAGCAAGACTGAATTAGTAGTAAGAAGTCTCCAAACAAAGAAAAGTACAAACCAGAGGGCTTCACTGCCGAATTCTACGAAACAATAAAGAACTAATACCAATCCCCTTCAAACTATTCCATAAAAATTGAAGAGGAGGGAATTTTTCCTAACTTATTCTATGAGGCCAGCGTTACTCTGATGCCAAAAAGCAGACAAAGACACAACAAAAAAAGAAAACTATAGGCCAATATCGCTGATAAACACAGACGTAAAAATCCTCAACAAAATACCAGCCAACTGAATTCAACAGTGTATCAAAAAGATGATATACCATAATCAAATGGGATTTATACCAAGGAAACAAGGATAGTTTAACAGAGAAATTAATAAATGATACATCACATCAACAGAATGAAGGAAAAAAATATGATTATCAATAGATGCAGAAAAAACATTTGATAAAATCCAACATCCCTTCATGATAAAAATGCTCAAAAAACTAGGTATAGAGGGAACATGTCTCAAAATAATAAAAGCCTAAGTGACAAACCCACAATTAACATCATAATGAAGGAGGAAAAGCTTTTCCCTCAGAGATAGGGTGAGACCTCTATCTCTCACCATATATAAAAATCAATTCAAGATGGATTAAAGACTTAAATGTAAGACCTAAATCTATAAAATTACTAGAAGAAAACATTTTAAAAAACACTTCTGGACATTGGTGTAGGCAAAGACTTTATGTCTATGACTTCAAAAACACAGACAACTAAAACAAAAATAGACAAATGGGATTATATTAAACTAAAAAGCATCTGCACAGCAAGGGAAACAATCAACAAAGAGACAACCTGTTGAATGGGAGAAACTATTTGCAAACTATTCATCTGACAAGGGACTAATATCCAGAATACACAAGAAACTCAAACAACTCAACAAAAAACCACAAATAACTCCACTAAAAAGTAGGCAAAGGACATAGACAGTTCTCAAAAGAAGACATATTATGGCTAACAGGTATATTAAAAAATGCTCAGTATCACTGATCATCAAGGAAATACAAATCAAAACCAAATAAGATATCTTCTTATGGCCAGGTGATGGCTCATGCCTATAATCCTAACACTTTCAGAGGCTGAGGCAGGTGGATCACCTAAGGCCAAAAGTTCCAGACCAGCCTGACCAACATGGTGTAAACCCCATCTCTACTAAAAACACAAAAATTAGCTAGGCATGGCGGCGGGCATCTGTAATCCCAGCTACTCAGGAAGCTGAGGCAGGATAATAGCTTGAATCTCGGAGGTGGAGGTTGCAGTGAGCTGAGATCGTGCCATTGTGCTCCAGCCTGGGTGACAGAGTGACACGCTGTCTCAAAAAAAAAAAAAAAAAAAGACAAAAAAGAAAAAGAAAAAAGAAAAGCTATCATCTTACTGTGATTACACTGGCCATTATTATCACTTTTAGATAACATCAGAATTGAATTGATAGAATAACTATCATTAAAAAGACAAAAAAGAAGAGATGCTGGTGAGGATACGGAGAAAAAGGCACTCTTACACAATGATGGTGGAAATGTAAATCAGTACAACTACTAAAAACTATTGGAGATTTTTTTTAAAAATTAAAAATAAAAAAACTATCATACAATCATGTAATCCCAATACTGGATATATGTCCAAGGGAAAATAAATCAGTACATCAAAGGGATACCCACATTTGCATGTTTATCACAGCACTATTCACAATACCAAAGACATGGAATCAACCTAAGTGTCCATTAGCAGACAAATGGATAAAGATAATGTGGTATATGTACAATGGAATGTTATTCAGCCTTAAAAAGGAGTAAAATCATTTCATTCGCTGCAACATGGATAGAACTGGAGGTCATCATGTTAAGTGAAATAAGCCAGGTACAGAAAGACAAATACTGAATCTTCTTACTGATAAGTGGGACCTGAAGAACTTGATCTCATGGACATAAGAGTACAGAATGATGGTTACCATAAGCTGGGAAAGGTGTGATGGTGGGAGGAGAAAATGAAAAAAGATCAGTGAATGGGTATACATTTACAGTTAGATAGAAGAAATAAGTTCTAATGTTTGATAGCAGACTAGAGTTCCTATAGTTAGCAACAATATATTGTATATTTCAAAGTAGTTATAAGAGAGGGACTGAAATATTACCAACACACAGATAAGTATTCAAGGAGCTGAATACCTTGAACACCCTGACGTGATCATTACACAGACTACACATGTAAAAATTATCACATGTATCCCATAAATATGTAAAATATTATCTATCAATAAAAGGAAACAAAGGCGAAGACAAAGTATAAAATCCTACTGGGCAGGAGGTTATGCTCTGTATTTGTTAAAGAGCCTAAAATACTACAATGATTACAATAAAATTAAATAACAATTATAAATACCACCAATGGGGCAGATTAGCTTAATTTCCTTCCTTCCTCTTTCCTTCCCTCCCTTCCCTCCTTCCTTTCCTTTCTTCCTTCTCTTCCTTCCCTCCCTCCCTCTTTCTTCCTCCCCCTCCTCCCTCCCTTGATTTTCCTGACTCAGAGTCTTGAGTAGCTGGGACTATAGGTGCACACCACCATGCCCAGCCAATTTAAAAAATATTTTTGTGGAGACAGGGTCCTATGTTGCCTAGGCTGGTCACAAACTCCTAGTCTCAAGCAATCCTTCTTCCTCAGCATCCCAAAGTACTGAGATTACAGTACCAAACCCAGCTTTAATTTTCTATAAACTTAAATCTTGCATCATTTAATCTAAATAAAAGCTGTAGAAAAATTGACATCTGATATACATCTTAAACTCTTATGAATAAGATGTATTATTGCCCTATAAGATTGTTAACCTTCTATATAATAGGAAATATAAATAATCAAGACAAGTATGAATAATTTAAAAGAATAATGGGTAAAACACATACACACACATTTTGAAGAACTTATTCAACAATTACATCTTCTGTGTACTAGGCATTGCGGATAAAGCAGTAAATAAAACAAAGATGATTACTGTTTTAATAGAACATACATTCTAAAAGGAAGACACTGGCAATAAAGAGGTAAACAGAATAGATTTCTGGGCAGCCATGGTAACAGTGACTATGTATACCGCAATCTACCAACTATCCTCCCCAAACTGTATAAACTATACAAAGGTGTGCAAATTCCATGACTTTGACATAACTAGAAGACACAGAACAATACAAACATCAAATTGCCTTTAATTAGAAAATATAAGCACCAATTTCCAGCAGAGGTATTTCTCAAGCTCTCACTCTAACCCTTTGCAAAAGGGAAGGCAGAGTTGTGGGGGCAATGCCCAGAAGAGAACAAAAGTCCTCAGACTAAACTACGGTAACCCCAAGAAAGAGAAAGACCATTACCAGTGTGAATGCCAGAATACCGAAAAAAAACTAGAAAACCAGAGCAGATTATAAGAAAGGAACTTAACAGTATAAACGAAACTTGAGGAAGTAGTCTTAGAAAGGCTGAAGACAATTCCAAAGAGCAGAAGATAAAAGGAAAAGAATCTTTCAGAGTAAAGGGAAAAAGAAGCAAGAAAGGAAAATTTAAGACCAAAGACAATTAAACTATTAAAGGACATACAATCTTTCTTCCAACTGTCTCTGCAAAAGAGGGTGTTTTTGAACTAATAATTTATAAACCACCCCACACTGCTATTCTATCCACAAAATGCAAATGTGTAAGAAATCTTCATCTACACCAACTATTATAAAAGGAAATAGAAAATAGAAAATGCTAAAAACACTTGAGTAGATGAATCTGCCCAAAACCAACTATGAAGCAGAAGAAAACTCTAACACAATATTCCACTCTGAACTAAATATTCTCAAATAAGCATTTAAAAACAAGTTTGAATTATATATTGAAAAACTTAGAATAGAAATGGGTAAAACAAACAGAACTCCAAAGAACAGAAAGGTTGATTGAACTCATGAAAGAAACAGAAGAAAAAGGCAAAATCTATCAGAAATGAAAACTGAGTTATAAGGACCCAAGGAAAAATAGATTTGAATAAAACTATTTTTCATTCAATTATTACTTATTATTTTAAATAATCCTAGAGAATGAAAGTGAGATAAAGTAGAGAAAATAAAAAGAGGTTGCAAAAGACAAGAAATCAAATTACATAAAATTGGAGCTCCTGAAGAAGAAAAACAACACATTAGAACAGAACTAGTATTTAAAACTTTTATGCAAGAAAACTTCCTAGAAATAAAGAAAAACCTGGATATACAAATTAAAAAGGCCCACTGTGTACCTGGGAAAACATCCTCAACAGTGGATTTTGTGAAATATTCTAGTATATCATTTAAACTTTATTTTAAAAATAAAAGAAAAATCCTCAGGGCACACAAGTAAAATTAATCCAAAACTTACAAGGAAAGAGAATCAGACTGGAATCAGATTTCTCAAAAGAGATATACAAAACCCTTGTATAATGGAGTGTCATTTTCAAGTAATTCAATGAAAGAAAATTATGAACCAGGGATTTTATATTAAATATCTTGCCAAGTTGTCACCCCAATACTGAATATATGAAAGAAAAAAAAAGTTTAAACAAGCAAGATCTCAGAAAATATGTATCCATGAGCTCTTTTGCAACCATCTACAAGAAGATAAGCTTTATCCAACCAAGAGATCATGTGGAAACTTCAGAAAAAGGACTGATGGTGAGTGCTATGATTTGAATGTGTCCCCTCCAAAATTCAAGTATTGAAATGTAATGGCCAATGAGATGCTATTAAGAAGTAGGGCCTTTAAGAGACGATTAGGTCATGAGGGCTCCTCTCCTCATGAATGGGAGTAAGGTCCTTATAAAAGAGGTTTCCTCTGCAGTGTTGCTGGCTTGCTCTTCCATCTTTCCCCACGTGAGGAGGCAGCATTCCCTCTGGAAGGCAACATCTTGGAAGGGGAAAGCAGTCCCACAACCAAACCTGCCCGTACCTTGACCTCGGTTTTCCAGTTGCCAGAAGTGTGAGAAATTTCTGTTCTTTATAAATTACCCAGATTGTAGTTTTCTGTTATAGCAGCACAAAAGGACTAAGACAGTAAACATTTAATATATTTAATGTATAAAGACTAAAACAAATGTAGACGATGGTTAAAAAATAATCTGTTAAGTATTCTGACAAGGTAGAAATAATGCAACCGAAAAACAGGAAGAGAAAGGGGAAAATGAAAGCAGAATAAGCACATTATTGTTAAGTATGTTAATAGTTCAGAGTCAAAGGATATCATTAAAAACTAACACACCAGGCCAGGCGCAGTGGCTCATGCCTATAATCCCAGAACTTTGGGAGGCTAAGGTGGGAGGATTGTTTGGGCCCAGGAGTTCAAGACCAGCCTAGGCAATAGAGTGAAACTCCATTTCTACAAAAAATTTAAAAATTAGCCAGGCTTGGTGGCATACACTTGTAGTCCCAGCTCCTCGGGAGGCTGAGTAGGGAGAAATGCTTGAGCCCAGGAAGTCGAGACTGTAGGTATCTGTGATTGTGCCACTGGCCTCCAGCCTGGGTGACAGAGTGAGACTGTCTCAAAAACAAAAACCAAACAAACAAACAAACAAAAAAACCCAAAAAAACAAACCAGATAGTATATATTTAAATATGAACACAGGTGACTAGGAGCATTCTAAAGGGGTGGAAGTTCAAAGGTAACTATTACAACAAAATTAAGACCATTTTAAATATTAAGAGACATTTAAAAAGCAAAAGATAGTTAAAAAGAGCAAAGAACACATCATATAGAAAAATTATTAATATAATGCACACACAGAAATGATAACATAATGATGAGTTGAGACCAAACATAAAAATCACATCAATAAACACGAATGAGTTCTCTACTAAAAAATATTTTCAGTTGGGTCACAAAGCACTATCCAAGTATATGTACACAAGACACACAAGGAGCGTTCAAAAAAACTGATAAAATATTAGGTCACCAAAAAAGCAGCAGTAAATTATGCAACATAGAAATTATACAAATAAAACCCTGTGATCCCAATGCAACAGAACTAGAAATTAGTAACTAAATCAAAAGATTAAAAAGACCCTTCCACCAGGAAATTAAGGGACCTTTTATACTTTTCATACAGCTGTTGTATGAAAAGGAAATAAAGTCAAAATTACAGAATTTCCAGAAATAATAATGAAAACATTAAATATCAGAATCTATGGGATACACTTAAAGCAATGATCAGAGGAAGATCAATAGCCTGAAACATATATAAACAAAAGTGAAAGAATGAAAAAAAGGAATTAAATCCCCTTTCAAAATGCTGAAACCTAAAAAACCAAACAAAGCACAAGGCAGGAATAAATAAGATAAAAATAGAAATTCATAAGGTAAATTCATAAGTGGCATTTACTAGTTAATCAAAATTTTGTGGGTTTTTTTTTTTTTTTTTTTTTTTCGGTGAGACAGGTCTTGTTCTGTCTCCAGTGCCGAAGTGCCGTGGCACAATCATGGCTCACTGCAACCTTAACCTCCTGGGCTCAAATGTTCCTCCTACCTCAGCCTCCCATGTAGCTGGGACCACAGGTAGGTGCTACTGGACCACAGGTAGGTGCTACTGGACCACAAGTAGGTGCTACCACATCTGGCTAATTTTTTGTAGAGACAAGGTCTGGCCATGTTGTCCAGTCTGGTCTCAAACTGCTGGACCCAAGCAATCTTCCCGCCATGGTCTCCTAAAGTGCTAGAATTACAGGTGTGAACCACCACACCTGGCCAAAATCTTTTTTTTATGTATTAAAAAAAAAAAAAAAAAGCCAGGCGCAGTGGCTCATGCCTATAATCCCAGCACTTTGGGAGGCCGAGGTGGGTAGATCACGAGGTCAGGAGATCGAGACCATCCTGGCTAACACAGTGAAACCCTGTCTCTACAAAAAAAATGCAAAAAATTAGCCGGGCGTGGTGGCGGGCGCCTGTAGTCCCAGCTACTCAGGAGGCTAAGGCAGGAGAATAGCTTGAATCTGGGAGGCGGAGGTTGCAGTGAGCCGAGATCGCGCCACTGCACTCCAGCCTGGGCAACAGAGCGACACCCTGTTTCAAAAAAAAAAAAAAAAAAAAGAAAGAAAAGAAAAAGAAACTTCACAAAGTAGACACATCACTACTAACTTTAGGTAATCACAAAAGAAAGTGAGAAAGAACAAGTACACCAAATAAGAAGTATAAGAGTTCCCATTGAATACAGTCATGCACAGCATGACAATGTTTTGATCAACTGTGACCAGCATATGCAACAGTGGTCCCATAAGATTATAAGGGGGCTGAAAAACTCCTATCACCCAGCAGCTGCCATATCGTCACAGCACAATGCAGTACTCATGTGTTTGTAGTGATGCCGATATAAATAAATCTACCGTGCTATCAGTTGTATAAATGCATAGCACATACAATGATGTATAGTACATAATATTTGATAAAAATAAATGGCTATGTCACTGGTTTATGTATTTATTATACTATACTATAATAAACTTTTAAAGTTATTTTAAAGTGTACTCCTTCTACTTATTTAAAAAAACATTAATTATCTGACAGTTCCAGGCAGGTCCTTCAGGGGGTATTTCAGAAGAAGGCATTGTTATCACAGGAGATGACAGCTCCATGCGTTACTGCCCTTGAAGACCTTCCGGTGGGACAAGATGTAGAGGTAGAAGACAGTAATACTGATGATCCCGACCCTGCGTAGGCATCGGCTAATATATGTGTTTGTGTCTTCATTTTTTGAAAGAAGTTTAAAAAGTTTTAAAAACATTTTTAGATTAAGGATATAAAGAAAATAGTTTTGTGCAGCTGAATACGTGTTCATGTTTGCAGCTATTACAAAAAACTAAAAAGTTAAAAAAATTTTAAATGTTTATGAAGTTAAAATGTTACAGTAAGCTAAGGCTAATTTATTACTGAAGAAAGGACATTTTTAAAAAATAAATGTAGTATAGTCTAAGTGCAGTGTTGATAAAGTCTACAGCAGTGTATGGTAATATCTTAGGTCTTCACATTCACTCACCACTCACTCACTGACCCACCCAGAGCAACTTCCAATCCTACAGGTTCCATTCATGGTAAGTGTCCTATTCAAGTATACAATTTTTTATCTTTTCTACTGTATTTTTACTGTATCTTTTCTATCGTTTCTACTGTATTTTTACTCTACGTTTTCTGTGCTTAGATGTGCTTAGATACAAATACATGAATACTTACCACTGTCTTACGAGGGGGTGGAAGGAGGGAGGGAGGGAGGGAAAAGAAGGGAGAGGAAGAGAGAGAGAAGAGAGCCATCCGGAATAAAACAAAGCAAATATAGCCAAAATTGACATTTGGGGAATGTAAGTAAAGGGTATATAAAAATTTTCTGTATTATTCTTGCAACTTTTCTGTAAGACTGAAATTATTTCAAAATAAAAAGTTTAACTAAAGAACTTATTTATGTAACCAAACACCACCTGTTCCCAAAAATCTATTGAAATAAAAATAAATAAATTGTTTAAAAACAAAATAGATAAAAAACAAGATCATTTCAGATAGTGATAAGTACTAAAAGGAAAATAAAAAATAGTAATACTACAAAAAAATACCTGGGATGGGGTATGGGGACTGTAGCATAGTGAGTAAATTGGGAAGTCAGAGAAATTAACATCTGAACTAAGACCTAAACTAAAAATAGAAGCCAGCCATCTGAAGATCTGGGTAAAGAGTTCCAGGTAAAGATATTCCACATGCTCTAAAGTGAAAATGCACTTGTGACTTCAAGATACAGATAAAGACCAAATGCATGTGAAAAATTGTTCAATGTTGTTCATAATTTAAAAATTAATTAAATAGTTGAGTCACTTCATTTCTTAAAAGATGGCAAAGAAGGGGTCCGGGGGGTACCAATATCCAGTGGGTACCCTGCTTTTCCAGATGTCAATTTCCCAGCATAAGAAATTTTAAAACATTGACACCAAGCAATTCTTGTTTGAAAGTTTATCTTAAAGAAATAATCAGAAAGGCAAAGGTTTATGAAAAAGGTTGTAATATTATTTATTTATAGCGTAACATTGGAAACAACAAATTGCCATTACTATAGGAATGCTGGAAGAAAACTATGATACCTCTATATGGGAGAATTCTATGCAGCCATTGAGCTTATGACATAAAGTTAGATAACAACGTATATAAAAAAAATTGCATCTATATCCATTTCTTGTAAAGCAAATATTATCTAAACAAACACTGGGACAAGGAAATGCCAATTACTTTGCCTTAAGATAATAGGATTATGATTTTTTTAAATATTATATAATTATGATTTTATACTTACCTTGCCAAGTATATGTTTTGAAATTTTTCTAATTTTTTTACAATGGGCATGTTTTTCATAGATATTTATAACAAATATCCCAATACTGCCAAATATCAAAAACTCATAAATTAGAAAAACTGTATCATGGTATCCTTAATTTACCCATAACTATACATTTTCTATCCACATTCATACCTCTAACCCAACTCTACATACTGCAATTTCAGGATTCTTTTCCATCCAAGGAATTCAATGATCCCAATTTTCTGTACTGAACTTATGAATGGAGGTTCAAGGGTGCTGGGACTTTTGATAAACAGAAGATGTTTCTGTGGGAGGGAGAAGGCTGCAGAGGAGGAAATTATTTTGAATTGGAAAAAAATATGTTATTTTCTGTAGCTTGTGCTTTTGGAATTCATCCTTGAGTTTTCTAAAAGCTTCCCTGTCCTGTTCCAGGTAGGTTGTTTCGATGATATTTTTGATATTCAGTGAAATGATGGGTAAGAATTATATTCACAATTTCAAGTGCCAGCTATAAAATTCAATTACTGCTCTATAATGAAATCCATTCATTCACACATTTACTGAGAAAGGGTCTCATTCTGCCACCCAGGCTGGAGTGCAGTGGTATGATCATAGCTCAATGCAACTCCCAATTCAAGTGAGGCTCAAGTGATCCAAGCAACTGGGACTACAGGTGCACACCACCACTCCCAGCTAATTCTACTGTTTCATTTTTTGTAGACACAGCATTTCGCTATGTTGCCCGGATTGGCCTCGAACCCCTGGCCTCAAAAGATCTTCCTCCCTCAATCTCCCAAAGCACTGGGATTATAGACATGAGCAACTATGCCTGGCTTCAAATACATTTAGAATTATCAACATGGAAATTTGATATAAATATATCATCTCTTGGTTTCTCTTCATAAGTGAGACAATGTAAATGTGTATATAACTGAAAATATTTTTTAAAAGAATCATTAAGGATGACTTGACTGTTGCCTGAAGAAGTGTGGTAATACAGAAAGAACAGACTTTGGAATGAAATAAATCTAAGCCTCATTACTTTCTAGCTAAGTGCCTTAATTAAACTTGTTAACACCTTTGAACTGCTGTCTTCTCTTTGAAAATGGGGATACCCCAACTGTTAATGTGAGAACTAGAGCTAATGTAAGTTAAGTGCTTAACATATGCCTGAATCATCGCAAGTACTCAAAAACCAAAACAAATGAAAGACAAAACTGACTGAATTTCCCCCTTTCTTCCAGCCCCGATTCCATGCTTCATATTTAAGTTCTACATCAGGATTTCGCAACCTTGGCATTATTGACATTTGGGGTTGGATAATCTGAGGCATAGCAGCAGTTCTGGCTTTGTCTACTAGGTATCAGTGGTGCCCCCCAACTGTGAAAATAAAAAATGTTTGCACACATTGCTAAATGTCCCCTGGGCTTCAAAAGTGCCCCAAGTTGATGACCACTAATCTATATGGACAATTAAAATATACAAACAGCATTTAATAGGGCCAACCAAAACAAGTGATCTCATTTTTCCCAGACTACTGAAAGCTAGTGATGGGAAGGGGAGAGGGAAATATTCCATTTTATATAAGGAATCTGTTTATTTCATGAAGGGTTATTATGAAGGGGTTTAAAGCCCATGTCTTTGACCACTAAAATAATAAAATACATTATTTTAGTGGTCAAAGACATGGGTTTTAAAATTTGACTGTCTCCATTTACATATAGGTTGGACAAGTTAACCTCTCCAAGCTTCAGTTTCTTTGTCTGGGTTATTATGACTGTTATATGGATTAAATGCATAATACAGGTAAAGTGCTAAGCCCAGTGTCTGATATGTACTCAATAAATGTTGCTGTTCTTCTTATAATCTAGATCCTCTTTCCAATCCTGGGCTTTCAGGTCCTTCTTATTATGCCTTATCCCAAAATCCTCACTCTATACATATACTTATTTCTACTCCCCAAAGTCATCCTAACCCTTCTTTATTGAGGCACCTAACTCTGAGGGTGTAAGAAAAGTGCCTGAGCTGGCAAGAGAAGACTTTGGTAATGAATTCTGAGAAATCTTCCCTTACCATGTCTGACTACCACTGACACATGATGTTTTTTGTACACTGGAATCAGGAAGCATACTATTTATGCAGAAAGAAAGTGAATAAAATTAATTACACTGAAGAACGAAGAGTACTAACTTTTGTTCCATTAGGGCACAGCTATTGGTATAATTCATACATTAGTACATTGTGGGGGAAAAAAAAAAGAGTAATGTTCCGAAATTGAATAAAATCAATTTGCAAATTTTTCTTTAAATTCAGGGTTTCTTTCTTTCTTGTTCTTTCTTTCTCTCTCTCTCTTTTTCTTTTTATTAAGACAGGATCCCATTCTGTTGCCCAGGCTGGAGTACAGTGGTGTGATCATAACTCACTGCAGCCTCAACCTTCTCGGCTCAAGTGATCTTCCTCAGTCTCCCAAAGTGCTGAAATTATAAGCATGAGCCACTACGCCCAACCCCAGGGCATTTTTGTTTTTTAATTAAAAGTAGAAATTTCCAAAAGAATTTACTAAATAATTTACAATTTATAAATGACCATCTATGATAATTATAAGCTACATAGATGAAGTTACCAATAACTTTTTAAAAATCAAAGATTAGTCATGAATCAGAAGTCCTGGAAAAGAAAAATGACCAAAACCTACAAAATGGAGTTTCAGAAAAAAAGTCGCTGGTATGTGAAAAAATGATGCCTTTCCATGCAGAAATGAATAACAATTTTTACTACAGCTCACCTGTAGTTTCTGAGTCAAAGAGTCCCTCTGTTCTTGTAGTTCTCTGGCATTATCAATTTCTTGTTTTAATCTTTCTATTTCCTGGAAAAGGCAGAGAAATGTCTTAGTATTTAAACTATATCAAGGAAAAGGAAGGTCTTGTTTTTCCCTGAAATTATTTATTTTAGAAAAAGATGATTTTAAAAACATTCCTTCATATTGACTTTTAGAGGGATGAATTTATCTTTATAAGTACGTTGTCTAGAACGGAATAATCTTAAGCAACAGTAACAAGTCTAACTTGGTGGTTCTGGTACAGTACTGCTTTGAAATAACAATCTGAACATTTTAATGTTGCTTCAAGCTTTGTGGATATAATTATTTCCTAAGATATTAAAGTTTTGACTGGAACCCAGAGAAAGCAACAGCTTTTAAAATCCATTTAACCCCTAATGATTTTCTGTTGACTGTATAAATGCAACTCTCATCTGGAAGGCAATAGGTGGTATCTCAGTCTGACTGCCTCACCACAGTTCACAATAACAGAAATAAGGATAGGGAAAATGTGAGCAAGTGTAATAACACTCAAAAAAAATTTCATCCTAAAAAAAAGGTCACAACCTGACTTTATTCCATAAAATACCTTTAAATTTGACATGGAATCTACACATATGTTAGCTAGATTACAGATGAGTAAAAAGCAGCAAATACCTCTTCCTTTACTTTCAGTGTCTCTTCCAGTTCTTGTATTGTCTGATTTAATTCTGTCTTATGAGTATGTACTGCGTTTGCTTGGCTACTAACACATTCAAGTTCAGTCACCTAAAATTAAATGAGAACACAGATTAACTTAAAGTTCAACTTTAAAGAGTTTCTTGCTAAAGACATAGCCCCAAATAAGTGAAGAGTATATTCTGAATAAATACATAAAAATTAATTTGAGAAATATTAAGACACTCAAGGTAGAGTGAATATAAAACTAGGAAAAGGGAAAAAGACCAAAGGAAATAATTATTTACATGGTTTGGTCATGGAAAGGTTACGATAACTTTAAAATTAAGTGATTAATGACAGTAGAGAATCCCTATAATGAAAGTCTTCTTTAAAAATTTCTTCCAAAAACATATTCAAGATCAGATATGGCCATCTGTCCTTCATCTGTAGCCTTCAAATTCAATATGGGTTCTGAAAACTGGCTTTGCAGAAGGAGAATTTTTTCAAATACATTTCCAACATGTAAGAGAATCTGGAAGAGAAAATAGGCTTAAAATACAACTTAAATCATTAGATACTAGAATGACTTTACATCAATAGTGTCTCTTATGGGTAAGATAAAATTTTGTTAGTCAATAAGAATTTACCGAGGGCCCAAAGACTAATATAACTTTTAATGAGCACTTGGTATTTTTTGAGAGAACAGAGAGGGGCACTGTCCTTAAATTTATACCATCCCTAACTAGAATCAACAATAGAAGTCAACATAAACATACACACGCACACGCACACACCCTATTGCAGCTCTTTACACATATCATGTACTCACAAAATTTTGGTTTACTAGAAAATAGTAAATTCTAGACTACTAAGGAAACAGAATAAATCCCTCTCCCTGGCATTTTCCAAATATCGAATTACCCTCTACATTCTGTGATTCTATCTCTTAAATAATTTTCTTCTTTTCTTCTTATATACTAATAGCCTCGTTATAAACCCTTATCACCCAGGCCTGAACAAAACCAACAGCCTCCCAATGGACTTAATTATAACCTTTTCCTATTCTTCTCTGCAAATTGCTAACAGATTCATCTTTCATTCCTGTGATTCCGCCATTCAAAGACTTCCAGCAGCTCATCTTTTTACGATATCAGATCTAAACCCTCAGATCCTCTGTATATTGGCCCCAACCTTCTCAACCATCCACACTGTCCAAGATATTCAGTGCATACTTCCAACTAAAAGCAGGCAAATCTCCTTGTCCTAAGAACAAGTGATATTCATTCCCAACTTGTTGATTTAACTAGAATGTCCTCTCTTGCCTCTGAAAACCATTCGGACCTAACCAAACCCTTAACTCTTAGCTCAGCACGTACTTTCTCCAGAAAGCCATTCCTATCTGCCCAAGCCTTCAAGGCTCTCCTCTGGTTCATAAAACCAAGCATCTGTTCAAAAATCTTGGGAATTATTTCAGTTATTGTTTAATATGTATTTGCTTTCTTTGTCTCATTATATAATAAATTCCTTAAGGGGAGTTCCAATTCTGATAATGATGAAATAGTTTTTATTGGAGTAACTTTCCCATAGAAAACAATTGCAAATTGTGGGCAAAATGTAAAAGTCAACTATTTGAAGGACCTGGTGAGTAACCAAATTGGGCAAAAGACTGCAAGAAAGCAGTCACTTTGGGTGACATACACATTTCCACATCTGTAAGAAAGCAGTTACTTTGGGTGATATACACATTTCCACATCTTTTTGCCTGAAGGCACTCTGCAGTCTGGCTGCATTGCTTGACTGAACTCAAACAGAGATCCGTAGTCTTATTTCTCTGAGGAGCCTGAGAATTTTAGGACTCTGCAGAACACCTGGAACAACTACGAGTAGGAAAAGAGGTGGAAGGCTGAAAGAACTAAACTGTGACGGTACTCAACACAGAGATGACAGTTTGAAGTTCTGCTAGTCCCTGCTAAATTAGAGGGCCTTGGTAAATACCTCAAGCTTTTCAGTGAAACCTTGGAAGGGTTATGTCTTAGAGATAAAGATTTCCTAGGACAATGTGATTTACCCTAGGGTTACAGCAAAATTGAAATAAATGAATTCTAACAAAGCATAAGTACACAACGCCACAAATTCAAGATAATCCCCAAATAATTTAACTGCCTGCTGAAACAAAAACTGAATATTGTTCAAAAATAACAAAATCTGTGGTCTCTGCAACATCTCATTTACGATGTCCAATACACAATTAAAAATGACTACATGATAGCTCCTTAATATTTTCTGGCTATGATAATTGTCATAAATTGTTTTTTTTTTAATTGTGGTAAAAAACATATAACAAAAAATTTATCATCTTAGTCATTTTAAGTGTGTAGTTCAATAGTGTTAAGTATGTATATTCACACTGCTGTGAAACAGATCTCCAGAACTTTTTTAACTTGCAAAACTGAAAGTCTATAACCATTAAACAACTCTCCTTTCCCCCATCTAAGTTAATTTTTATACACAGAATAGAATAACATTTACTCAGGTTTCTAACTTTTCCTCCCTGTCTCAACTCCATTTCCTTTTTTTTCCCTTGCTCTGTCACCCAAGCTGGAGTATGCAGTGGTGTGATCTCAGCTCACTTCAGCCTCTGCCTCCTGGGCTCAAGTGATGTTCCCACCTCAGCCTCCTGAGTAGCTGGAACTACAGGAACATGCCACCACACCCAGCTAATTTTTGTATTTTAGTGGAGACGGGGTTTCGCCATATTGCCCAGGCTGGTCTAGAACTCCTGGGCTCAAGCAATCTGCCCTCCTTAGCCTCCCAAAGTGCTGGGATTATAGATGTGAGCCAATGTGCCCAGCTTGGAATCCTTTTTAAAAAGAGAAATTAAAGGCATCTGTTGGGTGAAGCACTTCTATGCCTTGAATTTAAAAAAAAAAACAAACTTCTTTTTTTGTTTTTTTTTTGTTTTTTAGAGACAGGTCTGGCTCTGTCACCCAAGCTAGAGTGCAGTGGGGCCATGATAATTCACTGCAGCCTCCAATTTCTGGGTTCAACCAATCCTTCCCATTCAGCATTCCAAGTAGATAGGACTACAGTGTGTGTCACCATGCTTGGCTAATTTAATGGAGATGGGGTCTTGCTATGTTGCCCGGGCTAATCTCAAACTCTTGGCCTGAAGCATTAAAACACTTTACAAGTAATTATTTGGGCTTCTGATATTAATGGTATTGAAATTTCTGATTTTCTTTTTCTGTAACAAATCTCTAATATTACCAAAGTTAATAATTTTCTACTTGTATTTTTCAAATTATTCCTTCTTTAAAAAGAAAATAATAAAAGCAGCTTATTGACTCACTGCAACTCATTGAGACAGTGCAATTACATGGCACTTAAGTGTCTCAACAAATTTTCATAGGAATTGTACAGATACATATTTTTGACACGGTGCAACTACATGCCAATTAAGTATTCAATTAATCTTCACAGGAATTGTACAGAGTACTTGTTATTCCTATTTTACAGATGAGAATACTGAGCTGGAAGAAGGAAATAACTTATCGAAGATCATATAGATAATAACCAGCAGAACTGGAATTCACACTCTGGAACACTCTCATCTTGTAAACCAGAAATGGAGAATCCCCTCCCCGCACAACTCAGGAAAAAGCATTCCCGCTTCACCGTCAACACCCAAAGCTGAAATTCTAATTAAACTACTCCCTGAATTTTTTCTCAGCACACACTTTAACTACCATGTCAGTACTAATCAATTAGCATTAATACATTAGTGCTTTTATGTACTTTGTGCATTACTGCTAGTCCCCATGGACAATACAGGGAATCAACATGGTTTAGTGACTTCAAAAGGCATATATTCTTCATTCTCATTAAACTATGGAAAATATTTTTCTTAACCAAACAAATGCATATAATACAACCCATATATATGTCCTGACATCCTAGAACTGGAAGATATTCCTGTGCTGAATCTACATGCAAATTTCTTCTGATCAAGAAAACCTGTTAGCCCTAAATCCCTGTAGACATCAGCCCTGAAATTACCCGCTTGTGCAGACGTTCTGCTTCCTCTTGATAGGCAGCGAGTTGCTGTTTCCATTGTTTCACATTGGCAGTGGACTCCAGCAGGGCTGCAGTGAGTTTGGCATTATTTCCTTTGAGGGTAGCCAGTTCAGCCTCCCAATGTTTGCTGATTGCTGAACTGAAATAAAACAAAAAGAAAATTGTATCCATTACACCAACTACTGTTACCTTGAAGGGACAGCAGTACTCAGTTCTATTGTAGGGTTTATAGTCTAAGAATGTTTTCTTTCCTTTTTTTTTTTTTTTTTTTTTTTGAGATGGAGTGTCGCTCTGTTGCCAAGGCTGGAGGTGCAATCTTGGCTCACTGCAACCTCTGCCTCCTGGGTTCAAGTGATTCTCCAGCCTCAGCCTCCCAAGTAGCTGGGACTACAGCTGCACGCCACCATGTCCAGCTAATTTTTTGTATTTTTTTAGTACAGACGGGGTTTCGCCATGTTGGCCAGGCTGGTCTTGAACTCCTGACCTCAGGTGATCCACCTGCCTCAGCCTCCCAAAGTACTGGGATTACAGATGTAAGCCACCATGACCAGCACTAAGAATGTTTTCAAAGACAACCCCAAAATACTAAAAAACACAAATACTTCACCAAAATATTCCTAAACCTGGCAAGTGAAGAAATACAAAAAGTACCCAAGTACCAGGCTTAACGTGGAATGTTTCCCACCTTCATTATGACAGATACAGGTATCTACAGAAGAGTTTCCACCCATTCTCTTTTAAGGAATAAACATTATAGCCTGAAAAACATTTATTAAAAAAACTAACAATGTATTATATTTTTACTTGTGTCAAACCCTAAAGTATAATGTCATTCCTTAATGAAAACATATGAGGATGCTTAAATGTCATAAGGTTTGGGATATGTAATGTAGTATTTCTTTTGAAATTGTTGTTGATTTATTTCATCTTATTCAGGACCTTAAAATGTCAAAAATACAAACATTTGCTACAATAAACTGATTTCATAGGAAAGGCTATGCCTAGAAACTGGTTCTAATGACTTGACTTCTGATATAATTCCAGTGTCATAAAAACAAGAAGACTAAAGCAATCACCTTTTTTCCTCATTTAATGTTCTACTTGTTAAGCTACCACAGTTATGTATCTCAACTAAAACAATTTTTTACTACAAGACAATTCTTTTAGTTGGAAAGACTCCTCTTGAAAATTCCTTTCTTAACTTTCCAACGAAGAAAGAATTGCCTCATTAGAAAAAGGTTGTTTCTCTTTCTCATTATTGAAGTTTATTTCTGTTAGTAAAATTCTACTAACCTCATCCCATTAACTAAGTAGGGAGGGTTATAGGTTTCTTCAATCACCATTTTTTGGGGGTTTGATAAGTCATTTGTATTCTAGGGTAAATTTGATGGATATTTTATAGTAATTTTAGTATATATTTTATTTAAAAAGCATAGTTTTCATCACCAAGATTTCTAAAGCTTATCACCAGAAATATGACAGACCAGCATCATGAACCCCTTGATATGATGCACAGAAAACGACACAAGATTGTGTCTGTAGTATTCTTGCAATAAATGTGTAACTTCAGTCAAATAATGAGAAAATATCATATAAACCCAAACTGAGGGACAATCTGTAAAATAACTGAAACTCTTCAAACATGTGAAGAAAATGAAGGAAACAAGAAATAACAGTTAAATGCAAGGTGGGATCTTAGGTAGGTTCCTAGAACAGAAAGGGAACACTGGTGAAAACTGAGGGTTAGTTACTAGTATTGTATCAACGCTACTGTCCTGGATTTGATCATTGTGTTATGTTTACACAAGATGTTAACATTAACGGAAGCTGGGTGAAGGGTATATGGGTACTCTGCACAGTTTTTGTGATTTTTCTGTAAATCTAAAATTAGTTTAAAATGAAAAGTGAAAAATATTCCTAAAGTTTACTGAGAAAATATCATCAAAACATGAAAGGATAGAATTAAGCAACAAGCTAAGCTATTAATTTAACAATTCATTTCCATCCTGAAAAAGAAAGCTCTTTTCTTATTCTTCCTTTGTGAAATGATTTTTCAGATTCAGGTCTTCTGAGCAAAGCATGCTTGGATTCACCTGCTCTAACTGAATTATAGATTTTTCTTTAAACCACCTACCAGTTTTTCCCCCTACAGAGATGCATTTTATTTAAATGGAAACTTCACTCTGACAATTGAAATCTTAGTGAACTAATTTAAACAGTTGTTATATGTCAATAGCAAACCCTTCTTTAAAAATTAACTAGAAGAAAAAACGAGTATTTACTCCTAAAATCTATTTGTCAAAATTACACAATTATAAAGTAAAATGGATTACCACATATTTATAGCAGGAGAAATAATTTTAAAATGAGGGTGTTTTTCTATCATATTTATCTGGGTTTTATTTTATAGTCACTAGACAGTAAAATCCATCAAGCATTTTATAACTGCTCACATCACAAGTATTCAGTAATTATCTATGTAACTTTGGAGCCAACACTCAAGCACTTTGGTTCTCAGTTCTTTATATGTCAAATAAAGAGATCAGTCAAGATCTATATTATCCAAATATTAGCATGTGGCTATTGAAATGTAATAGTTCAAAATTAAAGTAAAAAATTCAGCTTTGAATTTGAGACACATTTCATGCACTCAACAGCCACACATGACTAGTGGCTACCACCCTGGACGGCAAAGATACAGAACATTTCATCATGACAAAAAGTTCTACTGAGTAGTACTGTTCAAGAGGATCCCTACATTCTGCCTTTTCTTTCAATTTTCTTTTCTTTTCTCTTCTCTTCTCCTTTCTTCCTTTCTTTCTTAAGACAGAGTTTCGCTCTTGTTGCCCAGGCTGGAGTGCAATGGCACGATCTCAGCTCACGCAACCTCCGCCCCCCAGGTTCAAGTGATTCTCCTGCCTCAGCCTCCCAAGTAGCTGGGATTATAGGCACCTGCCACTGTACCCAGCAATTTTTTTTTGTATTTTTAGTAGAGATAGGGTTTCACCATGCTGGCCAGGCTGGTCGCTAACTCCTGACCTCAGGTGATCCACCATGCCCAGCTCTGATTGCGTCTTTAATTCTGTGCACGAGCCTGAACTGTGTCCCTCCAAAATTCATATATTGAAGTCCTAACTTCCAGGATCTCACAGTATGACTGTATTTGCAGATAGAGTCTTTAAAGAGGTAATTAAGGTTTAATGTGGTCACTAGTGTGGGCCATAATCCAGTATAAATGATGTCCTTACAAGAGGAGGAGATTAGGACACAGACACATGAACATAAAAAGAGACCACAGCCATCTACAAGTCAAGGAGAGAGGCCTTGGAAGAAACGGCCCTGAAGATGCCTTCATCTCAGACTTCTAGCTTCCAGAACTATGAGAAAATAGATTTCTATAGTTTAAGCCACCCAGTCTACAGCATTTTTTAGGACAACTCAGGCAAACTAATAAACATAATTTTTAAAACGCACACTATGTAGCCTATCAATTTGCCCCATCTTCCTGAACTGAAGTACAAGGATTATATTTCCTGTTCTAATCAAGCTGGCTTTTCTGTGATAAGCTGTTCTCAATCAGATTCTCATTTGTTTTCTATGAATTTGTCCAATTTTTTCTCTATTCAGAATCCGTTTATCAGATTGCATTTTTTCCTTTCATTGATTCAAGTTTTCTCCAACAAGTATTTTCCAGTTATTACACCCATCCTTTCACTTACCAGCAAAGCCTGGTGCTTGCCAATCTGTGCATGCTTAACCAATGTGCTGACTAAATGAAAAGTAAAGTTATTCACTATGAAATAAGTGCAAGGCCAACCTCAGATCAAATTAATTAATGAGTAGTACATTTTATAACACTTTTATTTTAATAAAGTTTTCAACACTAATAAAAACCTCAAATATAAATATTTTAGCTCTCACATCAGGGAGTGAATTTCACACTAGTTTTGGGTAGTAGAATCATATGGAGTTTCTTGACTCCCATTTTAAACCTATCATGCATGCACATACGATAACAGGGATTTCATCTATAAAACACTGTAGATCTGGAACATGGAGAATCTACAACAAACCTGTTTTTTTTTTTTTTTTTGAGACGGAGTCTCGCTCTATCGCCCAGGCTGAAGTGCAGTGGCTGGATCTCAGCTCACTGCAAGCTCCGCCTCCCGGGTATACGCCATTCTCCTGCCTCAGCCTCCCGAGAAGCTGGGACTACAGGTGCCCGCCACCTCGCCCGGCTAGTTTTTTGCATTTTTTTTAGTAGAGACGGGGTTTCACCGTGTTAGCCAGGATGGTCTCGATCTCCTGACCTCGTGATCTGTCCGTCTCGGCCTCCCAAAGTTACAATAAACCTGTTTAAGAAAAGGTTGGTATTCCTGAACAAGTTGCCTTGTTTTGGTGTAATTTACAACTTAATACCGACTGGCAGAAGTACTTTTTATATGAGTAGTCTAGGTAGTTACACCACCACATCAATTATTTTAAAACACTTGATTGTTGAAGTGTATGTTTAAAGTAGGTTAGCAGATTCTTCAAATTCATCCTAGCATCTTCCAGTATTTTCATATTTGGTTGGTATTTAGACCCAAGGAAGCTCAAGTTTAAGATACAACTCTGGTAAAATCTTAAAATATACTATACGTTAATGATAAAATCCAGGTACGTGTAATGATTTTATTTTCTACATGTATCAAGAAGATAACTTCACAATTTCATGTTTAGAATGGTACTTATGAGCAAGACGGCTACTAAAAGCATTTCTAAGGCTCTTGGGAGCCAGAGATACAAAAGGGAATTTGTACCCTCTTGCAGGCTCTTTACCACAGACTTCTATCAGGTTCTCAGGGGAAAGACTGGAGAGGCAGAGAGAGACTAGAGAAAGAATCCTGGATGAGGGGAGAGAGACTTCCATTTGGGAAATTCACAAAGTCTAGCCAAGACCCTTCTCCACAGGACCAAAATTTTAAACCAATGGGAGAAGAATACCCCTAAATCCTGTCATTCTCCCATTTAATCTGGATTCAGGCAAAGACCTGTTATGGCTGGAGGCAAAGAGAATAAAACTCTGTAACTCTGTTGAGAGGAACAGAAAATAGTCCTGGATTCAGAGGTCTCTAACTTGTGGGACAGAGGCAGGAAAGTCCTAAACAAGACTCTCAAATATCGCAAGGCTGAATTTACCTGCTACTGGGAGAGGAGCAGGATCACTGAGAAAGCCTCATTTCTGAGATCCTGGGACAAAGGGTCTATCCAAGACTGAGGCTGGACAAAAACAACAGAGAACCCCATTCTACCCTCTATGATAGCAGCCTTCCATTGCAGGAAGGTCAAGACCGCAGAGACAGACCTTCTTTGAGGTGTGCACACACACAAAAATGACCAAAAGATGAGTATCGAGCAGTGAGTAGAACCCTCTAGCAACCCTAAGCACAAGGTAATGCTAGAGATGTTTAAAGGCTATTGCATACTCATAGTAACCACACCAACAACAAAATCAAAATCCATTTCAACCCCTGAATGGACTAACTTTCATATTAACAGCCTAGCAGAAGAGTCATACCCATTTCTCTGAGAAAATAGTGTTAATCATTACTGTCCTCCATGCAATGTTTGGCATTCAATGAAAAAAAAAAATTACAAGATGTACCAAAAAGCAAGAAAAAAACACACACACACAAAAAAAACACTACTCACTGTCAAGAGAGAAAGCAATCAACAGAATCATACTCAGAGATTAATCTGATCTTGAATATATCAAAGAAGGAAGTAAGACAGCCATGTTAAAGGTGTTAGTGGAAAGAAGGACATCACTTTCACTCAGATTGTGAATTTTAGCAGAGTAATGAAAACTATGGGAAAGAATCCAATAGAAATGTTAGAAATAAAGAACATGATAACAGAGGTGAAGAATGCCTTTGACAGGCTCAGTGAACTTGACACAGCTGCATAAAGTCGGTGAACATGAAAACAGATCAACAGAAATCAGCCAAACTGAAACACAAAGAGAAAAAAGAAAAAGAGTTTCTAACATATGAAGGGCCATATAAACTGTCTAACAAATGTTTAACTAGAATCATAGAAGAAGAAGAGAGAAGGGCAGAGGAAATATCTGAAGACATAAAGGATGAGTACTTTCAAAAAATAAAAGACATGAAACTACAAAGGCAAAAAGCACAAAAACATATTATACATGGAGGAACAAAAATAACAATTACAGTAGCTCCTTATCCATTGTTTCTCTTTCTGTGGTTCCAGTTACACATGGTCAACTCTAGTCTGAAAATATTACAGTATGATAAAATATTTTGAGAGAGGGAGAGAACACATGCATATAACTTTTATTACAGTATATTCCTATAATTGTCCTATTTTATTGTTAGTTCAGGTTGTTAATCTCTTACTGTGTCCACTATATAAATTAAACTTTATCACAGGTATGTATCTACAGAAAAAAACATAATACATATAGGGTTCAGGAATATCCATGGTTTCAGGTATCCACTGGGAGTATTTCAATATGTCCCCTGTGGTTAAGGAGGGACTACTGTATATTAATACTCCATCACAGATGATGCAATCCAGAAGACAGTGGAGTGACAGTGTTGAAAGAAAACAATTCTCATCCTAGAATTCTACACATAGGAAAAATACCTTTCAAAATGAAGGTGAAATAAAGAGTTTTTCAGGTAAACAAGAGCTCAGTTTATTACTAGAAGATGTGTGCTACAAGAAATATTATAGTTCTATAAGTGAGAGTATGATCTCAGACAGAAATGTAGATCTACACAAAGAGATGAAAGTATCTGAAAATTATTAAAATGAAGATAATTATAAAAGGTCCAAAGGTATGATAATTCAAAGAAGAAATAATAGTCTTTTAAACAAACGATGCTAAAACAACTGGATAATCACATACAAAAATAAATAAATCTCAACCCATATCTCAGAGTCCATACACAAATTAACTAAAAATATGAAACTTCTATAAAATGTAAAACTATAAAACTTGAAAAAATTCTTTGTGACCTTGGGTTAGGCAAAAATTTCTTAGATATTATACAATACCAAAAACATGGTCCATTAAAAAAATTGATCACAGGAACTTCATAAACTGAAAAACTTCTCTTTGAACAACACTATTTAAAAACTGAAGAGGCCAAGGCAGTGGCTCATGCCTGTAATCCCAGCACTTTGGGAGGCCAATGTGGGCAGATCACTTGAGGCCAGGAGTTTGAGAACAGACTGGCCAACATGGCAAAACCCTGTCTCTACTAAAAATACAAAAATTAGCAAGGTGTGGTGGTGGGTGCCTGTAATCCCAGCTACTCAGGGGGCTGAGGCATGAGAATTGCTTGAACCCAGGAGGCAGAGGTTGCAGTGAGCCAAGATCGTGCCACTGCACTCCAGCCTGGTTGATGAAGCAAGATTGTCTTAAAAAAAAAAAAAAAAATGAAGACATCCTGGAATGCAAAGATGGTTCAACATACAAAATCAATGTAATGACCAGGCATGGTGGCTCATTAATTAATTAATTAATTTTAATTAATAAAATTAAAAATGAGCAAAGAACTTGAATTGACATTTTCCCAAAGAAGAGAAACAAACAGGTGCTAAGCACTTGAAAAGATGTTTAACATCATTATCATCAAGGAAATACAAACTAAAACCACAATGAGACACCACCTCACATCCACTAGGATGGCACTATCAAAAAACAAAATCAGGGTTGGGTTGATGAGGATGTGGAGAAAGTGGAACCCTGGTACGCTGTTGGTAGGAATGTAGAACGGTGTAGCTGCTGTGGAAAACAGTATGGCTGTTCCTCAAAAATTTAGAATTATATAATCTAGCAATTCTACTTCTAGTTATATGCCCAAAGGCAGTGAGGCAGGGTCTCAAATAATTTTCTTTTTACCATTTTCTTTTTTCTTAGATATCAAAAGTAAATTTTTATAATACCTATAAACATAGGTATTATAAATTTGAATCTGAGAACAGTCTTGCTTCCTCTATTTTATGAGCTGCTCCTTTAATAATCTGTCTTTCTAGAGCAGTATGAAATACAGCTTAGGGCCAGGCACAGTGGCTCATGCCTGTAATCCCAGCACTTTGGGAGGCCGAGGCAGGCGGATCACCTGAGGCCGGGAGTTCGAGACCAGCCTGACCAACATGGAGAAACCACATCTCTACTAAAAACACAAAATTAGTTAGGCATGGTGGTGCATGCCTGTAATCCCAGCCACTAGGGAGGCTGAGGCATGAGAATCGCTTGAACCCAGGAGGCGGAGGTTGCAGTGATCTGAGATCACACCATTGCATTCCAACCTGGATAACAACAGCGAAACTCTGTCTCAAAAATAAATAAATAAATAAATACAATTTAGGAAGCAAAATGTTTTTGATTTTGGTCAATCCTCCCTGTTCTCTTTGTAGCTTCTTCATATATTCCTTTCATCAAGTATAATAAATGCTCCTATTAGAATACCCTATACAACTTCAACTTATAATAAATTCCAAAAGATACCCTGAAGGAAGTTCTACATGTGAGCTATCTCAGATGGGTTCAACCCTTATACCCACACCCCTCAATACTTTTCACATTAATTTTGGAAAAAGAAAAGTTCCTTTCTTTAATCTACAAATCGAAGATATCACATTTCTCCCCCATTAGACTTATTAGCAATAATTAATACCTTAGGATTAATTCTGATACCAAAATTTTAAGTTAGCATCTCACATTTCAGGAATACTTGTTTAGAACTGTTGGGGTTCTCTGGCTGCTAATTTGGTTTCTTTTTTATAGGTACAGTTTTGGTAGTTTTACCTTAAGAAAGCTGTTCACAAAGAAATCACTAAATTGCTTAGCTGGAGAGACCAGTGATTCAGAAGATATAGTGAAACACCATTATGATCTCACATCTGAACACTGGAATAAGGGCAACCCAATTCTTTATTCTTGTGGCTGTTAAGTAAAGTTTCCCTTCGAAATGGACCAGCTGGTATCCTGTTGGCTTGAAATCTAGAGGAAGTTCAAAACACTTCAAAAACACCATTTGAAAGGTTCCTTAAACTGGAATTTTACAGTTTTTCCCTTATCTAAAGTCAAAGTTCTGGCCAAGCACAGTGGCTCATGCCTATACTCCTAGCACTTTGGGAGGCCGAGGCGGGCAGATCACTTGAGCTCAGGAATTCGAGGCCAGCCGGGGCAACATGGCGAAACCTAGCTTCTACCAAAAATAGAAAAATTAGCCGGGCATGGTGGCACGTGCCTATAGTCACAGTTACTTGTGGGAATAAGGCAGGAGGATTGCTTGAACCCGAGAGGTCACGGCTGCAGTGAGCCAAGATGGCGTCACTACACTCCAGCCTGGGTGACAAAGGGAGACCCCATCTCAAAAATAAAATAAAAATAAAGTCAAAGTTGTTCTATGAGAAAGTATTAAACTTCATTCAATTAGTTTATGTAAAATCAAGAAGAAAAAGTACTTCAAAAGGCTCTATTTTCAAAATAAGAGGAATATACTTATCTAACCTGCAGAGTAACGGTACATGGGAATGGTCACTTGCAGAGTCTAAGAAAGCTGCCTCTCTCCCATTCCGCCAGGGCCTAGGACCCATAATTAGAGTCTCTATAATGGTAATGCCTTGCGTGTACTTTTTAGGCATGCTAATTATGTAGAACTGAGAAAAATATTCCAACACTCTTTCAAAAAACAATTTAAAAACGGTGCAGCTGGGTGTGGTGGCTCATGCCTGTAATCCCAGCACTTTGGGAGGCCAAGGCAGGTGGATCACTTGAGGTCAGGAATTCAAGACCAGCCCTGCCAACATGGTGAAACCCCATCCTTACTAAAAATACAAAAATTAGCCGGGCGTGGTGGCGCACATCTGCAATCCCAGCTAATGGAGAGGCTGAGGCAGGAGAATTGCTTGAACCTGGGAGTTGGAGGTTGCGATGAGTGGAGATCACGCCACTGCACTCCAGCCTGGGCGACAGAGCATGATTCCATCTCAAAAATGAAATGAAATGAAATGAAAATAAAATAAATAGGTTGCAATAGGTTTTTTTCTTAACATTATTCTCTGTGTCAGTAGTGGGATCAATCCCTAACTATGAAAGCACTCCACAGCACTGCTTGTCTCAGGATCTGCCTGCTGGCTTGTCTACTCACTTCCCACTCCAGAACTGTGAACGCAGAAGCAACCAATATTGACTTAAAACTACTTGTGTGCTGCCTTCTGGGCTAGGTGCTTTCATATCAGCCTGTTGGCCCCAAACTATAATAGGTCATCTTAGAAACTAATGACATCTTCAACAGTTTAGGGTCTGAATTTTTCTTTATAGAAGTTATCCTTTTAAAGGAAAGAAATGAAAATAGAATAATCTTGCATTATTTATAAATAATATTTATTGTCAAAAGGACCTAAATGAGTAGCGATTTCAGGTCCTGCTAGGCAAATAGCCTAGTATATGAAGGAAGTTTTCTATTAGATATAACTGAAAGCCTCCATTTGCTGGCAAGTCATTAACTTACTAATCACAGTGCTTCTTGGGATCCTCTTATCAGATGTTTGCATTATTCTGATCTTTAAAAAAAAAAAAGTTTATTATATTGTTATTTTGAGGTAGGGTCTGGTTTTGTCACCCAGGCTGGAGTGCAGTGACGTGATCACTGCAACCTCTGCCTCCCCCAGGCTCAAGCAATCCTTCCACCTCAGCCTCCTGAGTAGCTGAGACTACAGGCATGCAACCATACCTGGCTAATTTTTGTTTTTATTTTTGTTTTTTTTGTACAGATGCAGTTTTGCAAGGTTGTCCAGGCTGGTCTCAAACTCCTGGACTCAAGCAATCCACCCTCCTCAGTCTCCCAACAGTGGGCCTGGCCTGTTATTCTCCTGGCCTGATATTTTTAGAGACAGGATCTCCCTCTGTTGTCCAGGCTGGAGTGCAGTGGTGCAATCATAGCTCACTGCAACCTTGAACTCCTGGGCTCAAGCAATCCTCCTGCCTCAGCCTCCTGAGTAGTTGGGACAACAGGTACATACCACCACACTTGACTAATTTTTAAATTTTTTGTACAGAGGGAATCTTGTTATGTTGCCCAGGCTGGTCTTGAACTCCTGGACTCAAATGATCCTCCTGCTTCCGCCTCTCAAAGTGCTGAGATTACACATATGAGCCACTGTGCCTGGCCCTGTTCTATTCTTTATACTCCTGCTGGCACCTGCTTCTAAATGTCGCCTCCTCTGGCCCTTGTTTTTTTTTTTTTTTTATGTGCCTTGATAATCCCCCAGGTTTTATTTTCCATCTCAGATTCCTTGTCTGCCTAACAATCCACCACCTTTGCCACACAGTCTGGAATGTCTGGATCAACATACAATACAGTTGGCTACAGGTAAACAGATTGAGATATATGTTGACTGATGAAGTTTTACAGGAAGTTCCTATAGTGAACTAGAAATCACTTGGTCATATTCTAGGAAACACAGTGTTTAGAAGTGAAATAGAATTTAAGTACTAACACCTTTAATAAACATTGGAAGAAAATCCCAGAAATAAAAGTAGAATAGTTTTTTGGTTTTTTGAGACAAGGTCTCACTCTGTCATTCAAGCTGGAGTGCAGTAGTGCAATCATGGCTCACTGCAGGCTCAACCTCCTGGGCTCAAGTGATCCTCCCACCTCTGTCTCCCAGGCAGCTGGGAATATAGACAAGTGCCACCACGCCTGGCTATTTTTTAATTTTTTTGTAGAGAAGGGGTTTCTCTATGTTGCCCAGGGTGATCTCAAACTCCTAGGCCCAGGCAATCCACCTGCCTCAGCCTCCCAAAGTGCTGGCATTACTGTGCCTGGCCGAGAATAGTTTTCAAAGAAACAATGTATCACCAATGTTACTGACAGCACACAAAAAAAATGATACTGGAGTGAAAAACATGGACATAAATTGTAGTCAGAAAGTGAATCAGAAGAGCTGGACCCTGCATATGATGAAGTTATAAGAACACCTTAAGCCATTTATTTTACATATATTATGTGTGCACAAAAGAGGCTAGTATTAAAATCTATGTCCACGTAAACCTAAAAGAGTTGTCACAGTCATAGTTTAATTGACGATATTTTTTGTTGGTGCATCTTAGATCAGATAAAATATGGAATTTTACTTAGCTCTGGTAAAGAAAGTAAAACACTATTGACTTTTCTGAGAAAAATTAATCTGAAACAAATTACTTCAAAATGTACAGTGTATGCTTTTATCACTCTATAAATATTTCTGAGTTTCAAAGAATTTTGTTAAACATCTATATTAAGAATCAATTGCTGTAACAGCTGGTTAAAAGTGCAGGCTCGAATCTGATGACTTGCTTCAAACTATGGCTGTAGTCATTTAATAGTCATGGGCCTTGTGCAAGTTACCTAACCTCATCAGGTCTCAGTTTTCTCATGTATAAAATTAGGGTTAATAACAACTATCTTTATAGGGTGATTTTGAGAAGTAAATAGCCTATGTAAACGTACTCTTGAAGACAAAAAATAAGACACTCAAATGGTGGTACCTTCCACATATGCAGTCAATAAAGAATCCTCAAAGAATCTTCTGCAAACTGCTAAAAAGCTGAAAAGATTTAACATTAAATATTTTAAAGTGGCTCCTTTTGATTAGTGTTGTAAAGAACAGAAATAGAAATAATTTAAATCAAACCCAATGATTTATATTGTATGCACTCAATGATTTATATTGTCATTCTTAGTTACTACAGATGTATTATTTGTAACAAGTTTAAACCTTTCATGTAACCTCAGAATAAATTTAGCAAGTTAATGAAGCAATGAGAAAGTAAGTAAACATAAATGATTCTAAGAAGTGGTATGGTTAATTTCTGATTGTGAGAGGGGAGAAGGGAATCTACGTTATGTGTACTCCATAAAAACATTCTGTACTTTAGTGCAGTTTCCCATTTGATTTGAGAGAGCACAGCAAAAGTCCAGCTCTACTTCCATTTTTATTCGCTACAATGAAGAGTCCCATAAGGGGCCCTGAGAAATGTCCTGGTTCCTATAACTGTGCTTCTAGCAGTAAGAGCAACATTTCTACGTGCTGATGAGCAGCTCCCATTGGAGATGGCTCCATACTGTAACATCTGCTAACATCTGTGCACTGCTTGCCTGGCGCAGTGCCTTCTGTAGTCTTTGCCACATGCCCTAACGTAGCTGTGGCTGAGGAATGGAAATACAAGGGTGAAGAGCCACAGGAAGTCCCAGCTTCACTTCCAGTTTGTATCCTCGCTGCTGATCCCTACCCATGATATGCTAAAGCCTCTTAAGAAATTCCCTTTGAAAATTTTAAGCAGCTTATCCTCTTTTAGGAAGGAGATGTGGATGCTAACTTCTTGCTCAGGGATATTTGTGAAAAGTTCAAAGTGCCTTACAGGTGTTTTAAATACCTTAATGTAAATCGTAGTTTCCCTACATCAGTGAATTTGGAGGGCTGAGAGACAGATCTAAGGGAAGGGAATAAAAAACTATTCAGTGGACCTACTGCTAGTTCCTAAGGGAGAAGAAAAACAAATTGACCCAAGGTGATACTGTGAATTATGTATCCACTAGATTCATAAAAGTATTTTTGTTGATTTCCCTTTTTAAAAAAACTGACCATTGATTAAAAGTTTCTTTGGAAATTTATTCAGGAAATGATGTTAGACTATTCCACAGTGGGATGTCTTCAGAAAACCAGTCTTACATACTAAATAAAAAATTATGTTTCTTTCAACTCTTATGAATATACATCTATCTCTTGCCAAGAGTGAGATCAATTTATTTCAAGCCCATTCTCTTATTTACAGGGTAATAGCATTATAATCATTATAATATTCAAGATAGAAATGAATGTTTTTATCTGGCCTTCTATAATTTAACTTTGGAGGCAAAAATGCCACCATTTCCTTGTAGAGTAGGTCACTTAAGGAAAATTCACCCTAAAAATTGTTTAGCACAATATGTAGTGTTGTTGGAAAACACCATAATAATTAAAATAAAAATCTCTCTAGGTACTGGCAGAATTGAAAAGATGCTTATTAACAGATTTTACCAAAGCTAAAATTGCGTGAAAAGATATGGATAATTTTACAGTAAAATGTGTTTCCAAATTTGTCATAAATTTTCATCTTTTAGAAAACAGTACTAACCAATAATAAACTTTTGCATTCAGTTTAAATTTGTTTTTGAAGAGGAGGCCAGAATCAAAGGATATAACATCAAATTATTTAAATGTTTGTTAATAGCATGTTACTTGTGGCAAAATAATTCCTACCAACTTCATTTATTTAATGCACATATAAGCTATGTAAATAATATGCAAAGGTAAGGGCCCTGATGAAAAATATTATGCAAATGAATTCTAAGCAAAGGGAGATGATAATAAATGAATACAGCCCAGAATAAATAATAGCTTAGTCCACTACTGATTGCTCAGCTATTATCATAAGAGGCTTTTTTTGGCAGGGCGCGGTGGCTCAAGCCTGTAATCCCAGCACTTTGGGAGGCCCAGACGGGCGGATCACGAGGTCAAGAGATCCAGACCATCCTGGCTAACACGATGAAACCCCCTCTCTACTAAAAATACAAAAAAACTAGCCGGGCATGGTGGCGGGCGCCTGTAGTCCCAGCTACTCGGGAGGCTGAGGCAGGAGAATGGCGTGAACCCGGGAGGCGGAGCTTGCAGTGAGCTGAGATCCGGCCACTGCGCTCCAGCCTGGGCGACAGAGCGAGACTCCATCTCAAAAAAGAAAAAAAAAAAAAAGAGGCTTTTTTGGGTTTTCCTTCTAAAGCCTTCCTGATCAGCCTCGATGGAAGCAAAAGTCTCCTATCTACAAGAACCAACTTTACTGGCCAATGTGATGAAGCCTGGCTGTATTCCAACTCCAGATTAGTTCAGCAAGAGTCACCACTTTAGCTACAGAAAGACAACACAACAGAAATTCCTTTCAGCAGGATATTTGCTTTGTTGTTTTTCCAGTACAGTGACAGTCTTGAGCATATTCCTCACAAAAACTCAGCTTCCCTTGATCTAACACCCTCTTTTGTAATCTGTGACTTTGAAAGAATTTTTCTTTGTATGAAATTGTCATGTATGATATCTGGACCAGAGACTTGGGCTTCCTTTAACCTAAGTATGAATTAACTAACACAGGCTATTAAATTCAAATGCTGTAATGGATGGGTACTTTGTCCTCCATACTACAGCAATATTAAGACACCCACTGAAAGGTTTTTCAAACTGAACTACAATGTCTTTTTTCACATGTGCTATTCCTTTGCTCCGTTACATTAGGGGTAATTTACAATTGGCTATATGCAGTTATATATAAGGGTGTTGAGAATGCCACACAGAGATCACTGAAAAATAGGTGACTACTTTTAAACTAGTTTAGAATATGGAATAATAAAAACTAGTGATAATCAGATTATGCTAATCAAAAGGAAAAGTTGGGATCAAATTATTTAATAGTCTGGTAAAGTATGAATTAAACAGATTTAAGTTATTGTTCCAAGGGCCTTAAATATCATAGCAAAATTTGCAAAACATATTTCAAAATGCAGAATAGTTACAAATATGGATGGACAAATAAAGTAGAAAGGATGTCCACATTTTTTTTTGAGGATATGGAAATAATAGACATCTATCATTAATACTTGAAAGACTTTACACTGTAGAGATGAATGACTGCATGCTTTGCCTATATTTATACGAAAAGTAAATAATTTTACAAAAGTAATTTTAAAAAGGAAATAATTTGTAATTATTTGTAAAATTACAAATAATTTTACAACAATGTATGTAAACATGGATATCTGTGGAACTACTTCAGGCCTTACTATTAACATTTGCTAGACTGCTTTCTATGGATGAATGCAGATTCTACTAAAACTAGGTTCTAAGTACTAAAATGTGCTTCTATAGGTTTACTTAGCTTATAAACAGCTTTCAGAAAACCATCCCAAACAACTACATAGTCCCAAGCTTGAGAGGGGTTTTTATCATATACATTATGGTCACCCATATTAGTGAACTGCTTATGTAAAAGTTTATGAGCTTGTGATAAGTGGTATTTTCCCTTATCTTTCAACCAGTTAAACTATATCTCTGTGACTATTACTTATTTATAGAAAACAAACTAAAGCCTGGAGACATTCTATATAGATCTGGAAGCATATCTGCTATGCTGAGTATTCTTCAAGAATAATATTAAAATGACTTGTGGCAACAAACTTCATATGCAAGCTAAAAAATGTTAATCTTTTCAGAATAAGTCACTCTTTCAAATGCATTTTTGTAAAAGTTAATAAATTCAAGAAGAAAAATGCTTATTCTAGTTTCCATTCACTAATACTACTTAACATGATATTCACAGAGGATCTTAACAAACAGTGCTAAATGACATTCTGGATTTTAACACAAAAGTACCTTTTCCTTAAAATTTTTACCAATTGAGAACCATATGACAAATTTCAATACAATTTGGGCATTTATATATCTTGATTCATGGGTTTCATTTGGAGGAGATGTAAAATGATTGAAGAAGCATTCTTTTTTTATCTGCATTATGATTTGCATTTCTAATTTATTTAGACATGTGATGCTAGTATTGTGATGGTCATGTACAATTAAATGGGCTCAGTTTGTGTAATTTCTGAACTTAAGCAATCAACTTAAGCAATCAATGTATTAAATGCAATAAATCAACATTTATTGTCTTTTATGTATCTAATATTTTGGAGGATACAGATGTTATTGGCTAGTGAACTAGAAATATCTTTATTTCTTCCTATTTCCTTTCTCTCAAAGCTAAATAGTGAACAATTCTCTCATTTCTTCCATACCAGTCTTTCTCTATAGATTCCTTCCAGTTGTCACTACCACGACCTCAGATGAGGGCACTAAAACACCTAACTGCTTCAAAGGCCAAAGCAGATGCCCCTCCCTCTGCCAGGAGCGCTCCTTCCCCACTTTACAGGCCAACTTCGATCTACTGGGATGAGTTATGTGTGGACCACTTTCATGATCCAGCCATACCACTGTCTGCCCTCTTCCCTCACTTTGATGTCTTCTTTTGTGGTACTTTTCCTAATAGTAATTATATAGTTATGCAATTATTTCTCTTATTCCCTCACTGAAGTTTAAACACTATAAGAACAGAGACTGTTTACTTGTTCACTAATGTTTGCTTGGCACTCAAATATTTGTTAAAACTGTAAAGAAAGTATAACATCAGAGAATGTTGAAGTAATCATGGAGAGAGCTTGGGGACTCTTCTTTGAGTTTCCAGAGCACCCCATGGATCACTACCTCTGCATCATCCATACTGGTTATATATTCTGCTGCCTCGTGAAGCCCTTTGAGGGCAATCTTATTCGCCTTTGACCTGGCACAAAGACATGCTCCATACATGATTTTGAACTAAGTAGTATTAAAATGGACCTATGCCAAAGAGTTGCTCATACTCGGTCTGGACACTAACCACTTACATGTGTGTGCTCATGGTGATTTTAGATGCATAACTTGCTAGTAAATGATTTCTAATTCATGTGATTATATATGTATATAACACATCTACAAAATACTCCACAAAGATAACTGTGCTTTCCAGGTACTCCCAGACTCTTGATATGTTTCAGTCACTGGTTTACAACAGAATTACTTTTGAGTTCTTTATTTCAAATAAAATCTAGAAACTATTTTTGAACTATTAGGGCAATATTTTGCAGAATACCTTTGAAGCTATGTTATAAGTTTCAACTTTCTACTTCTAAGAAATGACTTTTGTTACCAAGTTCCCCCAGATGCTGTAAGGTTGCTATACCATTACATGCAAATCTGAAAACTTGTAGGACAAGTGTTCCAAATGTTTGGTTATGTTACGCTGGTTTCAGAAACATAAAGCTTAATTCTCAGCGGAACTGAAACCTTTAGCCAGCTACTTGGTAAACATGCAGACTGGATTCTTAACTATATTACCAAATTAATAGACAAAAGAGCAAAGAAAGAATATAACATATAAGGAAAGTTTACCATGGCCTATAATCATGTAAATTATCTCAATCTAAGATCCTCTAACACTTTTGCTTTGTAAATGTAAACTACCAGTTACATAATCAAGAATACTATGAGCACACACACACACACACAAGCACACACACTAAACCCTGTTAAGATATTTTTCTTTTTTGTTGAGAAAAAGGCCTTGCTCTTGTCACCCAGGCTGGAGTGCAATGGTGCAATCTTGGCTCACTGCAACCTCCGCCTCCGGGTTCAAGTGATTCTCCCGCCTCAGCCTTCCGAGTAGCTGGGATTACAGGCACCCGCCACCATGCCCGGCTAATTTTTTTCTATTTTTTAGTAGAGACGGGGTTTCTCCATGTTGGCCACACTGGTCTCAAACTCCTGACCTCAGGTGATCCACCTGACTCAGGTTCCCATAGTGCTGGGATTATAGGCATGAGCCATCGGGCCTGGCCAATATTTTTCAACGTAAATAGTTAAAAAATCAACATAGGCCAGACCCAGTGGCTCACACCTCTAATCCCAGCACTTTGGGAGGCCGAGGAGGGTGGATCATTTGAGGTCAGGAGTTCGAGACCAGCCTGTCCAACATGGTGAAACCCTATCTCTAAGAAACATACAAAAATCAGCTAGGCGTGGTGGTGCACGTCTATAATCCCAGCTACTCAGGAGCCTGAGGTGGGAGAATCACTTGAACACGGGAGACGGAGGTTGCCGTGAGCCAAGATCGTGCCACTGCACTCAAGCCTGGGTGACAGAGGGAGGCTCCATCTCAAAAAAATAAAAAAATAAAATAAAATCAACATGACCATGCTCACTTAACCGAAATACACAATGTTTTCTTAAATAAATGAAATGCCTATAGACTCACTACTCATTGAATTTCAACTACACATTTTAAAGATTCATAATTTATTTTTGCATCAAATAGTGAATCAATATTGTTAATTATCATCTTTTTGATATTTAGACTCCATATGGTGACTTAAAATTTCTTCAAGACAGGTTAAGGAAAGACTGAAGTAGAGAAGCAAGGGATTCTAGAGTAAAGTTCTAATTCTGGTACCTATCTATAGATTTTAGAAAAATTCCTTAACCATATGCTTTGGATTTTTCTTCCTGAAAAAGTAGAAATTGTATCCATTCTACTTCTCGAGACAACTGTCCAAAAAAAGAAAAAAGCGTAGAGACAAAACTATAAAAAATAAAAATTATGAAAACACAGGATTAAATATAAACCCAAGTAAGCCCTTTAATGAATAGACTTCTACACACTGTACCATCTAATTTTTGGAAGTACTAAGGATAGTGCTCACTACCTAGCATTCAAAGTTTTATACTGAGATTGCTGAATAAATGGACTCTTAAATTATTATTATTATTATTATTATTATTTTGACTAGTCAAGCAGTGGGAGTGGAGCAAGATGATCTCTTAAGGAAGAAACATGAAGAACAACAAGGATCATCTTTCTCTCATTTGTTATCACTAACTTCACTGAATTAAAAACAAGTGGTAGTCTTCCCTGGCCCTTCTGGGTATAACGCTTAAGTTAGTCTAGAACTTATATTAAGGACTGTAAGGTATGACTCACAGGTGAGATATCAAACAACACTACTTGAAGCACTAAATGTCTACAATATTTCCAAGTATAGCAGTATGTAAGTTATTAAACGCTTACATCTTGCTTTCCCAAAAATGGCATAATTGACTTCACTATTTTCCATTGATTGATACCATGTTTCAAAGAGAGCCATTAGACAGCACAAGTTGCACTTTGGTTTCTTTTTGCTGATTATAATTTAATACTGCTAAAATCCATCCCCAAGTATAGAAGATTTAATTCAATCTATAAGTTTGAATCTATAAGCCTAGCTATTAGACAGCATTGTAGTTCAGAAATTTATCCCATTACAATAATCCATTCCAGGATACTATGAAGTAATGTGGTCTCTTGTGCTAATTTTACATTATTGTTGAAAAGTAGTAACTGATGGATCACACATTTTTAATCCATGATGCCATCTGGAAGGAATTTCAGTAATTTTAATTATGTGTGTGCATAATGCAAAAGCATAGGACACCACTTTTTTTCTAATGTTCTATTTAAAGACAGAAATGGCTAATCTGCCTTATGTAATGGGTTCTTTTATATAGCACAATAACATTATCAGTGTTTTAATGATTATAAAGGCAGTACTAAATCTCATGCTCTGCTATGGAAGGTCATAAGAGGACATCTTATTCATTTCCTACACTAAAGGCAGGATCACTTTAAGATAATCAAGATAAGGAGATTAGAAATCATTACCCACCTGACCACCCCTTTTACTTAATATATGAGAAAACTGTAGCTCAAAGAGATAAAGTCTTTTGTCTAAGACTGTGAACATGACTGGTGGCACAGCTAGAAGAACCCAAGTACAATCCCTTCATTTTTGAGAGAGAGATGATGGTAGGAATGCCATATTTTTAGAGACCAACAAAATAATGACAGACCATTGTATTATTCACATTTTTTCCCAGGAAATTATTTTCTCTTGAATTTTATCAGGTTCAGAACACATTCTATAAACTGTTCTCATCATAAAATGGGAACTGATACAACAAGCCCTTCTAAGTTTTAAATACCAGAAAAGCAATACTGTTAAGGTAATGACTAATTCTGTTATGTTTCTTCCTTACTTCTAAAGTACGTCTTCAGCAACTTTAATATTTGCTTTCTATAATAGAAGAGCACATATATTGTATTAGTATCATATTTTGGGGAGGAAGTACCCTTTCTCTAAATATTTTAATCAAAAAAAATTTATTGGTGTTAGATTCCAGAAGAGGTATGAATAATTAAATCTCAACTAAATAAAGGGGGAAACCAGACATTTTTACTTTAGCTTTTCTTTAATTGTATAAAAGCTCTTGGTTAAAAAAAAAAATGCAACATTTCATGCAAATTATTCTTTATACAAGGATATGCATTGATAAATCAAGTACAAACTTCATTATCTTCCATTTAAAAATGTTACCTAATATCTATTCATAACTATGGGAAAGCATTTGTAAATTCTAAAATAAACAAAATCTTATGATTATAACTACCCACAAGAGTTATTATTTCTAAACTTTTCTTAGGAACATTTAAAATTTGCCTCACAACATCCCTGTGAGGTAGGGAGGTAAGGGTTCTCATATGACAACAAACCAAATTGATCAAAATATTAGTATCTGGTTACATGTAGAAACTGGCTATATTTTTAAATCTTAAAAGAAATGGCATCTATGAGTCAGTTCTACAAAGAAGTCCAGGAAGATTAGGTTGCTTATTTTTCACTATATTTATCAGAAATAACAGCTATTTTGATTTTCAACCAACAGAAATCTTTCTCCATCAAAGGCTTTTAAATCTTCTAAAAATTAGCAGAGCAAGTATAATGGCATTTTGCCAGAGAAACAAAACATGGGATGTCACGCCAAGTCACTCTCTTCTTCCTCTACATGGAGATAGCTTAAATGCTATCTAGGCATACACAGGAATCCAAGCAGTTAAGTGTCTTCTTTAAAGATACTACTTCTTCTGACTCTTCCAAGTTAAAGCTGTGATTACCGGGTCTTTTTAAATTTTCATGTTTCTTCCATGTTAGTTTCTCTCAGTCAGGGACTATTTGCATCTTGTCAATTAGGAAAAATTGTAGATCCTCTTCTTCCATGAGAAATGGTGACTCCACTAGGTTCCAAAACTAAAGGTGATCAGAGAAATCATCCACCAAGGGAAACTGGCTGTCTCCGGAGTATGAAAAAAAAAAATCTAACTTGGAGAACTGATCTTCTCTGTCTTCAAAAATATATCCAGTAGATATCAGGATGTAAGAGAGTAAAGAGTCCAGCTTTTCCATAAAAAGACAAAATGTTCAAGCAGAAAATTTTTAAAAAGTGGTAACGGGAAAAGGAGGAGAAACTATTTAGGTATGTTATGCTTTTTCTTTATTACTTACTGCTCAAGATAATTCTCTGTGCAAAAAACCCAGATGTGGTAACATGTCTAGTATTAGTTCAAGGCTGAACATCTAGTAGATCACATGGGTTGTGAGACTTCAAAGATAAAGTACAGTTAAAGATCAGCTTCCTTCCTTGCTATGGAACCTAAGACTTTCTGACCATATGTATTAATGACAGAACGGTTTATCTGTTTTAAAAAGCTGAAAAGATATAACTACTAATAGTAGTGGTGTTCTTGGACTCAAGTAACACCCCATGACATGGTTCTTCACATAACTTAACCAATTACTAGTATCCATTCTCTGTAACTCTAGAGAAAAAAAAAAAAAATCTATTACTTTGTAGAGCCAAAGAGACCTTAGGTGGTCTCTTTAATAGTAACTTAGATTGTGAGTAAAGCATATCCTAAAATGATCCAATTACAAAAGGCAATGAAGCCATAAGATCAAATAAGCTTTCTGAAAACACTTTTGCTAATATAAAGTTCCAATAGCCTCATGTTAGAGACACCAATGCAGCTATGAAGGGAATCTTTCTCCACTAACTATGTCACATTAAATGTCATGGAGAACCTTTATTGTTGAAAATTTAAAAAAAAAAAAAATCCCTTTGGTGTGTCAGGTAAATGAGACTTGAAAGATTTGGATTTATTATCAAAGGGACAGAAAATAGCAAATGCTGGTGAGGATAGAAAGAGGAAAGTTCACACCCTGTTCGTGGGAAAGGTATATTAGTACAGCCACTATGAAAAACTGTGGATGTTCCTTAAAAGACTAAAAACAGAACTCATATGATCCAGCAATCCCACTGCTGGGTACATATCTAAAAGAAAAAAAATCAGTATATCAAAAAGATATCTGCACTCCCATGTTTACTGCAGCACTATTCATAATAGTCAAGATATGGAATCAACCTAAGTGTCCACCAATGAATGGATATCTACCAATAGTATCACATTGTGTATATGTGGTACTATATGTGTTACATATACACAATGAAGTACTATTCTGCCATAAAAAAGAATGAGATCCTGTCATTTGCAACAACATGAATGGAACTAGAGAACGTTATGTTAAATGAAATAAGCCAGGCACAGAAAGACAAATGTTGTATATTCTCACTCATATGTGGAAGCTAAAAAAAACCGATGTCAGGGAGGTAGAGAATAGAATGATTACCAGAAGCTGGGAAGGGTAGTGGGGAGGGGGATATAAAAAGGGGTTGGTTAATGGGAATAAAAATAGTTAGACAGAAGAAGTAAGATCTAGAGTTTGGTAGCACAGTAAGGCAACTATAGTTAACAATAATTTATTATGTATCTCAAAATGACTAGAGTATATGGGGAATGTTCCTAGCACAAAGAAATGATAAATGTTTGAGGTAATAGATATTCAGCTACCCAGATTTGATTGTTATACATTACATGTTTGTATCAAAATATCACATGTACCCTAATAAATATGTACAACTGTAATGCATCCATAAAAATAAAAATTAAAAAAAATTGGGTTTAGTGACTTAATTCTGTACTTTGTACATACAGCAGCCTTTAAAATGTCCTTTGACATAATTATGGCATTGATATACTGCTTGAAGGTTAATATACAAGTATACTGAATACTCAAAACATGTATCCAGAAAAACAAACCTTCTATAATAAAAACTAGGTAGAACACTGTCCATGTAAAACAAGTATTGACCATATAATTGGTCCTTTAAAATAATCATCAGCTGACATTTATATAATGCAATAAGGAAAAACACAAGTTAAGTCTTTTTCTAGAGTAATTACACTAGAAATAAGAGTTATCTGAAATGAATAATTTTCAGAATGTGTATTTTTATTCATATTTAATAAGAACATGCTTTATATTCATTGGAATAATCTTACAATTTATCAGGTTTTTTTGTATTTGTTTGTTTTTTGGGTTTTTTTTTTTTTTTTTTTTTTTGAGGCAGAGTCTCGCTCTGTCACCCAGGCTGGAGTACAGTGGCACGATCTTAGCTCACCACAACCTTCACCTCCCAGGTTCAAGCGATTCTCATGCCTCAGCCACTTGAGTAGCTGGGATTACAGGTGTGCACTACCATGCTCAGATAATTTTTATATTTTTGGTAGAGACGGGGTTTCACTGTGTAATGTTTACAATCTTCTTTCTTTCTTAAAAAAAGGTTTTTTTGTATTTTTTCTTTTAATTAAAAAAAAATTAAAGGAAAAAAATCAACTAAACCTCTTTAAAAGTCAGACAGCAAATGTACCCCCATTCCCACTCTCTATAAGAGCTACCTCACCTATTTTGGAGAGAGAAAATGCTAGAAGACAGGAAGGTTTCATATTTTTACGTAGGAAAACTGATACTCAGTGAAGAGCTCTTAAAAATAGTGATATTTTAGTAAGAATTCTTCCTCTTTAGTCCAGCTCATTTTTCCTTTAAAATAAACCATCAATTAGCTTTTAAGAAATAAACATAAAAAAAGCATATTGCTCTATTTATCAATGAATAAATTCCCAAAGCCATCAAGTTGTGAGGGTATAAGAGGAAATCATTAATTAATAGGAATAAACATTAATAGAAAAAAGCAAACACTAAAAAACTAGGAATATAGGGGAACTTCCTCACCCTGATAAAGAGCATCCATGAAAAACATACAGTTAACATCATACTTAATGGTAAAAGACTCAATGCTTTCCTTCTATCAGGAACAAGATTAAGATGTCCACTCTTGTCACTTCTATTCAACACTGTACTACAGGTTCTAGCTATAGCAATGAGTTTAAAAAAAAAAAAAGAGAAAGAAAAGATATCCTGATAGGAAAGGAGAAAGTAAACTATCTTTATTTACAGAGGATATAATTTTATGTATAGAAAATCCTAAGGAACCCCCTAAAAATGATTAAGACTAATAAATGAGTTCAGTAAGTTTGTAGGATACAAGATCATTATACAACAATCAATTGTCTTTCTATATACTAACAATGAACAATTCAAAAGTGAAATTAACAAAACAATTTCACTTAAATAGCACCAAAAAAAAAAAAAATCTGAATAAATTTAACAAAAGGAGAAAATCTATACTCTGAAAACCAAACAACATCGTTGAAATTAATTAAAGCAGCTCCAAATAAATGGGAAAACAGCTCATGTTCGTGGATCACAAAAGTTAACATTAAGAGGAACATTTTGGCCATGAGCTCCAAACTGACCTACATATTCAATACAATCCTTATCAGAATCCCAATTGGTTTCATTGAAGAAACACAGAAGGAAATTCATATACAATTTCTAGGCACTAAAATTCATACGGAAATTCTAGGTACTGAGAAGAGTCAAAACAATCTTGAAAATAATACAGAAGTGATCATACTTCCCAATTTCAAACTTAACTACAAAGATAAATTAATTAAGACAGTGTAGGCCAGGCACAGTGGCTCACACTTGTAATCCCAGCACTTTGGGAAGCCAAGGCAGGAAGATCACTTGAGGTCAAGAGTTCAAGACCGGCCTGGCCAACATGGCAAAATCCTGTCTCTACTAAAAATACAAAATTAGCTGGGGGTGGTGGCACCTGCCTATAGTCCCAGCTACTCGGGAGGCTGAGGCATGAGAATCACTTTGAGGCATGAAAATCGCTTGAACCCAGGAGGCAGAGGTTGCAGTGAGCCGAGATGGCCCCACTGCACTCCAGTTTGGGTGACAAAGCAAGACTCTGCCTGAGAAAAAGAAAGTGTAGTCCTGGCATAAACATTGAGACCAATGGGACATAATTAAGATTCCAGAAATAAACCCTCATATTTACCATCAGCTGATTTTCGACAAGGGTGCCAAAACAGTTCAGTGTATAAAAAGCAGTCTTTTCAACAAATGATGCTGGAACAACTGGATAGATGTGGGCCTCTATCTCACATCATATATAAAAATCAATGGACCAAAGACCTAAATCTAAAAGCCAAAACTATAAAAGTCTCAGAAGAAAACATATGTGTTTATCACTGTAGCCTTAGATTAGGCAGTGATTTCTTAGATATGACACCAAAAGTGTAAGCATGAAAAAAATGAATTAGACTTATTTAAAAATTTAAAACATTTGTGCTGCAAAGCACCAAAAAAAGAAAAAAAAAATTAGTGAAAAGACAACAGAACTGAAGAAAATATTTAAAAATCAATTATCTGGTAGGAGGTTAATAACTAGAAATTATAAAGAACTACAACTCAACAACAAAGAGACAAATAATCTAATTAAAAATGAGCAAAAGATCTGAACAGCCATTTTTCCAAAGAATATGCACAAGTCACCAATAAGGCACATGGGAATATGCTCAATATCATTAGCCATCAAGGAAATACAAATCAAAACCACAATGAGATACCACTTCACACTTAAACCAGGATGGCTATAATAAAAAAAGACAATAACAAGTGCTGATAACACAGAGAAATCAGAATCCTTATATATGTGCTGGTGGGAATGCAAAATGGCACAGCTGCTTTGCAGTTCCTCCAAAGGCTAAACATAGAATTACCATACAACCCAGTGATTCTACTCTTAGGTATATACTCAAGAGAATTGAAAACATATGTCTGCACAAAAACTCATACACAAATGTTTATAACAGCATTATTCATAATATTGGAACTTTCAAAAAGTGGAAACAACCAAAGTGTCTATCAACTGATGGATGGATAAATAAAATATGGTATATCCATAGAACAAGAACATTAGACAAGAAGAGAAAATGAAGTACTGATATATACTATAACATGGATCAACCTTAAAAACACATGCTGGCTGGGTGCAGTGGCTCGCACCTGTAATCCCAACACTTTGGGAGGCTGAGGCAGGTATATCACTTGAGGTCAGGAGTTTGAGACCAGCCTAGCCAACATGGTGAAACTCCATCTCTACAAAAAATATAAAAATTAGCCGGCATAGTGGCACACTCCTGTAATCCCAGCTACTTGGGAGGCTGAGGAAGGAGAATTGCTTGAACCTAGGAAATGGAGATTGCAGTGAGCCGAGATGGCACCACTGCACTCCAGCCTGGGTGACAGAGCAAGACTCAAAACAAACAAACAAACAAACAAGCAAACAAACAACACATACTAAGTGAAAGGAGCCAGTCACAAAAGACCATGTATTATGATTCTATTTATATACAATGGTCAGAATAGGCAAATCTATAGAGACAGAAAGTTGATTTAGTGGTTGCCTAGGGTAGGTGGAGGGAGAGTGGGGGTTTACAGGGAGAATGACTACTAATGAGTACAGAGTTTTTTGGGGGTGGGGACTAATGAAAATGTTCTAAAATTCACTGTGGAGATGGTTACACAACTCTGTGAATATACTAAAAACCACTGAATTGTATACCTTAGGTAGTTAAGTTATTTAGTATATGAATTATATCTTGATAAAGCTGAGATATAATAAAACAGGGTCCCAAAACCTAACAATTTTGTCAACAGTGAATACACGGCCAAGCTAAACTCTAAATGGAAAATGGCAGACAGAAAACAAAAGTACAATGTACATTTATTTAAACTGTTCAGTCTTATCTATATTTGACACATTCTACAAGGCAGGCAGTCCCTGGAGAATGACCACTTTCAATATCAGTGATTGTGTCCTTATTTCCACATGAAGTGTGAATCTTATGTATTATCCCCATGACGTAAGAATGGATCCAATCTTTGCAGAGATTCCTTTTAAAGATGTAGACTAGAAACTATATGGGTTACCTAGTCTCCAATCTCATTTGGCTTCATTTTATAAAGCTGTAATATGTTTAGATGAACCCTGCCCATTCCATTTTACCAAAGGCCTCACCACTATTTACTGTCACATATAACACAAATGTCACGCATTTTGTGGCTTGCCTGGCCTCTGCCTAGGTTTGCACCTTTATCTTGGCCCTAACTATTTTGGTAAGAGGAAAGATGGCCAAATCCAAAGGAAAAAAAACATTCTTTCCTACATCCTAGAGCAAAACTGTCCCTATCACCTACCTCCCTTCCAATGAAATCCCCACTGTAGCAGGCTAGGAACAGAAGTGGAGGGGAAAAAGGAATTTTTTAAAGCCCTCCACAAGAAAGAGATCATAATTAATCTAGGATCAATCTATTCCATGGCAAATGACCACACCTGTATTTCCAGCTACTCTTCTTGAAAAGAGAAACTGACAATCACTAGGAATGGATTGATGAACATTCTTTCCCATTAATTATAACAGTAAGGCAGAGGTGAAGAAGAGGAAGGGTCTAATCGCCATTGGAGGCGGGTTAATAATGTCTTTATCTCACACGAAGAATGGTTTTTTTCTTGTGAATAATCTATATCAAGTGATAGTGCTTGACAAAATGGTGTAGCAAATTTTAACTTTTTCCTCAAAATCTTTAGAGAATAAACGTTAGTTCTTTAAAAAAATTGAAGACATGAAAATGTAAATGTATCTATTCAGAAAGCTAATAAACAGTCACTAAATTATATTTCTTATTTCATCTTATTTTAAAATATATAAATTGTTTCTCAGTTTCCAGAGAACGCAGAACAGTGTAAATGACCAAATTACTACCATGCTTCTTATAAAATACTATTGTTCACAATTATAGTAAAAAATTTCTGACATCTCTAAATTGTTGAGTTATGATCTCTCACAAATGTTCCTTGCCTTCAAGTTAATCTAGAAAAACCTAATCTAGTTTTTGAGGTTTGATGGTGGAGGAATAATGATATTTAAGTCAATTATTAAGGAGAATCCTACAACTTAAAATTTTCACCTACAATTATATCAATGATAAAGTCACTTCTTCTGAAATCAAGTCCCAGCTTTATATACAGTACACAGTCTTATCCAAACAAAAGTTATCCACAGAAATTACTTCTATTTTAGTTTATTACTATAATCTAAGATTTGCTTACTATCCATGAAAAAGGGAAACATATCACAGTGTGGAAAATATAGTACCTGAGAGTTCTTAACAGCCAATCACTTTTTTCCTGTTTTTATCATCTTAAAAGTACAGTAAATCCAAACTATATTTAAGATCAGGGCCGGGTGTGGTGGCTCATGTCTGTAATCCCCTTTGGGAGGCCGAGGCAGGGGGATCATTTGAGGCCAGGAGTTTGAGACCAGCCTGGCTTACATGGTGAAACCCTGTCTCTACTAAAAATACAAAAATTAGCCGGTCGTGGTGGTGTAAGGCTGTAATTCCAGCTACTTGGGAGGCTGAGACAGGAGAATGGCTTGAAACCGGGAGGTGGAGGTCGCAGTGAGCCGAGATCACACCACTGCACTCCAGCCTGGGCAACAGAGTGAGACTCCATCTCAAGAGAAAAAAAAAAAAGATTAAGCACTTCCTTTTGTATTTTAGTTTGCATTTATTCTGTTAAATATAAAAAATGTTGTACTTATTTTGATGTTTTTGTATTTAACTAGCATTTAGCTAAAATGCTATGTAAAATTTCCAGGGAAATTTAGTTTTTGAAATTGCACAAAAATTCCTAGTCATAGTTTTAAAGTAAAGTGTTTCTAAAACTCTGATGATAAATACACATGCAGTAAACCCATACAGATGTCATACATTGTGATAAAACTGTAGTTTTACTGATTTAAAGCAAGACTAATATGCTAGAAAGAAGTATTTCTGCATACATCCTTTAATGATTATCTGTTGGAAACACATAATGTGGCAGAAAACAATCTCTTTAACAGAATAGAAGGTACATGCAATATCCCCAAAAATACATAAATTCTAGAAGCACCATGAGAACACATTATCTAAACATTAGAAGAATCTAAATATAATCAGTGTTTAAAAGAGTCCATTTTCTATTAAGGTAATCAAACTGTTATTAAAATTTATCAGTACAAAAATAGCTTCACAAACTGCTAATGTATATGTCTTTTCTGAACTCTTGAAAATATGACAACAATTATTTATCAATATTGTACCATATTTGAGGATCAAAAAATTGTAATGAACAAAATGAAAACTTTAAGTTTTCAGTATTACATTGTGACAGCACTGGAATACTATAAAATCAACTATTTCCAAGATAATTTTCAGTGGCTTTAAATCTTTTTTAGAAAATCTATTATTATTTATTTAAAAAACAAACAAAAAAACAAGTAAATTCTAGAATTCCAGACAGTTGATGCTATGAAGCAAACAAGAACTCCCTGGAAAGAGAACAAAACCTTCCCTCTTACGTATATGCCAGTCTATTAGTATATAGCTACTTTTCTTCATATACAACTAATCTAAGATTGGTTTCAAAGGATTTTCAAGTGTATACCTGCTCAATCTCAAAAGACATTATCATTTAGGTTAAAAAAAAGATAAACAGCAATTTAGATAAAATTTAATAACATTTCCCCCCCAAAAAATCAGTAAACATTTCATCCTCATGATCTCCCTTTTTTACACATCTCTAAACTTTAAAAATAAGTACACTAAAACAGTATCAATTCACTGAAGCTTATTCAATAAGAATGTTTTTGCATAGTTTATGACAAGGATATAATACAGTAGTATAGCACTTGACTAAGGAGTATTGAGCAGCTCATACATTTAAAATTTAGTTCAGCTGCATAGCTAAAAATCAAAGAAAGTAGTAAATGATTCAAGGTAATCTATAATGCCACTGAATCAGGTATAATACAAAAAGTTGTAATAGCTTAGTAAATACGTTTTTCAAAAGTTTAAAAGTAATTTTAGAAAAGTATTTGTGAATTTGTTTTAAGAATAACACAGCGGAGGAGGAGTAGATGAGGGCAGAGATGAAACAAGACTGGCCATTTTTTCATAACTGTTGAAGGCAGGTGACGTGTTTATAGGAGTTCATTACAGTATTTTCTCTCTGATGTATGCTTGAAAATTTTTATAATAAAAAGTTATAAATATTAAAAATGTTTTAAATCTTGCTTATTTCTCTAAAGCTAAGTAACTTTTTAAGAAAGACTTAAAGAACAAACTAACCACATTAGTAAAACTTTCAGTGCTAAATGAAAAGCAGCACCTGCTTTTGATATGTTAATTAACAAATTCATGAGGTTTACTCATAAAATTTGAATTTTAAGAAAAGAACAAATGGCTTGCTAAGTAGCTATTACTACAGTCAACTCTTGGTTAATCTGACTGACTAGATCACTGTTTCCTACATCCCCCATCTTTTTTTAGAACGTAGACATTCTAGTGATTTTGCTCCTTATTTAGCAGTTAAATGGAATCAACTAAAACAGAGAAATACTGGCAAAAAATTTTTTGCTATTAATTATTTTCTGCTAAAACACATATTGGAGAAGGAAGACAATATAGTCTAAGCATTAAAAACTTAAGATTTTATAGCACTTTGGGAGGCTGAGGCGGGTGGATCATGAGGTCAGGAGATCGAGACCATACTGGCTAACAGGGTGAAACCTCATCTCTACTAAAAATACAAAAAATTAGCCGGGCGTGGTGGCGGGTGCCTGTAGTCCCACTTACTCGGGAGGCTGAGGCAGGAGAACGGCGTGAACCGGAAGGTGGAGCTTGCAGTGAGCCGAGATTGAGCCACTGCACTCCAGCCTGGGCGACAGTGAGACTCTGTCTCTAAATAAATAAATAAATAAATAAATAAATAAATAAATAAATAAAATGTTAATTGTGTTCCTTTGTAATGGGAAAAAATAATAGTGTGCCCAGTTTAAAAACTTGTGAGTTTTAGATTTCAATAAAATGTATTTTAATATTCTGTTTCTAATCATGAAACATGGATCTTATTTCTATATAGGTCTCCTAGGACAGGAACAGTTACTAACTTCCTGACAAAACAATGTGCTTGTGTTGGGTATTTGCCTAATGAACTGTAACTGACAGTGCATACCAGGATCAGAGCTGAGCTGTAGACTCACATTTGTTACTAATGAACTGTGTGACTTAGGTAACTCATCCAACCTCTGGGATTTAGTCTTGCACATGCCAAAGGCACACACTTTCAAACTTTGACATTTTACACTATAATCAGCACACACACATATACGTAGACTACTGAAACAGTTTCTACTCTCAATATGAGTTTTACTCTAATGTTTTCTCTTTGGTTTCATTATATTTCATTTTTCAGAAAGCCACAAATGGCCTATTAAACTGATATCAAACTACCACAGTTCAGAAAATCATGGATTATATCATCTCTGAGGTCTCTTCTAGCTCTGATATTTTGGGATTCTAGCATTAACTTAAAATACTCAATGTTCTATACCTCAGGTGGAAATTTTGTTTTCAGTCAACTAACTAGCTGAATACTGATTAATACTGACTAATGTAAAACCAAAACAAGTTCAGAGAATGTCTTAAAAAATCCTGTGAAGTGTTTTTCAACAAGAACTACAAGATTATGTAATACCTCTCACATAATTAAAAACTTAAATTGACCTGTTAAGTTTTATATTCAGAACTCCGTCAAGTATCTCCATGACTCATCTATAAATTCCAGTAGTCAAAGCAGCTGTGTACTTCAAGTCAAAGCAACTCTTATTAAAGACTCTTGAGAACAGAGAAAAATCATGGAGAAGACCAATTCCAGGTAGTAACTCCAAATACCAAGGATTAACAAAATTGTAGACATTGGAAAATTTTAGGTGCATAAAGTAAACTAAAAATAGCTTTTACAAATGTTAAATACAAAATTTCTTATTTCTAAAAGCTACAGTATTCAACACAGATGGCTCAATTTAAGTGTTAGCCAAAGAAATCAATATAATTATATTTGGTGAAGTTGTAAGTCTGTTTATTAAATGGATATGTTAAATCTAATTTAATAGCAAGAAAATTTTTCCTATCCTCAACACAGTAAAATATTTTTTTAAATTGCATACTAATACGATTATTTACTTGTAACTGCATATTTTAAAAGACTTATATAATGTAAACATATTATTCAGATCGAAAGCACTAAAATTTTTCATGTGTTCAGTCATCTTTATAACTATAAACAGAAAATATGGTTATACCACAATAAAACAATAAATCTATAACTCCACAATATATCTGTTTTATGTAAAATTATTAGCACTGTTAGCAACAAATTAGAATAGCCTCATAGTCAGTTTTCCTCTGTTCATTCCTAAACAAACTTTTTTTGTTTTTTATAGACAAGGTCTTACTTTGTCACCCAGGCTGCAGTACAGTGGCACAATCATAGCTCACTGCAGCCTTGGATTCCCAGGCTCAAGTGATCCTCCTGCCTCAGCCTCCCAAGTAGCTAAAAGGTGTGTGCACCACCATGCTTGGCCTAAGTTTTTACATTTTTGTAGAGACAGGGGTCTCACTATGTTGCCCAGGCTGGTCTCAAACTCCTGGCCTCAAGTGATCCTCCTACCTCAGCTTCCCAAAGTGCTGGGATTACAGGCATGTGCCACTGCACCTGGCCATTCCTTAAAAAACCTTAACTAATTTTTTCTTCTTCCTCAGCCTGACAATGAGGTCTCTCAATGTTAGCCTCTACTATATTTAATCCTATGCCCTTAATATTCAACAAATTTCAATCAAAATAAAAATTCTCATGAGAAAGAGAGTTGAAGAGTATCTCACTTCACTTCAATTTTGCTTAATATGCCAAAGGATTTTTTTTTAATTGGTCCCCAAAAGAAATGTACTATGAAGGAAAATTGTTTTCCTAATTTTAACTAAAACTAACCTAGTGAAAAGTTTCCAAAGAAGGATAAAAAATTAACTTTAAAACAGACGACTGATAGGTATTTGTTTTACATTTGCAAGATTGCAATTGCACAGACCTCCTTACATCCCAAATATACCAAGTATAGCCAATAATTAATGTAACTGGTTTGGAACACATTTAGGATAAATTGTATGTTTTCAGAGTTATCAGATTCTTTTAAAATTCAAAAGCAAGTGAAGACTTATCTCCTGTTAGTTGGTGTGCAAAGATAAATCTGCCATTAACATTAACAAACCCATGCTAAAAGTTATCCCACTGTTTCCTTCCATGAAATCATGTGGTGAGATCACCTCAGACTATGATAAAGCTTAATTTCAGAGTGGAAAGCCTACTTAAAAAAAAAAAATTCCAACTTACAACCTTCAAGAACATACACAAAAATAGAAACCAGGTTAATAAAGGAGGCCTTTTAGAGGCTATGTTAAAAGACAGGTAGAAGCAACTTACAAGATTTTATTTCACTGAAAAACAATTTGTACTGTAATTAGCCTAGTGCTCCTTTTTCTACATAAAGGAAATGTTCACTGCAGTCCATCTATGCAACTATAAACTATAAGTTAATAAAAAGTTTGTGTATTTCACTTCTGAGGTTAACAGAAGCAGCAAAAAAAAAAAAAAAAGTCAAAGTCAACCTAGAATTTTCACTCAAAGCTTGTAACTATAAAGGTTCCTGAAACCAAACATTTCCATATTTACACATTTACTTAATCATGATTGCTGAATTGAATCTGTACCTATGTGAAAATGGCAATGCATTCTGAGTTGGTTCAGCCCTTGGCTCTGAGTTCTGTGTCACATCAGGTGTTCTTTCATCGTCTGTCCCGTTGATACTTTCTGGTGTTAAAGGAGACTGAAGATCCCCACCTGCGGATTCCTTTAAAAAAAAGGGGTGGAGGATAAAGAATAGTTACACTTTTGTTAAAGTACACAATATCATCTTGAGGTTAAAACTGCCTTTGATGTATGCTAACTGATGAACCAAATTTCAACTGAAATTTGAGTCAAAGACTTAAAAAATAAAACATAGAAATTTTTACTTTTTATTCATGGCAAGCTATGAGAAAAAGTTTTTGAAGCTGGGCTACTCACAAGAAAACTCTGAAACATACAATTTAGAAATGGAAATATAACGCAATTTAGAAACAGTTTCAAATAACCGAAAAATGTTTGGTTTATATAACTAATTGGTCAGAATAAAAGATATTCAAAGAATTACTATACTTCAGAAGAAAAGATGCACAAAAACACAAGAAGATGTGATGCTGGTGGAAGAAGTAGATAATGGAAGGGGTACAGGAGAAGAAGTGGATGAGGAGAGGGGGAGGATGAGGAAAGGGGTGAATGAAATTTGCAGCATGTTTTATCTGCCCTACTTTTCAATCCCTAGAGAGCTACTTAGAAAAGCAAGAAGAAATGCCTCTATAACCTATTATCTATAATGATGTTAGTGCATTTCAGCTTACCTTGTCTGGTACTCATAATGGAATTACTTTTCTTCACAAAATTTCCTGTCTTATTTCTACTTTTCATTAAGATTTGCCTTTCAAAGTAAATTTATTTAAATAGCATTAAAATTTATTTCATTTTAAATAAATTGAATTTAAAATTGAAGCTCAAGCTGACACTTATGTCTGCCACCATCGGATTAACCAAATTTGATATTGGAAATCAGAATGAGGAGTCATTTGATAGACCTATTAACTAGGGGAGGTGCTAAAACCAGACTGTTAAAGAGCAGCTTGCTGGACCTCTTATGATCCCTGGGCAATAAAATGTCACAATTGAAATATCTGTCTATATTTGGGGGGAAAAAATAAGTGTCCAACAGGACAGTGGTTAGGAATGATCATAATTTGTCAACTTAAAAAAATACAAGATTTCCTCTAATAAAAACAAGACAAATATGAGCAATGTAGCAAAATGCATATAATTTTTAAAAATCAGAATGTAAAACAGTAACTGGGTTATGATATTTATATCCACATTTAGAATGTTACACATGAAGTGCTAGAAAAAAATATGTAAATATTAATGTGGTGAGACTTACGTTTTTGGGACTTCTGGTTTTATACTGCTGTATGTATTTTATTTCACATTTAAGTATTTTAATTAATAGTTCCATAATGCTATAAACTATACAAGCTGTTAAAGATCAAAAGGATACTTTCTTAATTCCACATTATCACTTAACCATTTTTCAATTTTCAGTAGAACCTCTATTTTGACCTTTAATTTCATTTTTATTAAATCTTTCTCCTAAATCTGCTTTGTTTCCATTAGCTGACAGTCAATGCACGAATAAAATCTACAGTATAATGTGACAATATAAAAATGTTTTACAACAAAGTCAAATCCTATTAAGTGAATAATGGGAATAGCAATCACAAAGTGACTACTTCTAGGTCAGTTATGGACCACATTAATTAGTCAGAAAAAATTTAACCAGCCAGTAAGAAACCATAAAATAATAATCTCTGGTATTAACAAATCAGGCTTATTACTCTCCAAAACAGGCCAAGCCAAACTAAAATAATAAAAGGTTGAATGTGCAACCTACTAAACAGTTAAATTGCTGAAGATTCAGTTCAGTAGAAATGATAACAGAAACAAATTACCGGCTGGGCGCAGTGGCTCACACCTGTAATCCCAGCACTTTAGGAGGCCAAGGCAGGCAGATCACCTGAGGTCAGGAGTTCAAGACCAGCCTGGCTGACATGATGAAACCCAATCTCTACAAAAATACAAACAAAATTAGCTGGGCATGATGGCAGGTGCCTGTAGTCCCAGCTATTCGGGAGGCTGAGGTGGGAGAATTGCTTGAACCCAGGAGGTGGAGGTTGCAGTGAGCCGAGATCATGCCACTGCACTCCAGCCTGGGTAATAGAGCAAGACTCCATCTCAAAATAAAAAATAAAAATAAAAATAAGCAAATTACCTATTAAACTTAAAGGGCATAACCAGGGTTAGCAATTAAGGATTAACTCAGGGATTTGCTGGAACTGGTTGACAAGAGTGTGCAAAAATACATTAGGATCAAAAGAGAGAGGGAAGAGCAGTAGCAGTTTGACTCCTGGTTGTTACCATCTTCTGGGATAAATGCTCCTGTCACTTTGAGGGTGAAATAAGAGGGAGCAGGGTTTGGGGCATGGAACTTGGGGAGGCTACAAATGTTAATGCTACTAAAGTAGAAAGACTACTCCCAGGGGCCAGTTAAGAAGGGGAGAAAGAAAGGGATAGAGGTTGTAGCAATTCCAGCATCTCAAAGCAGCAAGTTTTTCTTCAGAAAACTTGAATATTAGTTATATTTAAGTAAAGGCATAGTTATCCTAGGTCATTATACCTAAAATGAAAAACAAAAAGCCCACCCAAAGCATGGTATTTTTTTAATTTAATTTTTTATTCTGAACCAATTGAGAACTTGGGTTTTTTAAAAGTCAGTTTTAAAAATATAAAATCAGTATTTACTGATGAGAAACAAGAAAAAATTCCAACAGTACATGAGGGCACAAAAGGAAAATGAAATCCTCTTTCCCTCCAACTACCCCAGAGGTAGCCAAAAGTATTCTGTAAAACCTTCCAGAAATTTTGCATATGCTAAAAATAGTACTTGAAACATATTTTGTATTTAACATATTCTAAGCATCTATTTCTTTTTTAATCTAAATTTTGTGTAATTTCCTAAACACCCTACTTCAGTTATTCTTTTTTGGTGTGTGTGTGTGTGTGTGTGTGTGTGTGTGTGTGTGTGTGTGTGTGTGTTTGTGTGTGTGTATACCCAAAGCTGATAAGAAAAATGAAAAAAAGCAAAAAATAAAATGAAAGAAAAACAGATCAAATGATCCTTTCTATTGACTTTATATCCTTGCTTTGAGAAAATAAAACCACTTACATCTCATTTTGTTTGAGAAACTCTCCCTATAACTCCCACCGAAACAAATAATCTACAGTAAGAAAAAGGACAGTAGCACTAAAGAAAAAACATAGAAGTACAAATCTGAGAGAATATCAAGGAAACCAAAACTAACAGATGCAACCTTTATAAAAAAGGCACCTGAGCACAGATGTGAGATTCAGGAAATGCTTCTTAAGAATTCTCTCTTCCTACCCATTTGTGAAGTGGGTAACTTAAAATTAAAATAAAACCCACAAATGAAATTTTGGCTCAAAAGCCAAAAAATGAGAAATATTCTGGGACACATAGAAAAAAAATTGACCTTGACCCTCACTCTAGGACAAGCCTTTAGAGTGTTATCAACGACCTACTGCATATTGGAAGGGTGGGCTGGGGAGGTATGCAGCAGCACTGCCATGACCCACTATACCAAATATCACTACCACCTTCCATTTCATGCCAATAAAACCTGAAATTAAATTCCCATTACAGTTTCAACCTTGTTGGCCTAAGGAAAACAGGGCCCTTTCTTTACCATTTAACAAAAATTCACGGAAGACTCAGTCCATTCTATGGTTTTATACTTAAACAAAGATGAGAACCACCACTGTTTTCTGAGCAGAGGGTCTGACAGAAAAACTGGGGGAGGAGCTAATAGTGTTGAGATCCCATGGCAGTGAGAATGGAAAGAAAGAAGACAGCAGAAGGATACATAAAGGAAGATGAGGCTGAGCTCTCAAACAAGATCCTCATATCCTCAGTCATACATTTTTCCTCTAGTTGGTCACCATCCAGAGCTACCATTTCTGAAATCCATTTTGTGACAACCACAGAAGTTCTTACAATCTGACTTTCTGGATTAATTTATGCTCTTCCTTCGCTATGTAAAGTATACTGGTTGATTGATGCTTAGGGTTAGTGGATTAACTGTCACTCAGCTTGAATATTTTGCAACCACCAGCTGCATAAAATGCTTACCAAGAGTCAGCTGTATGTGTCCCAAACCTGTTTATGCCAATTATATTTATATAATTGTAAAACTGAATTAGGTACTATGTAAACTACTGATTTTGAATGCAAAACTAGAGTGGTTATTTTAATGAAAACCAGGCTAAATACTTTGAAATGACTAAAATGTAAATGGCTAAAAAATTAAAATAAAACTCACAACTGAATTAGGCATATATAATATTCTACAATATAATATCTAACATAGGAATAGCTTCGGCATCTCCTAGAAACTTGTTAGAAATGTAAATACTTGGGTACCATCTTAGACCTACTAAATCAGAAAGTCTGGGAGTGGAGCTCACCAATCTGAGTTTTAGCAAGTCTTTCAGGGAATTCTGATGCAGAATTCTGATGCAAAGTATTTTTCAAATACATATTGTATAAATATACACTTAAGACATCTGAATTTTTAAAGACAACTGTTAGTGCCAGACACGATGTTAAGGCCTTACATCATCATCCTCCCCATTACAACCACATCAGTTGTTAATATTTGTCTATTATCTACTATATGCTAAGTACTTTGTAATCCTCATTTAATTCTCACAATATTCCTAATAAGAACATATTGTTCTCATTCTCATTTTATAGAGGAAGAAAAACAGTGACTTGCCTAAGCTCAGAAAACTATTAAGGGTTGGAGCCCAATTTCAAATTCAGATTCTAGAACTCCCATTACTAACCATGACCTGACACTGTGTCGTTACCATATTTATTGATGATGATCAATGATTCTATAAGTAATGTAATACTCACGTTACAAACATATAAACACACTAGAATTAAACAACCAAGTGTATTACATGGCAACAGAAAAGTAATTTATATCTAGGTCTGTCTGACTCAAACTTTTAACCAGTCTCTTATACCTCCCTCAAATAAAAACGAAAGCTATGACCAACCAAGTTTCTACTACTATCGATTTTCCTCTTTAACCTATTATTAATTATCCCACTTAACCGTTCTTTTGTTAAATTCCACAGTAATGTTACATTCTTCAGGCAGCATTAATTTAGGAGACTGGGCTAAACCACTGAGAATCAAGTAGGGTAGGCATGGCCAATGGTCATACAATTCAAACTAGAACAGACACATTAGATATTATCACCCAGGCTGCAGTGCAGTGACGTGATTGTAATAACTCACCGCAGCCTCAAACCGCTGGGCTCAAGCAATCCTCCCACCTTAGCTCCTGAGTAGCTGGGACTATAGGTGCATACCACGCCTGGCTGAACTGATAAATGTTTTTTAAAAAATGATTCTCTCTGGCTTCTGTATATTAAATTGACAATTAGGCTTCAAATGTTTTGATAAGATAAATTAAGGTCCATATATTTTGGCTCTCAAATAGTGATGAATTTAAGATATTTCCTTATTCTTTATATTTCATAGTATTTTTCAAATATAAGCATCTTTTATATATTCCTTTAATCAAAGCAGAGGCTTAAAGTCATTCCTTCCACCAAAGAGGAACAGGTATTAGCAGCAACTTATAATGGTTCATGACCAGTTCAACTAAAATGGAAGTTACGATTAGAGAAACAGAAACTAATTACAATGGCAAAGCTTAATCCATTGCAATTTTATTAAAATCCTTTGAGTACTCTTTTACTGAATGTGTTGTTTGATGCATCTTCTCATAACACTGGAACCATTCACTAGAGGAACTAGAGCTCCCAACATGTACTGGCATTTAATTTTAAATGGGGCTTTATGTTTAAAAGTATCACTACACTTTCACAGCACTTAGAGAAGACAGATACAAGAGAAGTTTCAAATGATCATCAAAGTTATTCCAGGTCACTGCATGTACAGACGCATAATGGAGCTTTGGCTTCAATCCAGGGTACACCTTTAGTCTATGAGGGAATATGTACTTTAAGCATATTTAACAGTGCTCTCCTTTATTCTTATTTTAAAAAAAAATTCAACTCTCTATACCAGTAGAGTTTTCCAAATAGAGCTGGGTGATAGAAGTGGAAAGGGAGATAAATAAAAAATAATTTTCTAAACTGTTCTAATCATTGGTTAGTTATTAAATTCCAAGGCAATTCCTACTTACTTCAAGAAAGTTCCATGTAAATCTGCTACTACTGACATTCCAGAGAAACATTTGTAACATCTGATTCTTCCTTTCCATAAAAGCTACTGAGTACAGTTCAGAAACAATTACTACAGAGGAGAACAGCCAAGAGCTGAATCCTACTTGTAGGAAACAATTAAAATTAAAATTAATTTTAGAAAAGCCTACTATTAAAAAGCTGAAAATAGTGGCATTCTATATTAATCAGACAGTAAAACCCTTGTATTATAAAAGTACCAAAATGTAACTATTTAATCAACTTTACTTGGAGATATAACTTCCAACTGAAGGAAGATTATGATGGACAAGTAAAAGGCCCTTTGTTCAAAGAAAAAGTAATACTTTTGTAAAACCTATAACCATTGTCTCAGTGCTAAGCATAAAGATGTTCCAACTTCAGATTTAAGTATACTTTAAAAGTATGTAAAACAGGCTGGGGCAGTGGCTCATGCCTGTAATCTCAGCACTTTGGGAGGCCGAGGCAGGCGGATCACTTGAGGCCAGGGAGACCAGCCTGGCCAACATGATAAAACACCACCTCTACTAAAAATGCAAAAATTAGCCGGGTGTGGTGGCGCACACCTATAATCCCAGCTACTTGGGAGGCTGAGGCATGAGAATCGCTTGAACCTGGGAGGCAGAGGTTGCAGCAACTGGAGATTGTGCCATTGCACTCCGGCCTGAGTGACAGAGCATGACTCTAGCTCAAAATAAATAAATAAATAATAAAAGTATGTAAAACAAACCCTATTGTTTGTGCGTGTGTGCATGAGTGTGCACATATTTTAACTTTATGTATATGACGACATTTTGACATCTTTTAAAAAAAGTTTCTGGCTGAGAAGAGACTGCTTCTCCCCTCTAGGGCTAGCTAATTCTTAAGGACAGCAAGAGCCCGGTCCAGAGCATGTCTCTGATATGCAAACTAGCCAATCCAGAGCCATACCTCCTCTATCTGATCCATACATCCCAGTAGACAATATTCCTCTAACTTACTCCATCCCAGGGCCAGTTACCAGACAATGAGGGACCACCCCTATAGTTTAGAGCCCCCTGAAATTATTCAACCCAGCCAATCCTAAACTATTTCCCCCTCTCTGCTTTGCCTTTCCCATAGAAATTCCAATAAAGGCTCTACCTCGGCTTTCCCCTCACTCCTGCTTTCTGTCTCTTGACCACCTTAAGACTTTCCCTGTTTCTAGGACCTGCAAGTATAATATACTTGTTTTCCTGAACTTTTCCTGTGACTCCCCTGGTGGTTACATTTGGCTATCACATGATCTTTAAGTACTTTTGCTAAGTTACAAGCACATTAAATACTTTGAATTGAATTACTAAACTGAAATTTTGATTAAAAATATTCTTGTAGGCATTGGCATATAGAAAAACCTTTTTCCACCAGTACAAATTAAGTAAAGGATGCATTTCTCTCTCTCTCTCTCTCTCTTTTTTTTTCTTTTTGAGACAGGGTCTTGCTGTTGCCCAGGCTGGAGCACAGTGGCACAATCATAGCTCACTGCAGCCTCGACCTCCCAGTCAAGTGATCCTCCTACCTCAGCTTCCCAAGCAGCTGAGACCATAGGCTTGCACCATCACACTTGGCTAATTTTATTTTTATTTTTTAAAATTAATTTAATTTTAATGAGGTCTCCCTATGTTGCTCAGGTTGGTCTTGAACTCCCGGGCTCAAGTAATCCTCCCACCTAAGCCTCTCAAAGTCTTGAGATTACAGGTGTGAGCCACCACACTAACGGGTGCATTTCTATGTGTACTTTGGATATTTAATTCTGGCATAAAGGATACTATCTGAAATGAACAATGTTCATAATTAAGAACAGGAATGATAAACCCACCTGTGAAGGTGTACTGGTAAGTTCCATCTTCTCTTGTGATTTTTCCTTTGCTAGTCGAGCAGCTTCTTTAAATTCCTGAAACTTCTCTGCAAACTGAATGTATAAAGACTACATACATTAACCAAATAAAAATAGGTCACAGCGCCCACTTTTACCTCAGTAAAGTTATTCATTTTCTGAATAACTGACTCTACACAAGCAATATAGCCTCCAAACCAATTATAGCTTCTAATATGAAAATGACAGAAAATGAAACCTAATTCCAAACATTTGTGCACTATGAAGTATTCTGACAAATCTTATTCAAAACATCATGATATATCTAAGTTAGACTTCAGAGTCAGCTAGCTTACCAAAAGGACTCCTGGTTGGTCAGAAATAATTTACTAAGACTAAGGTAGGGGAAAGAATCAGTAAACATAAGCATACTGTGCTATGTTAATCATTGAGAAAACTGAATTTCACAAATATCCACTTGTAAACATCACAGTATTTAGAAAACGCTTTTAAATTCTACTAAAATATAAACTCTCATAATACACAACACATTTTAACTAATACAAATAGCAATATTTACTATTTTCACTAACTGACATAACTAAAAATTAATTTCCGACGATTCCTAAACAGCTCATGTACAGCAGCAGAAAGGAATAATACTCAACGGTCTTTAAGATGGATAACAATTTCAAAACAAAAATTATTGTACATGAAACACTAATTCTTAGGAACTCATAGGAAACTATAAAACATCCTGGCCACAAAGAATATCTATTTATGTTTTGGAAGTGGAAGCTAGTCTATCACTATTATCAGTGAGAATAAGTTAAGACTACATAATAACTACATTTAAAAACCCCAAATCTCTATGCAACTTAAAGTATCTGTTAGAATTGGTAATTAAAACATGAAATTATAGTTCCTTTCTCAAATCCCCATAAATCAACTCTGATTTCATTTCCATCCTGGGAAGAAAAATTTTGGAAAGAAAGGCTTGTGATACTTTAATCTTGGAGAGATGGAGGAGGGTCAAAATTAAAGTCGTCATTATCACAACTTTTTCTTCTTACCTTAAACCTTGTCATTTCTACCTATAATCTGTAGCTCAGTAAAGTGAATTTGTGCTACTATACTCATCTAATTGAACGGAGTATCTCCAAACAGTAAAATACCTGAATACAAAGCTACAAGGATCTCTCGCTCACATTAGTGGAAATGAAATCAAATCAAAACTTCTCTTTAAGTAATCTGAAATAGTATACAAGGTTTTTCTTACACTAATTTAACATTCCACAACAGTTAATGTTTAAAACCCTTCGCAACTTCATAAAAATCTACACCATTTCTAAGTTTTACATCCTTAGTTTTCAGCAAAAGAAAAAAGTGACAGCTTAGGTTTCCATGATAACAAAATACAACTTAGTAAGCACTCTAACAATCCAAGCATAGCTGGAATTTTGTTCATACCAGTCAATCTTAAGAGACCATACATTTTTTTTTCAACGATGCTACTTTCCCTTATTTTGAGATGTCTTTGTCTAGAATTGCCTTCTCCAAATCGTTATAATGTTTTGACTTACTCATGGCTTTTAACTGATAAAACAAGCTAGAATATTTATGTACTTGCTTCGTTTATATAAAATATCATAAACTCCTTTGAGCCTCCTACAGTCTGCAAAACACCAAAATTAGTCTACAAGGTAGCCTGAAAAATAAATTATGATTTTTTTTCTTCTTTGGATCAAAACATTCTGAAAAGACTGATCTTAAGCTCTTGGAGCCAAGTTCTGTGAGTATATAAGCTCGAAATGGCTCCAAGAGCTTAAGAGCTATTTCTCAATATTCAACCCACTCTCAAATACTAGGAGATTTACCACCAGTAAGGCTGGTCAAAAGTATATGCTAACTTTAAAGAAGAAAAAATCTAAAAAAAAAAAAATAAAAGCCATTCTCAGAGAAAAGTTCAAACAAGGGAAAAGAGTAGAATTGACAGAAGTTAATAAACTATTCCTTTACTACATTAGCTAGCTGCTCAGTAACTTGAAAGATGTCATGAAGAACTTAATTTATAGACAAAAATTACTTAGCCCAAAAAGCATTTAAGGCATTTAAGCCAAGCTTATTTAAGAAAATAATCCACGATTTAGTTCTTGTATTGTCAAGTTAAGAAATTTGGCAAGTAGATATATTTAGAGATTTTTTTTTTTGCTATAGTCTTTAATAGGCAATAAAAAAAACAAAAAAAAAAAACAAAAAGCAAAAAAAACAAAAAACAAAAAAAAAACACCAAGTTCTAAAAAGGTTCTGAATGACGGCAAAAGTATTAGAATAAACATAAAATTTCTCAACAAAACTGTTTATGGAAGAGCAATGTTCACTGGATACCTGTATCCTAGTTATGCTGAGATACTTTGAATGTAAAACTCTTATCTTTACCACAGTTCAAGAAATATATTTAAAGAATAAGATGTGTACAAGAGAAACCAAAAAGATAATATTTGTTCGCTGTTGTTTTTTGAGACAGTCTTGCTCTGTCACCCAAGCTGGAGAGCAAGTGGCGCAATCTCAGCTCACTGCCCTGGGTTCAAATGATTCTTGTGTCTCAGCCTCCCAAGTAGCTGGGATTACACAGGTATGTGCCACCATACCCAGCTAATTTTTTTATATTTTTAGTAGAAACCGGGTTTTGCCATGTTGACCAGGCTGGTCTCGAACTCCTGGCCTCAAGTGATCTGCCCACTTTGGCCTCTCAAAGTGGTGGGATTAAAGGCATGAGCCACTGTGCCCAGCTTTAATATTCGTGTTAATCATCCTATAGAAAATGATTTATAATCACCAAGGCAAAAGTTAAAATAGTCTTAAAATTCAGATTTAAGCCATAATTCATATCCAAAAGATAACAAAAACACTTGAAAACTGTGTTAAGAAATGTTTATAATTAGAAGAAAAAAAAATAGATTCAATATATATTCACACCACCAAGTGTAAGATTTCTAAAAAGAACCCAGTTTAAGAATTTGAATACAGAATAATGTCTGTAAAGCAAAACAGCTTAAAGTTTAATGTAAATATAAATGGTGTATATCTATAAGAGCCTGATTTCTCTGCACTTGAAAAATTTCAACTCTCTAGCTTGAGTTTTATATCATATCCTACATATACCAAATCACATGTAAAGTATTTAAAATATATAGTTATTCTTTTAACTGAATGCTTCAAACAGAGGTTTTAAGAATAAATCTTTAGGTCTGGCAGGCACAAGATCTGAAGAGAAAAGTGAGTTTTACTTTTCTCCTTGATCACTTAGTATACTGAGATTGTTTTTTCTTATATATCTGTGTAACATCCACAAGAACCCAAGGTGCTGCTGGTATAAACATTACCTGCCTTTTGCTTATTGACAGGAGAACTGTCTTATTTCCAATATTCAGCCTGGTGATGCTTTGCATTTTATTGGCCTTTCTGGTCACTTGGTGAGTATTATCTAAAAGTCCTCATGATGTCTATAGTATCTCAGTCTGCACTGCATCAGAGCTCGGAGTATTCCACATCCAGATAAAGCACAATTTCCCCTAAACACAGTAATCTGTATGTACCTGCTGTCACATCAAAATGCTGAAATCTATATCACTGTCAACTTGAGTTTTCACAATTCAAAAGACCTTGGTAACTGCCTACATTGCAGACCATCTCCAATTGAGGGTACTAATCTCTAACAAAAATCCATTCTGAAGTGATAATCCCCACCTTTTAATTCCTATCATACAGACAATTAACCACATAAATCCTTCTCAACCAATGGTGACTGTTTTTAATGTGTACAATACATTTTCCAAGTGACAGTAGCATCTAATGATCTCTTGCTTCTTGCTCTGAAGTCACTACTGTTGTTCTGAGAATATTAAATAAATTTCTCCTATATTTCATACTCTCCATTTGGTATTACATATTTAAGATATATGACTTGAAGATGAAGATTTTCATTCAAATTTTATGATTTAACTCACTTTCGAAAGATGATGCTCAGAGGAGAATCCCAATCCATAAACGGTGTTTGCCCGGCTATCAGCCCACTGGCCAAACTTCTGAGATGTTTTAGTAAATGTCATGTTTGGGGTGATGGTACTATTTATTATTGCCTAAAAAATAAAGCAAGTATGAGTAACCAGCAAAAAATCAGCAAACAGGCATTTAAATACAAGACCATTCAGTTACATAAAAGCTTAGGATGATCAATAAGCCACAATGTTAAATACATAAAGATAGTTACAGAAATAGTTTCTGGCATTATAAGTGATAGTGTGGAAATATGTTAACTAAAATATAAATATGATGACACTCTATCAAAAATTTCAACATTTTACACTCAAATAAGTTTACCTATGATCCAAAAAATGTCAGAGTTTTTAATGTGGTCAGTGTTTTCCTTTTCAATGTTTAGAATTAATATTTATTAATTTTGGATGATAATCACTAGAAGAAAGTAGGCCTTAATAGTGGTTTATTTAAAAGTAGGGTACCACCCTCTAAAGAATCTTTCAAAAATGAAAATATACATAGAAAATATGACACTGATTTTCTTCTTCTTCTTCTTTTTTTGAGATGGAGTCTTGCTCTGTCGCCCAGGCTGGAGTGCAGTGGCACAATCTCGGCTCACTGCAAGCTCCAACTCCCAGGTTCACGCCATTTTCCTGCCTCAGCCTCCTGAGTAGCTGGGACTACAGATGTCCGCCACCATGCCCGGCTAATTTTTTTGTATTTTTTTGGTAGAGACAGGGTTTCACCATGTTAGCCAGGATGGTCTCGATCTCCTGACCTCGTGATCCACCCACCTCGGCCTCCCAAAGTGCTGGGATTACAGGCACGAGCCACCGTGCTTGGCCGACACTGATTTTCTAAAATCCATAACTGAGTTTTCTTCAAGGTGATTTACCTGAAATACATTATGATACAGAAAAGACTTGCAATCATTTAGTACTTTTTCCCTTTATTCAAGGAAAAAACAAACTTCTAAATATAGAGGTATTCCTTGCTATACTCGGGAGACTGGTTCCAGGACCCCTGTGTATACCAAAACCCGTGCATACTGAAGTCCCATAGTCAGCACTGCAGAACCTGCATATACGAGGTCAGCCCTCTAATACTTGGTTTTCACATCCTACAAATACTCTATTTTTCGATCCACATATAAGTGAACCTGCATAATTCAAACCAGTGTCAAGAGTCAATTGCATACTCATTGCTTTTCTCATAAAGTGGTGTAGATTCGTGATGTTGAGAATTGCTATCATTTTTGTTTCACACATAATTTCTTAGAAAACTAGTATTTTAGCATGTTACTAAATATTTGGTGATCACCATAATAAATTTCAACTATCATAAAATATTAACTCATTCTCTCTGCTAATACCATAAAAGTGAGGGGGAATCATTTTTTTAGTCTAATGCACTCCAAATTTAAGATTAGAAAGTGATTCCAATAGTAATAGCTAGATGTTAACAAATCCATAAGCAGTCATCTACTGAACTCTTATATGTGGAATGAAACATCAAGCATTTTCTGAACTAAATTTGCTTACCATGTGAGCATTTTCTAAACAAAACTAAATTTGCTTACCATGTGAACAACAGTATAAAAGGAAATATTTAAGAGATATGCAGGTATTGGAGAAGTCATAAAAATGAATGCATGACACCTGTCCTACTATTAAAAAAACAGTAAAATAGAGTGGCCCCTTCCTTTCTCTCAGACAGAATTTATGTCCACTGTAATTATATGAGAGCCCTTATCCTCAATTAAGTCTATTTACCTCAGACAAAATTTACATATTCATACTTATACAGTTTCCTTACCCTTCAGTTCAAAAACTGCTTTTCTTAGTATGTCATTTGGGATCTGTAAAATGTGGCTAATAACTGCTCTAACTTGAGCGGCATCAAATGAAGTCATCAAATGAAAGACTAAATAGGAAATCATTTATTAACAAATGGTAAAGAATCATTCGTTTATTAAACTTTAATTGAGTACCTTTTAAATGCCAAACACGGTCCTAAAAATTCGAGACACAACAAGAGGGGCAATGTAATTACAGATTACAGTCTGGAATAAGAGGAGTCAGTAAACACACAAGTAAATAAATAACTGACCAATATAATTTCAGACAGTAGTAAGTACTGTGAAGACCAAGATGTGAAAGAGTGAAAGGCAAGAAGTCAAGACTGGTAGGCACTGCCTTAGATTTGCTGGTCCTGAGGAGGGCACGTCTGAACTGGGATCTCTGTGTTTTCTAAAAGACAAGGGCATTTTAATACGTGACCCTAATAACTCAAAAGTGAGTCAACAACAGGTTGTATAGGTATCTAAGAAAACTGACCAATGTGCTGTTAGTTGGTCACTAAGCCCCCTCATTTTAACTATTTCAAATTAACTTCTTTCTGCTTTGACGAGTTTTCTTTTAATCTCCATTCTGACCCTTTCCTTGTCTCTGTATTACTTGTTCTTTAATGAAGAAAACCTTAAAATGATAGATGATCCCACACTTTTAAAAAGCTTTATTTCTTAGCTTCTTTGAGTAGAATGCATTTAAAAGAAAAATTTTAGTTCTTTAAAATAAACATGTCTCTCAACCCTGGAGTTCTAGTCCTTTTAAGGAAAAGAGGTAGAAATGCAGTGTCATTACTACCTTATGTACGGATCACACAGAGTGCCCTGATCCTGGCCCTTGACCATGCTGAGGTCTCTGTAGCATAATCAGAAAACCTTAAAGCAAACTTCATATGCACAGCAGAGGGTTTAAGTGAGAACAAGTGCATGTTTTCTAGGCAGGGCACTTAAGGAGTTTCCAACTCAATCAGGAAGAGCAGAAGTGGGGGGTGAGATGGAGAAAACACTTGTTTAGCTGAGTCAAATAAACCACTACTGCTGACTTAAAAAACAACCACTCCTGTAGGAACTGCAGCAGTTAATAGCATCAGTTTAGAAAAGTAATTAGAAAATGTGATAGAAAATATAACTCTGCTACAGAAGATAGATTTTGTTAAAAGAATACAAAAAGCTTTTCAAAAGACATTTATGATTCTAATAATTACAATCAGTAATGTATATTCAGAAATGGAAAAATGCAAGAGCAACATTTCATATTGCTTCAGTGGGAAGAACACATGAGGATTATGTGTTAATCACTAAAATTCCTTCCTTTAAAATAACTCAAAGTATTTTAATCTGGTGAAGGTTAAGTTAGCAAATGAAATCTATTTAATCACTTCCATATGGTTTCTTTTCTTGGACATTGCACAACTCAGTTGATCTTTATTTCTATACAATATTTAACCCTCCTTTCTAATAAAGGAGGATTGTTATCTTTTTCTGTTATCTCTGTTAACCCTCCTTTCTAATAAGGGAGGCATGTTATCTGTCATTTGGGCCCAGAAACAAAACAGATTACAGAGAACTCAAGGTTCAAATAAGGGAAAAGAAACACTCTAGAGTCTCAGGTTATAATATTTAGTATCTGTCAAACTTCACTAAACCAGACAGTTACAAAATATGACAAAATTATTCTTCACTAAATAAAGCTTTACAGAAACGAACTATTTCTATTTCTCAAGTCTTTTAAATCCTCCAAGCAAAAATGAAAAAAATCAATTATTCAAGTAAATACATGTTACTTATATACAAGACACAAAGTGCAAATAGCCCTTGGGGTCTTATAATCTAGTTAACCTAGTTAAGGAGATAAGGAATGAGTACACAGAAAAATCAGACAAAAAGTTTAGCATTAAATTAAATTATCTTTTATTCCTTACATAACACTAGCCAATAATCGCCTGATACTAGCATTAATAACAATAGCAGTGAGTGTTTGTATTGTGATTACTATACATACTATGTTTTTGCCTAAATTTATTTACTCTTCACAACAACGCTATGGTGTAATGACGTACGTATTTTTATTCACTCCTTTTTACAGACGAGAAAACTGAGGCATACAGAAGTTGTGTTTTTTTGTGCTCCCCCCCTCCCTGCCCTTAAGAGACAGGTCTTACTCTGGATGTAATCATAGCTCACTACAGCTTTGACTTCTTTAGCTCAAGGGGTCCTCCAGTCACAATACCCTGAGTAGCTAGGACTACAGGCAAGCACCAATATGGCTGGCTAATTTTTTTTCTATTTTTTTTTGTAGAGATGGGATCTCACTGTGTTACTCAGGCTGGTCTCAAACTCCTGGTCTCAAGTTATCCTCTTGCCTCAGCCTCCCAAAGTGGTAGAATTACCGGCACAAACCTCAGTGCCCAGCCCTGCATGCAGAAGCTAAATAGTTTGCTCAAGATCAGATGGTGATATGGTTTGGCTCTGTGTCCCCACCCAAATCTCACCTTGAATTGTAATCCCCATGTGTCAAGGGTGGAACCAGGTGGAGGTAATTGAATCATGGGGGGAAGTTTCCCCCATGCTGTTCTTGTGATAGTGAGTCTCACCAGATCTGATGGTTTTATAAGCATCTGGCATTTCCCCTGCTTGCTCTCATTCTCTCTCCTGCTGCCCTGTGAAGACGTACCTTCTGCCATGATTGCAAGTTTCCTGAGGCCTCCCCAGCCATGTGGAACTGTGAGTCAATTAAACCTCTTTCCTTTATAAATTACCCAGTCTCAGGTATTTCTTCATAGAAGTGTGAGAATGGACTAATACAGAGGGAAAGCAGATGGTAGAAACAAAAATTCAAACCAGACAGTCTGGCTCTACAGTGTGTGCACTTAACCCTTTCATTTAATTGCGAAAATTCCTGGAAGTGGAAAGGCCTCATGGCTTTAAGAAACTGAAGACCTCATCTTTCTACACACTTTAAATCTAGAATCTTAGAATCTGATTTTTCTTTGGAATTTCTTTCTCTAAGTGAGTTCTATGAAGTTCATTGATGATAAAAGGATCCCCCGTCCAGGCGCAGTGGCTCACGCCTGTAATCCCAGCACTTTGGGAGGCTGAGGCAGGCAGATCACGATGTCAGGAGTTCAAGACCAGCCTGGCTAACATGTTGAAACCCTGTCTCTACTAAAAATACAAAAATTATCTTGGCATGGTGGTGCATACCTGTAATCCCAGCTACTGGGGAGCCTGAGGCAGGAAAATCGCTTGAACCTGGGAGGCAGAGGTCGCAGTGAGCCAAGATCACACCACTATACTCCACGCTGGGCGACAGAGCAACACTCTGTCTCAAAAAGAAAAAGGGAACCCCCCGCCAACCCTTCTGAAGAGCACACTATCCACTAAGCACTGATTTAAGTGCTTTGCTGATATTAACTCATTTAATCCTTACAACTACCAATACTGAGTTGAGAACAGTGAGGCTCAGAGAAGTAATCTGCCCAAAGACAAAACACTCAGTAGATGGTGGAGTTGAGATCTGAACCCAGGCAGTCCTTGCTCCTGTTACATTATCTGCCTCTCCTAAAAATAAAATAGGATTTGTCCTTATACTTTCTCTTCAGAGAAGAAATGTCAGCTTTAGTATTGACACTGACAAACTTCATAAGACATAGGGACTTTGATCTGCTACTAGTCTATAGCAGTATATTTGAAAAGAATTAGAGCTCCTAGAATTCTAGACCATGTCTATTCTGTCCACCACTATACTGCTAGTACCTGGCATAATGCCTGACACATAACAGATACGCAATGAATATTAAATAAACAGAATGACCTCAAATTTGTAGAATATTTTGGCATGTAATATAATAAAGTGGTTAATCAAAGTAATTTAGTGGACAAAACATGTTGCTACCTTAATAATCAGTTTTGTTTCTTAAAAGTTTTAAGAACTCGAAAGGAAACATTTTATATTAATGAAAATAAAATCCTCTGAATAAAACTAAAATGCCATACTGAAAAAAGCAAAAACAGCCAAATCATTCAAAGTAAACGTAGCTTACCTTTGAGCCATCTAAACTGATTATCCTATACACATTTCTTGTGCTGTCATAGAAATAAGACACAGTAACTGCATGCTTGCTGGTGGGTACCCAGTTCTTCTTTGTGTTTGGGTCAATCTGGAAGACATGAGCTCGAGTGCTGAAGATAGGTTGTTCCCTGCAGGGCAGAAAAGAAAATGATGAAATGAAAGCAGCCATTTTTATTTTACTAGACAAGAGAACATGAAAACTGCAAGGATGATTCTGCTTAATCAACAATTTCCACATACCTGAAAGAGAAACTTTCAAATTTGCATATTCTAAGTATTCAGTCATAAGGTTTCTAAAAACAATTATAGTCAATCCTCATTATTTGAAGATTCTGTACATGTGCATTCACCTACTCACTAAAATTTATCTGCAACCCCCAAATCAATACTGTGGCACATTCTTAGTCTTTCATAGATACACACAGGGCAGTGCAAAACCATGCGTCACCTGACATGGCACATTTCCATCTGAAGCTAAACAAAGTGACACTGCCTTCTTGTTTCAGCTCTCATACTACATACACAAGTGTCCCTTTTGTGATCTATTTAGCACCATGTTTTTCACATTTCACACTTTGTTGGTGCTTTTACTGTTTAAAATGTCCCATAAGCATCATGCTGAAGTGTTCCCAGATGCTAGCTGTTCCTAGGTGCAATAAGGCTGTGATGTGGAGAAAATATGTGTGTTAGATAAGTTTCACCGAGTCATGAGTTACAGTGCTGTTGGTCATCAGTTCAATGTTAATGCATTAACAATATATATTAAGCAAGATGTCTTTAAATAGAAACACATCTAAAACATGGTTATGTACTGATTAGTTGATGAAAATGTCGTGAGCAGAGGCTTGTGGGAACATGACACAGTATTTTTCTCTAAGAGCAATGGTTCAGTACAGTATTTGCTAACTTAGTGTTGCTAGCACCTTCATGGAAGATGTGAATAATGAGAATAAACTATGCTCTGCTAAAATACAAGTATCTTATATTTGACCCTTACAAAGTTAATATTTTTACCCACTTAAAACCACATTAAAAACCCATGTAAACATATTTTACCCATCTAAAGCCCAGAATAATCTGGGAATAGGTAAAGAACTTACTGGGAAAACATACATTCACTATAATCTCTACTATACTTAAAAGTCTATGGAAAATAAAGTTGCTGAAACCACAAATATCTCTTACTTAGATCAAGTAAGGCACTAAAGATACAGAGATTTTTAAAATTACAAAGAACAAAAACTAATAAAAAATACTTACTTAAAATATCATTACAGAATTCTTTATAGTATGAACAAGCATGAAATGATCTATATATATGGAAGCATCATAATTCAAAAATTTCCAAGTTCTGAGTAAAAATTATCTTGGAAGCAGCATTTATCAAGCTTTTTTTTTTAACAGCCCAAATAAAACTCATCTCTTTCATTTCACTACACATATTTCTTTTCTAAAGCAGTTCAAGGTCATAAAGAAAATTTTAATTGGTAATATTTAATATTAAGTAAATTAATTTTAAAATTATAAATTTGAAGAAAGGAAGGGTAAATATGGAGAGGAGAAAAATTAGAAAAACAGGCAAGGCAAATATGAGTCCACGGCAAAATGGCTCTTAAGGTTAATAAGAGGTTGGATGACTCCCTATATCCATTTCAACCTTTAGAGAGTTGTGTGAAAGGGAGGTACCTTCCCTGTAGGTAATCTGGCTCTTTCCCAGTTTTATTTCTGGAAACCTCCTATATAACTTTTCTTATTAAAGAATCTCACTTAAAAGAAAGTGATATATTTTGTGCCACTCCCTAAAATATGAAGTGGTGCCATTACTTCTTGTTTAACTGCCATTATATATGGATTCATTTAATAATTATTAACAATCTGGCAAAGCACTGTGCCAGGATAATGAACTCTGAATTGGGAATAGGCCTTATTCATTCCCTCTTTCCCCATCCTCAACCACTGACTTTCAGTGAGGCTGGTGCTATAAGCTTGGGTTATCTTCCAAAAGCCCTGCAACCCCTATTTTTCTTTTTTCACCTTCTAGTTAAAGTCTGAGGTAAAAGTACTGTTGGTCAGGCTGAGAGTGGTTACTTACAAGTCACAGGGACATCTAATCATACACAACTCTATTAAGGCACATAAGGAAGGGAGGTAGGACACTATTCTTTACTAACTCGATTACTTGATTTTTTTGTTGTTTTCATTTGATAGGGGTTAAATTTGCTAAATTCACTAAATAACACAAGTTGGTGATTATAGGAATGTGTTCTAATAAATGTATTTTCTAAAACAGTAAATTAGTTATTAAGACAATAATATTGCTTTTGCAAGCTTTCTACAACCAATCAACAAATCCTTACTCAATGGAAATGCAATGTTTTTAGTATGGTAAAGACTTTCTACATCATATTGAGTCATACATTTAATTAATCCACACAATTTCCTTTCAGAATAAAAATCTTTAAACTAGCTATCTTATAAGCAAATGACATTTGAATATCAACTAAGTACATAGTTTTCTTCAATTCTCTTCTGAATAGCTGGTTTTTTAAAGAAAATTATAGTTTAAGATTTCTGTGGTCAAAAGCCTGCACTTCAAAGTCTATATGATGAAGACTAGGGAAATAATTTTCACTACAGATACAGGGAACAGAATTCCTAGAAGTAATGAGGATGTTACTGCATCTGACAGGGCATACTAATAAACGATTCAAACTTTTATTGAATATCTATTATATGCCAAGATGTAGGATCCAGATGGTCCCTGCCCTTGAAAAATTCAATTTGGTGAGAAAAGATGGGTATGTTAAAAGCAAAATGCTCTCCACTATGATAGATTCTCTAAAAATAAGTAACTGACAGCTATGATAGAAAACGGATGCCTAAACAGAGTTTGAAACAAACTGTTGCACAGTGAGAGGAGGGCTAAGCACACTGTGTAGCAAGAACCTTAGTACAGGTAAGTATGAGTGCCTTTGAAGAATGAGGCTAGAATGAAAAAATAGAGAATGAAAAAAGAGAAGAGACAGTTCATGAGGGTGTCTACTGAAAGCTATTGAGAGATTATAAGCAGTGAACAGTTATTTATTTATTTTTTTTGAACAGATGGGTTCTCACTATATTGCCCAGGCTGGTCTTGAACTCTCGGCCACAAGCAATCCTCCCACCTCAGCCTCCCAAGTTGCTAGGATTACAGGAGTAAGCCACTTAGCTCAGCTTCAGCTTTGCATTTTAGAAAGATAAATCTGGGCCACGTGTGGTGGCTCATGCCTGTAATCCCAGCACTTTGGGAGGCCAAGCTGGGCAGATCACTTGAGCTCACAAGTTCAAGACCAGCTTAAGCAACATGACAAAACCAAAATTAGTCTGGCGTGGTGGTGCACACCTGTAGTCCCAGCTACTTGGGAGGCTGGGGTGGGAGGCGGAGGTTGCAGAGAGCCAAGATCATGACACTGCACTCCAATTTGTGTGACAGAGTCAGACCTTGTCATATACATGCACAAAACTTGGCCGCAATAAAAAGAAGGTGGATTGGAGAGAAACACTGGACACAGGGAGACTAGTCAGAACCTTACTAAAGGACTGCAAATATTAACAAATAAAGAAGATGGGAGTTTAGGGAATAGGATGAAGATGTGATAAGGGATTAAAGGTAAATTTAGGAAGTAGTATCAGTAGGTAAGTAATAGATTGGATATAGGGCAGTGGTTCTCAAACTGGGGTGATTTGTTCCTCGGGACATTTCACAATGTCTGGACACATTTTTGGCTGTAACAATGAGGGAAACTGCTGTCGGCATCTAGTGGGTAGCATCCAGGGATGCTGCTAAACATCTACAATGCACAAGACAACTTTCCGCAACAAATAATTTTCAATTGTGCCAAGGTTGAGAAATCCTGATGTATAAGACAAAGAAGGAATTTGAGTCTCCTGAGTTTCTAGTTTGGGTAACTGAAAAGAAGACAGTGACACTAGCAAGGACGGGATACAGAAAGTAAAGTCTAAGACTGGGGAAGTGGAAGGGGAAGATGAGGTCAGTTTTGAAGGAGTTCAGATGCCTACAGGGTTTAGATATAGAACTCTTAGGTCAGGAACTTAAAAACACTAGTTTGGAGCTCAGAGAAAACCAGGCTGGCATGCAGAGTTTGGGGAATCACCGGATTTTATGATGGGTATGTTTCAACACTAAGCATGTCCATAAATTTCATTTAGAAAAAAGCTGTAGAAGAAGCAGTAGAGAAGCTATATCTAAAATCTTTAAGAGATTTACATATACCTGAAATCTTAAAAAGCTATCTTAAAAATCTAGCTCTTAATCTCTTAAAAAGACCTGTAATGCATTTGAAATTGATTGTTCCAAGTGTCCAGGTATTAAAGCTAATATCCTTTCATAAACTGTATAGCACTCATAAAGGTTAGACACTACTTTCTTTACAACAATTCACACAAATACTAACTGGATCAAATACCAGCATTTCCCAAAGTGTATATATATTGAACAACAGTCTGAGAAATGAATGTTCCATGTTTAAATAAGTTTCGCAAACACTACGTTACATTCTAAAACATTTATAATGTACATTAGTATGTTAAAGTTTCTGAGAAGTTCTGCAGTAAAGAAGCCAATCTAACACCAAATAATCCAGCATCTGGCAAATTATTTGACCTCTGAACTCTTTCATGTAATTACTTACATCTCCTACGATTTATATTTATGGCTATAATATGAGAATCAAAATCAAAAGACAATTCTGAGGTAAATATCTCACTGAAAGTTGGTCTGTGAGACCAACTGAGATGGACAGTTTACCATCTTTACTGATATTACTAACTATATTTATAATATAAAATTAAAGCCTTATTCAGTAATGACTACAGTATTATTTCTTAAATGGGTACTTGTTAAGAACACTCAAAGTATCTCTTCTAAGAAACTAAAAATTATTCCTAAAAAATTACTCTAAAAATCAATTTTAAAGACAAATAGATCCATTACGGGTGCAGTGGCTCACGCCTGTAATCCCAGCAGTTTGGGAGGCCGAGGCGGGTTCATCACTTGAGGTCAGGAGTTCAAGACCAGACTGGCCAACATGGTGAAACCCCATCTCTACTAAAAATACAAAAATTAGCCAGGCATGGTGTAGCGTGCCTGTAATCCCAGCTACTCGGGAGGCTGAGGCAGGAGAATCACTTGAACCCAGGAGGCGAAGGTTGCAGAGAGCCAAGATCACATCCCTGCACTCTAGCCTGGGCGACAGAGCGAGACTCCACCTCAAAAACAAAAACCAAAAGAAACCAGAAAACCACAATAGTTCTGAAATGCTTTAAACTAGCTTAGAGCAGCAAAACCACACACACACACACACACACACACACACACTTTAATCATAGAGCACCATCTATTCGGTAACTTCTTACATCAATAACCAGAACAATAAGCAATTCAAACTACTTTACTGATGTAAGAATAGCTTACTGGAGTATTTTTCTGTTGATTCATAAAATAATCCTAGGAATTGGTGTAACAATAATTCTCAAGTTCTTCATCTTGAGCTACAACTCTGTAAAAGTACTACATACAGTGATGGATGCTAAAACTTACTATGGATGTGGAAAACTGGAATAATGTTAAGATAACCCTGAGGAAAAAAGTAGTAAAATCAGAATTTTATTTTAAAAACAAGACTTACTCAAACTCCCTAGAGCTGACATAAAGAATTACTACACTTAGCTCTCAGGCATCTGCGCAATAAGAAAGAAATGAGGATCATAAAAAACTAGAGCAAAATAGAAAACTATTTTCCAAAAGATACATAAGTTCTAGGTCTAGAAAAAAAGCAGACAGTTAATATTCATCACTTGGATAGCTCTGATTTTTAAAAATCAATGATGATGCTGTTTTAAAGTTACCAATGAAGTCTATAAGTCTATACTTCCACAAATATTGTATGATTAATCAGTAAATCTTCATCCCAAGAGAGTGCAAAGGCATAGGTCCAATAAATACAATCAAACTCAAGGAAAGGAAGAGAAATTGTATATTTCCTAGTCTTCCTTTAATGCCTAGCTTAGAAGTGTCCTTTTCAGGTATGTAAGTACAAATGGCTACTGTAGCAAAGGAGATTATAAGGAAGGTTATTGTTTCAAATAATTATCTTTCTTTTTAATTTTCCAAAAGAAAGTAGCCTGAAAGTATTCTAAGTATTCTAATAAGTATTAGAAATAAGGCTGGTAATATTTTCCACTGAGGATTTGACTCTGCTGCAAACCCTGTTGGCTGACTATCTACCAACTGTTCTTCCTTGCTGCTCCCCAATAAACCTCAGATACTCTACCCTCTTCATATGACCGTGAGCTTCACTAAGGATAATCATGAAAATCCCATTCTTGCCAGAAGTTGGGTTAGGAATGGAACTCTGAAACAATTCCAAGAAATAACCAAGAAAAGTTTGCCAGAAACTTCTAGGTACACATGTAAGAAGGAATATTCTCTGAAACGATATGTTTGCATGTGACATCAGGACCTAAAGAAATCCTTAGTGCTATGAGGGGCGCAGACCCGAGAATGAAGCCAATATTCTCTGTTAATAATAGCGTATGGAAAAACAAAGACTGGTTCCTTGATGATGTTACTGAACCAACAAATCAGCTTATCTCCAGGCTTCTATATGATAATAAGTTTGCTAATTGTTTCAAACAGTTGTCATTTAAAAAACTATGCAAATGAAAACTGAGGAAAGAGGTTTACTTACAACAAACTTTGCAATAACATGCCCCCCAATAACTGATTGGTGGTAGTTCAGAACTATACAAGCTACACACTGGTCATTCATTCACTTCATAACACCACCCCACAGTATACACAATTTGATTTTGGGGTCCCCATTTAAAATTGTAGAACCAACAGAGCAATTTATAAGAATAACTGCATTGAGATGGGTGGGAAGAGGAAGAAATGGAAAGGGAAATGTGGAAATGGCAAAAGTTCACCACTAGTTTACTTTCTGCAATAAGGATTTAAAATCCAAAGCTTTTAATTAAAAAAAAAAAAAAAAAAAGCAATATAAGAGCTTATTAGAGCTACGGAAGCAACCACTAAAAGAAATAAAAATTACAATTTTTAAAAGTAGTTGCCTCTGGGGATGGGGCTCAATGAAGGAAGGGATAAGACAGGGGCAATTACTTCTCTTTCTTATCCTTTAAGTATTGTTTAATTTTTCTTAACCTTGTATAAGTATTAAAATATCTTTCTAAAATGGCACTGTGAAGAAATTACACTTAGATAACAATTAACGATGGAAAATAATGCTTTAGGGGCCATTTTTTAACACTGCCAAAGAATCACAGAATGACATTTTTAATAGGTTGGAACTCAACGGAGAGAAATAAGGGAAAGTAGGAGAGGAGCAGAAATCTAAACATGCCTAACTGTAGGTCTGCAGGTGCTCAAGGTACATCTAATCCCCGACAAAAACATCCTCCTTGATTTGAAGTGAACAGGAAAGTAAGACAAAAAATATTCTACCCTCAGCTTGCCTTTGGGTGACTGAAGTGGCAAGAGAAGCTGAACAATACTTGTTCAGGTCAAAATAAGAATGGCAAGGATAAGTCCAGGAATAGACGGACACTAATTACCATTTAACTTGATAGGTAATGGCTGCAGAATTTAGTTTCAGTGCCACTATGAAGTGGCATAGCATGACTTCGGATGCAGCAGCTCAAGTACTGGAATTTCCTAGAAAGAATTATCCTGTACAACTTAATAATATAAATTGAAACTCTACACGATTATCAGGGAACTGGTTTAAATCTCACCACACCCTCTCTTTCTCACACATACAACCTACCCTAAGAAAAATCTCATTAAGATACCTGTTTTGGCCGGGCGCGGTGGCTCAAGCCTGTAATCCCAGCACTTTGGGAGGCCGAGACGGGTGGATCACGAGGTCAGGAGATCGAGACCATCCTGGCTAATACGGTGAAACCCCGTCTCTACTAAAAATACAAAAAAAAAAAACTAGCCGGGTGAGTTGGCGGGCGCCTGTAATCCCAGCTACTCAGGAGGCTGAGGCAGGAGAATGGCGTAAACCCGGGAGGCGGAGCTTGCAGTGAGCTGAGATCCGGCCACTGCACTTCAGCCTGGGCGACAGAGCGAGACTCCGTCTCAAAAAAAAAAAAAAAAAAAAAAAAAAAAAAAAAGATACCTGTTTTGATGCTGCTCAGAGATATTATGACTGCATAATCTAACATACTACTGACTGTATGTTCCTATACCATGATATGTGTAATAAGCTGATTGCTTATACATACAATGTTCTTTTTTAAAAACCATATACAAACTTTGAAGAATGCAAAGGTTTTTCTACTAATGACTACCCAACACATAGTTATACTGCAATAACTCCATCTAGTGATGAACCAAAAACATAGCAGGTGCATGTTTTTTAAAACCTGGAAGTTACTCTGTAGCAAATACAAAATTGTAAAGTAACCCTGCTGTAATAGAGGTATCAAGACTTCTGGAAGGAGTTATTTTTGGGTTTGTTTTTGGTATGATCTGGCCAGGCACAGTGGCTCACCTCTGTAGCCCTAGTGCTCTGGGAGGCCAAAGAGGGAGGACTGCTTGAGCTCACGCAAGATCTTGCCTCTACAAAAAATTTAAAAATTAGCTGGGTGTGGTGACACATGCCTATAGTCTCAGCTACTCAAGAGGCTGAGGCAGGAGGATCATTTGAGCCCAGGAGTTGGAGGGTGCAGTGAGCTATGATTGTACCACTGCATTCCAGGATGGGTGACAGAGGAAGACCCTGTCTCTTTTAAAAAGAAAAAAAAAAAGAAGTATGGCCTGGATTCCTTGATCTTTTAATCTGTTAAGCGAACACTGAAATTAAAGGTTTTAAAAAGTAATTGTTTGCATTACAGTTGAGTATCAGAAATACTTTCATGACATTATTTAACTGGCATATTTGAAGAAAATATCAAATCTAAAATTTCCATTTGGAAATTAAGATTCTTAAATTATAAAAATACACTTAAAGAGTAACAATACTGTTTATTTTTTATTTTATTTTTTTTTTTTGAGACACAGTCTCGCTCTGTCGCCCAGGCTGGAGTGCAGTGGCGCCAACTCGGCTCACTACAAGCTCTGCCTCCTGGGTTCACGCCATTCTCCTGCCTCAGCCTCCTGAGTAGCTGGGACTACAGGCGCCCCCCACCACACCCGGCTAATTTTTTGTATTTTTCAGTTGAGACGGGGTTTCACTGTGTTAGCCAGGATGGTCTCAATCTCCTGATCTCGTGATCCGCTTGCCTTGGCCTCCCAAAGTGCTGGGATTACAGGTGTGAGCTACTGTTTACATTTCTTATATGTCACCTCTCACTTTAAGAGTAGTTTTTATAATCTATAGACCATGATATTAGTTATTAAGAGATTTTAGTACTTACTCTTGGGCACTTTCATAAGTAGCCATAAAAAATTAAGGAATATGCTGAAATTCAGAGTAAAAATCAAGCAACCTCATTCAATGTACATTTAAGCAACATCTTCAATGTTCAAAGAAACTTGCTTGCTATGTATTAAATAACTGCCAAGTGACTTTGTCCTTGCCACCCATTGAGAACCCTATCCATGGGGGCCGGGCGCGGTGGCTCAAGCCTGTAATCCCAGCACTTTGGGAGGCCGAGACGGGCGGATCATGAGGTCAGGTGATCGAGACCATCCTGGCTAATACGGTGAAACCCCGTCTCTACTAAAAATACAAAAAATGAGCCGGGCGAGGTGGCGGGCGCCTGTAGTCCCAGCTACTCAGGAGGCTGAGGCAGGAGAATGGCCTAAACCCGGGAGGCGGAGCTTGCAGTGAGCTGAGATCCGGCCACTGCACTCCAGCCTGGGCGGCAGAGCGAGACTCCGTCCGTCTCAAAAAAAAAAAACAAAAAACCTATCCATTTCAGGTAAAATGCCAGTGTTTAAAAATACATCAAAAAGTATGCTTGATATACCACATTTAAAATTACATTATTAGGCTGGGTGTGGTGGCTCACACCTGTAATCCCAGCACTTTGGGAGGCTGAGACAGGCAGATTGCCTGAGCCTAGGAGTTCAAGACCAGCCTGGGCAATATGGGGAAACTCCATCTCTACAAAAAATTAGCCAGGCATGGTGGCGCACACCTGTGGTCCCAGCTACTTGAGAGGCTGAGGCAGGAGAAATCACCTGAGCCAGGAAAGTCAAGGCTGCAGTGAGCTGAGATCATGGCCACTGGCCAAAAGAGGAGATCCTGTCTCAATAATAATAATAATAAATAAATTACATTTAGAATTGATATGGCACATTCCATTTTATTTGACTTTAAATATTCTCCTCTTCCCATATGATTTCCACTAACTCAAGCTAAATTCTGAGAACTGACAGTATATGCCTGGGAAATCTAAAGAAAGTAACCTCTTGTTAATAACTAGAGTTTAATTCTTGTTAATATAGGTAGTACTATTTAACCTATTGCCAAATAGATTAAACTCCTGGTGTTTTATTAAAAATCTAAGCGATTTCCCAATAGACATCCAGTTCTTAAAAACTTTATTTATTTTTGAGACAGAGTCTAGCTCTGTCACCAGGCTGGAGTGCATTGGCACGATCTCGGCTCATTGCAACCTCCATCCCCCGGGTTCAAGTGATTCTCCTGCCTCAGCCTCCCAAGTAGGTAGGATGACAGGTGCGCACTACCATGCTCAGCTAATTTTTGTATTTTTAGTAGAGATGGGGTTTCACCACGTTGGCCAGGACGGTCTCGATCTCTTGATCTCGTGATCTGCCTGCCTCGGCCTCCCAACGTGCTGGGATTACAGATGTGAGCCACCGCGCCCAGCCTTAAAAACTTTAAAAACAAATGAATTAGGCTGGGCGCAGAGGCTCAGACCTGTACGCACTTTGGGAGGCCGAGGCAGGCGGATCACTTGAGGTCAAGACCAGCCTGGCCAACATGGTGAAACCATGTCTCTACTAAAAATAAAAAAATCACCTGGGTGTCATGGCAGGGGCCTGTAATCCCAGCTACTCGGGAGACTGAGGCAGGAGAATGGCTTGAACCTGGGAGGCTGAAGTTGCAGTGAACCGAGATTGCACCATTGCATTCCAGCCTGGGCAACAAGAGTGACACTCCATCTAAAAAAACAAAACAAAACAAAAAAAAAACAAAAAAAAAAAACTAATAAAATGTTGTTATAAAGGCCATTTAAGTGCTAATATCACCTTCAACAAACAATCATAATACTCTTAGGTACACTTTTCTTTTATACTTACTACAAACTAAGTGAGTGGATACTCAGTCCATATAATATCTAAACAAATAAATATTCTAATAAGTAAACTCAAGATTGGAGAGAAAGATCCAGAGATACTTGACCAAAATGTTAACATTTGTGAAATCTGAAAAGTGGATATGTGTATAGTATTCCCTGTATTATTGTGAATATTTAAAGTTGCTCAAAACAAACAATAACACGTCACAGCACTTCTCTAGGAATTCTTATTGACAAAGCAAAATTTGAATAATCAGCCACATTTTATTTTATATAATACAGGCCGGTGTTTTTTTTTTTTTTTTGAGACAGGATTTTGCCCCAATGCCCAGGCTGGAGTGCAGTGGTGCAATCACAGTTCACTTTACCTGTGACCTCTCAGGCTCAAGCGATCCTCCTGCCTTAGCCTCTGGAGTAGCTGAGACTGCAGATGCACGTGCACCACCACATCCAGCTTTTTTTAGTTTGTAGAGATGGGGTTTCACTATGTTACCCATGCTGGTCTCAAACTCCTGGGCTCATGCGATCCTCCCACTTTTCGGCCTCCTAAAGTGCTGGGATTAAAGGTGTAAGCCACCATGCCCAGCCTAGGTCATTTAATTGCCACATAACAATACATGCTATGATTAGAATTACACTATCCAATATGGTAGCCACTAGCCAGCTGACCACTAAGCATTTGAAATTCAGCTGGTGTAACTGAGAAAGTGAGTTCACTTAAACTTTATCTGATACTCAATTCAGTGTCTGAAAAGCTTTTAAGAATTTTCAGACACTGAATGACTTGAGGACCATGCAGAAAAGACTTAGCTGTAATTAGTACATGGAACAACCTGGGTATGTGAATCTACTTTTTCCAATAGAAATTTAAATTCAGATCAAGTATTTCCAATAAACATTTAACATTCAAATTGAGATGTGCTCTAAATGCAAAATACATAATGGATTTCAAAGACAGTATTTTTTTAAAAATGTAATATAGCTCCATGATTTTTATGTTAATCACTTTAAAAAAGATAGCATTTTGGATAAACTGTGTCAAAATATATAAAAATTGATTTTGACTTCCTTTTTAGAACCTTAAAACTAAATTTCAAATAACATGTTGTTCACATCGTATTTCTTGTGGAGAATGTTGGACTAGACAATATTTTCTGTAGCCAGTTCCTTACCAACAGACATATAGGTAGTTCTCATTTTTGCACTGTTACAAACTAGCATTACAAACAATGTTCCTGTATGTTTTCTTGTGCACACACACAAGAGATACACTAGAAGCAGAATTCCTAGTCATAGGGTATCAGCACAAGTCACAGCACCTGTACCAATTTACACTCATTAGTTTTACACCACACTCTCCTAACATTTGGTAATGTCCACATAACATCTTTAATTTGTGCCAATTTTGGACATGAAATTGTATTTCACTGTAGTTTCAATTTGCATATCCCTGACCACTAGTGAGCTTAAGCAGCTATTCACGTATTTCTGGGCCATCTGAGCCCAACAAATTGCTATACTCATTTCTGAGCTTGTTTAAAACCTTATTTTAGCTCCAATAGTGAAAAAGCCAGAGTCTAAAATTCAGCACTCAAACCACATCTCATATATCCAATTCGAACCACATAAAGGTAAATTATGGTCCTTTGGTATAAAATTTAGTTTTTATTTGGTATAAAATTTAGTTTTTATTTTTCCATACCAAAGTGTTTCTGATACTCCTCTAAATTATTCCATTGTGAAAGGGTGAGCTGTGGAGGTAATGGAGGAGTAAGTAAATGCATGTTACTCAAACTTTTAACTTAGAGCTGCTTAAAATGTTTTCCTGGCTCAGCATCAAAAAACAATTTACACAAAACATATTTAATGTTAAACCAGAGGTCAAAAATAACAGTTCTATTGCCAAATAAGTTAAACTCCTGAGTGTTTTTCAAACATTAAATTCCCACTTTCTTTCTCTATGTAATTTTCTTTCCAACATCCCTCAGACTTGGAAGTGACTCTTTCATCTGATCAAGTTTTGTCTAGTCACAGGTACTAATTACAGCTAAGTCTTTTCTGCATGGTCCTCAAGTCATCTAGCTATAAGTCTACCAATGAATAGCATCTGTTATTTTATGTATGGTAGTCATACAGTCTCAATTTCCCAAGATTATCCAGGTTTCATATTATTTTATTTTTTTCTGTTGAAAATGGGCTATATTAAATATAATTAAATGTGACTTATACTTTGTTTTTTTAATTATTATTTTTAAGAGATGGGGTTATGTTGCCCAGGCCTAACTTGAACTCCTGGGCTCAAGGGATCCTCTCACCCCAGCCTCCCGCTGGGACACTGGACACAAGCTACCTCTCCCCACATTACTTGCATTTTTTGTCAGCTAATGTCTCAATTTTGGGTTTTGCTAATATAATCCCTGTAGTGATGTGGTATTTGTGCTTGGATGCATTAGCTCTATTTCATAAAAGTAGTGTTAATACAACCCAGTCATCATGGCATCATAGAAACCCAAATACATTTTCTGACTGTGAAAAGCAATTAACATTTTTCACTGACCAAAAATATGATACAGGAATACAATAATCTAAGTGGGAGGCCTTTTCCCTATTTAGCTTTCCTGAAAGTGAATTATATTAGAGGTAGAGGGAGATTGACTTCTGAGCTACCTGAGAAAGGAAATCCTATAGATAAACGGGCACCTTAACAAGACAAGCTTACTACAGTGTTTTTCAAACCCCAGGTTACAATCCAGGGAGTCATGATCAATTTAATGGTCAAAAGGGGTATTTTTAAAAGTGAATGAAAATGCAAAATATCAGAAGTGCATCATACTTGTTGAGGACATATATCTTGTTCCAAGAAACTTTCAGCCACATATTTATATATGCTTGTCACAATGTAAGACGCATTTTTTTTCCCCCTGCAGAACATGATCAAAAGGTTTGAAGACCTGGGCATACAAAATGCTTCTATTTAACATTCATGAAAATTCTGTGAAGCAGATACACAACACCCATCTTATAGTATGAAAACAGTGCTCCTGAGTGACTTAAAATCGCACAGCTAGCAAATGATAAAAGCCTAGTTTTTAACACAGATGAAAATGGAATTAAACCACTGGACATCAAATAACTAAAATTAAAACCATGAGTTATCTTTTTTTACCTGTCAAAATAGAAAACATTTTTAATGACTAAATTCAATGTTAGTGAGAGCTTAAGGAAACCTGACACTTTCCAAAGCAGCTGGTGGGAGTATAAATTAGTAAAGTCTTTCTGAAAAACACCTTGGCAATGCACATCAAAAGCCACTATATAGCCATGAGAAAACAAAGTTGTAGCATATCCAGTGACATAAAATGTGCAATATAATAAAGAAAATAGTTTACAAATAAGTGGATACTGTACAAAAACATGTCTATAAAGCCTAAGAAAAAAATACACGGAGGATACACTTACTTTAGCCCTTGCTCTGCCTCTCCTCCTCTCAACACAGACACCAGAGTGATCCTTCTAAAAACTCAACCTAGCATTGAAATACTCTAGGAAAAAAAAGGTGGGGTGGGGAGGCAGAATAAAGTAAGCATGAGAAAATGCAGCTGGCTATTAAAGTGGGTCGGATGATGAGTCCTTTTCTGTATGTCTGGAACATTCAATAATATATAATTTTAAAATAATAAAACATAAGTCAGGTAGATCATTCCTCACAACTCTCCAATGGCTTCCCATCTCACTCACAGTAAAATACAAAGTCCTTAAAATGGCCTAAAGGAGGCCGGGAGCAGTGGCTCATGCGTATGCTATCCCAGCACTCTGGGAGGCTGAGGCAGGCGGATCACCTGAGGTCAGGAGTTCAAGACCAGCCTGACCAACATGGTGAAACCCCATCTCTACTAAAAATGCAAAAAATTAGCCAGGTATGGTGGCACATGCCTGTAATCCCAGCTACTCAGGAAGCTGAGGCAGGAGAATTGCTTGAACCTGGGAGGCAGAGTTTGCAGTGAGATCACACCATTTGCACGCCAGACTGGGGAACAAGAGCAAAACTCCATCTCAAAAAAAAAAAAAAAAATTGGCCTAAAGGCCTTGTGCCAGTGTTTCTCAACCCTGGCTGCACATTAGAAATCAGCTTCCACACCCCGAATCAGTGGCCTGGGTGGGGAGCTCAGCATCAGTTGTTTTTAAGAGCCTCTAAGGTGATTCGCATGTGTAGCCAGGAGGGAGAGCAACTAGAGGCCACAACCCCCTCCTCCCTGTCTACCGTCATTTGTCCTTTGCCCTCTTTTGTTCCAGTCACAGTGGCCTTCCTGATGTTCCTCAAACATGCCCGGCACTGCCCCTGTCAAGGCCTTTGCCTGAAGTGCTCTTTTCCCTCAGGTCTGCCCAGTATGTTTCTTCCTCTCCTCCAGGTCTTGGCTCTAATGTTACCTTCTCAGTAGAGCCGTTCTTGGTCATTCTATGTAAAAATTACAGTCCCTTCCAGGACTCCCTCTTCCCTTTATTTCTTTTATTTTCCCCCATGGTACTTATCACCATCTGACACACAATATACTATCTTATATATTGTCCCTTTCCCCCAAGTAAAGTATAATCTCCTCAAAGGCAAGGATTTTGACTGTTCTAATCATTGCTGTATCCTCAGCATCTCAAATTTCTGGCACATATTAGATATTCAGAAAATAATAATAAATGAATGAATGCTTATATACCAAAATGTTTAGAGTTGTTGATGGTGGAACTACAAGTGACTTATTTTTCCTTATCTCAATTTTCTATGTGAACATATATTTTTAAGAAAAATGGTTTTTTTAAGCAAATAATTTTTTAATCCAATGTATTTGCTTGCTTTTAAATACACAGCTAGTGGAATATTGTCTTAAATAAATACATCCATAGAGCTGCAGATTTGTGCACTTTACTGAATATGACATGCTTTAAATTTTTTAACAAAGTAAATGCCAGTTGAAAATATTACAGCCCTAGTCCGGGTGTGGTGGCTCATGATTGTATTCCCAGGAATGGGAGGCTGAGGTAGGAGAATCACTTGAGCCCAGAAGTTTAATCACTTGAGCCCAGGAGTTAAGACCAACTTGGACCACTAAGTGAGACTCTACTAAAAAAAAAAAAAAAAAAGTTGGCCAGACATGATGGTGCATGCCTATGTCCCAGCTACTCAGGAGACTGAGGCGGGAGGATCGCTTGAGCCCAAAAGTTTGAGGTTATAGTGAGCAATGTTTGTGCAACTATACTCCAGCCTGGGCAACAGAGTGAGACCCTGCCTCTAAAAAAGTGTTTTTAATAAAAAAAAAATTATAGCCCCAGTGATACTGGATTCATCTAGCAAACAGATTTGGGGATACTCTTGTCCGGAGAATGTTTCTTACAAAAGAAATCAGCCACAAATTTCCAACTGACCAAGTTTTGCCATCAACTATGTCTGTTCAGAATTCTCTCTGTAGTGCAGTTATCCCATACAAGTTATCCTACACAAGTAAGCTTTAACTACCAATATAGCTTTAATTGTGAACCAGCAAGCTTGCCCTGAGGAATCCCATAAATATGAACTTTAAAGAAGCCAATCATCTAAAGCTGGATAAAAATTCCTAACTGGTTCTCCAGCTACCACAGCATAAAAGATGATGGTTTAACTAAACAAGTACAGATAAATAATAGCTGAACCAAATGATAAATAGAAAAAGTATCAATTCTACTAAAGCAAGCTTGCCCAACTCAGGCCTGTGGACCACATGAAGCTCAAACAGCTTTGAATGTGGCCCAACACAAATTTGTAAACTTTTTTAAACATTATCAGACTTTTTTGTGATTTTTTTTTTTTAAGCTCCTCAGTTATCGTTAGTGTTAGTGTATTTTATGTGTGGCCCAAGACAATTCTTCCTCTTCCAATATGGCCCAGTGAAGTCAAAAGACTGGACACCCTTATACTAAAGATTTGCATTTGGCAGACATTCCACAATATTCAAATGGATTATATTAATATTAGAACTCCAATTTCAGTTGCCTCATCCAACCATTTAAGAACCAGTTATTTTCAGTTCTTTTAAAATTCATGCCCTGGAGTCTGGACAAAGTGGTAATACCTAACTCTTAAATATTTCTTAATCAAAAACAGCCTCTCATTATATGAAAGAGTTCTAGAATCTCAATCGAGTGCTCTTTTGAGACATTTGAAAAGAAGTAGTCTTATTTCTTAAGAAAAGAGACAGAAGTGGTAATAATAATTACAAAGGTACTACAAACAGCAGCATGAGCACAACATATCACCCTGCAACAATTTAACATCATGACAACAATTTTAAAAACTTTATTCCAATACTAGGTATGGCTAGACTACAGTGAAAAATGAAAAGTTTATGTAAATTTCTAAGTTACACCGTAACATTAAAAATATTTGACACCATCCTATCACCAGTATATCCTAAATGTATTTACTCTTTTCTGTTTTGTAGGTACTTTGGCAGAAATAGCAAAAGTATTTGTTTTTGGAGCCTGTTAACTATTCTAAATTTTCTTTTTTAAAAAAGAAAAAAATAGGCTGTCAGTCTGTCTCCCAGGCTGAAGTGCAGTAGCATGCTCATAGCTTACAGCTCACTGCAGCCCCAAACTCCTAGGCTAAGTGATCTTCTCCAGTCAGCCTCCCAAGTAGCTGGGACTAAAGATGTGTACCATCATGCCCAACCAATTTTTTTTTTTTTTTTTTTTTTAATAGAGACGGGATCTCACTTTGTTGCCCAGGCTGATCTAGAACTCCTGGCTTCAAGGGATCATCCTGCCTTGGCCTCCCAAAGAGCTGAGATTAATTGGCTTCAGCTGAGATTATAGGCATGAGCCACTGCTCCTGGTCTTTCTAAACTTTCTAAGACTAAATTCTTTCTCCCTGTATTGTTTTCTACTCTGATGATGATATCATCTCAGGTTCCCACTACATCTATTCATCTTTTTCTTTTCAACAATGCGTTTTCAACTATCCTGTTTTACCTTGTTCCTGATTTTACAAAATATTAAAAATTCTCTGCAGAAACTGAATGGTTACAGATCTAACATAATGAAAACTGAATAGCTTAAACATTATTGATGGAGTCAAAAAAGTAATAGTGACAGGAAAAAAAGCTGATGACAATTTCTAACCGTCCACAGTTGGAATTATGTGATGTCTCAGCAATTTTCCTTTTATAAATTGAGCACACAAATTAAAATTACTCAACAACAACTTCCATCATTTGTCCCAAAGGAGGGAAGCCACAGGCTGCATAATTCAAACTCAGAAATTTAAATATGCTACTCCTAAATCTGAAGACAAAGGCCTAAACCTATAAAATGGGTATGTGGTACATTCTTTGGCTATAATTAACATTTTAAAGAGCTTAACACGTGGTCAGACACTGTTCTAAGCACTGTGCCTGTGTTACTGAACTCTCAGCCTTTATGAAGTTGTTATTACTATCCCTCTTTTGAAGATGAGGAACCTGAAGCATACAGACAGTATGTAACTGCTCAAGATGACACATTATAGAGCTGGCATACTGTCTGGCTCTAGAGCCCGTATCTTTATCTTATACTGAGTCACTGAATGGGAGAATAATTATTTTATCATGTAAACCTGACAGTTCATCGCTGTCACCAAACTCATGCCTGACCCATGCGAAGTGTTCAATAAATGCTGAAAAAATTAAATTCTTAGATTTTTTTTTTTTTTTTTTTTTTTGCCTGAAAGAAACAAATTCAGGTGAGAACAGCAGCAGGGGAAAAGCAGAAGGTATTCTTGAACCTCATACTTTATCAAAATATTCTGTCATCCTTCTCAGAATACCACATGTGATAAAATCTAGCCAATGTCCAAAGCAAATATGAGATGCTTTGGAATGAATAACCAACTTCTAGTCTCAAAGCCTCAACAGGCTAACACTATTATTATTTTTTGTAATCTGTTATAGAAGTGGGATCATTCTATCAAAATACAGATTATTTTCCCGTGCAGAAAGAAGACTTAAGAACTAGGATAATTGTAATGACTGAAAATAAGTTTTCAGAGCCTTCCAAACCACACTATAATTCCAATCAAGTACTACAGCACAAACTGTCTTCAAAATACAGATAAAAGGTAAGTGTTATCAGTGCACATATATATACCTCATGAAAACACTCAGGTACCCTAAAAAGTGCTTAACAGTAATCATAATTATGTTGCTTGTACTATCCCACTCTGTCAATAAAATTCAGTAAAGAGACAAGTATGAAGATATATCAATAACTTGTCACTTACTCTGGATGCTAGTACCAGGATCTTCACAGTTCTCTCACCGTTGTTACTGAAATATTATACCTGACAATAGTAATAGCACAAAGCCCCCAAATACTATATAAATAGGAATCCAGTCATCAACATTGCTCAGGAATCTACCATCTGCATTGATGGCATTGCTCACCTCTTCCACATCTCTTCCAATTGAAATTATGAAAACAAAAGGGTTCTAAGAAAACAGTTCTGAGTGGAAAAAACATGAACTCAAGCCATGTTTATTTTTTCCCTCACACCACAACAATTAACACAAACAGAAGACTTCTGTGACTAAATGTGGGGGATTTCTCCCCACCAACCACCTGAAGCAATCACTTTTGCAGTGGACACCATCTGGGTGTCCTCTAATTTTGATACTATCTACCTGGAGGTAGTATAGTGTCAGACTGCACAGGCTGAGAGCTCAGTCCCCCAAAACTGCCTTCTCTTTAGACACCCATTGCCAGTCTGGGTCTCCAGAAATTCTGACCAACTGGCTTTGAGTTGGGGTTCTACAACCCTCTCTTTGAGTTCAAATAATTTGCTGGAATAGCTCATAGAACTCAGGAAAACACTTCAGTTTACCAGTTTATTATAAAGGATATAAAAGAATACAGATGAAGAAATGTGTAAGGCAAAGTATGGGGGAAAGGGTGTGAAGCTTCCAGGCTCTCTCCAGGCATGCCACCCTCCAGGAACCTTCACACACATTTAGCCATCCAGAAGCTCCCCAAACCCTGTTCTCTTAGCCCTTTTACGGAGACTTCACTGGATAGCCATGAATGAAGCATCGACAACCACGCCAAAATGTGATTGGACAAAAAGGGTATAATTTAATACTAATAAACTGAAAAAACCCAGTGAGGCCTATCTCTTCAGATTTTTCTGGCCTTTCTGTGCACACTCCTTCTCTAGAGTATGGGGCAGGACCCTCTCTGAAATGAGGATCTTCCTGATTCACAATCAGATCAGAGTCCTGCCTTGGGTAAGTAAAAGTAGGACAAAAAACAGGTCGGAGAGAAATTCTGTTTCCTGAGACCTGCTTCTGAGGCTAAAGCACCTCAACATTATAACATTATAGAGTCTGTAACAAAGGCTATGAAAGTTATGAGCCAGGAACTGTGGACAAAAAACAATATATATCATAGCATCACAGCAGTCTAGCCTCACCTGTAATTTTTCGTATTTCTAGGACTTCTTCCAAGCTGACGTTAAGAATTAGTTATAATCCAGAAACTATTTATTGGACAACTTACTTTTACTGGGTAAAAGTAATCATACCTTTTAAATTTAAGTGTCTTTAAGCTCATTGTTCAGATTTACCATTTACTTCCTATAAGAGGAAGAGATTTTTTTCTTTCCATGGTAATTTGGCCCGCATGGGCTGAGCTTTTCTCATTCACAAGTTCTATCTCTGCCACTATCCCTTCTGTTGGCTGGATATGAGGCCACTGGATATGGATTTTTTTAGATCACAAACTTCAAAGGCAGCAGCATTCTGCTAAAAAGCAATCTGTTCAAATTGAACAGGGAGGTTTCTCAGATTATCCAACATTTAAAGAGTAATCAATACACTAATCAATTGTCATTTTTAAATGTTCATGTTTGGACAAGAGTCTAGGGAAATTTCTGAAATGTCTAACAGTTTTTGAGAGCCAATACCTGAAATCTGAGAGAAGACAATGACATGAATGCTTCAGTACAACCACCTTTAAATTGCAATAAAAACTAAGAGGAGATAGAAAACAGGTCCATGATAAATTCTAAATCTAAGTTTAGCCAGGAATTGTAAGCATGCTTCACAAGTTTTCTGTTTTTTTTTTTTTTTTTTAATCAGTCTTTATCCTGGTTTTATTTTCTCCTTCCTTGGTAAGAAATGTCAGTAGATAGAAGATGATGAAGGCATACCTAAAGATATGCCACAGACTGAATAACAAAATTCTAAAAATGACTGCATTGGTACAATAAGTTATTATTTTCAGTTTTGCATGGACTATTAATTGTATTCATAATTAATCTTAGGAAGCAGAAATGGCATTTTAACAAGACCATTTTTATACTTACAATGAGGCATTTAAAGAGTCAGGATTAGAAACTACATCTTCCGTTTCCAAAATCAGAGTTCTTTCTATTACCGTTCTGTACTGATTTCCATATGCCTTTGCTGTAGAACTCCAACAAATCTTACATGCATTGAAACACTTATTCTACTCTCATTTCAGAAACTCTTTATAAGAAATAATACCTTTACGCATGGTGTTCAGATTATAGAAGGATAAAGGGGTCTGTAACATGCCAAAACTTAAATTGGCCAATGAAAATTTTGCTGGATGGTTCAAAAGAAAGCTTTAGAATTTAGTTAGAGATATAAAATACTAGGCTGGGCACAGTGGTTCATGCCTGTAATCCTAGCACTTTGGGAGGTCGAGGCAGGCAGATTGCCTGAGCTCAGGAGTTCGAGACCAGCCTGGGCAACATGGTGAAACCTCGTCTCTACTTAAATACAAAATAAATAAATAAATAAATAAATAAATAAATAAATAAATAAAATACTAAAGTGTTTGTCAAACAACCTGGATCATTTTTAACTCACACTCTGTGCAATGATCTTAAGTTGCCTTCAGATGTCATTAAAAATAATTCCAATCTGTCAAAAATCAACCATAGGCCAGGCACAACGGCTCATGCCTGTAATCCTAGCACTTTGGGAGGCTAAGGCAGGCAGATCACCTGAGGTCAGGAGTTCAAGACCAGCCTGACCAACATGGTGAAATTCTGTATCTACTAAAAATACAAAAACTAGCTGGGTATGATGGTGGGTGCCTGTAATCCTACTTACTTAGGAGGCTGAGGCCAGAGAATCACTTGAACCCAGGAGGCAGAGGTTGCAGTGAGCTGAGATTGTGCCACTGCACTCCAGCCTGGGTGACAGAGCGAGACTCTGACAAAAAAAAAAAAAAAAAAAAAAAAAAAGCTGGATTCTGTAAAAATAAATTTTAATATGGCCTATTCTAGAAAGTACTTATTATTTCTTTGAAAATGATGCAATAAGGTAGGTTTTTTCTTCTGAATCATCACAATTAAATATTTGTGACACAGGCACAGGAGGAAAAACATACTTCACTGGGTGAAACTGGAAACAGAAGAGGGAAGATCAACAGAAGACTTAAATAAACTGACAGACTTTTAAATGTAGGACTGCATAAAAAACACTCTAACATTTGAAAAATTGAATTTATGGACAGCCCCTTCAAATGAGTGTAGAAGGCTGAATAATGGCCCCCAGAGAAACCTAGACCTAGAAGCTGTGAATGTTGCCTTATTTGGCAAAAGGGATTTTGCAGATGTGATTAAGTTAAGGATCTTGAGATGGGTGATTACCCTGAATTAGCCACGTGGGCCCTAAATGTAATCATAACTATCTTCACAAGAGGGATGCAGAGGGACACTTAGCTACAGAAGGTGATATGATGAAGGAAGATACAGATTTGAAGATTCCCTGTGCTGGCTTTGAAGATGAAGGGAGACGCCATGAACCAGGAATGCAGTTCTAGAAGCTAACAAAGTCAAGGGAACCATTGTCCCCTACAGCCTCCTGAAGGAGTGTGGGCTTCTGACACTTTGATTTCAGCCCAGTTAAACTGCTTTCATACTTCTGACCTCTAGAACCATACGAGAATGAATGTGTGTTGTTTTAAGCCACCAAGTTTGTGTAATTTCTTATAGTAGATATAGAAAACTAATACAATAATAATGATACAAACCATCATCCAGTTAAAATCTATCAGCTCTCTGCCACCTAGAATTATTCTAAATTCTATTGTATTTTTTATTAAGAATGTTTAATAGTCACAGAATGACTGAAAACCGGCATAAAATCTTAATAAGAGGAACTTTATATTTATTAAAGCAATTTTAGGCAGTATGTTTGCCAACTGGGTATCTTCGACTACAGTGTAATCTGATGAAAATTAAAGCTCAAGAATAACAAATTACTGTCATGGGACAAGTTATAGCAATTGCTCAAAAGTAACAAGCGTAGTTGAGTAGTAAGTCTATTATTCTCATTTCACTAAATAGCAAACCAACATGTCATTTAGAAATAGCACTGTTTCAGAAGTAAAAAGAATTAAAAAATAATGAAATTCAATGAGAGAATCAGAAACAAAGAAAAATTAAAGAAGAATAAAACAACAACAGAAGCAGCAGCAGTACTGTTACAAAAATAAAACACCTCAAAAGTAGGGGAAAAGGTGGAGAAAAACATTTTGTTGAATTCCTATTACACGTAAACACCTTATATATATAGTCTCATTTACATTTCAAACAACTCTAAGATATAAAAGTAGATTTAAAAAGTAATAACAAGACTTGGAGGAGGGGGCAGTTTAAATAACTAGTCAACGGTCACAGCTAGCATTGCTATTTCTGGGATTAAAATCCAAGACTAATTCCAAAGCCCATAACTTTTCACTACTGCCAAAGAAAAGTATGGTATCTGGTAATAGGAACTAAACTTAAATTTCTTCTTTACTTCTGAATAACTCAATGACCAACTCAAAATCTCATAAATTATAAATCTGTTACTGTCATGCTGGCAAAATACATTCTATTTTCTCACTCCAAGACAGCCATATGCCCATGTAAGTTATTATACCTCTACGTAAATGTTAGAAAATATTTTATTTCTTTGATTAGGCCAGGCCCTTCTAAAAACTGAGAATTTTAACTTTGCTCATGCAAACAAACTTTTCATAACTGAAAACCCTCAAGTATGAAACATGGTCTCATTACCTTATTCATTCCTTCAACATTTATTTATTGATGTCTACTCTTGTGCCTTGTGTTAGACACAATGGCAAGTAAACCAGATAGTTCCTAGCCTTGTCAAATCAATGGTCTAGTGGGGAGAGGAGGCAGACTACTAAATAATCAACTTGCAATGTGTGATGTGTCATGAAAGAATGATGCAAAGAAACAGGAGTACAGGGCCGGGCGCGGTGGCTCAAGCCTGTAATCCCAGCACTTTGGGAGGCCGAGACGGGTGGATCACGAGGTCAGGAGATCGAGACTATCCTGGCTAACACGGTGAAACCCCGTCTCTACTAAAAAATACAAAAAACTAGCCGGGCGAGGTGGCGGGCGCCTGTAGTCCCAGCTACTCGGGAGGCTGAGGCAGGAGAATGGCGTGAACCCGGGAGGCGGAGCTTGCAGTGAGCTGAGATCCGGCCACTGCACTCCAGCCTGGGCGACAGAGCGAGACTCCGTCTCAAAAAAAAAAAAAAAAAAGAAACAGGAGTACCAAAAGATACTTTTCAACCATCACAATGCTTTATTTGCCCCACATAAAGCAATAGTCTATATAAGTGATTACTAATCATTTATGATACAGATCTATCTAAAACACATTTACAATTCATACTTTCCATCTTAATTGCTTTTTCTTTCATCACTTAGGTATGGGATGATTACTGGGCAGCACTTTCAGAGTCTCCAAATAAACACTCTCATAGCACCAGTTATCTCTCCTCATGACACGTGTCACAATTACAACTTTATTTTTATCTGTGATATTTTAAGAGTCTACCCCCAGACATTTATGGGAGTACCAGATCTATCCTTCCACCTTAAATAACTAAAACACTAGACAAAATATACAAAACAAGTTTTCAGACACTGCACAATAAATAGCATGGCACCGTGATCTCTGAGAGGCAGGAAACAACCTTGCTCTACAAATATTCTCGCTTACTCACTGGAGAGACCTCCAGGCCACAGCATAGGGAAGGGAACCATAACAGAGCCCTGAGTTTAAGACAAAGTTGAAAATTTGGAGAGGTAAGGCAGCTAGAATTTGCAGGACAGAGTATTAAAGAGGAGGGAGCTGAACAGAGGTGAGCTGCACAGAAAAAGCACTCGAAATCTATAGAGGATTCCTCTCATGTTTTCAGCTAAGTAGTGATCAGTACATACCTTTCACAAGACAGTCTAAGTCCAGAGAAGAGCCACTAGGAAGAGCAAGTAGAACCATCCCCAGGAATCACATAAAACAAGGAACAGTTCATATTCATTCAGCCAGAAGGGAGAGGACATGGGACACTGGGTAAAGTTTCCATAAAGGCATCTCCTCAGTAGTGAGCTAAAATTAGCTGTACAGTAAAAGGCTGCTCTGGTCCCACACAACACAGCTTAAAAGTAAGCTTTGAAAAGATCATACTGTTTCCAATCAACTTCACTGAGTCTCAGAACAAAGCTCAAGAATATTTAAAAGAATACAAGTCTGGGCATGGTGGCTCATACCTGTAATCCCAGCATTTTGGGAGGCCAACGCGGGCAGATCACTTGAGCCCAGGAATTCAAGACAAGCCTGGGCAAAATGGTGAAACCCCACTTCTACTAAAAATACAAAAAATTAGCTGGGCATGGTGGTGTGTACATGTAGTCCCAGCTACTTGGGAGGCTGAGGTAGGAGGACCACGTAAGTCCAGAAAGTTGAGGCTGCAGTGAGCCATGGCTGCACCACTGCACTCCAGCCTGGGCAACAAGAGTGAGACCCTGTCTCAAAAAAATAAAAAAGAATCGAATACAAAAATAGCACCAAATAAGATATAATCCTAAATATCTAACATTCAGTGGATAAGTAAAACACAACCCATAATGAGTAGGAAATTCAACAACAGAAACACACCTAGAAATGACACAGATGATAGAACAGGTAGACAAGAACATTAAGATAGTTATTAAAACTACAGTCTACATGTTCAATAAGGTAGACAAAGACATAAGCAGTTACACTTGAGTATTAAAAAGCCCCAAATCAATTTTCTAGAGATGAAAATATGTCTGGATGAAATAAAAAGCAGATAAGGCATTACAGAAAAAAAAAAAACAAAAGGAAACTAATTAATTTGATGAGACAGAAATCAAAACTATCCAAAATGAAGCACAAAAAAAAAAAACACTGAAAAAAATATATAGTACCAATGTGATTGATTACTGTGGGATAACTTCAAGCAGCCTAACATGCATGCAACTGAAGTCCTCAAAAGTGGGAAGGATTATAAATAATTGGGCCAGGTGCGGTAGCTCATACCCGTAATCCCAGAACTTTTGGAGGCTGAGGTGGGAGAATCTTGAGGCCAGGAGTTCAAGACCATCTGGGCAACACGGCAAGACCCTGTCTCTAAAAAATATTACAAAAACAAAAAGTAGCTGGGAATGGTAGCTCACACCTGTAGTCCTGGCTACTCAAGAGGCTGAGGTGGAAGAAATGCTTGAGCCCAGGAGGTTGAGGCTGCAGTGAGCCGTGATCATGCCACTGCACTCCAGCCTGGACAACAGGTCAAGACCTGTTTCCAAAATAAATTATTTTAAGAATTTTGCTTGAAAAAATGTCCAAATCTGATACTACTATAAAGCCATGGACCCGAGAAGCTCAACAAACCACAAGCACAAAAAAAATTAAGAAAACTATGCCAAGGGCAAAGGGACATCATAATTAAACACTTAAAAGCCAATGATGAAACCTTAAGCAGTCTTGGGGTATGGAGCACATTACATACAAATGAAGATAAGAATGGCAGTTGACTTCTCATTGGAAACAATGTAAACCAGAAGACAGAATATGTATAAAGTATAGAAAGAAAAAAAACTTGTCAACCTAACAATTTTGTACCCAGCAAAAAACATCTTTCATCTTTCAGAATTTACCCAAGTCAATTTAGGGTAATGAAAATGTCTTAGAACTACATAGAGGTGATGGTTACATAACACTGTGAAGGCACTAAATGCCACTGAATTGCACTTTTAAATGGTTAATGGTTTATGTTATGTGAATTTTACCTTAAAAAAAAAAAAAAGCTCGTAAAAACAGGAGAGTGGAACAAAGATTTTCTCAGACATACAAAAGCTGAAATAATTCATTATTAGTGGACCTGACTATGAGAAAATGTTAAAGAAAAGTTTTAGGAAGAAGAAAATGATTCCATATAGATATCTGGATCTACTCAAAGGAATGAAGAGCACCAAAAGTGGTAAAAAAAAAAAAAAAAAAAAAAAGCGGCTGGGCACGGTGGCTCACGCCTGTAATCCCAGCACACTCTGGGAGGCCGAGATGGGTGGATCACCTGAGGTCAGGAGTTCAAGACCCGACTGGCCAACATGGTAAAACCTCATCTCTACTAAAAATACAAAATTAGCCGGGTGTGGTGGTGGGTGCATGTAATCCCAGTTACTCAGGAGGCTGAGGCAGGAGAGTCGCTTGAACCTGGGACGCAGAGGTTGCAATGAGCCAAGATCATGCCACTGCACTCCAGCCTGGGCAACAGAGCAAGACTCTGTCTCAAAAAAAAAAAAAAAAAAAAAAAAAAAGTGGGATTTATAACATTAGAAATATATAACAACAAAGGCAGGGGGAAAAAACTATATTATTGTAAGGTTCTTATTATATATGAAGTAGTAAAATGAATCACTTAAAGGTAGACTGTGATAAGTTAAAGATGTATACTATAAACCCTAAAGAATCATTTAAAAAGAAGAGTTAGTAAGCTAACAAAAGAGATGAAATAAATCATAAAAAATACTCAATCTAAAGTAACGCAAGAGAAAAGAAGGAGAGGAATAAAGAACAGACGGAACAAACAGAACATATATAAGATGGTAAACTTAAACCCAATCATATCAATAATCATATTAAATGTACATGATCTAAACACCCACAATTAAAAGGCAGAGATTAGCTAGGTACCATGGCATTTGCCTATAGTCCCAGCTACCTGGGAGGTTGAGGTGAGCTCAGGAATTTGAAGTCCAGCCTAGGCAACACTGCAAGACCCTGTCTCTTAGAAAATAAAATTAAATTTAAAAAATAAAAAATAAAAGGCAGAAATTGTCAGATTGTATATAAAGCAACAACCAACTATATGACGCTTATAAGAAAACCATTTTGAAGATCACCTTAAAAACCATTTTAAATATAAAGACACCTATAAGTTAAGAGAGGATGGAAAAAGATATACCTCGCAAACATTAATCATAAGGTCTGCCCCATCCCCAGAATGAAATCTCCACGAAGGCAGGGGCATGTGCATTTTGTTCACCTTTTGTCTCCAACAACCAGCAAGACTGCATACCATATCTGTTAAGTGAATGAAATTCTTTTAAAATGTATGGGACCTTCTACCCCACATTACTATGATTCCCAGGCTACAATGTCATCATTGCTCAAGGTTATGAAAAACTATTTCCTGTCTGAGGCCATCAACAGCTGTTCTCCTTGCTATTATCTATACCTCACTTCCGAAAGTCTATTCTCTTTTCCCTGCCCAGTCTCCTGGGGGCTGAGAAACCTGATAACCAATCTTGTTAGAAGTGTGCCAAAAGTCAAAAAAAAAAAACAAAAACAAACAAAAAACACTATTACTGAGTGAAGGTGTGTTTTGCTTTCCCTGAGTAAAATAAATATATTTGGCTATTCCCTGAGAGTACTAAATATTTCTTAGTTATCATGCTTTCTTCTCAACAAAAATATTTTAAGGACCAGCTAGAAGCTTCTTGCCATGAACAGGGTGATAGAGGAATAGAAAACAGATATGCAGGTTTGGGTTTTTAAAGTATGGGGAGGGTAAGTAAAAATTCAGCTATTCCAACTGAGTTCTCCTCCCACCCCAACATTTTTATGTTTTTCTTCATCGCATCCTCACCCTAAGCTAAGGAGTAAGGCATGAAATTTAACAAGTTAAAGAACTGACTCCTGGTGTTTCTGTGTATTTGTTCCATTTTTTTCCACAAAGTTTGGAACACGCTTTCCTTAGTGCAAATGTGATTCATGATGTTTAGATTTGTAAGTAGCAACACATTTTAACATTTCAACAGGTCCAATGCTAGGTACTTAGTACATAACAGGTCTTAACACCCATGGACTTTAAAAAATTACATACTGTGGTAAGTGTTACCAAGGAAAATGAAGAGCTATGATGAGAAAGAGAGCAAACAAAGGCAATGGAAAAAAGAGGGACCTAATTGAAGTTGGTTAGTTTGCTAAAGAGTGGGAATCTGACAGATAATAGTGTTTCAGGTTCAGGTAACAGCATGTGTATGGCAAAGTACATTCCCCAAAGATGGCTGCAACAGTATCTCCTGTCCCTCTTTTAGAAAACCTTGTTATTTCCCTATCAAGAGGTAGAGTCTATGTGCTCTCTCCCCTTAAGCCTGAGTGGGCCTTTGTGACTGCCTGAACCAAAATAATGAGGCAAAAGTAACACTGTGTACTTCTTGAGTCTACATTGTATTAGGCCATTCAGCTTCTGCCTCCTCTTAGGATACTCACTCTGAAAACTCAGCTACCATGCTGTAAGGACAAGCAGCTTGCAGAAAGGAATCAAGAGGAATCAAGACCTCCACCCTAGTTGACTTCCTGGCCAAGAGTGAAGACTATCTTGCCAACCATATGAGTAATCCGTTGAAAAGTAAACCCCATAGCCCTCAGTTAAGCCACCCCCAGCTAATGCCATATGGAACAGAGATGAGCTACCTCTCACAAGTTCTGCCAAACTTGCAAATTTGTAAGCTAAATGATTGTTGTTTTAAGCCACTAAATGTTGGGATGGTTTGTCATGTTGCAAGAGACAATGAGAACGATGTGCAAAGATCTTGAGGCTGGCAAGAGCTTAGCAGGTCCAGAAATTGAAAAGTACCAGTGTGGCTGAACACAGACATAAAAAACAACAGCATCAACACCAGCAGCAACCACAACAGCTAACATTTGGTATTTGTTATGTTATACAGGCATTGTTGTAGGTGATTGATATTCATTATTTAATCATCACAGTGTTGATACTGATATGCGTTATTTAATCATCACAATCCTACTGGTAGATACTATTAGAACATCAATTTTTGATATGAAAAAATAGAGGGACCGAGCAGTTTAGTGACTTACCCAAGATCACACCCCAACCCCAGTCTAGTACAAGAGCCCAAGCTATTAACAATAATGCCACATTGCCTCTCAAAGGACAGAATGGCATAAAATCAGGTTTAGAAAGCCAGATAAACCCCAGGTTATGCAGATTCCTATAGACTATGGTAGGAAGTTTAGGTGTCAGTTTACAAGCAGTGGAACACTATTGAGTTGTAAGCAAGGTAGGTAGTATGTAATCCATTTTATATTTAAAAGATCATTCTGGCTGCATACAGAGAAGGGAAGGGAGGGAAAAGGAGGGGAGGGGAGGAAAGAATTTCATAATGGCTGGATGAAGCTAGTAACACTGAACTTCATGATCAATCTGAACATACAAAAAGAGAAATGGCAAGACAGACATTGTTATGTGCCTCCCTGTGTAACATAACAGACAAGAAGCATACCACACCACCCGTAACATATGCTTGGGAGGAAAAAAATTAAAACCTGAATCTCAGCATGCCCAGATCTAGCAACAAGTTTACCAGAAACAGAACAGAGGAACATTTTAAAGGATACCATGAGTCTGCCAAATAAAGATTGTGAAAAAATTCCACAGGACAAATTGGGTAAATAAACAGCAAGAAAAGGAGGGGAAGGAGGCTGTTATAGACTAAAAGAAATCCACAAACACACCAACCAAATATAATGTGTGGACCATGTTTGAAAGCTGATTTGAATAATCCAATAGTAAAAAAGACATTGATGAGGCAACTGGGGAACTGCGATCACTTATTAGATATCAAGGAATTATTAAGTGATTTTTCTGGTATGATAATGGTACTGAAGATGTGTTTTTTTAAAGAGTCCTTATTTCTTAGTAATACACAGTCATATATTTACAGGTAAAATTATATGATGCCTAGAATTTACTTTAAAATAATCTAGAGAGGTGCAGGCAGTACAGATAAAATATGAGCCACATGTTAATAACTGTTGAAGCCAGGTGATGAATGCATAGGGGTTAATTATATAATCCTCCTTAGGTTTTTGTATACTTAAAACTTTCTGTACACTTAATACAAAGTTTAAATTTAAAACATTTTTAGAAGTCTGTTTAAGATCCCAAAATCCAACTAAGGTGAGGCTGTAAAACTCCAGCAGGAAAGATAGGCTAATGAGTAAGTATAAAACCTCCTCCAGTGTTTTGCTGTCTGCTTTAAGAACATGCAATCTGAAAGCAGACAACTATGTAAGTCAGGATGGGATTTATGAGAGGTGATTAGGCAGTGCCTTTAGCACTCTCTAGAAGAGAAGGGGCCCTGACATACCCAAGTGGCAGGTCACGACTGATGCAGGAGATTAATGTAGTACTAGATACCCAACCCACTATCCTTATTCCTCAAGCAAGCTTCTGATTACAATCTGGATTCACTGTGGCATTTGTTTTCCTATGTGAGAATACATTTTTAATGACTTATTAATAAACTGCCATTCTAGTTTATACATCAGCCTCTTGGAGTTTTAGTATGGTAAACCAGTTCCTAAGAGTCCCAAATCAAATATCGTAAATAAGCAACTGGTAAGCTAAAAAGCCCAGTGGGCAATCTACTGACCATACCAAAATGTTGTCAGTTTTTCACCATGGACCTTTTTCTTACTGCACATCCTTCACATAGGTAATAGAGCTATTTAATGTTATTTTAAAATGCATTTATAATAAATAGAAAATAAATTTCAAATGTAACAATAATAGTTACCATTCACTGAGTAGCTATTAGTACATCAGGCTAGACCCTTTGTATACATTTTACCTAAATCTTAAAGCTAGATGGGGCACATATTCTCATTTTACAGATGAGGAAAATGATGTTAAGTGACCTATTCAAGATCACACAGCCAAGAAGAGGATGGAGCCAGAATTCAAACCTAGATCTGATGGTAAGCCAAACAGCCTCTTAAAATGTTGTAGACTAAATAGATTCCTGTGGTTTCACATTGTTACCAAACCCAAAATATAATCTCTATGAGTACATGTTTAATAATGTGAGTACCTAGTGAATGCCAGGCATTCTGTTAAGAGCTGTGAGGAATACACAAAGAAGAAACGTACACAGACTCCATTCTCAAAGACAGTTCATCTAAAAAAAATCTTGTTAATAGAAGATGATTACAATATGAGTGGAAAGTAATAAATGCCATGGGGAGGTAATATAAAGCACTATGAGGATTCAGGAGAGACAGAGATTTCAAAATACGTTGAAGAAACAAACTCATGTGCTCACTTCGGCAGCAAATATACTAAAACTGGAACGATACAAAGAAGATTAGCATGGCCCCTGTGCAAGGATGACACGCAAATTTGTGAAGCATATTTTTGCAAAGACTTGGAATCAACACAAATGTCCATCAGTGACAGACTGGATTAAGAAAATGTGGCACATATACACCATGGAATACTATGCAGCCATAAAAAAAGATGAGTTTGTGTCCTTTGTAGGGACATGGATGCAGCTGGAAACCATCATTCTCAGCAAACTATCGCAAGAACAGAAAACCAAATACCGCATGTTCTAACTCATAGGTGGGAACTGAACAATGAGATCACTTGGACACAGGAAGGGGAACATCACACACCGGATCCTATTGTGGGGAGGAGGGAAGGGAGGGATAGCATTAGGAGATATACCTAATGTAAATGACGAGTTAATGGGTGCAGCACACCAACATGGCACATGTATACATATGTAACAAACCTGCACGTTGTGCACATGTACCCTAGAACTTAAAGTATAAAAAAAAAAATAATAAATTAAAAAAAAAAGAAAAAAAGAAACAAACTCATAAAACAGCCAATTTTTAGTTTGACACTGTACCAATGGATTACTGTACTAAGTGGTGGACATTTCTTTTTATAAAGGAAAGAATACACGGCCAAGCAACAGAAGGCTAGGCTCTACCACCAGCTAGCAATGGGACTTTGGGCAAAGTCTTCATTGCCTCTTTTAAAAATAACACAGGCATCGCACCTGTAATCCCAGTTACTTGGGAGGCTGAGGCAGGAGAATTGCTTGAACCTGGGAGGTGGAGGTTGCAGTGAGCGGAGATTGCACCACTGTACTCCAGCCTGAGCGACAGAGCAAGACTCCATGTCAAAAATAAACAAATAAAAATAAAAAAAAATAACACAGGCACCAATTTACAAGAGGCCATTCTGTACTTGAAAACAAAAATAAAACATTAAAAAAGTTTTAAAGGGCAGAATTTATTATCTCTAAGGTTATTTCCTTCATCTACATGAAAAATCTACTTTAAAATGTTAATATACTATTACAATTTTCTCTTCTGTTCAACTTAGACTACAACATTAAAAATTACTAAAAGAGAAAAACAGTCCCTCTGGTGTCAAATTAGTACATTTATTGCATAGATGCTACATTTTTTAGGTGAACTGAAATTTCACTCTGATGCTTAGAATCCTCCAGAGATTCCCAAGATCTATAAAGACTGACTCACAGAGGAGACATATGAAGTCCCCTGGCACAACTTGACTTGTAACCTCTAGCAGAAACTGGCTAGGTAAGAGGTCTAGGTTGCATGCCTGTACTCAGCCTGAGGCAGCTAAAGGTCATGGTGATGTCAATCACTGCAAATATAACTTACATGAAAATGCTATCTTACAAGGGCAGGGATTTCCTATTATGTCCACTGCTGTCATACTTCCAACATTTAGGCACACAGTAATTACTCAGTAGACATTTGTTAAATGAATTTATAGACAAGGCAATCCCTGCCCTCATGACACATATAGTCTAAACTAATGCTACCATAAGAATTTAGAAACATATTTTTAGGTAATATGAGCTTGTTTTATTTATTTTTTTAATTAACTTTTCATATATTAAACCCCAGTCTGAAGAAACTGACAATATCTGACCTTGAAGTTTCCCATAAGTGGTAAACAGGTTTAATAAATAAGACCAAATCAGATATTTAAATACTTTTCTGTACTCTAACCAGTAAGATGACTTACCTATACAAAGGAGTTTTCATAAAAACAATATTACTTAAGCATATCTTATAAAATTTATAACAGTAGAATTAGTGATTACTCATCATAAATAACATTTAAAACTCAAATTGCTTACTGAGAATTAATATTTTGATGGCTCTATCACAGCCCCTAAAATCAGCATAATATTTCAAAAGAATCCATGAAGTCAGAACGTTAAATAGATAAACATGTTGAGCTCAGTGGCTCATGTCTGTAATCCCAATACTTTGGAAAGCCAAGGTGGAGGGATCGCTTGAGGCCAGGAGTTCGATTCCAGCCTGGCCAATATAGCAAGACCCCATCTCTACCAAAAAAAACCCACAAAAACAATTAAAAAAAAAATTAGCCAGGCATGCTGGCACAAGCCTGTAGAACCAGCTACTTGGAAGGCTGAGGCAGAAGAATCCCTTGAGCCCAGAAGTTGAGGCTGCAGGCTGAGTGACAGAGCAACACCCTGTCTCTAAATTAGATAAGTAAATAAATAGATAAATAGATACTTGGAAATACAATACAGGAGAAGAAAAGGGAAACAAAACTTTTAAGTGGATTTTGATTGGAAGGGAACAGATATATTCCATAAAATTATTTTTGGCCTTCAGTAGTACCAAAGCTTTAAAAAAAAAAAAAAAAAAAAGCAAGCTTTTCATGTTCTTTATTTAGAAGTTAAAGAATTACAGGTCAGGTGCCAGTGGCTCACGTCTGTAATTCCAGCACTCTGGGAAGCTGAGGTGGGTGGATCACTTGAGTTCAGGAGTTCAAGACCAGCCTGAGCAACATGACAAAATGTACCATCTCTACAAAAAATAGCCGGGCACAGTAGGGTGTGCCTGTAGTCCCAGCTACTTGGTGGCGAGGCAAGAGGGGAAGTAGGAGGCAGAGGATCACTAAAGTCCCGGAGGTTGAAGGTGCAGTAAGCCGAGACTGTGCCACTACACTCCAGCCTGGATGACAGAGCGAGACTTTGTCTTAAAAAAAAAAAAAAAGGAGTTAAAAATTAAAATTCAGTTGAGTACTAGAAATGTAACTGAATACTCACCCTTCTTGCTTGGGCTCTCTTTATGTTGAAAATCAGCCTGTGTCGCATGTGCTGTCATGAGTTACTGTGATACTGGCAATATATGTTTGGGGAATAAATGAAAGGTTTTCCTTCCATCTCATTTTCTTGTTAACTAATGACTACTATCACAGCAGTTCTGGAACTGCTTAGTCAACTGGTTGTTTTCCTTATATACGAAATAAAGTAAAATGTAGCAAAAAACCAGAAACCCATAGTTAACAATAGCTATGAGTTATTGAGAAGTTACTATGTGCAACAAACACTTTTAACAAACTTATTAAGCAAACTTGTTTATTTTAATCACTTCATCTTCATAATTGTATCCCCATTTTACAGATGAGGAAACTGAGACACACAAAACTTAAGTACCTTGCCCAAGATTATGGAGCTAATAAGAGGATCACTAATTTAAATGTAGCCACTACCTGGCTCTAGAGACCTCACTTGATTGCTAAGTTCTGCCTGTGCTGTATCATGCTACACTTTACCATAGTCACAGCTTTTGTGGCCTAAATCCCTATCCCAAAGTTTAAAAAGTCCTCTAAAGGATCCAGTCCAATCAATTTAGAGCTTGATAATGAAGTTATATAACAATGCATAAAGTAAACTTCATTTCATGTTGAGGCGTCTGTCTTTTAACCACTTCTGCCATTTAACAAATATTGCTTAATTTAGTTAAACGCATTCGATCATGAAAGTCCCCATATAAAAAAAAAATCCACTATTGAGGCTGTAATAGAATTAGTACAGGGGTACAGTTACTTTGGGTGAAACTACTTTGACTGAAAAGTATACCCTGTCTAGAAAGACTAAAAATATTTATCAAGAATAAGGAAGATAGGATAACTTCTGAAACTGTTTCCAAAATAATAATATACTGAATTCTCAGTAAGAATCAGAACAATGTTTAAGTGCTTACACCAATCAATTAACTTCTGTGACTTTCCTAGGTATGAAAGAAGGAAAAAAAACCCCACCTTATTAAAGAATCCCTATGCACTTTGGTTCACACGAGCGCAAGTGCTTTGTATGTGGTATGTGTACTGAGCAGTAGTAGAAAATGAGAATATAAATATTAAATGCAGTCCCAGCCCTCAAAAGACTTCTAAGACTTTCCATACGACTTGGTTTCAGGATGTTTTCCACAGAAAAGACATCGAATGTTTAAAAAATTGGTGACATTTTGGAAAACTTAATAATTATTAGGTTGGTCTTCCAAGATAAGAGATGTTCTCTATAGAAGGAAAAGGGCCGCTAAGGGGAAAAAAGTGATACATATATTAAAATAACAGAATAGAACACTACAAAAATGGGATATACCCACTTCTTGCTTTATTTTCAGCAAAATGAAGAAAATGAATTTTTTTTTTTTTTTTAAGACAGAGTCTCACTCTGTTGCCCAGGCTGGAGTGCAGTGGCACGATCTTGGCTCACTGCAACCTCCGTCTCCCAGGCTGAAGCAATTCTGGTGCCTCAGTCTCCCAAGTAGCTGGAATTACAGGCATGCGCCACCACACCAGGCTAATTTTGTATTATTAGCAGAGATGGAGTTTCGCCATGTTGGCCAGGCTGGTCTCGAACCCCTTGACCTCAGGTGATCGCCTGTCTCAGCCTCCCAAAGTGCTGGGATTACAGGCGTGAGCCACCGCACCTGGCTTGAAAATGAAAACTCTTTTAACACACTCTGCTAACCCTTCTAACTCTACTGTGCTCTTCAGGTACAATAATAACTGGATTTAGACGGCTTCAAGAACACCAGAATGTGTGGCTTCTAATCTCAGCTGGGACCTTTAAGTTACCCAGCACTGTCTCCCACTCTTCCCTCTATTCCCAAGGCTCTGACAACCTTTACATCCCCACACTTCGCAGATGGCCCTGCCTTTTATCATTCACTGGAATGAAGCTCCATGAAGGCAAGGCTCTTTGTTCACAGCTCTCGTAAACTTAGAACACTGCCTGACACATAACAGGTAATCAATGTTTGTTAAATGAATGAATGAACAGAACAAACAGAGGCCATCAGCTAAGGAATTCCCTCAGTCTCCTGCTTTAACCTACAAACTAGTCATATCGTTTCCTTCAGTCTAGGAGGACAATATTCCTCCTACTGAAGGTTAACTCCTCCACCTGTGCTCCATATTGCATTCTCGCCCATCTCTTTCTCAATAATTATCCCTTTCTACTCTAATATTTTAAATACACCTTGCCATGGACTCCTTTGCCAGATCCTAAAAATAATGCTTAATCCCATTCTGTAAGCAAAACCAAAAGAATTTCCTGAACCCTAGAGCTTGCTGAAGCTACTATTTCAAAGATGCTTGGTCTTAAAGGAGAAGCAGACACATTTCTAGTGTCTGCTCCTCATCCTTCAACACCTTCAATTCATGGTAATTTGATTTCCACCCTAGACTTCTCAAATTCAAGGTAAGATTGTTAAAGGACCATAACTTACCCAATCTAATTATTTCTTGCCTCATTTGATGTTTCTGCTACATTTGATCCTGGCTACTACTCATTTCTTGAAACTCACTCCCTTTCTTGGCTCTTTTGACACTATTTTCACCTGATGGCTTTCTCAGCTGCCCCTTAAATGACTATTCCCAGAGATGCCTGATCTACTATATAAACACCCTGCATGAGCTCATCCACATTCACAGCTCCAACCAAAAATTATATATTCTGACTCCCAAAACTCTATCCCCAGCCCAGTTCTCTTTTCCTGAATACTAGACCAACAATATCCAATTATAAAGCATTCCCACGTGGTTGACCACAAATATCTCAAGGTTCCTTCAATTTGTCATCTCACCTTGCTACAAACTTGTTTCTCTACTCTTGGTTCCCTTTATCAACTAGTGGCTGACCAAGGCAATCTCTTTTACCTCATAATATCTATCTAGATCACTGTCAACTCCTATAGACATTACTACTTAAATCTCTTGAATTCAAGCCCTGTTCTACTCGGTTTTAATTCAAGCCATTATTTTTGACTAAATTGCTGCAATTAACCTATCTTGCAATTGAGTGTCTCAGCTGGGTGCGGTGGCTCACACCTGTAATCCCAACACTTTGGGAGGCCAAGGCGGGTGGAACACTTGAGGTCAGGAGTTCCAGACCAGCCTGACTAACATGGTGAAACTCTGTCCCTACTGAAAAATACAAAAATTAGCCAGGCATGGTGGCGGGTGCCCGTAATCCCAGCTACTCCGGAGGCTGAGGCGGAAGAATCGCTTGAACCCAGGAGGCAGAGGTTGCAGTGAGCCGAGATTGCGCCGTTGCACTCCAACCTGGGCAACAAGAGTGAAACTCAGTCTCAAAAAAAAAAAAGTGTCGCTGAGACACCCAAGCATTTCTTTCTTTCTCTCTCTCTCTCTCACACACACACCCCTGCCTTCTCCAAGTCCAAAAATTCCTCCATATTGCAGCCTGAGTAGTTGATCTAAAATGCAAGCATGGTAATAACTACCAACTTAAAATTATTCTATTGCTCACCATTACTTAACAGCTTCTAAAGCTGTTTGCAGGAAGAAGTTACTATTCTCCTCTATCATTTCTATTTTTATATGTTTTATTATATACACATTAAATATGTATATTTATATATTAATACAGAGAGTACATGTAATTTTATAAATATACACATATGAAGGAAGATGTTCAAAATCTTTGATATGGGTACTGCATCAAAAATATTTGAAGATAGCCGGGCGCGGTGGCTCATGCCTGTAAACCCAGCACTTTGGGAGGCCGAGGCAGGTGGATCACGAGGTCAGCAGATCGAGACCATCCTGGCTGACACGGTGAAACCCTGTCTCTACTAAAAATACAAAAAATTAGCCGGGCGTGGTGTCGGGCGCCTGTAGTCCCAGCTACAGGCAGAAGAATGGCGTGAACCCGGGAGGCGGAGCTTGCAGTGAGCCGAGATTGCACCACTGCACTCCAGCCTGGGTGACAGAGTGGACTCTGTCTCACAAAAATAAATAAATAAATAAATAATAAAATTTTTGAAGACCATTACATTAATCTAGAGGAAGAGTACAATCCTCTTAACATGACACAGTCATGATCTGGCCTCTATCCTTCTAGTCACATCTCCCTTAACTACCTTAACTTTCCAATTAGCGTAATTCACCTCTGAAGCTTTACCCATGCCACCTCTCCGCCTAAAATACCCTAACAACCACTCATACATCTTCCCCTCCCCCAACTCTTATTTGTTCATGACTGGCTATGTGAAGCTTTCTGACCTTCCAAGGTAGAGGTGGGCACTTCTTTCTCTGTGCTACCAAACACAACATACATCTCTATTACAGCACTTAAATCACAGTACTGTAATTTCTTGTTTACATGGCTATCTACTCATCTTTGTACTGCCAGTGCCTGGCATGACTCACGACATAAATTAAGTGCTTACTGATTTTTACAAGTGCTCATGAGGCACAGTGTTAGGAGACAAACTGTAGCAATACCTTAGTTACCTGACACAGCTGAGTCAGTGCTCTCTTTTCCTTAGGTTTGGGTTAATCAATTTTAAGTTTTTAATTTTAAGATATGCTTACATCATGCATTGGATTTTCAGGTGTTGGTTACAGGGAGAGATTTTTAGAAAGCCAACACTTTATCATCCACCAAATTCCAATCAATTAACTGTCAACAGTGTCAACACATTCCGACACTGTTCTGAAAGATGCCTTATAGAAATTCAAAACCTAAGGGCTCAGTGATTCTGGTCAAACATGGCAAATTAATTATACTCATTTATCTTCCTTTTCCAAAATTCCACTAAAATGAAAGTGAAGGGGGGAAAAACAAGGTATAAACCTATAACACCAAAGACTGTAAAAAGCAGCAGCAGTTCTTAAGTAACTTTAATACAGTTTTCAAAATGTATTAAAGATGGAAAATAGAAGGAATGGTGCCTGGTTTGACAAAACCAAGGAAACTATAATAAAAGTGCCTGCAAAGAGGGAACTAAGTGAACAACCTGCTGGCTAGAATTTAGAAGCAAAGGGACTGCAGAGGAGGTGTGAAGTATGTGACTGAAATGGAGGAATTGACTGAAGGTTTAAATAACAGAGAAATGAGACTCCCACCCCTTCCCACAGTCAATCAACTACCTTTTCCAATAGCAGAAGACAGGAGTGGGGCCTAAAATAGGAGCACCAGGAGAAAGGCTGCAAACAGAACCTTGTCCCTGCAAAAATCTTCCCATTCTGACTTTCAGATTACAGCAGATGATAAGCCTCGGAGGTATATAACAGAAGAATATACTTACCTTGCTCTCAGAATGTTAAGATTAGAACTCTACACTGGAAGATTCTCCTCTAAAGAAAATGAAAAGTGTCATAGAAAAACTTAAAATCTTAGACAACAGACCTCCCCAAACTTGGGAACCAACCAAAAAATTTAGGCCAGTTCACCACCTAAATATCTAAGTTGAAGTCCAACCAGTGACAGGCCTCACTGATTCACAAAAAGCTTTTAATCACCTTTTTAGTATCATACACAGCTGAGGCTCACCAGATATTCCAGAATAGTTTCCAAAATGAAATAAGAAACTAAACCAACAAAAAGGAACACAAAAGAAAGACAATTTAGGGAATAGAAAAATTTCAGGCCAGGCACGGTGGCTCATGCCTGTAATTCCAGCTCTTTGGGAGGCGGAGGTGGGTGGATCACTTGAGGCCAGAAGTTCGAGACCAGTCTGGCCAAAATGGTGAAACCCCATCTCTACTAAAAAATACAACAATTAGCCAGTTGTGGTGGCATGCACCTGTAGTCCCAACTACTTGTGAGGCTGAGGCAGGAGAATTGCTTGAATCCAGGAGGCTGCAGTGAACCGAGATCACACCACTGCACTCTAGCCTGGGTAACAGAGTGAGACTTTGTCTCAGAAAAGAAAAGAAAGGAAGGGAAAGGGAAAGGGAAGGAAAGGAAAAGAAAAGAGAAAGAAAGAAACACGTAGGCTTCAACACCACTGGACAAACTTAAGGATATCTAGACAAAATAGATAACTTAGAAGTAAGATTTCTTCCAAAAGCAGAAAACTTCAGAAGTCAAAGCAGTACCTGGTAGTTTAAAAAACAATACATTCAGAAATATCAAAAAGCGGAACTCTGACCAAGAAATGGGCATAACTGTTACAAGTAATCAGGTTTAAAAAGATTAGAGACCAGTTTCAAGTTGTCTTGGATATTTTTGCTTATTAAAAAATAGACAGGGCTGGGTGCAGTGGCTCACGCCTGTAATCCCCGCACTTTGGGAGGCTGAGGTGGGTGGATCACCTGAGGTCAGGATTTCGAGACTAGCCTGGCCAACACAGCAAAACCCAGTCTCTACTTAAAAAAAAAAACAAAAAAAAACACAAAAATTAGCCAGGTATGGGGGTATGCATCTGTAATCCCAGCTACTCAGGAGGCTGAGACAGGAGAATCATTTGAACCCGGGAGACGGAGGTTGCAGTGAGCCAAGATCGTGCACTGCAGCCCAGGAGAGAGTAAGGCTCTGTCTCCAAAAAAAAAAAAAAAAAAAGACAGCTTACTCAAGTTCTTCCCCCTTAGTTCAAACTTAAGTTTTTGCAACTTCAAAAGGAAGGGGCAGCAAGCAAGCAAGCATGCTTTAGGAGTCACTGAAGCTTTTGAATGGACAAAAGTTTCTCACATTTGATTTGTAAGCTGCATTTATCAAATGCAGTCACTCTCAAAGAAGTTCCCTGGACCAGCAGCATCAGCATGCCCTGGGAATCTGTTAGAAGAGCAAATGCATGGACCCCATTCCTAGACCCACTGAATCAAAAACTCTGGGGATAAAAGAAGTCCAGCAATCTGTGTTTCTTTTTAACAAGGCCTCGAGGTGATTCTCATGCAGGTTCAAAATTGAGAACCACTGATCTAATAAGCATTTCTGCCACTGTCACACTAGATGCTGATGCTCTGGTCTTCCTTCTTCAGTCAAGAGTTAAAGCATTTCCAGGCCAGGTGCAGTGGCTCACCCCTGTAATCCCAGCACTTTGAGAGGCCGAGGAGGGCAGATCACCTGAGGCCTGGAGTTCCAGACCGGCCTGACCAGCATGGAGAAACCCCGTCTCTACTAAAAATACAAAATTAGCCTGGTGTGGTGGCGCATGCCTGTAATCCCAGCTGCTCGGGAGGCTTAGGCAGGAGAATCACTTGAACCCGGGAGGCAGAGGTTACAGTGAGCTGAGATCGTGCCATTGCACTCCAGCCTGGGCAACAAGTGTGAAACTCCGTCTCAAAAAAAAAAAAAAAAAAAAAGAGTTAAAGCATTTCCAAACTGCCTGTATCTGACCTACATTAGAGTATCACAGTTGCTAGTAGGAACTCAAAAAATGTTTGCTGAATAAGGGATCAGGCTTCAGATATCTTTCTTTGGCCAGAGGGTTTTAAGAATACACTGGATATCCATGTTTTTAGGCAGGATCTCTTCTCTTCACTTTCCTACAGTCCCCACCAGTCGCTACTGTCTTCTACCTCATACTATCATACATTTTTCTGGTCAGCCAATGACAGCATAAGAGTTTGAAAGCTCTGGGAAAAATAATTCCAAAAAAAAATTTTAAATATGGATACAATATGGTCCAATCTTCTCTTACAAGTGAGGAAATCAACAACTTACAACTACCTTGGGATGATTCAGAAATTGTACAATATGCTACAATTGGTCCTTCTACTTGCAGGTCTCCACTTTGTTATTTTTGTTTGTTTTTGTTTTTGTTTTTTTTTTGAGAGAGTCTCGCTCTGTCGCCAGGCTGGTGTGCAAAGTGGCGCGATCTCAGCTCATTGCAATCTCTACTTCCCAAGTTCAAGCAATTCTCCTGCCTCAATCTCCCAAGTAGCTGGGACTACAGGCGCATACCACCACGCCCAGCTAATTTTTGTATTTTTAGTAAAGATGGGGTTTCACCATGTTGGCCAGGATGGTCTTGATCTACTGACCTTGTGATATGCCCACCTCGGCCTTCCAAAGTGCTGGGATTACAAGAGTGAGCCACCGTCCCCAGCAAGGTCTCCACGTTTAAGCCCCAGGAAAAATGTTTCAAGATAGCATCTCAAGCTTTCTTTTTCCGGTCTGAATTCTTTAGAAAACTAGAGCCTGCCTATGTATTATGTAAATAGATGCATAAGTATTCCAGAGGCTCATGTGCCCAATAACTACAAAGGCAGTTAACAAGGCCGACTGATGGCATTTACATGTTAATATCAACTTTGAAAACTCTATACCAAAAACATGTAATAACAAATCATTTACGAGAAGTACTTAAATGTATTCAAAATACAGTTGACGCTTAAACATGGATTTGAACTGCAGCAGTATACTTACAATAATGTTTTACAACTGATTTTTTTAAATAAATGTATTAGAAAAATTTTTGGAGATTTGCTATAATTTGAAAAAACTTACAGATTAACTGCATAGCTTAGAAATATTGAAAAAATAGAAAAAGGCATTATGAGTGCATAAAATATGTAGATTCTAGTCTATTTTTTCATTTACTACCATAAAATATACACAAATCTATTACAAAGAGTTAAAATTTATCAAAACGTAGGCAAAAACTTACAGACCATACATGGCACATCTAGAAAAATGCAAATACACATAAAGATGCAGTATTACATCATCACGTAACATTAACTAGTATATACTGTTCTACTGTAATAATTTGTAGCTAACTCCTGTTGCTACTGCAGTGAGCTCAAGTGCTCTGAGTGACTGCTTAAAATGCCACAGTAAATTGTGTATCACAACAGTAAAATCACGGTTCTTGCATATTTTTCATCCTTTTTAGTGCAATACTATAAACTTTGAATAACACCATGAGACCCATATGAAGTGCCACTAGTGATGCTGGAAGTGCTCCCAAGAAGCAAAGTCATGCTATCATAAGAAAAAGCTGAACTGCCTGATATGTGCTACAGATTGAGGTCTGCCGGTGTGGTTGCCTACCATTTCAAGATAAATGAACCCAGAGTAAGGACCATTGCAAAAAAAGAAAAGAAAATTTGTGAAACCATCTCTGTAGCTATACCAGCAGGTACAAAAACCTTGCACTTTTTGCAAAATACCTTTTTTCTCATATTGAAAATGCAGCTTCTATGTAGGTGAAGGATTACTATTAAAAAAAAAACCATAGCTATTTAATATGAATCGAGAAAAAGCAGTTTTTTGATAACTTAAAGCAAAAAGAAGATAAAGGATCTAAAGCTAGAGAATTTAATGCCAGGAAAGGATGGTTTGATAATATTAGAAGAGCTTTGGCTTAAAAAATGTCCAGATAACAGGAAAAGCAGCTTCTGCCCACTAAAAGGTAGTAGATGAGTTCCTAGATGCCATTAGGAAAATCATTGAGGAGAAAGGATATTTGTCTGAACAGGCTTTTAATGCAGATGCCTCTGCCGCCACAGATGGCAAAACCAATCCCTCCTCTTCCTCAGCCTACTCAGTGTGAAGACAATGAAGATGAAGACCTTTAAGATGATTCACTTCCATGTAATAAACAATAAATATGTTTTCTCTTCCTTTTCTTTTGAGACAGAATTTCTCTCTGTCACCTAGGCTGGAGTGCAATGGCATGATCTCAGCTCACTGCAACCTCTGTCTCCCAGGATCAAGCAATTCAGCCTCAGCCTCCTGAGTAGCTGGGACTACAGGCGTGCGCTACTACACTCGGCTGATTTTTGTATTTTTAGTAGAGATGGGGTTTTGCCATGTTGGCCAGGCTGGTCTCAAACTCCTGGCCTCAAGTGATCCACCTGCCTCAGTCTCCCAAACTGCTGGGATTATAGGCGTGAGCCACTGCACCCAGCCATGTGTGTGTGTGTGTGTGTGTGTGTGTGTGTGTGTGTGAGAGAGAGAGAGAGAGACAAGGTCTGACTCTATTACCTAGGCTGGAGTGCGGTGGCAGGATCTCAGCTCACTGCAATCTCCGCCTCCCAGGCTCAAGCCATCCTCCTACCTCGGCCTCCCCAGTAGCTGGGACTACAGGTGTGTACCACCATAACTGGCTAATGTTTGTATTTCTGTAAAGACTGGTTTTCACCATGTTGCCCAGGCTGGTTTCAAACTTGTAAGCTCAAGCCATCTGCCTGCCTGGGCCTCCCAAAGTGCTGGGATTACAGGCGTGAGCCACTGCGCCTGGCTCCTTATGATTTTAATAACACTTTCTTTTCTTTAGCTTACTTTATTGTACAAATACAGCATATAAAACATATAACATACAAAATATGTGTTAATCAACTGTTTATGTTATTGATAAGGCTTTCCAGTCAACTGTAGGCTATTACTAATTAAGCTTTGGGAGAGTCAAAAGTTAAATGTGAGTTGGTGGGGCAAGTAGTACCTCTAACCCCCACCATGTTCAAGGGACAATTGTATAATGTATTGTGGGAGACTTACTTACACTAAAATTAAAATGCAGCTTTTTTCAGTACCATCTAGAAGGAAAACAACATACATTTAATGAACTCATCTATAAGAAACTAAGTTTGCAGTAAAATTAAGTCTTTGTAAACCACTATAAGGACTTAGAAACCCTTCTCCAAATGAATCTGTATCTATGTAAGCATTCATTGAGGAGCACCTGTTCTAATGGCAAGAGCCCCAAGGAGCTGGGGGATCCAGCACATGATCTGCCATGTCAAAGCTGCATAACCTCCCATAGTCACAGTTTCCCTTTGGGCTGCATCTCCTTCTCCACAAAAAGTACAGTTTAGTGCTAATACTCTAATAACTGACAAGAGAAATACTCCTTACACTTAAACAAGTTTTGCTGGCACTAGAGTAACTGCTTCTTTAGCCAATCTTGAAAAGAATGAGATAAAATTTGAGATAAAGCTAAAATTGATACAAATATCTGTAAGTATCCAGATGTAAGAAAGTGACTGGTCCTGATAACTTTTTTTTTTTTGAGACAGAGTCTGGCTCTGTCACCAGGCTGGAGTGCAGTGGCGCAATCTTGGTTCACTGCAACCTGTGCCTCCTGGGTTCAAGCAATTCTCCTGCCTCAGCCTCCCAAGTAGCTGGGATTACAAGTGTGCACCACCAAGCCCAGCTAATTTTTGTATTTTTAGTAGAGACAGAGTTTCACTATGTTGACCAGGATGGTCTCGATCTCTTGACCTGGTGATCCGCCTGACTTGGCCTCCCAAAGTGCTGGGATTACAGACGTGAGCCACCGCGCCCTGCCAGTCCTGATAACATTTTACTGTAATCAACATTTTTTTTTAAACCCTCACCCTTAAAACCCAAGAGAAGTTCTCTTTTTAATACCCTTACCCTTAAAACCCAAGAGAAGTTCTAAAAATATGTTCATTATAGAGAAACTACAAGATTCAGAAAGACTAAAAAACAAAATTTTACAATCTTATCTCCCAGAAATAAACATGGTAGCACTTTCATGAGTCTCTTTCAAACATTTTTATGCATACACAGAATTTTATATACTTGAAGTCATTCAGAACATACAATTTCGTATCCTGATTTCTAACTGACCACTGTACCATCTTTGAAAACATTCTTTGGGATAGCTTCTACCACATGAAGAGCCTATAATGTAACATCCTAGATTTTACACTGATTACTCAGAATATACAGTTAACCCTTGAACAATTTGTGAGTTAAGGACACTGACCCATGCTCAGTAAAAAATCTGCATGTAACTTTTGACTTCTCAAAAATTTTACTCATAACCTATTGTTGACTGGAAACCTTATTGATAACATAGTCAATTAACATATTTTGTGTATGTATTATATACTGTACGCATACAATTAAGTAAGCTAGAGAAAAAAACATGTTATTAAAAAAATCAGGCCAGGCATGGTGGCTCACGCCTGTAATCCCTACACTTTGGGAGGCTGAGGCAGACAGATCACTTGAGGTCAGGAGTTCGAGACCAGCCTGGCCAACACAGCAAAATCCCGTCTCTACTAAAAATACAAAAATTAGCCAGGCGTGGCTGCATGCGCCTGTAATCCCAGCTACTCAGGAGGCTGAGGCAAGAGAATCACTTGAACCCAGGAGGGAGAGGTTGCAGTGAGCCAAGACCGCGCCACTGCACTCCAGCCTGGGTGACAGAGTGAGACTCTGTTGCAAAGAAAAAAAAAAAAGAGGTCGGGTGCAGTGGCTCACGCCTGTAATCCCAGCATTTTGGGAGGTAGAGGCAGGCAGTTCACCCGAGGTCAGGAGTTCAAGACCAGCCTGGCCAACACAGTGAAACCCCATCTCTACTAAAAATACAAAAATTAGCCAGGCAGGATAGAGCAAAACTCTGCCTCCAAAAAAAAGAAAAAAGAAAATCATAAGAGAAAATGTATTTACTATCTATTAAGTGGAAGTGGATCATCATAAATATTCTTATCTTCCTCATCTTCACATTGAGTAGGCTGAGGAAGAGGAAGAGGAAGGGTTGGTCTTGCTGTCTCGGAGTAACAAGAGGTGGAAGAAACTCTGCATATAAGTGAACCCACACAGTTCAAACATGTGTTGTTCAAGGGCATCTGTACTAAAATGTTGCAAAATACAATTAAACAGCAATGTCATCATTAATGTCTATTTCCACTATACTAACATAGGCATAGCAATAAATATCAATTTAACAATAGTAAAATACTAAATGAAAGCAACAGTGAAATACACAACTAAAATCTTACAGATTATCAGCTGGGTAAGGAAAACAGCAGCCTGCAAGATCTAGAATTTTTTTTTTTTTTTTTATCAACAGAATCTCAAGAAAGATGAGTTTAAGAGTGACTTGGGAGTAGTCCCATTGAGCTTAATGTATACAGATCCCTGGCAATACTGAGTAAACAAGAGTAGGAGGAATCCTCAATCTGTAAACATCTTGGGAGCTGGCAAAGTGATTAAGCAAAGCACACAAATTTTAATGTTAAAAGCCATGAGACAGTGATTCATAACGGAGTAAGAAAGAAAACAGCTCTGTTTTTACAAAGGAGTAAGTAGAAGAAAAAAAAAAAGCACAGAAAGGTAAAGGGATAGGTTAAGTAACTTAAATATTATAATAGGTTCAAAATAATTGTCCCATATACATTTAGGAATGTACAGACTTATCTTCCAGGAAAACTGACTGACAGAAATTTCTAATATGAGTATTTTGAGGTCTTTGATAGTCATGTCCTAAAGATCATTATTAAGAGTCTAATGAGGGAAACTGGAAAGTAACTGGGCAGAAAATTCCCACTCACACAAAGAAAGTCTTGTTCAGAACAACCCTTATAAATACCTAAATAAAACAGAAGAAAGACAGTAACGACTTAAGATTGAGAGATATGTAAATATAAAGGTAATTCAAAAATTTACCTAGAAAAACTTTCAGAAAAATAATTGGTATATCCAACTATTGGCCCAATTGCTAGAAATCAGGATTTTCTGTATATGAGCGCTAATTCCCACAAATCCTTTCAACTAATATTGCACATGTGTACTGCACTATGAACTTGTGGGTTAGGAAGCACAATGTATAATACCCAAAGAGATATGTATCAGAGTTATATCTCTCAGTAGACTTCTATTGAGATTCCCCAATTAGGCTGGGCGCAGTAGCTCATGCCCATAATCCCAGCACCTTGAAAGGCCGAGGTGGGTCGATCACTTGAGGTCAGGACCAACATGGTGAAATCCCACCTCTACCAAAAATACAAAAATTAGCCAGGTGTGGTGGCACACCTGTAGTCCCAACTACTAGGGAGGCTGCGGCAGGAGGAGTACCTGAGCCTGGGAGATGGAGGTTGCAGTGAGCTGAGATTGTGCCACTTCACATCATCTTGGGTGACACAGCAAGACTCTGTCTCAAAAAAGACTCCCCAACTAGACAATGACAAATTAGGAACAAACTATTCTATGGAGGGGGGTGGAAATCAAGGACATTCGCCTCTACAGGCCTCTGGACTCTAAGGCATGTGACCACATGGATCCAGACATGCCAACAGACATGACAATAAACATGACTTTCAATGACCTTATAAAGTAATGAAATTGCTTTAGTATCTGTGTTCCCTAAGCAGTTTTTTGTTTGTGTTTAATTTCTATGCAACTCTTGCTTGGTCATTTTACAAAAAGCCCTCAATTCTTACAACTTTTGTGCCTGCAGGACTTGGTTCCAACACTTCTCAAAAGATAACATTGAAACTCTTCTTGGTTTATGGAAGAACATTAAAATAAGATGTTCGTAAAGCCGAGCTAATTTTTTAAGCTAATATTAATACTAGGTGTTAAGAGATAAAGGTGATTTTTTTAAAAGGTAGAGAAAATGCAAAGGTAAGTGTACTATGAAGATAAAACATTGATTAGATTACTGGTTTGGGGGGGTTTTATAAACAATTTTATTTTCTGATACAAGACAGAAAACAATGACTTTTTGCCTTCCTTTAGTAGTCTACCTTGACAGAAAAAAACATAAATAAGGGTAAATAAAATTCAGTTCTTAACTAAGTCAAATGTTAGTTCTATATATAAAATTATTTTAGCTACACAAGATCCATACTGGCTTCACAATCCATTATTGGGCGGACAAAAACCTCACTGAAAGAAGAGTTAAAAAGATGACCCTATAAAATTAATTATATTATCCGAAGTGTTTAGCAGACAAAAAAAAATTAAATTAATTCTAAATTGTACTTACCAGAGAACTGAATAATTTTTAAAAACTTTTAAAAACAAGATTTTTAAAAATGCAAGTAGAAGAAAAAGGCAAAACAAAAAAGATTATTTGTGTCAATAATTTCCCTCAAAAATACTGCTTAAAACAAGCTGCATTGATTCTCATCTTTTTTTTCTTTCTCAGACATTTCATGAAGAAGCACAGAAATGACCAATGTGTTACACTCAGGACAGATGGGAAAAGGGGTATCAAAAGGTATGAAATGTTAAAATTAAGAACATAAGTTCATCAATAAAGTTGACTCTTTTAACAGAGAGTCATCATGGATGTCCTAATTTTATAGACTACGGAGAGGTGTGCTATAAAAAGTAAGATTAAAATACATGATTTTGGCCAGGCGTGATGGCTCACAGCAAGGCAGATGTATCACTTGAGTCCAGGAGTTCAAGACCAGCCTGGGCAACCTGATGAAACCCCATGTCTACAAAAAGTACAAAAATTAGCCTGCCATGGTGGTGTGAGCCTATAGACCCAGCCACTCGGGAGGCTAAAGTAGGAGGACTGCTTGAGCCTGAGAGGTCAAGGCTGCAGTGAGCCATGATGGCACCACTGCACTCCAGCATGGGCCACAGCACTGTCTCAAATAAATAAATAATTAAATATATATATACATGATTTTATTCACATACTGAAGACCATTGAATTATTAGTTTTTAAAAAGTTTTACCTACTCTTGGCTGGGTGAGGTGGCTCACACCTGTAATCCCAGCACTTTGGGAGGCTGAGGCAGGCAGATCACGAGGTCAGGAGTTTGAGACTACCCTGGTCAATATGGTGAAACCCCATCTCTACTAAAAAAAGGAAAAATTAGCCGGGCGTGGTGGCGCACACCAGTAGTCTCAACTACTTGGGAGGCTGAGGCAGGAGAAATGCTGGAACCCAGGAGGCAGAGGTTGCAGTGAGCCCAAATCACGCCACTGCACTCCAGCCTGGCGACAGAACGAGACTCTGTCTCCAACAAAACAAAACAAAACAAAACAAAAAAGTTTTACCTACTCTTGCAATACTCATTCAATAAGACAGATGTGAAAATTTTATCTGAATTCTTGTAGATGGGCTAAAATCTACATAAATATTCCTTATCACACGTAGATTCTTTTGAAATGAAAATATTTAACAGACCTGAAACTTTGCAATGCCTCAAAAGCACTCAACTTTTCAAAAACAAACAGAAATATTAGCCACAGGTCATAAGGCATTACAAATATGCAACACAAAAAAGCTGCACATTTCATTCCACTAGATATGTCCTGAGATATAAATCTACATAAAATGTTTTATAGTCATTTAAAAACTACATCAGAAAAAAATTATATCAGAAAACATTAAGCACTCACCACTCATTTTCCCTATTCTTCTGTCCAGTTAGTCATATTAATCCAAAATAACAATCCAATAACTAAAAATAAATACTTCAACTAAATACTAAAGACTGAAAAAAAAAAAAAAATCACATGGCAGTAGAGAGGTCAGACCTTCTGGGATATAACCACCTTTTCTTCTGAGATGTTTCATCACTCAAAACTATAAACTATGGATAAAGACAGTTTCTTCTGTCAACCCCTTAACTCCCAAATTCACTATTTTAGGACCCACAGTTAGTGACTCTGCTAAGAACATACCATGCTCTTTGCTACATTATTACCTCTGCACATGAAATGTCCTAATTCTGAAGAAGCTGCATTCAGTCAACTACACATCTCTCAGTCACCATCTCTCCCCTCCCTACTTCGGAACTTTCCAGGGCCTGCCCAACTATCCACTTCCTCTACCCAGCCATAGTTCATTGTTCTGGCTTGGTGTTTCCACATGATGCAAGACACAAAACTGAATTTTAAATGATTTTTAAAACTGCTCTCTTATTCTGCTTCCCTGATCATGTTCTTACTCTGCTTAAAACTCTTTAGTAATCTTCACACAGAAGAGAAGTGCTTTTCAAATTACCAGTTGCTACCACAGCGTCATTAAATAAATTGAGTGGGTCACCATCATCAGTCTATCTGAAAAATAAAATAGAATGGAACACAATAGAAACTACCAGAGTGCACCACCCAAAGCAAGGGTATTATGTAGTGACATTTTACCATTTATATACAAGCATATTGGGTTGCAATGTAAAGATGCTTATCTTTCCAAAGGGTCATAGCCAAAAAACCTCTAAACACACTAGACTACAGGATAATCCAATCTTTCATTTGATCTACATGGCTCTCCAACCCAGCCCCTGCGTAATAAGGCTCTAGACCTATCTCTTGCTACACCAAAGGGAGCTGGCTCAAGCAAACAAGCTTGTCATGCCAAACTCATTTGCAGTTCCTCGTTTTAGTGGTGTCAATCACTGTTCCCTCTGCCTTGAATGCCCTCTAATTTTTCTAAGAGGCTCACTTGTACTCATCTTTCAGTATTTAACACCTATCACCTCCTCTACAAAGCCTTTTTATCCTTCCCTCAGCAGCTAATGCCCCAATACCCACTTTGTGTCTCCACAATGCCCTATATTATAGCTCCTACAAAATTTCATTGCACATTTTAATTTTAGGCTTGACTGTCTTCCCAACTTCTAAAGTATAAACTCACTAAGGGAAGGAGTACATTGTACTAGCCTTCCTATCGGCAGCACTGAGCTAAGTACGTGCACTATAACATAGGTTCGAAGTTGGTAAAATGAACAAATGAAGAATTAAGGACTTGCATCTAACTTGTCTGTTGTCAGAAATGATAGGGTGGTTATCTTTGCAATAAAACCCCTTCATAGTGCTGGAATCAAGATTTTCACATTTTTGCTACAACCCCTAGAGAGCAGAACCCTGCAGTGTGAGGCAGAAGGAGGTGTCAGCTTCCTGTCTTTCAGCAAAGAGACCCAGTTTGGGCTGCAATGTAGCAGCACTCATTTCCACGCTTCCAGAAGTTACCTGGGGAAAGAGGCCGAGGAAGGACTCCAGAAGTTCCCACAGGCAGGTGAGGTAAATCAGAAACAGCATTAACAGATGTCATTAGCAGGGAGAGCCCTATTTTATTTATAAGCAGCTCTTAATAAGAGAAGGGAGGGAAAGAATTCTTTACCATTGCTGATGGCACAAGGTTACCAATATGAGCTAAGTAAAAACAAAGGGTGTCGTGAAATAACTGGTTGAGGTCACTTGATTTCTGTTGCCTACTCTAATAGTTCTGAAATAGCTACTGATTCACTGCTGTCATTATGAGATACTATTTGGAGGTGGGGGGTGGGGGTCATACCTAACAGGGGCTTCTCACAGAGGTTTCAAAACTTTTCAGAGACTTCATTTTATATATGTGAATGCCTTAATTTTTAGGGGATCTGATACACCTATTTTACAAACCCATACTTTAGTTGCCTTCACTGCAATTAACAGTTCATGCAACATCCAAGATACTTTGACAGACTTTGCCAACTGTCAAGTTTCAGCTGTTCTTTTCCATTTCCACAAAGTTCATAAACTACTATTAGGGGAGCCATAATTTTTTTCTGCCCAATCACTGATTTTATTAAAAATAATTCCTTTGCTTAGACTGCCCCTAGACTTGCAATAATTATCTACAATTAAGACAAAGATAAATCCTTATCATAACCTAACATTAGTTTAAAAAAAAAAGTTGTAATATATGAAACACTTTACCCAGAGTATTAAATGTTAGATATCTATTACAGCAAGGTAATTAATGATTGCTAAGGTAAAGCTTTAAAGGCCATTTAAAGCCCTGTTTCCTTTTGTTTGAAATAGGCCCAGGCAGCTATGCGAATTCCACAAACATTTATTAGGCATAAATACGCATAAAGTGTAGAAACATCAGCAAATGCCTTTGCTTTGCTGTACGCTCTTCTACTTCCACCTACCCTTCCTCTCTCAACTCAGATAAAACAAGGCACTATCAATGAGAAAGGGTAATAGCCCCAAACACAGGCTTTCCAAAAAATAGCACCACAAAATGCTCGCTCCTTTTTCTCCTCAGTCCATATATAGGACTTTATTGACTAAAGGACAGATACATTCATTTATAAACAAATTAATTATGCTAAGTGTCTAAATACATGTTATGTGTGGGGCTTACTTTCCCATTTTAAACAGTGGCCCCTTCAGTATTAAATTCATCCTGTCTCTTCCGGTTCTAGGCACTTCAGGAGCCGTAGCTTAAGGTGCAAACATAACCAAGACCAACAACCACACCACACACAACCAGTCCCGAAAATGGCACAGAAATGGTATCAAGAAATCCCAATCACAAAGATACGAATCTCTTAAGGGGGTGGACCCCAAGTTCCTGAGGAACATGCGATTTGCCAAGAAACACAACAAGAAAGGCCTAAAAAAGATGCAGGCTAACAGTGCCAAGGCCATGAGTACATGTGCCAAGGTTATCAAGGCCCTCATAAAGCCCAAGGAGGTTAAGCCCAAGATCCCAAAGGGTGTCATCCGCAAGCTCAATCAACTTGACTACACTGCCCACCCCAAGCCTGGGAAGCATGCTCATGCCCGCACTGCCAAGGGGCTCAGGCTGTCCTGGCCAAAGGCCAAGGACAAGGATAAAACCAAGGCCCAGGCTGCAGCTCCAGCTTCAGTTCCAGCTAAGGCTCCCAAAGGTGCCCAGGCCCCTACAAAGGCTTCAGATTAGATATCTGTCTGCCAACGTGAGGACAGGACTGGTGCAACCCCCAACCAGGCTGCCACCTGCATGGGGCTGGGGTCCTCCTGTGCTATTTGTACAAATGAACCTGAGGCAGGAAAAAAAAATTCAGCCTAAGCTTCCCTTGGTAAAATGACAGGCATTCATGCAGCTTAAAGGTTGTGGAAAACTGATTTTCTTCCATGATGCTACTACTCCACAGTCTAGACAAAATGCAGCCATCAACATGAAAAACTGCTGCTTGATTTTTTTTTTCCTCCAACATGTTTTAAACAGAGCTGCAGATGCTCAAGGGAAGCCATATTTCTAAGGTTTTGAACAGTAGTATTTTTCAGTATTTTTCTCATGTAAAATTGGTGCAATTCATCCAGAACATTTTTCAAATGCCATTATTTTTCAGCGTTAAGTGCTTAAACTGCTTAGAGAGAAAAAGGTCTCCATCAGAAAGATCGACTTCCAGAAACCAACTAGTGATCATTAAAATGAGGAGAATAAAAAGAAAATAATTCATTTTTTACAGTTTGAAGAAATCTTTAAGTCATCTCTAATTCCTTCATTTTACAGATAAGAAATAGAGTCCACAGAGGTTAAGCAATTTGCCTCAGATCACTAAGCTACTAATAGCAGCGCTAGAAATAGAATGAGGCATTTTAATTACTCTTAGCAGTACCCCCAAATCATGCAAGTTATATATACTCTCATCACTTGTCATTCAAGTTTTTAAAACAATTATCACTTTATCATTAATTTCTGAGGAAAGTCTCCTACAACACGTTCTAAATTTTCAAAGTTATGCATATTAAACTTCAAATTCTAACTCCAAAAAGAAGGTACTATTCAGGAACTTTCCTCAGAAAGTTTCAAGCGTGTGTACACCCCTAAACCATCACAATGAATTTCAGAGTCCATTTTTTCAAAACCTGTCCCTCAACTACACTTCAGATGTGTTTGTTCAACGACACACACACACACAAAGAGAGAAAATTCTGGAAGTTCTTCCGCCAAAAACCAATGACAATCTGTCAATGAAATCAGATTACTCCATTAATATATTATGGGTTTCCAGCTTAAATTAGGAAGTGTCACTAGCATTTCATCAACCCACAGTGTGAAGAGTTAATAAAAGACTGGAAAATGCACTCTCGGTTGGTTCTGGGTCCGAAGGAAGGTGTAGATCTGATATTAACACAAACTGAAGGGCTGAGCTTAAAAGCGAAAAACAAAAGGAGTGAACAAGTTCCTTAAACAAAAAGCCTTTTCGTACGGAATGCACCCGCACCGTGGTGACCACATCAGTAAGACTGAATTTCAGATTTTCGTTTTAACGTCCCAGTAAATCAATTCTATACATTTTAGCTTTGGATATTCAAGGGCAAAAGAGAGGGCACCGTGAGGGCAACAATTTACTCTGGATCACTTTCAAGGACTGTTGTCTAACCACTCATTACAATCGTTCCTTTGTGCAACTGATTATCTAAAAGTACTGAGAGAGTGTAGTACTTCTCTTTGAAAGATAACCATCAGCAAAAGCTAAGACAATGTGATTTTGATGACAAACTGATGCAGCAGTCTGACCAGTAAAGTGTAGAATGCGTTGTCTTTGTAAATATTACTCACAAATCCATATTCAAGTTACAAACGATGTATGTGTTTACGACCTCTGGTACCGCTCTACAAAAACGCAAAAATAACCTAAAAGGTTAGCATGCCTATTTCTTTAAAGTATGACCAGCTTAGCAAGGTGGCAAGTTTGTTTGAAAACACAAAACGCAATCACCACCACCGCTCAATAATACACATACATAAACAGATTCGAAGCTGTGTTAAGCACAAAAATCCTTACCCCATTTTGCCCAATGAAAACTTGCTCTGAAGTTTCAGCTCTTATGCTACGGAATAACTTCCAAAGGAATTTCTCCGTCTGCTATTTCGCAGTTGATTTTCCACCCCCACCCCTAGATCCTTGTCCGGAGGTATTTCAAGGATGCTGCCAATTCAATTAGTTCTCTTAGGTAAAATGATTTCTTTCTTGTAAATACCAAAACGTTCAAACAGAGGCGGCATTTGCTTATTCGAGTTAAAACGCTTTGCGGAGGAGACAGCGATCAATTCTATTCCACAAAACGAGTCTACAAGTAGGAAAATGCAGAATCCGGCTTCACCGAGTCCTATAAAAAATGAGTTCGCTGGTCATTTCACTCATGTCCTCCTCGACACTCAGGGAGAGCCAGGTAACTCGGCCTTTTCAGAGCTAAGGCTGCGGGTTCAAATTTCTCCACCACACCAGGTCCCCGGGGGTGGAGCGAGCAACCAAACGCGACGTGCACGTGAATAAAAATCCCAAAAGCAGTAATGCCACGGCTTCCCTGCGCTCACATTAGGAAAAAAACTACATAGAAAAATCTCCTCGAAGTGCAAATCCGGCAGCTCCCAACCTGCACGGCACTCCACATTGGAATCTGTCTTTTTTAATGTTTCTTCTCCTAAGACTCGGAGCAGAGAAGAGGTGGGGAGGAGGAAGAGAAGGCTGGGCAGGATCGATTCATTCTCCCGAGGAGAATAAACGGAGCCATTTCCAGGCTGGCAGCAGGCTGGGGGCGCAGCGCACGCCGGGGAGCTGGAGAAGGGGGCCCGATCCCACCTCCCTCAGCCCCTTCCCGCCCCCCGCCGCCAAGCACAATGGAGCCCGGCTCGCGCCCGGCCCTTCATTCGCGGCTGCCCCCTCTTCCCTCCTCTCTTCAGAGCACAGCGGATCTGAGGCTCCCGTCGGCGGAGAATGAATGAATCACAGAGCCAAGCCCCACGCTTCCACTGGCGCCCTGCCCCCAGCTCCAGGGCGGGCGAAAGGGGCCGAAGGGTCGACGGGCGCCTGCCCGAGCCAAGGCGGGAGGCTAAGACCGCGTCGGGGCCAGGAGAGCTGGGCTCGAAGCCGAAGCGCAGCCGCCGCTCCAGCGCCCCCACCCCTGCTCCTCGTCTCTCACGCTCCGCGCCGCCGCCACGCGCCGCCTCACATTCCCCGGGCCCCGCCGCCGCCTCTTCACACTTCCATCAGCGCCCGCCTCCGCCGGCCTCCGGCTCCCGCCGGGCAGAGCAGCGCCAGCCCCGGCGGCCTGAAGCCCGCCGCTGCCTCCGCCTGCACCGGCCGGCTGGCAGAGCGGAGGGTGCTGCTTTCCCAGTCAGCGCCGCCGGCGTGAGGCGAGCGCGGAGGCAGTGGGCTGCGGGGGGCGGGAAGGGGGCGGAGAGAACGGGGGGGCGAGGGCGGTACCTCCCCCTGCTCGCGGGAGAGGGCGGGAGGCGGTGGCCGCCGCGGAGCCGCGGCTGGGGGCTGGTGCGCGGACGGGTCCCGGGAGCCCGACGGGCCCTGCGGGCAGTGGGCAGCGGGAGCAAGCAGCAGCCGCGAGGCGGCGGAGAGGATGGTGGTGCGGGGCCGAGCGGCCCTCGTGGGGAGCTGGGCCGGCGGCAGGCCCTCAGTCCGTCCGTCCTTGTTTTCCCCCCTCCCCTAGAGGCCGGCGGCTGGCGGGCCGTGCGCTCTGCTCCTCCGCTGGCTCTTGGCCCCGCTCCCGGCCGCCACAGCCTCCTCCGCGCCCCACGCCAGGTGCTCGCGCTGTGTCTCCATCCTCCCCGCAGGAGGACCTTTAAATAGCAACGTCAGCGCGCTCCTCTCCGCACACACGTCACCCGCTGCTCACGTCACCGGGGTGCGGGGGATGATGTCACGCGGCCGGAAGTACTGCTAAATTAGGGAAAGAGCGGGGGGAGGAGGACTCGGCGAGCTCCTGTGTGCCCACCTGCTCTCGCTTCTCCTTAAAGGCCAAAGCACAGGAGACAGCCCGAGAGGAGCTCGAACAAGGAAGCGGCGGGAGGAGATTTCCTTGCAACAAATGTGCCAAACCGGAGTGAATCATTCGTAGCAGAAGTGCAGAAGTGTCAAGCGGGTAATATCCTATCTCCCACTCCCACCGCTGTTGCAGCAGCACCCCCGGGCTTCTCCTGTCCTAACTAGCAGGGAAATGTGGGAGGGAGAGCCTGATCACACTACTGGTAGATGTACTTCCAACAAGAACTTCGGAAAAATTACCTCAATTTTCAGTTATTGAGTGCCATTCTGGACGTAGTGGACTTTTAAACTTTTTCTCTTGTTGGTTACCTGAAACACGAAAGAATAAAGAGCAGAGCAATAAGCAAACGAAGTAATGTTATAAAGGATAGTAATTTTATTTACAAAAGAGCAGTTTTGGCATAGGAAAATGAGTCAATCTTAGTTCACTCAGATAATTATCGTCACATGCATAGCAAATGCCAGTGTGTCCTCTCAGTTTCTCTTCATCAAGAATATGAGTTCCGTGACACTTGCCTCCAGACAATAAAACAAGAAAGAGAAAAAAATATATGGGTTTCAGTCTGTGGAATTTAAATTAAAAATTAAAAATTGGAAAGACCACCAAATCCTTTTTCATTAGCACAAGCATATTTTTATCTTCTTTAGTTTTGACCACATAGTATATAATTACAATATCTCTTAAGTGTGTTGTTTTGCATTTTCTGTATGGCAAGGGTGAGTAGCTCTCTATAAGTGTGCTAGCTATGTATGTGTTTGTGTCTATAAAACACCATATTAGGAATGCTTTTTACATTGTAAATTACTACAGCGTTCTTAAATTATTTTAAAATGAATAGGTAAAAACAAAATTTTAAGTTAGGTAAATTCATATAGTGAACTTTGGTTTTATTTTACTTAATCATGGCCAAGAAATAGAATTGATACGTATTGCCAAAGGTCAATACTGTTTCAAGTTAGTCTACAAATTTAGTGACCCTGTTTTCCAAACCAAAATCTAGACACACCATTTGACATTAGAAAAAAAATTTGAATCTGAAGTGACCTGGAAAATCCAGAACATAGGATTACCAGCCTATGAAGTGATTATTAGGAAAGTTATATGTCAATTTCAACGTAGTTTAAATAAAAGAAGGTAAAACTTGTTAGAATGTATACCACGTGTGACTTTTAGAAACTGTAATGTTAAACTACTCACATGGTTCCTATTTAAGGAACATTGGTTTTGCAACTTTCTGTATTTACATTTTCTTGCTCAAGTTAGGAGTCCAAGATTAAAGAACACCACCACCAACAACAAAAAAGACCAATTTGTAACTGTTTCAAATACTCTGGTCATCTTAACATTATACAATTATGATCATGCTTAAAGTTTGAAATATTAAGTCTTTTTTTGAGACGGAGTCTCGCTCTGTTGCCCAGGCTGGAGTGCAGTGGTGCTATCTCGGCTCACTGCAACCTCTGCCTCCCAGGTTCAAGCAAGTCTCGTGCCTCGGCTTCCCAAGTACTTGGAATTGCAGGCGCCTGCTGCCATACCTGGCTAATTTTTGTATTTTTAATAGAGATGGTTTTTCGCCATGTCGGCCAGGCTGGTCTCAAACTCCTGGCCTCAGGTCATCCGCCCACCCCGGCCTCCCAGTGTGCTGGGATTATAGGCATGACCCACAGTGCTCACCCTAGTTTTCATTGTTGTTTTTGTTTTTGTTTTGTTTTGTTTTGTTTTTTGAGGCAGAGTCTCGCTGTGCTGTCCAGGTTGGGTGCAGTGGCACAATCTTGGCTCACTGCACTCTCTGCCTCCTGAGTTCAAGCGATTCTCCTGTCTCAGCCTCCTGAGTAGCTGGGACTACAGGCACTTGCCACCACACCCGGCTAATTTTTGTATTTTTGGTAGAGACGGAGTTTCACCATTTTGGCCAGGCTGGTCTCAAACTCCTGACCTCAAGTGATCCGCCTGCCTCGGCCTCCCAAAGTGCTGGGATTACAGGCGTGAGACACTGCGCCAGGTCGCCTCAGGGTTTTTTTTGTTTTCTGTTTTGTTTTTAAGGTTATAACAAAAGGTTAATGAAAGGCAAATCCCTGCTTGCCAATTTGTCTAATGTATATTATTATCATATTAATAGAAACTTGTACCAATTTGTATTTCAGACAAATGGAGCTTCTTATATCTAAAATGTTAAAACAATAAAACTGTCATTCTTCAAATAATGTCATCCCTTGACCCTTGCAAATTAAAATACAAATTATGTTCTTACACTACTAAAATTTCTTTACAATTTCCTACCTAACTAAATAACTTATCTCTTTCCTGCTCTTTCCATGTTAATTAAACCTCTCACTTTACCATTTTCAAACACTATTCTACCCTTTCATCACAACTTCCTCTCATTCACAGTCTTTTTTCCCCTCATCTTTACCCAACTGTCAAAACAGCTTTTCAGTTGCCTTCCTGCCTTTAGAGTGCTGACCCTTTGTTAGTTTCTACTTTTCACAACCGCGTCGTCTTTTCTCAACTGCTCTTTTGTCAACTGAAAATTGAGAACAGCTTTTTTCTACATAAATCGAATGGTGCCCTGTGATATAATGACTCAAAGTTTATGTGATTGTTTAACTTCAGCCTCTTACTCTAGAAAATTTTACCTATGATTGATTAATTATAGGTATCAATTTCTTGCCAGGGATCAGGATCAGTAAGTACAGTAAGTACATATGTCCATGTAGTCAAAAGAATATGTAAACCTTTGAAACATTTTATGTAATATGGCATGTCTTCTCAGAAAAAATAGCCTTTTCTCCCTGCTTGAAACAATTCCAATACAGTTTTAAGAGGTATCAGAGAGGCATTCTATGGCTTTCCATCTATAAGTAAGTATCTTTTCTCCTAAGATGAGCTGATGTAACCCACATTTTAGTTGTGAATTCCCAACCCTGATTTTTTTGTATGTTTTTTAAAATAGTAAACTTCCTAGAAAGTAATATATTTTCTTTTACCGGAAGAGGAAGAAAGTACTTTAGTAGAGTTTCAAATTTTAACAGTTCCTGTTTCCCACTATGCTCTGAAAATTTGTAGGGCGGTTTATGAATACCCTCTGATTTTAGAATCTGTGGGCGAAGGCATCTGTTTTAGTTACAGAGTTTATTTCCATGCCCTTAATAGGAGATGGCAGTCTTCAATGGGGTGTTCATACATTGGTCATGAGATATGTCTTTTTCAATGAAGGAAGACATCTATGAGATAGAAAACCTTTGCAGGAAAGAGAGTAAAAGCCAGATTTTATTTTTAATTGGCTTACATTAGGTAATAACAACTTCCTTTTAAATGCCCTCTTTTTGATTACCAAAATACCACTGTTAATTCAAATAAAGTCAGATTGAAAAATAGGTTAAAAGATATCTCTCTATATAAAAGAAATATCATAATTCCTAGTAGGTAGTACATAGTCATGAAGAAACTAACCAGCAAAGAGTCAACGTAATGATAAGAATGAAAGAGTTGCAGGGAAACAGAATTTATCCAGTGACTCTCCAAAATCATCCCACTTCCTCCATTTACACAGCAGATACCGGGTACCATTGAGTTGTATATGGCCTGTAATAAAACCGTCTTTTATTATCAGTAATGTTCTGAACAGAAGCAAAGTAGTTAAACAGTCTCAAGGGTGGGAACATGTGTGTTTGGCATCTTCAAGGCAAGGCTTGAAGACAATTTATTAGAGAAGTTTGAAAGTGGTAGAGTAAAGGAAGCTAAAGAATTAGCCTTAGGAAAACTATGGTAGATAGCCATGGGAAATGATCTCAGAACTACCTCCTGCTCTGATTTTTACTGTGAATTCATTTATTTTCTAAACATGGTCAGAGGGATACAAATGTAATCCTAGATAGTGAAAGAGGATGCTAGAAAGTTTTCAGTTGGCTGCTGTTGAGGGCCCAGATAGAACAAAATTAGAGGAAATGGTAGTACAACTGTCTATACAAAATTTTTAAAATATTCAGAAAAGATGGGGATATTGTACCTTTGAAAAAATTGTCTGGCTTAACCTGGGTTGGTTGGTTGATTGTTTCAAGCAGGAGTTAGAGAAAACAGGCTGGAAAAATATGCAGATCTGCAGAGAACTACAGGAAAGAATGTGGAGTAAAGGTTGTGCTGTACCTGTGCAGTTACTTAGAATGGAATGCTGTGGAAGCTGATTGCCATGGTAACCAATAATCTTTTTCCTGAATGGGGGAACAGAACAACCATGAGGAAAATGTTTTAAATGAGCTACCTTATTTTGTGACTGTTATGGTGCCAGCTAAAACAAAAACAACCCACAAGATATTTAGGACAGTCATTCCTATGGAAGAAAATGGCTTTATTTTCAGAGAGACAAGGCTGAGGCAGAAATTCTGGAGTATTTCAAAGAGAGATGGGGCTTTAAGATGGCAATTGCAAACTCTCTGAAGCAGAACATAATGGATAAATATTATGTTTATGGCTAAAGCAGGCAGAAGCAAGACCTAGAACCCGTGTTAAAATTTCTCCCAAGCATAAGAATCAGAAATAAATGAAGATTCTCAACACTTGAGAGTTTCAGCCAAAATATTTCATGAATTATTTATGAGGCTTTTCTTTTAATCTTGTTCTAAATTTTAATTTCTCTAAATATTAAATGGAAATGGTAAATGTTTCTGTATTACTTAGGGTTCTCTAGAGAAACAGAACCAATAGGGTATATATAGGGAGAATGATAGGCAGGTAGGTAGATGATTGACAGATACGTAGATAGATGTGAGATTTATTATGGGACGTGGCTCATGTGATTATGGAGGCCAAGAAATCAATGTCTGAAGCTGGAGAACTAGGGAAGCTGGCAACATAATTCAGTCTCAGCCTACAAGGCCTGAGAACCAGGGAAACCAATGTTGTAACTCTCAGCTCAAGGCTGAAGGCCGGAGAACTTGGAGTTCTGATGTCCAAGAACAGGAGAAGACAGATACCCTAGCTCCAGAAAAGAGAGATAATTTGCCTTTCCTCTGACTTTTTGTTCTACCCAGGTACTCAGCAGATTGGACAGTGCCCACCTACATTGGCGAGGGTGGATTTTCTGTACTCAGTCCACAGATTCAAATGCCATTCTCTTCTAGAACCACCCTCAGACACACCCAGAAATAATGCTTTACCCACTACTTATGTATCTTTTAAGCCAGTCAAGTAGATACCCAAAATAAACCATCATATCTGTAGTCAATATTTATTCTATTATCATTATTATTATTTTGAGATAGAGTCTCGCTCTATCGCCCAGGCTGGAGTACAGTGGCACGATCTCGGCTCACCGCAACCTCCGCCTCCCGGGTTCAAGCAGTTCTCTGTCTCAGCCTCCCTAGTAGCTGGGATTACAGGCACCCACCACCACGCCCAGCTAATTTTTGTATTTTTAGTGGAGACAGGGTTTTACCATCTTGGCCAGGCTGGTCTTGAACTGCTGACCTCAGGTGATCCACCCGCCTCGGCTCCCCAAAGTGCGGGGATTATAGGCGTGAGACACTGCATCCGGCCTATTCTATTATTTTTAATAACATCATATATTTTTATTGTATATATCAGCGATCCCCAACCTTTTTGGCACCAGAGACCGCTTTTGTGGAAGACAATTTTTCCCCTCGGTAGGATGGGGGAGATGGTTTCAGGATGAAACCATTCCACCTCAGGTCGTCAGGCGTTAGGCACTCATAGGAAGCGCACAACCTAGATCCCTTTGAATGAATGAATGAATGAATGAACTTGCATGTGCAGTTCACAATGGGGTTCATGCTGCTATGAGAAAGAACTCTGAACCGTCATGTTCCTAAGATTCACGCTGCTGATCAGACAGGAGGTGGGAGGTGGAGCTCAGGCAGTAATGCTCACTCATCTGCCACTCACCTCCTGCTGTGCTGCCTTGTTCCTCACAGGCCATGGACCCATATCAGTCTGTGGCCCGGGGGTTAGGGACCCCTGATATAAATGATGGCAATACATGATAAAAATATAGTTTTCCTATTTTGATTAGGTCATCTTCTAAAATCTCTTACACTTAGAATAAAATCCAAACTCCATGCCTCGACCTAAGAGGTACTGCATGGTCTGGCCCCTGCTCACCTCTCTCGCCTTGGTTTCCATTTCCCCCTCCATTGCTAGTGTGTGGGATGGTGCATTGTCAACTGCATGAGCAAAAACTCCAGGTAATGGTGACTTAACCTATAAGGTCATTTTTTAATTTGCTTATTAAAAAGAAGTCTGGAGGTAGGTGGTCTTAACAGTTGATTTGGAAAGTCCAAGGTGTCATTAGAGTCTTTCCATCCTTTTATTTTGCTATCTTCATGTGTTTTCTTTTAAACCTGGATTGCTGTCCCTTTCTTTTTTAGAAGATTATTGTATTTCCAGGCATCCCATTCAAAGAACACCCAAAACAGGAAGGGAGGGAAGGAGACTGAGTTATTTTCTCTTTTATGGCTGCTTTTTTTTTTTTTTTTTTTTTTTAAACCAGGGAGAAAAACTCTGAAGGGACCTCAAGAAAATTCCTTCTCATGTCTTGTTGGCCAGAACTAGATTACATGCTCATCCCTAAATCAGTGATTGATAGTTTGGAACTGGATTTTCAATGATTGGCTTAGACAAATGGCGGTTCATCCCTTGAGTCTGCCTATCGCGACTGAACCAAATTAAAACTCTCAGCATGGAAGAAAGGCCAGTGGCCATTGGGCAAGCAAACCACATATTTGCCACGCAGCCTGAAGCCACTCATATTCCTGCTGATCTTCAAGTATGACAAGCTTGCTCCAAAAGCAGGGCCTTTGCACTTTTTTTGTTCCTTCTGCCTGGAACACGTATGTCCAAGACCTTCACATAGTGTGCTCCTCCTCATCATTCAATTCTGTGCTCAAATTACGTCTCTTAAAAAAGATCCTCTTTATAAAATATCTGTACATCCATAGCCATTAATCTTCCACTTAATTTGCTTTATTTTCTTCATAGCATATTCAACACTGTCTAAAATGGTATTATATATTAGTGTACTCGTAGAATAGAGCCTCATGAAGAGGAACTTTGCCTACCTTGTTTACTTTCCTGTCTGTAATAGCAAGACAATGTCTAGCACAGAGTGGGTGCTCAATAAATGATTATTGAATGAATGGATTTGCTAGGACTTTCGGTTATCCTTAGGTAGAAATTACTTAAGTCAGGGTTCTTTTTTTTTTTGAGACAGAGTCTTGCTCTTTAGCCAGGCTGGAATGAAGTGGCCTTATCTCAGCTCACTGCAACTTACGCACTCAGCTCACTGCAACTTCTGCCCCTCAGGTTCAAGCCCTTCTCCTGCCTCAGTCTCCTGAGTAGCTGGGATTACAGGCGCCTGCCGCCACGCCCAGCTAACTTTTTGTATTTTTAGTAGAGACGGGGTTTCACCATGTTGGCCAGGCTGGTCTCAAACTCCTGACCTCAGATGATTCACCCACCTCGGCCTCCCAAAGTTCTAGGATTACAGGCGTGAGCCACAGCACCCAGCCTAGTCAGGGTTCTTAACAAGTTAGCTAGAGCAAACAACAGCATCTGCTCTAACTAGAACACAGGGATTTGGTAGGGTGGTATACATAGCTCATAGAATCATTGGGAGGGCTGGGGAATCCTCACGCTGAAGTCCCTGGAACAAGAACTTGTAGGAAACAGAACATTCAAATTAGGTATTTTGGGTTGTGCTTAATAACAAATACTACTTTTTTCCCCCCCCCAGAGGCAGGATCTCGCTGGGGGAGTGCAGTGGCATAATCACAGCTCACTGCAGCCTCAGCCTCCCAGGGTCAAATGATCTTCCTGCCTTAGTCTCCCAAGTAGTTGGGAGTACAGGCACATGCCAATACGGCAACTAATTTTTGTATTTTTTGTGGAGATGGGGTCTCACTATATGCCCAGACTGGCTCAAATTCCTGGGCCCAAGCAGTCCTTCTGCCTCGGCCTCCCAAAGTGTTAGGATTACAGGTGTGAGCCGCTATGCCCAGCAAAATGCTACTCTTTACAAAGGTGGCGCACAGTATAGGAAAACCATAAGAGAGAGGACAGTGGCTGGCATAGCAGCACAGACTATCCCCACTGTGCCTGAAAGGACGGGAAGAAGGAGCAATGCGTGGAACCTGGAGGCAGAGACGGCTGTGTGGAAAGCGTTGTCTGAAGTAGCTATATCCTTTGCTTAAAGGTCACAGCCAGCTCACAGAGACCCCACAGTGAGGCAGCCCAGGAAATGAATAACTCAACTTTACTCTCCTTCCCACCCCACCCGCCATCTCCTGTTGCATTCCTCCTTCTAAAGCTGACATACAGGAAGCTGGGCAGAGGAGCCCAGTGATGTAGTCCACATCATCCTGGGGCAAAGAGCAGGAAAAAGAAGGCTCAAAGATGGATCTGGAGAGGCAAACTAAAGATACCCAGCCCAATTCCATTTAGCTATCAGATTAGCAGTTATATTAAAGTTTGGCATGTGGGAAAACAAGCACTACCACACAGTAGGAGTGTAAATTGGTATATCCTTGAAGACATATATAAATTTTGACACAGCAGTTCCACTTTAAGGAATTTATCCTACAGATACTCTTTTTCAAGTGTTCAAATAAACGTAGATTTTTTTGTATTGCTTTAAAATGAAAAAAGGGAGAAGAGACAACCTGTATGTCTATCAATAGAGGACTAGTACAATCATATAATAAAATACTATGCAGGTATTTAAAAGAATGAGGTACATCTATAGTTCTGATACGGAAAGATGCCTAATACAGAAAAAAATTCTGGATGGATATAATAAACTGAATTGTGGTTAACTTGAGAGAGTGCGATTGTAAATTTGAAATTTAAAGAGGAGAGGAGGATTTTAAAAAAGATTTCTGTAACACCATTTGTATTGTTTGCATTTTTTATCATGATTATATATTATTGTAATAATACAAAACCAAACCATATTATTTTGAAAATATTAAAAATACACAAATATGTTTAAAATTCAATTGCGGGAGGACAGAATGAGACGTTAATATACTCTTAATTGTCCTATCTTCCTCTCCTTTATATCTTTTTTGTTAGAAAATACTGTAAGTTGGCTGGGCACGGTGGCTTACACCTGTAATCCCAGCACTTTGGGAGGCCAAGGTGGGCGGATCACCTGAGGTCAGGAGTTCGAGATCAGCCTGATCAACATGGAGAAACCCTGTCTCTATTGCAACATGAATAGTGGGATACCCTGTTGCTGAAAAGTCAATTCTATGAGGCTGCTAAGCAGTTTTACAGTTGTATGCTAGAAGGGAAAGGAAGTGTTGTATAAAACAGAATTTGGTCAACCTTTGTATTCATTGTGGGTCCTTAGACCATACCTGAGTTTATGCTAATGAAATTACTCAACACAGGGGTAGGCCATACCAGAAATACCAGGCCTGTGATTAGAGGATGAGGGCTTTGAGTAAGACATTATTAGCCCAGCCTCTGAGAAGGACGAAGGGGCTAGGGATTGAGTTCAGTTACATGGCCAGTGAATCAATCCATGATCCCTATTTAAAGAACCACCAATAAAACTCCAGACGCTGAGGCTCAGGTGGACTTCCCTAGTTAGTAGTCATACATTTGTGTGCCAGGAAAGTGTCCTGAGGACACGGAAGCTTCACATTTGGGATCCTCCTAGACCTTACCCTATGTATCTTTTTAGTTGTCTGTTCCTGATTTGTGTCCTTTTTTTTTTCTTTTTGAGACACAGTCTAACTCTGTCACAGGACTGGAGTACAGTGGCACGATCTCAGCTCACTGCAACTTCCCCTCCCGGGTTCAAGTGATTCTCCTGCCTCAGCCTCCCGAGAAACTGCGTCTACAGGCACGTGCCACCATGCCCAGCTAATTTTTGTATTTTTAGTAGAGACGGCATTTCACCCTGTTGGCCAGGATGGCCTCCATCTCCTGACCTCATGATCCACCTGCCTCGGCCTCCCAAAGCACTGGGATTACAGGCATGAGCCATTGCGCCTGGCCTTGTGTCCTTTATAATAAAACTATAATCATAAGTATAGCACTTTCCTCAGTTCTATGAATTATTCTAGCAAGTTATTTAATGCGAGGGGATGGTGGGAACCCCTGAGTTTGTAGCCAGTTGATCAGAAACGTAAGTAACCTGGAAACTCCTGATCTTGTGGCTGGTATGTGAAGTGAGGTCAGTCTTGTGGGAGACTGTGCCATTAGCCTGTGAAAGTTACCTAACTCCAAATAGTTAGCATGATAATTGCACTGCAGAAGGAAAAACCACATACCTCCTCAGAACCCAAGAGACAATGAGAAACTGTCTCATGACACCCTCCTGAAAGATAGGAAGGCAAGTGAGAAATGACCTTGAAGCAACTCCTCCCAGGCCTCCCATGGTCTGATGTTCCAGGAGGATCACAAGATATTCTGCCAAAATTTATGTCAGCTACAGTTAAGGCTTGCATGAAAAAAGGTCTGGAAATATGTTTGCCAAAGTAATGGGCTGGGCACAATGGCTCATGCCTGTAATCCCGGCACTTTGAGAGGCCAAGGCAGGAGGACTGCTTGAGTCCAGGAGTTCAAGACAAACCTGGCCAACACAGAGAGACCCTGTCTCTACAATAAATAAAAAATAAATTAGCTGGATGTAGTGTTGAGCACCTATATAGTTCTAGCTACTCAGGAGGCTGAGACGGGAGGATTGCTTGAGCTCAGGAGTTCAAGACTGCGGTGAGCTATGATCATGCCACTGCGCCCCATATTGGGCAACAAAGCAGGATCACATCTCTAAAAACAAAAAAAAAACAAAGTGATGGCAGTTGTCACTGGGTCATGGAATCCGAAGACTTTGGCTTGCTTTTTGCTACTTTTCTTCATTATACTTTATAGAGACAATTTAGGGTGTGGTTAAGTATAGACTCTGGGGACATCCTGCCTAGGTTTGAATTTCAGCTCTGTCATTTAGTAACTTCATGTTCTTGATACTGATCCACTAACCTGCCCTTTCAATCCAAGGGCTCAGCCAGCTCCAGTCTCTCCTAGGAGTGCATTCACCTCTTTTATTAATACCTTCTTCATCTACAAGAATGTCATGTGGAACTGTCATTTTCCTTCCTGAAATGAAGATTTAATATGTCCATGATAATGCCCTAATTTATCATCTTTGTTTTTCCATTAAATTTTAAATAACCCAATGAACAACAAGAAAAAGAAAAAATTCTAGCTTGCCATGATTGGTTTCTTGGCAAACCAAGACTTCAAGCAAATTACTTAGCCTCTTGATGCCTAAGCTTTCTTATTTGTAAAATGGAGAATAAATAATAGTCCTTACCTCATACAGTTGTGAGGATTAAGTGAATGAAAACAAAACCCTTGGAACAGTGCCTGGTACACAAAAAGCACTCATATATGGTAGCTATTTTTAAGACTTTTATGTGTTATTTGATTTGTATACAGTGACTACATGTCACTGTAAACCCAATTAAAACATACAAAAATATCAAATTTTCTGTTTATGTCTCATTGACGTTTTTCACTTCACAACTAGACGAATTAGCCACTTTTTTTTCTTTTTTTTTTTTTTTTTGAGACAGAGTTTTGCTCTTGTTGCCCAGGCTGGAGTGCGGTGGCACAATCTTGGCTCACTGCAGCCTCCGCCTCCTGGGTTCCAGCAATTCTCCTGCCTCACCCTCCTGAGTAGCTGGGATTACAGGCACGTGCCACCACACCCAGCTAATTTTTTTGTAATTTTAGTAGAGACTGGGTTTCATCATGTTGCCCAGGCTGGTCTTGACCTCCTGACCTCAGGTGATCCACCTGCGTTGGTCTTCCAAAGTGCAGGGATTACAGGCGTGAGCTACCACGCCCAGCCAATTAGCCACATTTTTGCTTATCATCCTAACATTTCATAGTCGCCGTGTAGAGAAATGGGATAAGTTTAAGCTAGAGAAAGCATTTGAAAACTGAGATGAATATCTTAGATGAATATATACATAAAACTTTACTTAAAATTCTTTCACTACCACCTCCAAAATAAACCAAAGTTAACATTTTAGTCTTATGTGTATTTAAAGGAAGTGCATTAAAATGTTCATTATATTTTATCTCTGGTTAATGAAATTTTGTATACTTTTCCTTTATACATTTATACATATTGTAAATTCTTTCAAGTGAGCATGTATTACTTTTTGGAATCAGAAAAAAATGTTATTTTTAAAGATAAAATTATTTTTATCAGAGTTCTTTTTGAACTGTGCAAAGAGAGAAACATAAAATATTTGAGATTCCAGTAACATGAGAGATTACTTTTGAAACATTCTGAAATTATATTTTCTATTGGTTTTTAACAAGATTTACAACCTACTCAAAATGCAGTAGAGTGGGCATCACAAAGCAAATTTATTTGAAAGCACCAGAACCAGTACATGAATAGTCATGACATTCAGCAACATGTCCCTATTGAAAAACGATTTTAGAATCTATAATGTTGGTTGTTGTACTAACAGGGTAAGCTACATGTAGAATAAAATGAAAAATAAAAGTAGTGATTAAAGATGATTAGAGATTAAAAAAGAGAAAATATTTTAATGAAACTGCCCTTTGTAATGTTAATACTAATCACACTCAAATACAGACATGAACTTTGAGAATAGCATTATATTCTTATATAGGGCTATTAAGAACATGAGTTTTGGAATCAGATGGATTTTGAGTTTGAGTCCTCTTGGCCCAGCCAGGTAGCACGGGATGTGTTATTTAAACACATCATCTCTAAGCCTCAGTCTCCCAGATTCTAAGATGTGAATAATGATAGTACCTGAAGGATTTGTTGTAATAATTAAATGAAATATTTACTAAGCAAATGCTTAGTAAATGCACTCTTTACATATGAAAGACAGAGTCTCGCTCTGACACCCAGGCTGGAGTGCAGTGGCGCAAGCTCGGCTCACTGCAAGCTCTGCCTCCTGGGTTCACGCCATTCTCCTCCCTCAGCCTCCCGAGTAGCTGGGACCACAGGCACCCACCACCACGCCTGGCTAAGTTTTTGTATTTTTAGTAGAGACAAGGTTTCACTGCATTAGCCAGGATGGTCTTGATCTTCTCACCTCATGATACGCCCGCCTCGGCCTCCCAAAGTGCTGGGATTACAGGTGTGAGCCACCACGCCCAGACTTCTGTTTCTCTTACTGATGTGAAAATTAGTTGCATTTTTTTCTATTCCTTGTATTACCTTACAATCAGCTACTTAAGAGGAACTATAAAATGAAAAGGGAACATTAGACTATGTAAGAATTAGGGAAACTGGCTCTCTCTTCCACCACCCAAGATGCCAAAAGGAACAAAGGCCAAGGGGAAGAAGGTGGCTCCAGCCCCTGCTGTCATGAAGAATAAGGAGTCCAAGAAAGTGGTGAATCCCCTGTTTGAGAAAAGGCCTAAAAATTTTGGCATTGGACAGGACATCCAGCCCAAAAGAGACCTCACCTGCTTTGTGAAATGGCCCCGCTGTATCACGTTGCCGTGGCAGAGAGCCATCCTCTATAAGCAGCTGGAAGTGCCTCCTGCGATTAACCAGTTCTTTCAGGCTCTGAACCACCAAACAGCTACTTAGCTGCTTAAGCTGGCCCACAAGTACAGGACAGAGACAAAGCAAGGAGAAGAAGCAGAGGCTGTTGGCCTGACTGAGAAGAAAGCTGCCGGCAAAGGGGATGTCCCCATTAAGAGACTACCTGACCTTTGAGCAGGAGTTAAGACCGTCACACCTGGGTGGAGAACAAGAAAGCTCAGCTGCTGGTGATTGCACACAACGTGTGGCACACAACGTCTGGTTGTCTTCCTGCCTGCCCTGTATTGTAAAATGGGGGTCCCTTACTACATTATCAAGAGGGAAGCAAGACTGGGACGTCTAGTCCACAGGAAGAACTGGATCATTGTCACCTTCACACAAGTTGATGTGGAAGACAAAGGAGCTTTGGCTAAGCTGGTGGAAGCTATCAGGACCAATTACAACAACATATATGATGAGATCTGAGACAATGTCCTGGGTCCCAAGTCTGTGGCTCACATTGCCAAGCTCAAAAAGGCAAAGGCTAAAGAACTTGCATCAAACTGGGTTGAATGTACACTGTTGAGCTTTCTATATATAAAAATAATTAAAGTAATGCAAATTTTCCTTTAAAAAAAAAGAATTAGGGAAACCAACTTCAAATTTCTGAAATGTATTCTTTTAAAGCATCTGAAACCTGTGTGTTTTTTACACAGAGGCATACATACCAACTCTGTGATATTATCCAGTGTAAAAGGAAAGCAAAACAGAGACCCTAGCATACAAACAGAAAATATTTTTTACTTCATGTTCAGTGATCTCTGAATCCTTCTGAACTAAGCTACATTTTGGTCTTTTTCATCTATAAACGGGAGTGCAGATTATCATTGACTTGGTATTGGGATAAACTCCTGGCCTTTTAAGAATGCCTTTTCTTGGCCGGGCGCGGTGGCTCAAGCCTATAATCCCACCACTTTGGGAGGCCGAGACGGGCAGATCACGAGGTCAGGAGATCGAGACCATCCTGGCTAACACGGTGAAACCCCGTCTCTACTAAAATTACAAAAAAATTAGCTGGGTGTGGTGGCGGGAGCCTGTAGTCCCAGCTACTCAGTAGGCTGAGGCAAGAGAATGGTGTGAACTAGGGAGGTGGAGCTTGCAGTGAGCCCAGTTCGTGCCACTGCTCTCCAGCCTGGGTGACAGAGAGAGACTCCATTTCAAAACAAAACAAAACAAAAAAAGAATGCCTTTTCTTGCACAAAGGCTCATGTCACCCTTCAAAGGCCTTAGGAAATCTCAATCAAAGTTGGCCTTCAAAACTTGCCCATGAGTTAACTGAGCTCGTACATTAGGGTACCTAACTACAATTTTTAGCTAAACCTCCACAAGGCATTTACCCTTAAGGGAAAAGTCTGTCTTCATAGTTCTTCTGCCCTGCCCAAAACCTACTTTAGAATGAACACTGAGGCTTCAGTTACATGGAGCTTTCCTTTTGCTCATGGCACTCCCTTAACTAACAGCATCTCCCTGCGATCCCTTTATTTAAAAGGGGAATCAACACTCCTGGACATTTAGGGTAAAAGAATGGAAGCTGCTACCTTTCTGTCTACTTACCCGAACTTCAGAGTTTTCCTATTTTCCTGTCATTTCCGCCATTGCTATTGTAGGCATTCTCTACTTAGAAGAAGTCACATCATCTATGACCCTGGGTATGCTGGCCTCCAGATTGCTTACACAAATTTTAAATATGTTTGTCCCAGCAGAGGGATCTTTGAAACCCTGCTCTTTAGGCTTCTCCAAATTAGAATGTATTCATTGATTCATATACTCTTTCTTCATTGTAAACCAGCTCCCATCCCTATATATATATAAATTTTTTTTTTTGAGACAAGGTCTGGCTCTATTGCCCAGGCTGGAGTGCAGTGACACAATCTTGGCTCACTGCCACCTCTGCCTCCCAGGCTCAAGCCATCCTCCCACCTCAGCCTCCCCAATAGCTGAGACTACAGGCGTGCACCACCATGCCTGGCCAATTTTTGTATTTTTTGTACAGACAGGTTTTTGCCATGTTGGCCAGACTTGTCTGAAACTTGTGGGCTCAAGCGATCTGCCTGCCTCGGCCTCTCAAAATACTGGGATTACGAGTGTAAACCACTGCACTTGTCTCATGTATTTTATTAAAGTGCTGCCAATCCAAGGAAACCCAATTTTAAAAAATTCTTATTTAAGGGAGGCTGAGGCAGGAGAATCGCTTGAACCCAGGAGCTAGAGGTTGCAGTGAGCCGAGACTGTGCCATCGCACTCCAGCCTGGGTGACAGAGCAGGACTGCGTCTCCAAAGAAAAAACAAACAAACAAAAACTTATTTAAGAATAGGAAATGTCTCTGCATATAAAGATTTTTGAGAAGTCTTATGTCTGTAAATTGTATTTGCTGGTTTCCCCTTTGCCACAATAGTCATTATTTCCCTAAAGAGCTCACAATATTTATACATGAACTTCCCTTATAAGCTATGGTGGCTTTTCCCCAGTAGGTTGTTTTTACGTTTTTCAGTGATCCTACCATTTAATTACAGATTCAACTAGTTTGTCCAGTATAGTGTGATATTCACTATGTGTATGTTTCCACAGCTATGCTTGCAACTCATCTTTCAGATAGAATTCAGATGGGCAATTCATCAGTCCCCTGGAAAGTTTGCCATAACAGGGTACATAACTTTGCTAGCAATTGCACAACTTTACCCTTGATATTCTTTAAAATCCTAGGTAGAACAAATTCTGTTGATTTATCTCTTTCTGGTGTGTTAGCTAGGTCCTGGGCATTTCCTACTATTTATTCATAAGAAAAATACCACCTTATATTTGTATAGTGCTTTATGCTTTCCAGTTATTTTCAGCTTTTCACTGGGTACAATAATATCAATTTCTGTGAATCAAAAGGTAATTATTTTCCCTACAAACCTAAAACTGCTCTAAAAAGTGAAATCTAGCTGGGCGCGGTGGCTCACACCTGTAATTCCAACACTTCTGGGAGGCCAAGGCAGGTGGATCACCTGAGGTCAGGAGTTTGAGACCAGCCTGGCCAACATGGTGAAACTCTGTCTCTACTGAAAATAAAAAATTAGCCAGGCGTGGTGGTGGGCGCCTGTAATCCCAGCTACTCGGGAGGCTGAGGCAGAAGAATTGCTTGAACCCGGGAGGTGGAGGTTGCAGTGAGCCGAGATTGTGAGATTGCACCACTGCACTCCAGTCTGGATGACAGAGCAAGACTTCATCTCAAAAAAAAAAAAAAAATTATATGCCAAGCATTATGCTAATGTATATTTCCTCACTCAACCCATAACAACCCTAATGGGATAGGTATTCTGTATTCATGCCATCTTTATAGGGAAGGAAAAGGAAACTGAGCAGGAATTTGTCATTTACCTAAAATCCACCTGCATTCGAACCCAAATCTGCCTAATTCCAAACCTTTGCCCTTAACCTCTATGCCCTTTTGCCATTTAATTAGAACTAAATCAAGCATTTCTAGAACTATAGGTAGCTGGATTAGGATGCAGACTATCTGCATTCTGGTCTGGCTCTGCCACAACCATTTGATCAAGGGCAGGTGAATTAACTGGTGAGGACCTGTTTCTTTATATGTTAAATGAGATAATAGATTACAAGACTTTAATATTTTCTATTCTGTGATTTTATTTATGTAAATATTCACTAACCACCATGTTATGAATAGGCACAAAACCAAAGTAAAAGATGTTAAATTTAAATTTAAAATAAATTTTAACAGAAGGTACATGTTTGTTTTATTGTTTTACTTTACAGCCAAAAGCAAACCAAAACACCAGAGATGCTCATTTAAGCAGTAGGGCCTTAACTTTTGAGTGTGATGGCAGTTACGTCTGTAAATTAATTTTATTCATTGCTGTGTTGGATAGATATATATGTTCACTTCCTGCAAAAATTGAAACTGAATGTTAACAGTATGTAATCTATTTATTCAGCGTGTATTCAGAGAGATTTAATGAAGAAATTAACACCGTGTCAGATGGGATGGGGCAGATCAATGTCCTATAATTGTGTGGCCTAAATTTGGCTAAGTTAGATTTAGTTTTTCCCAGAAAATTTTAGGGTTGCCAGGCTTTTCTTATTCTGTACATAATGATCCAGCCTTTTCTTGCCCCTGTTTATAATGGAAACCTTCTATGCTGGTTGTTTTGCCAATGCTGCCCAGTCCTTCCCTTTCCTCTCCACCTGCATCTCTTCTTCCCCCTTCTCTGCCCTGGACTGTGCCTCAGAAGGCTGAAATGTGCTAACTGTGTCTCCATAAGTCTTTTTGAATTGAAACACACAGGAGATCTGAGAGTGCAAAGTCGGCATGTCTTCCCTGCCCCCACTTTGGCACCCTGTCTCTCACAGTAGCTGCATCACTCCCCAACCACACTGGTCTTCTTCCCCAGCTCCAGTTTCTACTGGGCCCTGCTAACTACTCTATTTTCTTTGTTTCTACAGCCCCAGGGGAAAGTGGTTTTCCCTCTGAAGGTGGTCCCTGGGTATCTCACCGTATTTTGTCTCTTCTTAACCTTGCTTATGTATGTTTGAGTAGTCTTTTCATTAAAGTCTCTTCATTTGAACCATCTAGGATGAATTTTGTTTCTTCCCCAGGATCCCAACTGATTCACTATCACTTACCTAAAACTCATTGAATTGGAATTTAAGCACCTCATCCCAAAGATGACATTGACTTCAATCAATGAGTACATACTGAGCGTCTTGATGTGCTTAAGGGTATACCAAGAGCTATGACAGGTACAAGAGTCATTTGAGGCTAGCCCAAGTGTGGTGGTGTCTACAACAAATTGATCACAATCAGTGGCAGATTTCTTTGTTTCTTTTCTACTCCCATTGCTTCACATGACTAGCCTTAAGAAAAAGAGTCATTTGTGTGGCATTCTTGCCCTTGAGAAGTTTATACTTTAGTTAGGAAGTCCACAATCAACACATTAAACTATTAACATGTAACACAGGACTTTAAATCTTAAATTAGGTAGCTCATAGGACTAGCCAGGTGAAAGCAGATAAAATTATCATAGGAAATGCTAACTTTCCATGCCCAGTTAATTTTTTGTATTTTTAGTAGAGACAGGATTTTACCATGATGGCCAAGTCGGTTTCGAACTCCTGACCTCAAGTGATCCTCCTGCCTCGGCCTCCCAAAATGCTAGGATTACAGATGTGAGCTACCACGTCTGGCTGTGTATTTTTTTTTTTTTTTTAAAGGAAGGAAGAACAGAAGTCAAAGGAAACAGAAGAACAAGTCAGAGGAGCCAATTTGGGAGATTTTAAGCTTTTCTTTTCTTTTTTTTTTCTTTTCTTTTTGAGACAAGATTTCGCTCTTTTGCCCAGGCTGAAGTGCCTGCATTTTAAAATTATCTGAATTGGAATTTTTTAATTTATCAGACTTATGAAATATATTATTGTGAACTAGAAAGTATTAGTGAAAGCTGGGCATGGCAGTTCACGCCTACAATCCCAGCACTTTGGGAAGCCATGGCAGGAGGATAGCTTGAGGCCCGGAGTTTGAGACCAGCCTGGGCAATATAGCAAGACTCTTGTCTCTACAAAGAAAAAAAAAAGTATTAGAGAAATTTCAACCAATTGTGGAATATTTATGCTCTAAATATCCTGAGTCAGTGAAATGTGTCCATAGGTACATGCTGTATAAATATCATGAGGGCTAGTAGGTCATTCTTGTGTACAGAAGGGGAATTTGTTTGTCAAACAAGAAGAACAGGGCATTTGCCATTGATCAATCTGGAACTATCTACCATTCCCATACACTACTTGAGTAATAAACTGATCAACTGATGACTCTTATTTTCAATGGGAGTATTTTGATAGGCCCAGAGATATGTATTAAAACCCAAGCTTGTTAGTCAGTGTGTCTCCCCATTTGAATCAGAGAGAAGGCCCTAGGGATGTGAGAATGGGCAAGGCATATGCTACACTCTGGTGTCTAATATGATTATTGTAACCCAATAAACATGTTACTGTTTTAAAAGCTTGGTTTCAAGAGTACAAATTTGATATAAGTTGGGAATGGAAAGACATCAGAATGTGCAGAAAGGTGTTGAGTTATCCCTGCCTGTATACCGACAACAGTGGGGCTCTCTGTCGTAGGAGGGAAGCCTTTATGTGGTGTGACTTGGGGGTTTGCTCTCAAAACTTGATTAGAATTCAGATAGGTCAGACAGAAGGATTTGAAGGACAGCAACAATATAAGGAAAGGCAGAGAGATGAGAATGAGCTAGGTATTACACACAGGACACTGAAGAGACCAGACAGTGAAGACTTGACAGCCAAGAACAATTTGAGCAATACAAAGTATTATTGGACAGATGGGATAAGGACAGATCAACTTCCTATAATTCTACTGATGGAAAAGAACAGAGCATCAGAATTTCAAAGTCCTAGCAATGTAATTTCTCTGTAAGTAATACAACTCATTTTAAAACATTGATGTAGCCACTCTGTAGGATCATGGTTGCTTAGAAATTGCTATCATATTCAAGAGCTTGAAGTGGACTGGATCTCTGCTATGGTTTGAAAATGTGTCCTCTCCAAAACTCATGTTGAAACTTAATCCCCAGTGTGGCAATGTTGAGAAGCCTTTAAGAGGTGATTGTGTCCTGAGGGCTCTGCTCTCATGAATGGATTAATGGGTTATCCAGGGTGTGGGACATGTGGCTTTATAAGAAAAGAGATCTGAGTTAGCACACTCAAACCGCTCACCATGTGATGCTCTGTGCCTCCTTGGGACTCTGCAGAGGGTCCCTACCAACAAGAAGGCTCTCACCAGATGTGGCCCCTCAACTTTGGACTGCTTAGCCTCCGTAACTATAAGAAACAAATTCTTTTTCTTTATAAATTACTCCGTTTCAGATATTCTGTTATAAACAACAGAAAATGAACTTATATAATCTCATAGGATTTCAGATCTGGGAACTGATTTTGAGTTCCTGTACATGTTAGAGTAGATGTAGGGAGAGAGGAAATTCAGAAGTGCATTCTCAGCTAAACTGAGGGTATGGATAGATTTACTAATGAGACAAAGTAAATTTGCAGCTATGGAAACAATAGTGTCATTCAAGATTGCTTCCTTTCTCAAAGTGGGAGGCAATAGGACAATGATTTTCTCTTCGTGTATAGGAGCCTACTTCCTACCAGGAATGGGGGAAATGAGAGAAGCATCACCATTTATTACGCGCCCAAACATTACAGGCACTGTTTAAAGAAAGGATCATAGGGATACAGAAATAATAAAGGGTGGGGATAGAAATTTCCAAGGTCTTAGCAGGCACTGTCTGTTGGTGCTACATTTCTGTGAACTTTTTTTTTTCCCCCACCTTTACCCTCTGTTCTTCCAATTCTAAACAAGAAAAAGCGACACTGAAACTCACCAACCTTTAACAACTACTGCAAATACTTGGTTTTGGAGTAGCAATTACTGGAGCACTTACCTGAAAAATGCCTGCTGAGCCTAATCTCTAGATATCAGAGAATTAAATAAAATGCTTGAAAACTGAAAAGTAATTTAGCAACATCAGTTATTGAAGTGATGCAGAAGTGCTTTTTTCACATTAAGTTACCAATATGATACCACAATCCCATCATGACAGTGGACTTGACCCCTTGAGTTAGCAGAACAAAGGACTTTATGTAACTATTTTAGGCAGTAAAAATTTCCAACTCAGCACCATTTTTTTCCTATAAACCTGTCCTGCATACATCACATTGATGTGAGAGTCAGATGAGATAATTATGTGAAGGTGCTTTGTAAACTGAAGAGCTATATAATGGTCAAGGAATCATTATTACTATCATTCAGTGAATCATGAAAGAACATGTTGGAAGGTCATTTGTAGGACAATATTCTTAAATTCTAGAAAAATGCAGTTATCTTTGAGAACTAAAGATGAAGAAAATTTTTGGAATATTTATTACACGTTTCGTAGGCTGGTAAGATGAACTGCTAACAAGAATGAAATAAATTAAAACAGTATGAGTTCATTACTTTCCTTTTTAAAGCTTTAAAATACTGTGTTCCACATATATACAGGTATATTTAAAAGGATATTCACAGCAGCATTGGTATGACAAAACAACACAAAGAAACAAATAAAACTAATCTGGAAACAAATGTCCATCATTATGGATTTAAGTTATTTTATATATATGTATATATACATGAATACTATGTGACTAATGAAAAGAATGAAGTAGACTTTATAAGTACTAACATGGAAAGAGAGCCAAGAGATACAAGATGATAAACACGATGTGCAAAACAATATGTAATGTATGATGAGTATGTTTCTAAGAGTTATGTAACGGTCAAGAAATTTAAAACATCTATATAAGGATATGTGGTAGTAATCAGGAAAACATTCTTGACGAATATCTGCTATTTCTCTATTAACAACGGCTCTCCACATCACAAAAGTTTAACTTTCTACGATATTTCTGTAATGTTTTAACTTTTTATAACGAGCTTATGTTACTTTCATGAGCATAAAAAGTTAAGATTACAAACGATGAAAGACCCATGCTTCAAACAAAACCTAAACACATTAAAGAGCAGATATGATTGACTTGCAAAACTCTGGAAAGAAATATTGAAGATTTGAATTGTTAAGGCCAAATAAAGTTTAGTTCGACTTGCTGAGATTGATTTGGAATTGTAAGATTTGAAAAAATGCCTCCAAATATTGATCCCATTGCTCCGAAGCACCAGGCAATAAGTTCAAAATAGTGTTCAGAGTCTCCATGGGGCTGAAACAACTCTTCCTGCTAATAGAAGCTGAAAAAAAGATGAGTTTTATCCCTTTGTAAGATGTTTAGCTTTTGTTCGTGACCAACAAATCAAAGGTCCACATGTTTGTTGATGAGCTCTAAGCCTCAGAGAGAAATCTACTAAAATGGCTAGAATGTAGGTTGAACAAGGTCAAGTTGGACTTGAACGAAAGATAGAACTGGTAATGACCAAGGCTAGCTTTGCTATTTGCTGTCAGAAGCAAAGCAGATGAGTGTGGATTGTCTGCAAAGGGAGATATTAAAAGATTCAGCCATTTCAAAAACAAATGATTACCTTCCCTTATTTTCCTGTGTTTATCCATTTCCATACCTGTTAAAAATGCCTGGTTGATGATTGAATGTATATATATAGAGGGCGAAAGTGAGAGGAACTATGATGTTATTAAAATTGTAATTCTACAGACTGTCTAGCAATGTGCAAAACAAATCTGATGCAGAAACGTAAAATAATGAAATTTTATTTTGTTAGGATGGTGAGATTATGGGTGACTTTAAAAATTCCCCATTATTGGTCGGGTGCAGTGGCTGTAATCCCAGCACTTTGGGAGGCCAAGGCGGGTGGATCACTTGAGTTCAGGAGTTTGAGGCTAGCCTGGCCAACATGGTGAAACCCTGTCTCTACTAAAAATACAAAATTTAGACAGTCATGGTGGTGTGTGCCTGTAATCCCAGCTACTTGGGAGGCTGAGGCAGGAGAATTGCTTGAACCTGGGAGGTAGAGGCTGCAGTGAGCCAATATAGCACCACTGCACTCCAGCCTGGGCAACAGAGTGAGACCCCATCTCAAAAAATAAAATAAGACCGGGTGCCATGGCTCATGCCTATAATCCCAGCACTTTGGGAGGCCGAGGCGGGTGGATCACCTGAGGTTGGGAGTTTGAGACCAGCCTGACCAACAAGGAGAAAGCCTGTCTCTACTAAAAATACAAAATTAGCCAGGTGTGGTGGTGCATACCTGTAATCCCAGCTACTTGAGAGGCTGAAACAGGAGAATCGCTTGAACGCGGGAGGTGGAGGTAGCAGTGAACCAAGATTGCACCATTGCACTCCAGCTTGGGCAACAAGAGTGAAACTTGGTCTCAAAATAAATAATAAAAAATAAAAATAAAAATAAATAAAATAAAATTGTTGTTTTAAAATAGAGCAAGCCACACATTTAAAAACAGCACAAACTTTTTTTGAGACAAGATGACTCCATGAAAATAATAGCTTCCTTTTACATCTCAAAGGTTGTACATGAAGAAAAAAATTCTCCAGTACTTCATTTGCAAAACCAGCTTGCTTCTAGATTAATTCTTAAAAATCTTTACAATTAGTTGTAAATGTAGCATAAGAAAAAAATTGTACGCTAGGTGCAGTGGCTCACACCTGTAATCCCAACACTTTGGGAGGCCAAGGCTGGTGGATCAGTTGAGCTCAGAGGTTCGAGACAAGCCTGGGCAACATGGTGAAACCCTGTCTCTACTAAATATACAAAAAATTAGCCGGGTGTGGTGGCACATGCCTGTAGCCCCAGGTACTTGATAGGCTGAGGCTGGAGAATTGCTTGAACCCGGGAGGTAGAGGCTGCAGTAAGCCCAAATCGTGCCACTGTACTCCAGCCTGGGCAACAGAGCAAGACACTGTCTCAAAAAAGAAAGAAAGAGGGAAGGAAGGAAGGGGGGAAGGAAGGAAGAAAGGAAGGAGAAAGAGAAAAAAAACTGTTCTTTTGACATCGTTTAATCACTTCCGTTTGTTCAACAGACTCTGCAATATCCCATTATAGGCAAACATTCGAAATACAATGAGCCTTTGAGAATTTGGAAGTTAGATTTCGTAAGTCCACTACATCCCTAGTGGCATTATCTTACAGGAATATAGAGTAAATATGGATGGATTAAATAATATCCCCTTCTGGAAAAATAAAGATTAAAATAGAAAGCTCATATCCTCTATTAAATATTAAATACAAGTTCCTAAAAGCCCCCTAGGGAATCTGAGGTCCAGTATTCATAATGCTTATATTAAAAACATTGTGAACACCAGCATGTTTATAATTTAAATATATGAAAATATATTCTCTTAGAATGGCAAAATAAATTAGAAATCTTGATCCAAAAAAATTGTAATTGAAAAGAGCTCTTATATTAAATTCAGGAAGCCAGTTAGAAGTAACATAAGCTTAAGTTTTGTTTTAATTCAGGCCATGTAAATATGCTTAGTAGCAGAAATTACATAAATTTGGGATTTAAAAAATTTATTGTTAATATTAGCTGCTCGGTGAATTACAGCATGTTAGAACCATGTTGGTTTTCAACTAATTTTAATCAAAGATTATGCAGTATAATTACTTTACTTTTATTCTTATAAAAAGCAGTGCTTAAGTGGTGAAATTTAAGCGTTACATAAATGTATTTGCTTCTATTTGTATAATTGAGCTGCAGTGCTGTGCTCCTGTTCCACTAAAATCTGGTGTGTGTATATTTGCTCATTTATTTTTATTTTTATTTTTTGAGGTGGAGTATTCCTCTGTTGCCCAGGCGGGAAGCCAGTGGTGAGATCATGGCTCAATACAGCCTCTTCCTTCTGGGCTCAAAACAATCATCCTGCCTCAGCCTCCTGAGTAGTTGGGACTACAGGTGCATGCCACCATACCTGGCTAACTTTTGTGTTTTTTGTAGAGACGGGGTTTCGCTGTGCTGCCCAGGCTGGTCTCAAACTTCTGGGCTCGAGAGATATGCCTGCATAAGCCTCCCAAAGTGCTGAGATTGTAGGTGTGAGCCACTGCGTCTGCTTTACATAACTCTTTAAAACTTAGACTCAATAAGATTTAAGAATAAATGGTAAATAAATGTGATTTTAGAATAAATGGTAGATTTTAGAATAAATGGTAGAGGTTTTTTTGTTTGTTTGTTTTGTTTCTTGAGACAGTCTTGCTCTGTCGCCCAGGCTGGAGTGCAGTGGCGTGATCTCGGCTCACTGCAACCTACGCCTCCTGGGTTCAAGCGATTCTCATACTTCAGCCTCTTGAGTAGCTTGGATTACAGGTGCGCGCCACTATGCCTGGCTAAGTTTTGTATTTTTAGTAGGGATGGGGTTTCACCGTGTTGGTCAGGCTGGTCTCGAACTCCTGACCTCGTGATCCGCCCACCTCGGCCTCCCAAAGTGCTGGGATTACAGGCGTGAGCCACCGTGCCCGGCTAAATGGTAGAGTTATTAATGTTAGAAGAATGGATTATAAATATTTCATGCAGTAAAGGCTACAGTTCTTTAGAATGAATACAGCTAAGTTATTCCATAGTTTTGCACCCACAGTATTTCGAATAAGAAAAATTTTATGAGTAGCCATCAGTAATCATGTATTCCAGAAATTTCTCTCATGTTAAATCTGCCTGATCAATGGAATAAAAACACTTCAAATAAAAGAAATCCATTTAGTAACCCCATCACTTTGGGAGGCTGAGGCAGTCAGGTCACCTGAGGTCAGGAGTTTGAGACCAGCCTGGCCAACATGGTGAAACCCTGTCTCTACTAAAAATACAAAAATTAGCTGGGCATGGTGGTGGGCACCTATAATCCCAGCTACTCAGGAGGCTGAGGCAGGAGAATTGCTTGAATGCGGGAGGTGGAGGTTGCAGTGAGCCGAGATCACGCCACTGACACTCCAGCCTGGGCAACAGAGTGAGATTCGATCTCAAAAAAAAAAAAAAAAAAAAAAAAAAGAAAGAAAAAGAAAAAAAGAAATCCATTTAAATATAAGAATTTTTCCTCAAATACAGTTCAACAAAAATTTGTTGACTTTATTACACAAATGCACACATGAGTAATACATAGATCCTATCCTCAGGCTTTCCTGTCAAGCATAGGTCATAAGTAAGATACACAAATAATTACAATGCACTGTGACAAGTAAAATTATAGATATGTATATAAGCTTTAGCAGTAGCAGAAGTAATTAACTCCACAACTGAAGGCCTCACATCAGAGGTGATGTGTATACACTAGTTTTGAGGGATGACTGTGAATTTCACATGAAGATGAGAGGAAGCAGGAGTGCACCTTCCCTTCCTTCCTTCCTTCCTTCCTTCCTTCCTTCCTTCCTTCCTTCCTTCCTTCCTTCCTTCCTTCCTTCCTTCCTTCCTTCTCCCTTCCCTTCCCTTCCCTTCCCTAACCTTCCCTAACCTTCCCTAACCTTCCCTAACCTTCCCTTCCCTAACCTTCCCTTCCCTAACCTAATCTTCCCTAACCTAACCTTCCCTAACCTTCCCTAACCTTCCCTAACCTTCCCTAACCTTCCCTTCCCTAACCTTCCCTTCCCTAACCTTCCCTTCCCTAACCTTCCCTTCCCTAACCTTCCCTTCCCTTCCCTTCCCTTCCCTTCCCTTCCCTTCCCTTCCCTTTCCTTCCCTTCCCTTCCCTTCCCTTCCCTCCCCTCCCCTCCCCTCCCCTCCCTTCCCTTCCCCTCCCCTCCCCTTCCCTTCCCTTCCTTTCCCTTCCTTTCCTTTCCTTCCGTTCTGGGTTTTGGTCTGTCGCCCAGGCTGGAGTACAGTGGCGTGATCTCGGTTCACCGCAACCTCCACCTCCTGGGTTCTAGCAATTCTCCAGCCTCAGCTTACCAAGTAGCTGGGACCACAGCCATGTGCCACCACACCTGGCTAATTTTGTATTTTTTGTAGAGATGAGATTTTGCCACGTTGCCCAGGCTGGTCTCAAAGTCTTGAGCTCAAAGCAATCCATTCATCTTGGCCTCCCAAAGTGCTAGGATTATACACATGAGTCACTGTGCCCCACCTGTTTGTCTGTCTTTATTCACAAAATAAAATGTATTGTAATTCCATAATCATTTTGGCAAATAACTAACAACTTAAAAGTCCTGAAAAAGTACAAATTGACTTAGTATCAAAGTCAAGTATTATACATAATTTTTATTAAATAAAATAGTCTTTAAATTCTACATACTTGCAGTCGCATCAAAAATACTGGCCAAAAATTAAAAAGGCACTTCTTAACTTGTAAACGTGACACAGGGAAATAAAGGCACAGACTAGAGCCAGACTGCCTAGGGTTGATCTCAGGCTCTGCTTCTTACTTGCTGTGTAGTCTTGGACAAGTTACTTAACATCATTGTCCTTCCTTATCTGTTAAATGAGAATGATGATAATAGCAGGATGGGCTTCATAGGGTTGTTAAGATTAAATGAGTTAATAAAAGTAAAATAGACAGAATACTGGTGGCCAATAAGTGCTACATAAGTGTTGGATGTAGTTATTGTGTATTTCTTTTAAATACTCTAAATTACAGGAAAAAGGGTAGTCTCCTAGTTCAATTGTAGCTGACAGTTGGTTCAAAATAAATCTGCTGTTCTATCTAAGGAGCTGAGTTTTCCCTGAGAAGTGTCCCAGGAAGAAATCCCCAGTGTTGTCTCCTTGGTCTTTGACCAGTGATTGCAAATATGCTAAGTTGAATCCATCCTGCAGGAAGCGTGGTAGATGAGTCGGCTGGGAGGGAGCCCACCTCTGTTGGCTGCACAAATGCACAAGTTTTGTTTTATCAAGTCATTTGGTACTGGAGGGTAAATTCTCCTACACAAGATGTAAACTTGAAGTCGATTAAACTGTTGTGTCATTTTTTTCCAGAAAGATGAAAGATAACAAAACCATTCTAAAGTCAGTTAGCAATGCACATGCTTATAAAAATGAAATATTGCCATAAAGAAACAAAATTCCATTTTAGAATTCTGAAGAACCTACCTATCAGGTAACAAAAGCAAGATGTCTTGCTCCCTGGGAGACTCCTTACCTTCACGTCCAGCTGCCCAGTCACTATCTGGAGGCATTTATAACAGAGGAGTCAGTGATACAGTGAGATTCCCTCGGAATGCTCTAGAGTTGCACTAATTTACATGTACACAATTTAATTTATACCACCATTTCCACAAACATGGTGGACTGGTTCTGATTCACCTATAGCCAGCTGTGGATATAGCACACTGGTAGTTCTTCTCCTGCCTCTTGAATCCTATTTTCAGAGTGAGACTGATAGCTAAGGTTAATTTAGAACTTACTGTGATACCCACTGTGCTAAGAACTTTTCATATATTGCCTCATTTAATCATTTAATCTTCTATTCTGTGAGGTAAGTACTATTATTATGCACACTTTACAGAGGAGGAAACTGAGGCATGAACTTGTGCCAAGGCCATATAATTTTTACAGGAGGATCTAGGGTTCATATTCAAGCCTGTCTAACTCCAAAGCCCATACCTTTTGCCTCATACTGCAATCTTCTCCAGTCCCTGAAGGAAAGCAATGTTTCTGTTAAGAGGAAGGGGCAAGATGTAAATGGGTTTTAAAGTGAACACAATCAATCTTAGGCAAAAAAAAGCACATTTGCTTTTGGTGCCTGCCCACCTCCATTTCTCCATTTCAATGTGCCTTTCTCCTACATTGTTAAGTTTCTTCTGTGGTTTGAGTACAAATTTAATAAAGCCATTGATTCTGTTACAATATTTACTATTTACAAAATAAAAGCTGTGTGCAGTGGCTAATCAAAGCATTTTGGGAGGCCTAGACGGGCAGATTGCTTGAGCCCAGGAGTTTGAGACCAGCCTGGGCAACATGGCAAAACCCTATCTCTATAAAAAATACAAAAAAATTAGCTGGGCATGCTGGCACATGACTGGTGGTCCCAGCCACTCAGGAGGCTGAGGTGGGAGGATCTCCTGAGCCCAGGAAATCAAGGCTGCAGTGAGCCAAAATCATGCCATTGCACTCCAGCCCAGGCAACAGAGTGAGACCCTGTCTCAAATAAATAAGTAAATAAATAAATAAATAAATAAATAAGTAAATAGATAATCAAATCTGATTATCTAATCTTTGTCACAGTTTTCTATCCTTTAATTTCTTAAGATATGCCAGCTCCATTTCCTTTCACTGCCATGTTGCCTGTGACAGACTCTGATGCTGCTTAGCAGAGAGAGGAAGCCATTCTGCTGCCCCATATGGACCCTAACACCAGTCCCTTCTTTGCTCTTTCACTCCTCAGCAATGACCTTCTTGGATCATTTCCAAATCTCTTGGTCCTTATTACTAAAATGTAGATGTGAATGGATTGTCCATCAGAAATCTGGCCTCTAAGAGCCTTCCTCAAGTTATGGTGACAGTCAACATATCCATGAATTCATATTTGCACACAGCTTCTTAGGAAAAGAATTCTCAGGCAAAATAACTGCACTGTGTTCTGGTTTGTAAACCACACGTTTGATTGTCATATACCATTAACACTTAAAAACCTTTAAGTTTTAGTGAGTCGAGTGCTCTTATTTTACAGATGAGGAGATGAAAATCCTGAGAAGCTAAGAAATATCCTAAAGTCACACAACTTATTAACGCTTGTACAGAATTAGGAACTAGATCTTCTTATCATATCTCTTCCAGTGAACAAACAATAAGGCCAAAGTCAGCATTATGTGACAGTGGAGCACTTTGCTAGGAATAAAGACAGCCAGGTTTAATGCCCAATTTTTCTACTAAATGTGACATTAGATTAAACTTTTTCTCTCTCTGGACCAGTTTCTTCAACTATAATGCAATGGATTTGATCTAGAAGTGCCCAATAAGATAGTCACTAGCCACACATGTAACTATGGAGCACTTACAATGAACTTAGTCAAAATTAACATATTCTGTAAGTGTAAAATACCCATTGGATTTCAAAGACTTAGTACCACACCAAGAAAGTAAAATATCTCACTACAAAACAATTTTTTAATTGCATGTTGAAATGATAATGTTTGGATATATTGGATTAAATAAAACATATTACTAAAATAATTTTTACCAGTTTCTTTTCTTTTTCAATGTGGTTACTAGCAAATTTAAAACTACCTGTATGGCTTGTATTATCTTTCTACTGGATATGTTACTGTAGGAGACCTCTCAGGTTTCTTTTAGATCAGAGGTCAGCAAACTTTTTCAGGAAAGGGCTGGAGAGTAAATATTTTTGCCTTTTGTGAGCCATATGGTGTCTGTTTTAACTGTTCATCTCTGGCCTTGTAGCACTAAAGCAGCCACAGAATAAATAAACAAATGTGTGTAGCTGTATTTCAATAAAACTCTAGATACCAAAACAAGTGATGGGCCAGATGTGGTCTACAAGCTAACTGTAGTTTGCCATGTACATTCCTTGGGTCTATTCACATTTTCTTCCATTCAATGTTTACTGAGAAGCTATTATCTATTTAAAGACATTTAGAATAAAGAGCCAGCCTCTGCCTTGAGCCTAGAGGAGGAGCCAGGAACATAAACACAAAAGCCAGCAGGATACAATATGAACAACACTGTGATCAAGGGGATTGGAGAAGGCTTCTTAGGGGAGTAACAGCTGAGTTAGGATTCTGCAGAATGAATATGCAGTTTTCCAGGTTGAGGAAAGGTTTTATCTAGGGAAATATAATAGCACACATAAGGTGATGTGTGTGTATGGCAGCCGGGGAGTACTGTGGTGGTGATAGTGGGAAGGGAGATGGGAAAGAGGAAAAGGGCCAGATGATGATTAAATGCCTTACCTGCCACACTGAGAGCATACACACATGCTCTGACAGCACTTCTTAGACAGGAATTCTGAGGGTCAGAGCATGCCATCCTGGGGTTGGCCCATGACAGCACCAGCCATGAAGAGCAGCCAGCCTGGCAGGTGTGGAGAAGCCCCAGAGAACCACAGAAGCAGCCGCAGAAGTGATGAGTGGGCAATCTCCAGGTAACTAGATCTGTTTTGCATCAGGGGCTGAAACTAACCCAATGCTGGCCACCAATACAGTGTTAGCAGGTGCTGTCAGCAGGCCTCAGGCAGAAGCAGACAAGAGGGGACAAGAAGTAAGGGAGAGGGAGGAAAGGAGTTGAAAGAATAAGAGAATGAGGTGAAAGCTGAAGTCCCCACAGGGGTAACAAAGTACTGATTGATTACCTTAGGACACCCTCAGTGGTGCCAGGTGGGAGGCTGCTGGGGGCGTGTAGGCTAAGTTCAGAGATTGTTGGCCTAAGCTGAGCATTGGAATCTTTTATGTAATTGGAATTTTTAAAAAAATCATAATGTGGAGTATAATGGCATGTCTTTAAAATTATAAGTATATGTGAGGCATATGTGAACGAATGAAAGATAAAAGAGAGAAAGAAGGAATACAAGAAGGGAAAAAGAAAGAAGAAAATGAAAACATGATTGATTGCAAAATAAATAAATAAATGAATAAGTACTCATGTCTGGGTCCCACCCCTGGAAATTCTAGTTTAATTGGAATCAGGGCCCAGACATCAGTAATTTTAAAAGATGATTCCAGTGCACAGCCAGGGTTAAGCACCACTGATTTGGTTTAACAGAAGCTGAAGTGATGTCCCATAAGTATTTGACTGATAAGTAGGTACTCAGTAGAGGATTTTTCAAGGTGAAAGGAAAAAAAAATGTACTCAAAAAAAAAGCAGGAAAGCAACAGAAACAGAGAACCTAAACCCATTCTCATATGCTTGAAAACAATTTAAACTACACTTGTAGTTGGTTAGTATTTTTATCTGTTGTATGTAAAATGGACAACACGAAATGCAAGAAATTTCTGCATTAACTTGACGTGACTAAAATCAGACAGCTTCACCAGAGTTTTTGGTCCCAGACAATCTAGAGTACTCTCTTTCTCTGGAATTATCAACTCTTAGGTACATGCCTTCTGATGCCCCAAATTGCCAGTCAATTCAGAAAGTAGAATGTTGCTAAGTTGATAAATTGAAGCAGCTGCAGACAACCAGCAAAACCTAAGCTCTGGTTTAATTTATTTATTTATGTATTAATTATTTATTTATTTATTTATTTTCTGGCAGAAGATCCAACATAAAAATACTTAATAAGAGCATTTAAGTTCAAGAGCAATTAAAAATAGTAAGTTACCTTTTTATACTAGGAGGATTATAAATGGACATTTCTCTGCCTTTGAAATCAAGAATAGAAAATACAGAACTATCTCAAAAGACTCAGCCTATCTGATCACCTTATTTTGTATTATAATCCCAACTTCGGCCTTTTCTCATTTTTCTCTCTATAACACTTCATCTTTTTGCGTACTGCATACTTGTTAGTTATTTTGTTGTGTCTTCTTCATCTCCACTAGAATGTAAGCTCCATGAGGTCAAGATTCTTATCTGTTGTATTCAGGTATATTCTTAGTGACTATCACTAGTAGGGGCTCAATAAATGTTTGTTGAAAAATTGAACAAACTGTTTTAAAACTCTCATTAGTTTAACATGTTACAAAAATGTTTTAGAACAAGAGGGTAATGTCTAACATCACTTCAAGATTATGTCACGTTAAGAGCAAGTTTTTAAAAAAGGTGTTATAATGTTATTAAAGCTGTTTCAAATGAGTCATAATATACACATGGCAAGTGTAGGTATAAATTCAATTAGGAGTGTGGAAGGAATTGGATGAAGTTGGTCAACAGTTGTAGAATGGCCTTTTGACTGAAAAAGGATCATCCTAGGATTTTTATTCCAGTCTAGATCATGCTGAAACATTGTCTCCTCTGCCATACACTTTTGCTATGAGATCAAAGAGATGAGGTCAGAAGGAACAGGGAAAGTTAGAGAAAGTAATGAATGCTGGCTTTCTACAATTTGTAAGCAAACCGTTATAGGTCCAACTGGAGTTTAAAAGCAGAGTGGGCTGGGTGCTGTGGCTCACACCTGTAATCCCAGCACTTTGGGAAGCTGAGGCAGGTGGATTGCTTAAGGCCAGGAGTTCAAAACCAGCCTGGCCAACATGGTGAAACCCTGTCTCTACTGAAAATACAAAAATTATCCAGGCATGATGGTTTGCACCTGTAATCCCAGCTACTCGGGAGGCTGAGGCATGAGAATCACTTGAACCTGGGAGGCGGAGGTTGCAGTGAGCTGAGATTGCACCACTGCACTCTAGCCTGGGTAACAGAGAGAGACTGTCTCGAAAAAAAGAAAAAAAAAAAAAAGGCAGAGTGGTCAGGCACAGTGGCTCATGCCTGTATCCTCCTGCACTTTGGGAGGCCGAGATGGGTGGATCGCTGGAGGCCAGGAGTTTGAGACGAGCCGCGGCAACATGGTGAAACCCCATTTCTACAGAAAAAAAAAAAAAAAAAATTACCAGGTATGGTGGGGCACACGTGTGGTCCCAGCTACTTGGGAGGCTGAGGCAGGAGTATTGCTTGAGCCCAGGAGATCGAGGCTGCAGTGAGCTGTGATTGTGCCACTGCACCCCAGCCTGGGTGACAGAGCAAGACCATGTCTCAAAGATTTAAAAAATTAGGCCAGGTGCAGTGGCTCACGCCTGTAATCCCAGCACTTTGGGAGGCTGAGGCAGGAGGTCAAGAGACCTGAGGTCAGGAGTTTGAGACCAGCTTGGGCAATATGGTAAAACCCTGTCTTTACTAAAAATACAAAACTTAGCAAGGCGTGGTGGCAGGCGCCTGTAGTCCTAGCTACTTGGGAGGCTGAGGCAGGAGAATTGTTTGAACTCTGGAGGTGGAAGCAGTGAGCCAAGATCTCGCCACTGCACTCCAGCCTGGGCAACAGAATGAGACTCTATCTTTAAAAATAAATAAATAGGCCGGGCAAGGTGGCTCACGCCTGTAATCCCAGCACTTTAGGAGGCCAAGGCAGGTGGATCACCTGAGGTCAGGAATTGGGGACCAGCTTGACCAACATGGAGAAACCCTGTCTCTACTAAAAATACAAAAATTAGCCAGGCATGGTGGTGCATGCCTGTAATCCCAGCTACTCAGGAGGCTGAGACAGGCAAATTGCTTGAACCCGGGAGGTGGAGGTTGTGGTGAGCCGAAATCGGGCCATTGCACTCCACCCTGGGCAACAAGAGCAAAACTCTGTCTCAAAATGAATAAATAAATAAATAAAATAATAAATAAATAAATAGCTGGGTGCAGTGGCTCACACCTGTAATCCCAGCACTTTGGGAGGCTGAGGTGGGCGGATCACAAGGTCAGGAGTTCGAGACCAGCCTCACCAATATGGTGAAACCCCATCTCTACTGAAAATACAAAAATTAGTTGGGCATGGTGGTGGGCACCTGTAGTCCCAGCTATTCAGGAGGCTGAGGCAGGAGAATTGCTTGAACCCGGGAGGCGGAGGTTGCAGTGAGCTGAGATCGCGCCACTGCACTCCAGCCTGGGCGAAAGAGCAAGACTTCATCTCAAATAAATAAATAAATAATTACATAAAATTAAAATTAAAATAAAAGCAGAGTGAAAACTACCAACAAGAGTTTATTGATAAGTTGTTCCAAAGTCCCATAGACCTGGAGCCAGGACCCTTGTAGACTTTCGATTTGAAGAGATTTATGGCAAATTTCATCTGTGTAGGCCTGAGTAATCCTGGGCTAGTTTAAACAGAGGATTATTGAGGAGAGTATTTGATTATAGTTAAGTCTAATGAGCAAAGTTCTTGACTGTAGAAGGGTGTTAGATTTTCTTGACACTGTCATGCTTTCTGACCATTTCCTAATAAAAAATACATGAGCACCATCATTGTGAATTCACATAATGTATTTATGCAATTCAGTAACTTATGGAGTTGTAAGTGAAAGGGTATCATTTGGTGAGAGCTACTCCTATAAGAAGCCTTCCCATTTGGGCCTATGGCTGAGTCATTACTTCTCACCTGTTGGCAGCTAACTGAATTTTGGGCATACTACCGAATGGTAGTTTAGTCTTGGGGTACTTATCTGTCATTGCAAACCAGTGAAGTGGTGGCACCAGTACTGAAACATTGATTTCAATTCCATGTCATAGTTGGTTGAGGGAGACAAACAGACTTGGGGGCTGAGGGAAGAGAAGGGAGAAAAAATGGAGAGGTAGAGGGAGAAAAAGATGAGCCAAGGAATACAGACAGACATATCAAGAGACAGTGACAATAATATGCCATGCTGACTTTTGTGCACAAACATATACACCTGTGCCTGTGCACACACTGATCCTAGAAAGGCAGACTCACACAGAAAGATAGACTTCAATGGAGTTTCGGGTTTGTTATTAAAGGCTTCTAAAGTCATTTCTTTTTTCCCCAACCACAAGATATAAACGGGAATAACAACATCTGGTACTTGCAAAATGAGCCAAGACAATTAAATTAAAAGTAAAAGGTTAACCATTCTGCCTTGGAATGTGCTCTTTAGGCATTGAAAAACATTTCAAATTTTAGATTTTTCTTTTTTTTTTTTTTTTTTTGAGGCGGAGTCTCGCTCTGTCGCCCAGGCTGGAGTGCAGTGGCGCGATCTCAGCTCACTGCAAGCTCCGCCTCCCGGGTTCCCGCCATTCTCCTGCCTCAGCCTCCTGAGTAGCTGGGACTACAGGCGCCGCCACCACGCCCGGCTAATTTTTTTGTATTTTTAGTGGAGACGGGGTTTCATTGTGTTAGCCAGGATGGTCTCGATCTCCTGACCTCGTGATCCGCCCGTCTCGGCCTCCCAAAGTGCTGGGATTACAGGCTTGAGCCACCGCGCCCGGCCAATTTTAGATTTTTCTTAAGGTAAAGTCCTTCAAATTACTTTTCAAGATTACACCTACTTAGAAGATGTAACAATGTGTTCAGATATCATGATGTCCTTGCATGAATCAAGGAAGGTAAGATTAAAAGAATGTTTTAAAAGCCATATATGAGACATACAGGAAGCAGGGAGAATAAAGTAAGGGAATTCTGAATAATATAGAGAAAATTCGAACTAAAATTTTGCTAAAGTCCCTCCATGCCTGCCCACACCTCCTTTTGGGGAATCTGCCCTGCCCACCTTTGCTGACCAAGTGGCCATGTTTTATGCCACATGACCCTGCCTCTCCACTTCCACCCCAGGTGATGATGTCAAAAGATAGCATCTGGCCTAGGTACTGCCAGTTCAGTGCCTTGATTGCGGTGGGTAGAATGTAAATTCCATGAGGGCAGACATGTGTATCTGTCTTTTTCACTGTCTTTACCCCAGCATCTAGATGAGTCCTTGGCACATATTACGTGTTCCATAAATATTTGATAAATGAATGAATGGCTGTGGCTTGGCCCAAATAGATGAACTGTGTCAATTAGAGTTCTCTCTTATGGATCTGAAATTTGAGAAAAAGGGAGGACATAGTGAGGCAGAGTGAAAGGACGTAAGGGACTTGAATGATAGCCAAAATTCACAGGCAAGTTACCAGGAAATTGAAAACAGATGGAGCTGAGTGAAAAACACTAGAGCACGTACGTAGGAAGATGCCACGACATGACAAGAGATGAAAAACCTGCTCTGTACCAGCCCCATTTCCCGCGAGGCTTCCTGTGCTTGGATCACCACAGGATCACTGCAGTGTCTTAAAAATACCCACAGCCCCAGCCCTTCCTTCCCTGGAGTTAGCTTGGGTGATTATCAGTTCCTTTGAATTATAAAAGTCCTGACTTCAGCAATAATATATTTAATACAGTAACGATGCCCCAAGATAAGGTTATTATAACTACTTTTATGAATATCAAAAGAAGGATGCTAAACTGGTATACATAAATGATTAAATCCTGTGAAAATGGGAAAATAAGATAGATAAAATGAAACCAGCCCAAGGGTTAAGAATACTAAAAAATATTTATTCATGCAACAAAGAAAGATTGTTAAGTGTTTATTAAGTGTTTACTAGGTGCAGGCATTGTGCTGGGGCTGGAGATGGCAACATAAAAAGACGTGATCAACCCTCTTTAGGTATCAAAGGTCTAACAGGGACACAGCAAGTACAATGAAGAACCGTAGAGAAGATGCAAACAGAGTGGGAAAGGAGCATGTGAAAAGGAGGCATTTTGAACTGAGATGTGAAGAGTAAGTAGGATTTTGCCAGCAATGAATGAGAAGATTCTGCAGAAAAATTGTACTAGAGATGCTGAGTGGGAGGAGGACATTCTAGGCGGGAGAAGTGTGCAAATGCAGAGAGGCAGGAAAAAAACAATCTTGGAATTATGAGTCTGTGAAGGGCAAAAAAGAACCAGCAGAAAATGAAGCTTGCTGAACAGGTAGGCAGGACTAGATGGTGAAAAACTTGAGATGTTATTCTGTAGGTGATTGGGAGCCGTAATGAATACCAAGCACTAGGAAGGCATGGTTACATTTGCCCATGGGAAATTTCACCCTGATGTCAGGGTGGTTTGATTAGAGCCCAGCAATAGTTGGGGGAAGGGAGTGAGGGGGTGATGTGGTGGTGAATGACAACGGTTCCTGTAGAATCTACAGCAGCAGAGGTGGGATATAGAGAAGAACTGGATATGAGAGTTTTGGAGTAAAATCATTGAGACTCGATAATTGATAAAGTCAAGATTGATAGGTTTGTATAGACAAAAAGGAACAAAGATATGAGAAACCGTCATTAACATTTGGAAATTACTGTTCCTAAAGAAAAGTTACTCATTTTCACTTAATCATCACTGTGGGAGAGGAAGAGCTGCTGCTATTATCAAAAGCTCCTATTTTATAGAAAAGAGTATGTCTTAGAGAGCTGAATTGGCTTGCTCAGGCTCACTCCTACTTAAGAGGCAGAGCCAGAGTTAAAGTTTAGTTTCCCTAACTAGAAGCCCACTCTTTTTTTTTTTGAGACAGAGTCTCGCTCTTTTGACCAGGCTGGAGTGTACAGTGTTATGATCACGGATCACTGCAGCCTGGACCTCCTGGGCTCCAGTGATCCTCCCACCTCAGTCTCCCAGGTAGCTGGGACTACAGGCACATGCCATCACATTCAGCTAATTTTGTTGTTGCTGTTGAGACGGGGTCTCATTATGTCTCCCAGGCTGGTCTTGAACTCCTGCACCCAAGCGAGTCTCCTGGCTTGGCCTCCCAAAGTGCTGGGATTACAGGAGTGAAGCCCATTCTTTTTCACTCATTTGGGCTGCCTCTAGGAAAATCAGATGGACAGGAGACCATAGAAAAAGATTTCTCAGGGTAGCTCTACTATTGAAAAGAAAACAACAGTCTGGGTGCAGTGAGTTATGCCTATAATCCCAGCACTTTGGGAGACCGAGGCGGGAGGATCACCTGAGGTCAGGAGTTTGAGACCCGCTTGACCAACATGCAGAAACCCCGTCTCTACTAAAAAATACAAAAATTAGTCAGGCGTGGTGGTGCATGCCTGTAATCCCAGCTACTCGGGAGGCTGAGACAGGAGAATCGCTTGAACCCAGGAGGCAGAGGTTGAAGTGAGCCGAGCTCGCACCATTGCGCTCCAGCCTGGGCAACAAGAACAAAACTCTGTCACACACACACACGCACACACAAAAAGGAAACAACCACCATAAAAAAGAAAATAAAAAGGTGAAAACATCTGTCAAAGTACTTTTATTTTCATTAAACTTATTTTGTATTTATTCACTAAAATGCTGAAGGAACTAAAACATTCAGGACTCAGAACTTGATTATTTTGTATATTAATTTTGTGTTTAAGTTCAGTGATAGGAGTCTTCATTTTTCTTATTTTCTTCTCTTTGAAGAAAAATGACACTTTATAATTTTGTGAGCAGGGCTATTTGTCTTGTTATGATTTTATACTCTATTTTAAAAATGGCATAGCGTATATTTCATAGTGCCCTTGTAGCCAGTTTCACGTGATACTGAACCGAGTCTTTATATAGCACTACTCTTCTAAGGAACATGATATTCTTTACCAACGTTCAACTCACGAATCTCTATGATGTCCCTGGCATTTCGACAGACATCAAGAATTTTCATTCCTTCCTTGCAAATAAAGAAACTCAATCTTAAAGTAGTTAAGTCTGTTTCCAAGAGTTTTACAAAGTAGATCAATGCCATTCTCTTTAATCTACTAGAAACCTCAGACTCCAACTGAAAAAAAAAAAGTTTTCTTTTTCAGATTCATAGTCATATCCATTTAACCCATTTTGAAAGCCTCCTATGGGTTGAGTACTATGTAAGTTATTTTGTTTAATTCTGAGGAGTTCTCTAGTCTTTGATCTACTTATATGATGATTAATGACATTAATTTAGTTGTACGGTAATGCATCAGTTAATTTGTTTTTTCATCTTGGGGGCAGAAACCCTGAACCTTTTGTCCTTCACTTTTTATTGAAAGTGAGTTGCATTTACAGAAAAAGGAAATGCAAAAATTGTAAGTGTACAGCTAAAAGACGTGATTGCTAAGACCAAATGTTAATACTTATCTGAGAAAAATAATTTTTCATTTGCGTGTGTTTTCAAAAATTGTAGTAACTTCACAAAAAACCTTAAGTTCTTACTATTTTTAAAATTATAATGCCTAAAATGTTTTGCTCAGGGAAATTTTTGAGAGGCAATAACCACCATTTTAAGCTGGTTTCTCTAGTTGCAAGACCAGAGGGGAAACCACTAGGGGGCGTGCAAAACTGTCATTTCCAAAAGCATTCTGCAATTACTGAGTAAGAATTTTAGAGAGGGAAGTGACCCGGAGGTCATCAAATCTGAACTTCATATTTTTTGGACATAAAAACTGAGATCCCGTGAGATTACCTGATTTGCCCAAGATCACATAGCCATCTGTAAACCTATAAGAGGCAGTTTAAAGGGCGAACTTTTTTTGCTCCTGTCCAGCCCGTGTTCTTCCTGGTAGTAGTGAGATTTCAGTTCTTTCTATATTATCACTTGTCAAATATTTACCATCACTTGGTAAACCACTCCATTGAATTTCCCATCCTTCCAGCTTTTGCTTCCTAGGTGGAAAAACCTAGAGACTTGTTTTAAGTGTCTTGGAATGTCTTCTTGTGGGACTGACTGGTGATAATGATAATATTTTGAAACCAAAACAGTAAGCACAGCATGAGCACTCCCTGTTATATCATTATTCAGCAAGGAAATCATAATCATCTTAAATACATGCTCTGTGAATACAGTAGTTTGGAATTGCTTTGAATTTTTATTTTTCATTGACTAATTGATTGAGATGAAGTCTCGCTCTGTCACCCAGGCTGGAGCGATCTCAGCTCACTGCAGCCTCTGCCTCCCTGTTCAAGGGATTCTCCTGCCTCAGTCTCGTGAATAGCTGGGACTGCAGGCACACACCACCATGCCCTGCTAATTTTTGTATTTTTTTTTTAGTGGAGATGGAGTTTCACCATGTTGGCCAGTTTCAAAATCCTGACCTCAGGTGATCCATCTGCCTCGGCCTCCCAAAGTGCTGGGATTACAGGCATGGGCCACCGTGCCTGGCCTGATTTTTTAATATAACTATTTTTCCCCATGGATATTCTCTCCTTCCCTCCCTCCTTCCTTTCTTCCCTCCCTCCCTCCTTTTGTTCCTTCCTTCCTTCCTTCCTTCCTTCTTTCCTTCCACCACATACAATCATCCCAATTTCTCTCTCTCTCTCTTTCTCTGTTTATTTCTTTCTTTCCCTTCCTTCCTTCCTTCCCTTTCTTTCTTTCTTTCTTTCTTTCTTTTCTTTCTCTTTCTTTCTTTCTTTCTTTCTTTCTTTCTTTCTTTCTTTCTTTCTTTCTTTCTTTCTTTCTTTCTTTCTTTGTCTCTCCTTTCTATTAGCAAGTAAAAATTGTATATATTTATGGTATACTACATGATGATGTGTTGATAGATGTATACATTATAGAATGATGAACTCAATCTATTTAACATAGGCATTAGCTCACACACTTACATTTTTGTGGTGAGACCTTAAAATCTACTCTCTTGGCAAAATTTTCAAATCCACAATGTATTGTTACTAACTGCAGTCACCATTACGTACAATAGATCTCTTATACTTATTCCTCCTGTCTAACTGAAACCAAGCTATTTAGATGATAATTAAACTCTCCACTTCTAGGTTTATACTCCAGAGAAACTTGTGCACATGGACACCAAGAAACGCAAATAAAAATGTTTACAGCACCTTTGTCCAGGAAGAGACAAAACGCTGGAAATAGCCCATTTGTCCTTCAACAGTAGAATGCATAACTAAATTGTGGTCTACTCATGCAATGGAATATTACAGACAGCAATAATGAATGTTACAGCTTCATATATCAATGGTTGAAGAATCTCAGTAATGTTGAACAAAAAAGCAAATCACACAAACCTAAATATGTGTGATTGCATTTATATAAATTGCAAAACAAGTAAAATTAGATAACATATTTCTTAAGGACACGCATATATCATAAAACCATAAAAGCAAAGAATGACTAAGAAAGTTTCAATGTATTGTTACCTAGGGGTAGGCAGGAAAAGGGACATAATTAGAGGCATAAAGGAAACTTCTGAGGTACCGGTAATATTCTATGTCTTAAGATGGATGATAGGTACATAGCCATTCTTTTTTTTTTTTTTTTTTTGAGACAGAGTCTTGCTCTGTCGCCCAGGCTGGAGTGCAGTGGCGCGATCTCAGCTCACTGCAAGCTCTGCCTCCCGGGTTCACGCCATTCGCTTGCCTCAGCCTCCCGAGTAGCTGGGACTACAGGCACCTGTCACCACGCCCAGCTAATTTTTTGTATTTTTTAGTAGAGAATGGGTTTCACCGTGTTAAGCAGGATGGTCTCGATCTCCTGACCTCGTGATCCGCCCACCTTGGCCTCCCAAAGTGCTGGGATTACAGGTGTGAGCCACCACGGCCGGCCCAAGCCATTCTTTTATTATTCTTCTTTATTATTCTTTTTAAAATGGCACATACACATATATACACCCTTATGGTGGTATGATATATTTCACAGTAAGAAAGTTTCAACAAGAAAAAACGAATAATTTCTGAATTAACTTGGAACCTCTCTATTGTAGTTGCAAAAAATACATTTTAAATAACTTTTTCATTTAGAATCAAAGCCTGGTTTTAACTCATATCTCAGAACATACTGAGAATTAGACATAGTATAAAATATTGCAATTAGGACCATGTTTTTGAGAGGTATGGGGGCCAGGCATCGTGGCTTATGCCTTAATCCCAGCACTTTGGGAGGCTGAGGTGGAAGGATCTCTTGAAGCCAGGGGCTCAAGATCAGACGAGGCAACATAGTAAGACCCTGTCTCTGCGGAAAATTATCAAAAATTAGCTGAGAATGGTGGCTGTGCCTGTAGTCCCAGCCACCCAGGAGGCTGAGGCAGGAGGATCAAGGCTGCAGTGAGTTATGGTTATGCCACTGCTTTCCAGCCTGGGCTCCCCAGTGACAGCCTGTCTCTAAAATAAATAAACAAGTAAAAACTGAAAACAAACAAACAAAAAATACACTTAGTAAAAGTATATTTCTTAAGGATATACTCAGATTGGTTAGGTTAAATATGGCCAGGTCTGATGTTGTTGGATAAAGCTGTATTTATACTGGGCTAATACATCTGAAAAACTAAACCTCCTATTTTCGTTGATGTTTCAGGAAATATGCTATCATGTCCAATAAGCCTTACATTGAAAATCAAATAAACCTGGTAATTGTTTGTTTGTTTTAGACATGATATTATAAAACTGAAGTTGTCAAAAAGAACAGTAGAGCCGGGCGCAGTGGCTCATGCCTGTAATCCCAGCACTTTGGGAGGCTGAGACATGCGGACCACTTGAGGTCAGGAGCTTGAGACCAGCTTGGCCAACATGGTGAAACACCATCTCTACTAAAATTACAAAAATTAGCCAGGCGTGGTGGCACGTGCCTGTAATCCCAGCTACTTGGGAAGCTGAGGCAGGAGAATCACTTGAACCTGGGAGGCAGAGGTTGCAGTGAGCTGAGGTCATGCCACTGCCACTGCAACCTGGGCATAATGAGTGGAACTCCTTTTCAAAAAAGTAAAAAATAAAATAAAAAAAAAGAAACAGAGAATTGCTTCACTCTTCAGCCAAAAGGTCTTGACTTTACTCTTGCAGATTTTAATAAAATACTAGTGAGGACTAAGCTCTGATTGTTTTTATCTTGCCCAAATTCCTATCTAAGGGGTCTAGGGAGTTATGCCCTACAAACCATAAATTCTCATCAGATGAGTTTTATTTGACCCTATTATATTGTGACTGACTTTTGAATCTGATCTGGCATGAGACAAGAAAAAAAATCAAAATATTTAACCCCAAAATATATTTCCTTGCCATACCTTGAAATTTCCCTGCAAAGTCTCTTGTGGGGAAAATCCACATCCTATAGAGAATTCCCTTTCTCCTTTGTTTTCCTGCCTTCCTTTCCAGATCCAGGAAATTATCAACCAAGAGCCAGGCACCCTTTTAGGTCTGATAAGAAATATTTTACAACCTGCTCTCTCTCTGAAGTCTGCTATCTGAGAGCTTCCTCTGCACAATAAAACTTGGTCTCCATAATCCTCTATCTTAACCTGAACATTTCCTTTCTACTGATCCCACGTCTTCAGATAAACTCAACCGATTATCAATCAGAAAATGTTTACATTTACCTGTAGCCTGGAAGCCCCTGCTTTGAGTTGTCCCACCTTTCTGAACCAAACCAATGTAACTAATGTAGCCTCCGCCTCCCGGATTCAAGAGATTTTCATGCCTCAGCCTCCCGAGTACCTAGGATTACAAGTGTGCACCACCACGCCTGAGTGATTTTTGTATTTTTAGTAGAGACGTGGTTTCACCACGTTGGCCAGGTTGGTCTCGAACTCCTGATCTCAAATGATCCACCCTCCTCGGCCTCCCAAAGTGCTGAGATTACAGGTATGAGCCACTACGACTGGCCAGCAATTCTCTGCTTCAATTCCTAGGGGAATTGGTAGATCCTCAGGAAATGGGACCTGAGAGGGTAGGCTCTGGGAATGGGGTAACAGATGACAGGGCTGGATCTCTCTTTCTCTTGATCTAGATTTTGACTACAGACATTCTTGTTATTCTACCATGGATTTGGGATTTCATATCAATCTGAAGCTAAATTAAGTTCTCCATAGAGTCATCTTATATCTGCCCCCTGTGAGATGCCAGAGTGTAAGGAGTGTTTTATGTACCCCTATAGGGGAGGGGGCACTTCAAAACCCACATATCAAGATAAAAGAGCTTGGCATGTGCTCCTGGAATCAGGAGGAATCAGGAACCTGTCATATGCCTGAAAATGTCTAAACAGGAGGAGGCTCAGTGAGGGGATGTGTGGTAGCAGAGTGAATAGAGTTGGTGTGATGGTTAATTTTCCATGTTAACTTGACTGGGCCACAGGGTTCCCAGATATTTGGTCAGACATCCTGGGTGTGTCTGTGAGAATGTTTCTGGATGAGTTTAACGTTTGAACGTTTGAACTGGTAAACTAAGTAAAGCAGATTGCCTTCCCTAACGGATGTGTGGGCTCCATCCAATCAATAGAAGGCCTGAATAGAACAAAGAGATGGACCCTCATGTGAGTAAGAGGGAATTCTTCTTATGTAATTGCCTTTGAGCTGGAACATCAATTTTTTTTCCTGCCGTTTGACATGAACTGAAACTTTCCTGGTTCTCGAGCTTGCTGACTATAGATCTGGGAATTTTTGAAGGTCCGTAATTGCATGAGCCAATTCCTTATAATCTCTCTCTCTCTCTCTCTCTCTCTGTCTCTCTCTCTCTGCACATACATTGTATTTTTTTCTGGAGAACCCTGAATAATAAAGTTGGAAATAAGGGTCTGTGGGACAAACACACAGGTTTCCTATGGTATGCATGTGAGTTACATCAAAAAAGGCTAGATTCTGGTTGTCTTAAAAGGGACTTCACCAAAATGGTATTTCTAAAGAGTGGTGGTGGGCCATCTGAAGCTTCAAGCTGAGGTGATGTGGTTGGGGTGAGAAGTGGCAGAGAAAGCAGTTGTCAGCATGAATCATTTTCTATGAAAGGAAACTGGAAGTAAGAGGTCCTCAGAAATGGAAACTCAGAAAGTCCATTGCATCAGTCACAGAACAATGTCCTTGTCTTCTACTCCATCTTCTACATTGACTAGACCGTAGAAGAGCTGAAAATAGCAGCTAGAAAATATAGGAGGTGGATTTGGAAGAAAGAATACCCCTACTGTATTAGTCTGTTCTTGCATTGCTATAAAGAAATATCTGAGACCGGGTAATTTATAAAGAAAAGACATTTAATTGGCACACAGTTTCACAGGTTGTACAGGAAGCAATGCAACATCTGCTTTTGGGGGAGGCCTGAAGGATGTCTTACTCACGGCAGAAGGCAAAGCGAGAGCAGGTGTCTACATGGCAGGAACAGGAGCAAGCGGGTACTGGGACAGCAACGCCACACATTTTTAAACAACTAGATCTCACTCACTAGAATAGCACCAAGGGGGATGGTGCTAAACCATTTATGAGAACCCGCCCCCATGATCCATCCAATCACCTCCCACCAGGCCCCACCTCCAACACTAGGGATTACAGTTCCACATGAGATTTGGGTGTGGACATAGATCCAAATCATATCACCCACTTTTCTGCCACTACCACACATCCACCCTAGCCTTTCCCTTTTTTTATTTTTTATTTTTTGGCTTGCAAGTAGATTCAGGCCTGTGGATTGAATGAGGGAGAGTGAGGGCCTAAAAAGAAGTATTGAATCAAATGAGAATATAATGCTTTGATATAAGATGGCACAAGGCTTCTTTTTTTTTTTTAATCATTTATTTTTTTTTTCTTTTTTTAAAAAAACTATTTTTTAAAACTAGAGATGAGTTTTTGCCATGTTGCCCAGGCTGGTCTTGAACTCCTGAGCTCAGGCAATCCACCTGCCTTGGCCTTCCAAAGTGCTGGGATTATAGTTGTGCGCCATCACACCCAGCTGGCACTGGGCTTCTTAATATTTGCCTGTGACCAGAGCAGCTAGGATCTCTGCCTAAAATTTCATCCAAGGACGGTTAAGAATAATTTGACAGAGACGGTTTAAAAGAGCAGTAGAGAGAGTTGCTTTCATTTGCCTCTGAGTCCAGCCCATTCAATGAACCAGTTACATGCAGTTAGCCAAAAAAGGAGCCCTGGTTATGCTACATTTTTGAAGTGCCAATTTGCAAAACTTCCATATAACTGCCATGACTATTGTATTCCTAAAATTATAATGGAGAGCTAAAAGTTCCCTTGAGATCTAAGCCCCGGGGAATTCTCTTTCTTCTTTTTTTTTTTTCTTCAATGACTCTGCAATAGGCCAGTGAACTCATTTCCTGAGCCAATTAGATGATTCAAAGTTTCTCATCTTTCCCTAGCAAACGACTCAGATAAAAAAACAGACAAAAAGTTTCTCATCTCCAAAATAGAGCCTTAACATTCTTTTATTTCTTTTATTTCTTCATTTGTTTCTTTTTTAGGCTAGTCAAGTGAAGCAGTGGGAGTAGAGAAGAAACAAAGAAATCTGTAATAGGTTGTGATCAATTACTTGTAAACATCACTGAGACCTGCAGCCTAAAAAATCCTGTAAGCAGAGGTTGGGTATTGCAGCTTTGTATGTATCATTGTAACAGTATATGTATCAAAATGACCTCAAGACTTAATGAACCAACAAGGTATATGATTAACTCAGGGTGGTGGGAGTCCCTTCAAGAGAAGGCAGAGAAAAGAAAAAGAAAAAAAAAAAGAGGGCAGAAGATGTGTTGGCAGGAATCTAAATCCCTTTCATCAAGTGAAAGAGACTTCCTCATGAGATGTAAATCCATTTGTCCCTAAGGAAAGTGAAAGTTATAGGGCTATAGCTTTCAAACACTGCTCCTGTTTCCAGAGAACAATACCTTTCCCGTGAGTATTCATAACAGCCTCTCAGCTTTAGCAACTCACTGCTTTTTGCCAGTCAGCAAAGTTCTCTGATAAAATGTTGTCAGATCACCAACCCATATGCTGTAAACCACCTACCCACCCGCTCTGTTCTTCAATACTAATTTTCTTTTAATGTTGGTTTGTTTGGCAGGGAGGGGGAACAGGGAGCTGTTTTTATGATTTATAGCATCTGTTTGATCTACAAGATTTGGTTTGTTTAAATATTGAATCTGGAATTCTGAAAGCACTTGAAATATTTTGCAAATAAATGAATACCTTTTTCTTCAAATTGAACAGAAGGAATGATTTATCCCTTGGTTTCTTCTCATTTGCCTGAAAGTGGAGATCATGGAGAATCAGAAAACATCAAAAGGGGTAGAGCAGGGAGGGGGTACCTGTTATGCCAGCTTTGATTTATACAGTCAGAGTATAAAGCCTAAAACTAGATTAGATTAATAATCTAGTTTTGGTTTCCAAAGCAGCCTCTGCAATCTCCTAATGAATGGCAGAATTTCAGGACCACCAGTCTCATCTTGAATTTTCCACAGGATGCTACTTTCATATTCCCACACCCAAAATCTTTTCTTTTTTTTTTTTTTTTTGAGGTGGAATCTCACTCTGTCACCCAAGCTAGAGTGCAGTGGCTCGATCTTGGCTCACTGCGAGCTCCACCTCCTAAGTTCAAGCAATTCTCCTGTCTCAGCCTCCTGAGTAACTGGGACTACAGGCAGGCACCACCACACCCAGCTTTTTTGTATTTTTGGTTGAGACGGGATTTCACCATGTTGACCAGGCTGTTCTTGAACTCCTGACCTCTGGTGATCCACCTGTCTCAGCCTCCCAAAGTGCTGGGATTGCAGGCGTGAGCCACCGCACCCAGCTGCACATCCTAAATCTTTGTCCTTTAAAGGACAGCTTCTTTGGTCTGCCTCCATTCTCATTTTTTAAGCTGCAGGTAAACTTCCCTCTTAACTTCTCACGTGCAGATAAAACGCTAGTTGTTGCAGGCCGAAAGAGTCATGATCAACTCAGTATACCACTGGAGGCTATATGAGTAAAGGCAAACAGTTCTCATAAATGCAGAATGCATCCCGCCCACAAGGAATGCTGAGGGCAGTCATGCCCCAAGTGCAGTGTTTCTTGTGATTAGGCACATCTGAAGCCTGTCAGCAATAATGTGAACCTGTGATCAATTAAGCAGCTGACTAATCGTTACCTCCTCCTCCCTGCCCTTTCTACCCAATAAATATGAAGGGCTGTAAAAGCTTAGGGCTGCTGCCTTTGCTCACCAGAAGCAGGGAGCTCTCTTCTTCTTTCCCAGATCCCTTCTTTAAAACAGTTTCTTTTGTCTTAAGTTTTCATTTCTATGTTCATCCCCCTTCGTTCAGTCCTGTAACTATGGTCTTAAGTAGTAATAGTAACAGTAGTAACTGTCGTAGTGAGGGTCTCAAGTAGTAGCAGTGGCAGTCTGTCATGGCTAATGCCACAGCTAATGTCTTCTGGTCATTGTTTTTTTCAAAGTGGAAACATGAGAACTTCAGAATTATCAGTCATAATCGAGACCCTCACAAAGAGCTCAGTGGGCATTTTCTTTTGCATATCAGAAGCCAAAAGCCTGGTTAGTGTACATATTATTTTATCTCTTAGGGTCATATACTATACTATAACATCATTATAGCTTGTAGGTCTAGCCCAATGGAGTTGAAAGAAACTTTTCTTTTTGCTTGCTTTCATTTCAGTTTGGACAAGGGGTTGGTAACCTTTTTGGACTAAATGACAACAATGAAGCTATTGATGAGTTTAAGAGGTAGGCAGAGAGAAAAATGGAAAAGCAGAAAGTAAGTGAATTGAGTGAGAGTAAGAGAAAGAAAAGCAAGTAAAGAGGAATAGAAGAACAAGAGAAGGAAAAGAGAAATAGAGATGGGAGAGGAGTTTATGTAGAAGACTGGCATGTTGCCGGTATCACATGCAGGAGTTAGGAAAAACTCACTTTTGCCTTCAGAAGGTTCACGAAAATTAACTAAGAAAAGGCAGATTAAAGGAGAAAAGGCAGTTGGGTAAGGTGGCTCACACCTGTAATCCTGGCACTTTAGAAGGCCAAGGCAGGTGGATCACTTGAGGTCAGGAGTTTGAGACCAGTCTGACCAACATGGTGAAATTCCATCTCTACTAAAAATATAAAAGTTAGCCGGGCATAGTGGCACTGTAATCTCAGCTTCTCGGGAGGCTAGGGCAGGAGAATCACTTAAACCCAGGAGGCAGAGGTTGCAGTGATCTGAGATCCTGCCACTGCACTCCAGCCTGGGCGACAGAACAAGACTCCACCTCAAAAAAGGCATACAAATTTATTGACATGCATGGGGGAAAAATCACAGAGTGATTACCCCAAATTCCCAGTGGGGTACAGAAGCTTATATGCCTGTTCTTTTCCCCCGCCCCCTCTTTGAGGCAGGCATTAGCTTGTAAAAAAAAAAAAAAAAAAGGCCAGGCGAGGTGGCTCATGCCATATCCCAGCACTATGGGAGGCCAAGGTGGGTGGATCACCTGAGGTAAGGAGTTCGAGACCAGCCTGGCCAACATGGTGAAACCCCAACTCTACTAAAAATTCCAAAAATTAGCTGGGCATGGTGGCAGGCACCTGTACTCCCAGCTACTTGGGAGGCTAAGGCAGAAGAATTGCTTAAACCCATGAGGTGGAGGTTGCAGTGAGCCAAGACCGTGCCACTGCACTCTTGCCTGGGTGATAGAGCAAGGCTCTGTCTCAAAAAAAAGTCCATCATGGTGTGGTTGCATTCCTTGGTCTTCTTTTTCGAAATACATAAGACTTTAGAAAGGAATAAAGGTCAATTGTTTCTTTGGTAAGATGATTTCTTGATCAGGTTAGGAAACTTCAGAGTTCTTCCCTGACTTTGGAGTGGGAAAAAAACAAGACAAGGTTAGGAGGACTTTGATTCTGAGGCTTATTTCCAAGGCCTTTTAATTTTTCTTTTTCTTTTCTTTTCTTTCTTTTTTTTTTTTTTGAGACGGAATCTCTGTCTGTCACTCAGGCTGGAGTGCAGTAGCATGATCTCGGCTTACTGCAACCTCTGCCTCCTGGGTTCAAGTGATTCTCCTGCCTCAGCCTCCTGAGTATCTGGATTACAGGCAGACGCTACCTCACCCAGCTAATTTTTCTATTTTTAGTAGAGACGGGGTTTCGCTATGTTGGCCAGGCTGATCTCGAACTCCTGACTTCAGGTGATCGGCCTGCCTCAGCCTCCCAAAGTACTGGGATTACAGGAGTGAGTCACCGTGCCTGGCCAGGACTTTTAATTTTTAAAAGCACTCAGCATGTCAAAGTGCCATATTTTGGGGAATTATTTTCTGCATCCCATTACACACATGCCAGGGAGATGACCCACTGCCTAATTTTAACGAATAAAATCATATATGTCATACAAGATTTTTGCATGTTTCATAATGTGGAAATCACCAGAACATTTTATTTTCCTTGCTGCATTTGATATTTTTGGCCTCAGTCATTTTATTTTTGGAAGGGGAAGAGATATATACTTTTGGTTGTAAAGAAAATCACATGAAATGAGTATAAATAGTGTTGCCCTAAAGGAAAAAACTGAGGCAAAATTAATATAAGTAGAAAGTTTATTTGGCCCAAATTTGAGGACTGCAACCCAGGAGCATAGATTCAAGTTGCTCTGAATATATGCTCCTATTAGCAGCGGTTACAAATGGTTTTTTTTTCTTTTTTTCTTTCTTTTTTTGAGACAGAGTTTCGCTCTTGTCTTGTCACCCAGACTGAAGTGCAGTGGCGTGATCTCGGCTCACTGCAGTCTCCACCTCCCAGGTTCAAGGGATTCTTGTGCCTCAGCTTCCCGAGTGGCTGAGATTACAGGTGTTCGTCCGCCTAATTTTTGTATTTTTAATAGAAACGGGGTTTCATGATGTTGCCCAGGCTGGTCTCCAACTCCTGGCCTCAGGTGATCCACCGACCTCAGCTTCCCAGAGTGCTGGGATTACAGGTGTGAGGCACTGCGCCCAGCCACAAATGGGTTTTTAAAGGAAAAAAGAAGAGGCAGTTCCTAAGTTGTTTATCAATAATGTATGTTACAATAACAAGCTATTGGTTGGCTATACATTGTTCTTTGTATCACAAATTCCAGGAACATGAAGACTGTGGGTGAGGCAGCTGTCAGAAATAAAATGCTTTTAAATAATTGCCCCTGGCTACTAAAAACACAAAAATTAGCCCTGCGTGATGCTGCACACCTGTAATCCCAGCTACTCGGGAGGCTAAGGCAGGAGAATCGCTTGAACTCGGGAGTGAAGGTTGCAGTGAGCTGAGATTACGCAACTGCACTCCAGCCTGGGGACAGAGCGAGACATCATCCAAAAAAAAAAAAAAAAAAAAAAAATATATATATATATATATATATATATATATATTTGCCCCTGGGAATGGGTGCAGTGAGATGTGACTGAAATCCTATACTCCTGTCTCTCCAGGCCTGATGAATTTTGCATACTTCACATTTCTCAGGCTGCTCTGAGCTATTTTTCTTTCACATTTCCTCCTTTTGATCAGAATGGTTCTCTTCTGAAAGCACTAATGATCAACATTTTAGATGTAAGTTTGTCCCGTGTTCCTGGGAAGACTCATTCTCAGATAATCTTGTCCCATGTCAGAGGGAATCAGCAGAAGTACTATGACTTAAGAACTTAGTGAAGATCCAAGGCTGAATCGGTTGGCAACAATTCAGGGATTGAACTGAACAATAAAGGGTCAGAGTAATGGAATCTTAGGCCGTTTACTTACACTGGAGTTGAGGCATGTTAGCTCATTTCTAAGCATCTAGCTATCATGATTATTTTTTTGTTATAAACTTCTGTAGTAGACTTTAGACATCTAGAAATACAAAGCATAATTAATTTAGGAATTTAAAATGTGACACGAATAAGGGCAGTTATCAACAAAACACCTTGAAAGACAAATATGAAAAGTATTCCTATTCCTGAAGGTAACCGAATTAACATTGTAATCTATTTCTTGTCCTGGTCTAAAGAACAAAGTATTGGAGATCTCCACTGAGGATGACGTCCACTCAGGCAGGGCTGCCTAATAATAGTGTCCCTTCTAATGTAGTTGTTGGAACAAGTCCTTTATTTGATTCCTTCCTTCCTTCCTTCTTTCCTTCCTTCCCTTCCTTTCTTCCTTTCTTTCTTTTCTTCCCTTTCGTTCTTTCCTTTCTTTCTTTTCTTCCCTTTTGTTCTTTCCTTTGGTATTTTCCATTAAACAAAATCTCCAGGTTGGAGTCCATGATCTTTGATGTTTTTGTCTCCTGCTGGGAGCTTGCTGTTAAAATAATCCTTAATTAATTTAGAATTTTCAGTAAGAAACTTATCAGGCTTTGCAATAATGAAGAATATCACTTTGTTAGTGGAAAAACCAAACTCTGTAAAAGATTTTCAAGAGTTTTATTCTGAGCTAACATGAGTGAATGTGGCCCAGGGAAACACAACCTCAGGAGTCCTGAGAACTTGCACCAAAGTCTGGATTACTGTTTGGTTTTATATATTTCAGGGAGGCAGGAATTATAGGTGAAGACTTAAATCAATACATGGAAGGTATACACTGGTTCCATATGAAAAGGTGGGATATCTAGTCTGGTGTGGTGCCTCACACCTGTAGTCCCAGCACTTTGGGAGGCTGAGGTGAGTGGATCACAAGGTCAGGAGATGGAGACCATCCTGGCCAACATGGTGAGACCCTGTCTCTACTAAAAATGCAAAAATTAGCTGGGTGTGGTGGCGCACGGCTGTAGTCCCAGCTACTCGGGAGGATGAGGCAGGAGAATTGCTTGAACCCAGGAGGCGGAGTTTGCAGTGAGCCAAGATTGTGTCACTGCGCTCCAGCCTGGCAACAGAGAGAGACTCTGTCTCAAAAAAAAAAAAAAAAAAAGAAAAGAAAGAAAGAAAAGGTGGGATACCTTAAAGCAGGGGCTTATAGGTTATAGGTGGATTCAGAGATTCTTTTTTTTTTTTTTTGAGACGGTCTCACTCTGTCTGCCAGGCTGGAGCGCAGTGACACAATCTTGGCTCACTGCAAACTCCGCCTCCTGGGTTCAAGCAATTCTCTTGCCTCAGCCTCCCGAGTAGCTAGGACTACAGGCATCTGCCACCACGCCTGGCTAATTTTTGTATTTTTAGTAGAGACGGGGTTTCACCATATTGGCCAGGCTGGTCTCGAACTTCTGACCTTGTGATCTGCCTGCCTCAGCCTCCCAAAGTGCTGAGATTACAGGCATGAGCCACTGTGCCCAGTCAGAGATTCTTTAATTTGGAATTGACCAAAAGAGTAGGGCTGTGTCTAAAACTTGAAGTCAGCACAAAGGGACTTTTTTTTTTGAGACGGATTTTTGCTGTCTCACCCAGGCTAGAGTGCAATGGTGTGATCTCGAATCACTGCAACCTCCGCCTTGCTGGTTCAAGCAATTCTCCTGCCTCAGCCTCTCAAGTAGCTGGGATTACAGGCATGCACCAGGACGCCCTGCTAATTCTGTCTTTTAAGTAGAGACAGGGTTTCACCATGTTGGTCAGGCTGGTCTTGAACTCCTGACTTCAGGTGATCCACCAGCCTCGGCCTCCCAAAGTGCTAGGATTACAGGCGTCACCCACTGCACCCGGCCAGAAAGGAATGTTTTAAGTTAAGCATGCTATGTAGCAAGATTGATGGCTTGTAGACATGACTTAACCCTTTTCTTCCATAGTGTTAGGTCTTATTTATAATTTGATATCTTATTGCCACAGAGTCTGTTTTTTCAGTCTTATAATCTCTATTTTAACATTAATGCTGGCCAATTGCTGTGCCTAAACTCCAAAAGGGAGGGGATACAATGAGGCGTGCTTGACCTCTCTTCCTGTTTTGACTGGGAGTTCAGTTTCTTGTTTTTTTTTTTTTTTTTTTTTTTTTTTGACAGAGTCTTGCTCTGTGGCCCAGGCTGGAGTACAGAGGTGCGATCTCGGCTCACTACAAGCTCCGCCTCCCGAGTTCACGCTTCTCCTGCCTCAGCCTCCTGAGTAGCTGGGACTACAGGTGCCCACCACCAGGCCCAGCTAATTTTTTTGTATTTTTAGTAGAGACGGGGATGGTCTCGATCTCCTGACCTCGTGATTCGCCCGCCTTAGCCTCCCAAAGTGCTGGGATTGCAGGCGTAAGCCACCGCGCCCAGCCCCTGGGAGTTCAGTTTTTAAGGTTTCTCTGGGGTCCCCTTGGACAAGAGGGGGTTCATGCAGTTGGTAAGGGACTTTGGATTTTATTTTTAGTTTACAACTTTTCTTTTTTTTGAATTGGAGTCTCACTCCATCACAGTGCAGTGGCATGATCTCAGGTCACTGCAACCTTCACCATCAGGTTCAACCAATTCTCTGCCTCAGCCTCCCGAGTAGCTGGGATTACAGGTGCCTGCCACCACACCCAGCTAATTTTTGTATTTTTAGTAGAGACAAGGTTTCATCATATTGGCCAAGCTGGTCTTGAACTCCTGACCTCGTGATCCACCCACCTCGGCCTCCCAAAGTGCTGAGATTACAGGCTTAAGCCACCAGGTCCGGCCTAATTTACAACTTTTAAGGAGAGCTGGTTCATAGGCTCCTTTATCCAGGTGCATGGGTAGTCCCATTCCCATTTCAAAGGCAGAAAGCTGATGTTTTCCAAACAGGGTAGAATGTAAGTTAAGCAAATGGAAGATCCTTAGGCCAAGGAAATTTAAAATTTCCTTGAAGATTTCAACTGACTTTTCATTATTCCGTGTATTCATTCTACCAGTCTGGAAGACTGAGTGATTTGCACAATGGAAATGCTAATCCATCCAATCTCAATCATCTTTGACCACACAAAATAGTATTTCTTGCTGAGCATAGTGGCTAATGCCTGTAATCCTAGCACTTTGGGAGACTGTTGTGGGAGGATTGCTTGACCCAGGAGTTGGAGGGCAACCTTGGCAACATAGTGAGACCTCATCTCCACCAAAATAATTTTTTTAAATAAAAAACCAAGATAAGATTTCTATAAACTTCTCATAACCACTGACTTAGAATTTTTTGCATTCTCTTTCTTTAGCTTTCTATGTTCATGTACTTTAATCCATCATTCTTTCTTTTGTCCTTTCAAATTAAAACAGCCTTTAAAAGCCTCTAGACAAAATTAGTTTTCCCGTAACAAAAACCTCACTCTCATACTTTCTTTATAACCTTCTTTACCAAAAATACATCCTTTTTTTCTTATACACTCTGTATACAGAATGGTTTCTCTTACATCTAGTAGTTTCATTTGCATGTATGAACTACAATTTTAACTTTTAGCAACCTGAATTTCTGATGGAAAACTTAGGAAGTAATTTTGAACTGTTTTATATCAATACTGGTAGATGGATGAAAACCATTTTATAATTTTTAGAAAGATATCTCAATTTATTTTTGTTTATTCACAGGTCTAAATATATTTAGCTTTTCTATACCATATAAAAGTCTCAAAGTATATAGATTTAAACTTATATTTAATGATTAATGTTTTAGTATTTTTATTTAGAGATGGCTCAGACATTTCATGAACATCTACCACTTAATTAAAACATGACTTTGATATTAAGTTACTGAGGCTGGGCACAGTGGCTTATGCCTGTAATCCCACCACTTTGAGAAGCTGAGGTGGGCGGATCACTTGAGGTCAGGAGATCAAGACCAGCCTGGCCAACATGGTGAAACCCCATCTCTACTAAAAGTACAAAAATTAGCCAGGTGTGGTGGTGCACACCTGTAATGTAATCCCAGCTACTTGGGAGGCTGAGGCGGGAAAATCTCTTGAACCTGGGAGGCAGAGGTTGCAGTGAGCTGAGATTGCTCCACTGCACTCCAGCCTGGGTGATAGAGCATGACTCCATCTCAAAAAAAAAAAAAAAAAAAGGTTAAGTTTTTGAAACTTTGAATCTTTTTACTGAAAAAGATTTTTGAAAAGTTCATTTATCAATTTTTCAAAAACTCACCACTATACAAATGAGTACACTGATAAACTTTTGTCTCTATTCATTTGACTTACTCACTTTTAACAATTATGCTTGAATTGTTCATTAAACAAAGCTAGTCATCATCTCATGTTATTTCCGTGTTAATCATTTTTGTAGCCTGCAAATGTTAGGCAGTTGCCACCTAAGCAAAAACCCTAAAGTTAAATACATGGGTATTTTGCTGATCCAAAGACATAGCTATTTTCATTAAACCAATAATATTAAAGTAGTCTTCTTTACTAAAGATTTACTCAAGTCATATGAACTGAACATTTTAGTTAGTTTCTATTTTGATTTAAGTGCTTACTTTTTTTTTGTTTTTTTTTTTTTAAGACAGAGTCTCGCTCTGTCACCCAGGCTGGAGTACAGTGGCACGATCTCGGCTCACTGCAACCTCCGCCTCCCGGGTTCCAGAGATTCTCCTGCCTCAGCCTCCTGAGTAGCTGGGATTATAGGCATGCGTCACCATGCCTGGCTAATTTTTAATGTATTTTGAGTAGAGATGGGGTTTCACCATGCTGGCCAAGCTGGTCTCAGTCTCCTGACCTCGTGACCCGCCCACCTCCAAAGGGCTGAGATTACAGGCATGAGCCACCAAGCCTGGCCAAGTGCTTACTTTTTTTTTTTTAGAACCAATTAATTGGAGCTCTTTTGTATATTTTGATAGTGAAATATCCCATATGCATAATATAAACATACATAAGTACAGATCTTTTTTTTTTTTTTTTTTTTTTGAGATTGAGTTTCCCTCTTGTTGCCCAGGCTGGAGTGCAATGGCACCATCTCGGCTCACTGCCACCTTTGACTCCCAGGTTCAAGCAATTCTCCTGCCTCAGTCTCCCAGGTAGCTGGGATTACAGGCATGCACCACCACACTCAGCTTATTTTGTATTTTTAGTAGAGACGGGGTTTCTCCATTTTGGTCAGGCTGGTCTCAAACTCCCAACCTCAGGTGATCCTCCCACCTCAGCCTCCCAAAGTGCTGGGATTACAGGTGTGAGCCACCACACCTGGCTGAAAAATCATCTTAAACAAAGCCAAGGCTTATTACATAAACTTTAAGCCAACGTAGTTTAGGTGCAGACAGGGAGATGGTCTAACAAATGGACATTTCCTTTATAGATGTAATTATCTTTTATTTATTATTTCTTTTTTTTTTCAATAAGCCTTTTGTACTCCTAAATATCTTTTACAAAAAGTTTCAAAATGACTAGCTAAATGTCAGAAAGTTGCATTTTGGAGACTGATTTAGTTTGATAGGTAGTCTTTTCAATTTAATATTTCTTAATTAAATTACTGACTTTAGGGTGGAGCCCTTTAATGAACAGGGCAAATAAAACATTTGTTGTTTTTAGGGCCTAATATTTAAATATGTGAAAAGCAGGCACAGCTGGAAGGTAGAGCGTCTAGATCTCCAGAAATCAAGGATTCCACATTTACTTTGAATCCCTGATTTCTCCCAAAAGGGAAATGTCACGAGACCAGGCCGTGCAACATTTCCACAGTGCTCCTCACTACAAAGACATTCCCCTAAGGCTGGTGGGCAACCCAGCACTCAGCTCACTATGTGGTCAGCTCATCCTCCACAGGAGCCTTATCCCTTGGTGGTGAGTGTTTCCATAGCTTCCAAGTGTTCAAATAATGTCTCTCTTACCTAAATGTGCAAATAAACAAGCAGCTCACTGCAGTAATTACCATTCACTGCAGCTGCTGTCAGTCACTTCTGTAGGTTTCACCAGTGACTTGCCAGCTATTACACAAACAAAGATCAAGTTCTCCCTCACAGTATAAAGTAACCCTTGGCATTCCTAAAGCCAAAGAGATCAGAAAACTCAATGCAGAAGAAAGCAAAGCTTTAGACCTGTGAGGAATCTGCCCGTGACTTTTGAGACTTCATGAGAGACAGAAGACCTCCCAAAAGGGGAGAGGGTGGCATATTTTCCTGTGTTCCTTGAGGGGTCTCAGGGCTGTTAGGTCTCATACATGGTATTGAAGATGGCAAAAGGAAAGAGTAGCAGAAGTGGAAGGGAGTGAAAGAACAAGTCCTGGAGGACCCAACTGAGGGAATTTTTTTATTTTTTTAATTTTTTTATTTTTTTTGAGACAGAGTCTCGCTCTGTTGCCCAGGCTGGAGTGCAGTGGTATAATCTCGGCTCACTGCAACCTCTGCCTCCTGGGTTCAAGTGATTTTCCTGCCTCAGCCTCCCTAGTAGCTGGGATTACAGGCATGTGCCACCATGTCCAGGTAATTTTTGTATTTTTAGTAGAGACAGGGTTTCATCATATTGGTCAGGCTGGTCCTGAACTCTTGACCTCAGGTGATCTGCCCGCCTCAGCCTCCCAAAATGCTAGGATTACATGTGTGAGCCACTGCGCCCGGCCTGAGGGAGATTTTAAGCTATCTAAAAGGCCAGTGAAGTTTTACAGTTTTTTTTCTCAGCAAAAATCGTGCCAACAAAATAGGAAACAGAAGGAACCAACCATTTTTTAAAATAAGGTTTTTAGTATATTAACAACAACAAAAAACAAACCCAGAAACAGAATACAAAAGAGGAAAAGCAGAAAGACCTTCTTTATTTTTCACAAAGGAAGTTATAGTCTGAATATCAGTTTTTAAGCTAACTTCCAGCCATTAGAACTCTTTAAAAAATATTTTCAAATCTTTTCTTATCAAATTTCAACCACGACAAACAGTAAGTATGTCTTTCGGGCTGGGCGCGGTGGCTCACGCCTGTAATCCCAACACTTTGGGATGCCTGTAATCCCAACACTTGAAGTCAGGAGTTTGAGACCAGCCTGGCCAATATGGTGAAACTCTGTCTCTACTAAAAATACAAAAATTAGCTGGGCATGGTGGCACAAGTCTGTAATCCCAGCTACTTGGGAGGTTGGGGCAGGAGAATTGCTTGAACCCAGGAGGCGGAGGTTGCAGTGAACTGAGATCGCACCACTGCACAGCCAGGGTGACAGAGCAAGACTCTGTCTCAAAAAAAAAAAAAAAAAAAAAAAAAAGGTATGTCTTTCCTTCTGTTTGTCTGGTTCAACTTTTTCCAACTGTGGACACAAATGAATTATTTTACATATTTCAAAGGATCCCCCCATTTTAGCCATTGATGTTTATGACCATTCCAGGTTATGTGAGTCAATTTTCTTAGATGTTTACAAGAGGATGCCCCATAAGCGTTGTGCCTAAAACCAGTTGGTGTTTCTAAAGGAGGCTGTCCCTTTAAAGAGTGCTCAGATTTTGAAGCTTGATTTCCCGTAATTTAGGGACTTTTCAAAATTGATCAAGGCCAGAAATATATTTTGGGTCAAAGTGTGCTGCTTATGAGCATAAATTACCCATATGCATGTTTTGGTTTGAAATCAACAGAAATTGGTCACAAATGAAAATACAAGTCCAAATTATAAGTAATAGAAAGCAACTGCAGTTCTAAAAGCATGCTATAGAATTCTAGGCCAGAAGAAGTGAAACCACTGGTGCTAGAGTACCCATGTGACCTCTAACTTGAACTTTTTGTCATGAGGTAGAGGCAGAGAAGGCAGAAGTCCTCTGCATAACTTCTTGCCCGACTGTGACCTGAACCTTCTGCTTTGAGGCCAAAGAGCTGTGAGGAACAAGAAGCAGGCAGCTCTCTGCAGAGCTTTTTACCTGAATGTCCTATCCAGAGAGAGACTAAAGTCCTCATTCTTAAAGGAAAGAGATGGTTTGCAGAACAACTTAAAATCTAGACTGCAACTGAAAAGAAAGGAAGGTTCAGATTCAGAAGAAGTCACCCCCAACATGTGGTAGGACCTCCAAAAATGGAGAATGCAATGGGTTCATGCTGGTACCAAGCACTGATTTCAGAGAGAAACACAAGGTGGTGGTGGGAAGTCACTCTGAATCCTGCCGACCAAAAGGAAAAAACTGAGGTAAAATTAATAGAAGTAGAGAGTTGATTTGGGCTGAGTTTGAGGACTGCAACCCAAGAGCATAGATTCATGGTGCCCTGAATATTTGCTTTGATTAGCAGCAGTTACAAGTGGGTTTTTAAAGGAAAAAAGAAGAGGCAGTTCCTAAGTTGCTTACCAATAATTTACATTAAAATAACACAAGATATTGATTGGCTGCCGCACATTGTTCTTTGTATCTCAGATTCCAGGAAAATGAAGATAACGGATGAGGCAGCTAGTCAGGAACAAAATGCTTTTAGTCAATTGCCCGTGGGAATGGGGAATAACTGAAGTCCCATACTCAAGTCTCTCTGGGCCTGATAAATTTTGCATACCTCACACAGCTTAGAGTGCTCTGGGCTGTTTCCTCTTCTCAATAGTAAATAAGAAATTTAGTCTAATGCCTGGTGTACAGTAAGTGCTCAGTAAAATGTTAGAATCCCTTCCCTTTGAAATGATAGATACAGCTTTTCCTGTGGAGGAAAAATGAGCAGGAGAAAAACAACCACCACCAGCATAACAAATGGATAAAATTTATAAATGATTATGTAACTTTTATCTGTAGATTTGAAACTTTTTCTCTACCATGAAACTGCCATTGCAAAATTATAACTGAGAATATAATCACAGTGAAAAAAATCTGACCTAACTGACTTAATCTTCCTTCTAACCTCCAAGTTGTTCTTGTTCATTCCTGGACATAGGCCAAACTAACTTTGGGAGAAACTTAGTTTATAGTGTTAACTTATTATTATTATTATTTTCTGAGACAGAGTCTTGCGCTGGAGTGCAGTGGCATGATCTCAGCTCACTGCAACCTTCACCTCCTGGGTTCAAGCTATTCTCGTGACTCAGCCTCCCAAGCAGCTGGGACTATGGGCACACATCAGCACACCTGGCTAATTTTTGTATTTTTAGTAGAGACAGAGTTTTGCCGTGTTGGCCACACTGGTCTCGAATTCCTGGCCTCAAGTGTCTAGTTTAACTTTGAAACAAAGACAATAACAGCCCTTTCCCAAAACAAATCCCTTCCTGCCTGGGGACTAGACTGCCTTTGTGAGATTAACAAAGTAGCCACAAGATTAGATACTATGGTTTAGGAGTCATGCAGCTGGAGGCTACAACATTTTGACCCTTCCCAAATTTTTCCTGGAGATAATATCACTATTGTAAAACTGAAGATCAGTGCTCAAAATATTTTGTAGACCCTGCACTTGACAGATCAGCTGGCACCACCCAGATGGATAAATTGGCTCATCTGATCTTATGGCCACCACCCAGGAAGTGACTCAGCACAAGAGGACAGCATTGACTCCCTATGATTTCATCTTTGACCCAACCAATCAGCACTACCAACTCACTGACCCCTCCCCACCAAATTATCCTTAAATACTCCAATCTCTGAATTCTCAGGGAGACTGATTTGAGTCATAATAAAACCCCAGTCTTCAATACAGCTGGCTCTGTGTGAATTAACCTCTTTCTCTATTGCAATTCCCTATCTTGGTAAATCAGCTCTATCTAGGCAGCGGGCAAGAAAAACCCACTGGGCAGTTACAAATCTGGGGGCTTGTCCAGGATCACCCTTGTGGCTACCTGCCTGTGGCTCAGTACCCAACTCCAGCAATGGATCCAGAGGCCAGCCCAAATGGCCACTTAGTTCTCCTGGATTCAGGGCTGATTCTGGTACTGTCTCTACCAGTGGAATGCTGCTGACCCAATATGCATGGATTTAATTGCAATAGAGAAATAGTACTGGGGAGACTGATTTGAGTAATAATAAAACTCTGGTCTCCTGTACAGCTTGCTCTGCATGAATTACTCTTTCTCTATTGCAGTTCCTCTGTCTTGATAAATCAGCTGTATCTAGGCAGTGGGCAAGAAGAACCTGTTGGGTAGTTACAAATTTGGGGGCTCATCCAGGATTGTCCTTGTTTCTACCTGCCCACAGTTTGGTAGCCCCCTACTGGTGATGGATCCAGAGGCCAGCCCAAGCAGACATCTAGTTCTCTTTGACTCTGGCATGGTCTGTATTGGCATCGCATTACTAGCCCATGGTGCATGGATTTAATTGTGATAGAAAAATAATCGTGGGGAGACATCCCATAACTGTAGCCTCATCACAGGGTGTCTGTAGCTCCACCATGGGATGTCTGTAGCCTCATCACAGAGTGTCTGATTTGATGAGTATTCTAGGTGTTGCCAACAACCCTTTCCTTCTCCTGATTTGTTGGCCTCAATGAAACGGCTGCTATCTATAATCCCATCATGGGGTGCCTGTCTGTAGCCCCATCATGGGGAGTCTGCTCTAATTGGATGGGGATTAGGGGACATATTTAGAGGAATACTCTTGGTTTGTAATTTAATCTGGAATTTCTGTCTGGAAGGACTTCTGCTTGACTTTTTTGTTTTATGTATTTGCATGTGTAAGGAGATCTCTGAAGAAATTGCTGATGAAAGTCCAACAGGCTCTTGTAGTTTGTCTGGTTGGTCACATTTGCTGAAACCTGGAGGAATTGTTAGTGGAAGCTCAACAGGCCTGACTCAGGGTGACTGTCTGTTCTTCTGGAAACTGCAGAGAAAAGAAACCTGGAAACCTTGTATGCTGACAAAAAGGGACATAATTGGATATGATGGTTATTTTACCAAGGTTTTGAAATGTTATGCTTTCAAATGTAAACAGACTGCTTTAAGGAATCAAAGTTGACTTATAGAGCCAATAAAAGCCCTGTAGGAAAGCTGGCCTCATACTTTGTCTACACAGTGTCTGTACAGGGCTCCTGACCTGTGGTAAGTAAAGATTGTCACTTTCTGAAAGACCAGGGATCCCAAGTTATCTTGGGACCTGGAGAGGAGGAAAATTCATCTAACTCATACAGGTATATTTGCAGGCATAGATAAATCCATGGATGGGCTTCAAGGCTTTAAAAAGTATAATCTGAGATTCCTTATGGAACAAAGTTTCAGCAAAGCCAATTTTTATTTTATTTTATTTTACTTTATTTTGAGACAGATTCTCACTCTGTCACCAGGCTGGAGTACAGTGGCTCAGTCTCAGCTGACTGCAACCTCCAACTCCCTGGTTCAAATGATCCTCCTGCCTCAGCCTCCTGAGTAGCTGGGATGGTGCCCGCCACCTTGCCTGGCCAATTTTTGTATTTTTAGTAGAGACGGGGTTTCATCATGTTGGCCAGGATGGCCTCGAACTCCTGACCTCAGGTGATCCACCCGCCTCGGCCTCCAGAGTGCTGGGATTATAGTCATGAACCACCGCGTCTAGCCTCAGCAAAGCCAATTTTAAAAGGAGCCTATATGGCACATAATTATTCTTGCTGCACTTTATACAAATAATCAGACCATGCATAATACGACTAAAACTTATTTTGCTTTAATAAAAACGGCAACTGTAGAGAGAAAAATTATGTTTTAGAAAAATATAGTACACCTATTGTTAGTTGTTCTCGAGTTTTTATTATTTTCTGCAATTTGGACTAAATCCTAAATTCTTCGTAGGCTATAAGTCCCCAAACTAATGCTTTCAAATCTTTACTTCTAAAACTAGGATTTGCGTTTCTTATCCTAGGACTCATTTACCTTATAGTATGCTAGTCACTTAAAAGGTGTACTAAAACTGTAGATGAGAATACTGAAGCCTTTGTCATGTAAACCTTGGAACCCCAGCCCAGTCCCTATGCTCAGAAAGCTGCAAAGTGGTTCCACTCCTCTCACCTTGGGGATAATTCCTATTCCCACTACGCTCCCTTGTCAGCAGGAAGAAACCAGTGCAGCTTTTGACCTTTTCCCATCTTCCTAGACACACCTTTAGAATAAGGTCTTATAAAACCCAGACAGAGGGATTGAAATCACCATTGCAAAACTATAACTAAGAATATGATTACCATGAAGGAGATCGACCTAACCAATTCCATCTTGCTTCTAAACTCCAAGCTGTCCTTGTGCATTCCTGGGCATAGACCAAACTAACTGTGGGAGAAACTTAGTCTATAGTTTAACTTTGAAACAAAGACTATAACAGCACTTTTCCAAAATAAACCCCCTTTCTGCCCGGGAACTAGACTGCCTTTGTAGGACTAACAAATTAGCCACAAGGTTAGAAATTATGGTTTAGGAGTCATGCAGCTGGAGGCTGCAAAATTTTGACCCTCCCCAAATTGCTCCTAGAGATAACATCACTTTGTAAAACCGAAGATCAGTGCTCGAGATATTTTGCAGACCCTGCACTTGATAGATCAGCTGGCACCACCCAGGTGGATAAACTGGCTCATCTGATCTTGTGGCCTTCACCAGGAACTGATTCAGCAAAAGAGGACAGCTTCAACTTCCTATGATTTTATCTCCAACCCAACCAATCAGCACTCCTGACTCACTGTCCCCTACCCCCCCAAATTATCCTTAAAAACTCCAAATTCTCGCCAGACGCAGTGGCTCACGCCTGTAATCCTAGCACTTTGGGAGGCCGAGGCAGGTGGATCAGGAGTTCAGGAGATCAAGACCATCCTGGCTAATGCAGTAAAACCCCATCCATGCTAAAAATACAAAAAATTAGCCAAGTGTGGTGGCACATGCCTGTAATCCCAGCTACTTGGGAAGCTGAGGCAGGAGAATCACTTGAACCCGGAAGGCGGAGGTTGCAGTGAGCCGAGATGGCGCCATTGCACTCCAGCCTGGACGACATAGCAAGACTCTGTCTCAAACAAAACAAAACAAAACAACACAACAAAAAACCCTCCAAACTCTCAGAGAGACTGATATGAGTAATAATGAAACTCTCGTCTGCCATATAGCCTGTTCTGCATGAGTTCAAGTCTTTCTTTATTGCAATTCTGCTGTCTGGATAAATCAGATCTGTCTAGGCAATGGGCAACGTGAACCCATTGGGTGTTTACAACTACTTCTTTTTCCAGCTCTGTCAGCTAATAACAATAATAACTGATTTGAATTTTTCCTCTTCTGCTTCCTCTAGAAGAGTTGGTATTCATTTTGCTTTGGTGGGGAAGAGTGAGGTGTTTTCACAGAACCATTTTATGCCGTGCTAAGGAGAGTGGACTTTACTCTGCAGGCTGAGGAGCCGACAGCGTTTTTCAAGAGGGGAAGGTGGGAAAGTCTTTTAATTTCAGAATGACCCATGTGGTGTAGAAGTGGAGAATAAAAGACTGAGGCTCTAGGCTATAAATCACTTACTTACTCAATAGATATGTACTGAGTGTCTACTCGGAGTTAGGCACTAGAGTTACCAGGTCTCTGACCTTTTGGGGCTCACTGCATAGGAGTCTGTAGTCTCACAGGTGCTTTGGTATATGCTATGAAGGAAAAGAATAGGTCTTATGACGCTCTGAGGACATGATAGTTGACCCCGAGAGTAATTAAGAATAAGTCAGACGAGAGGAAATAAGGATCAAGGAAAGACCTCATTCAGGAAGGAGACACTTGAGCATACTTACATGCTGAAGGGAAGGATGAGGTAGAGAAGAGGGAGGAGAGGAGCGAAAGACAGATACAAAAGAGGGGATCATTCATGAAGCAAGAACCCTCAGAGGGTAGAGGCAATAGAAAATAATTAGCCTTGGGCAGGAAGAAGGTTACCACTTGCTCTGGGGTAGGATGAAAGGAGAGAGAAAGCAGAAGTTTATAGATGAAGGATAAGGTATAGAAGAGTTTTCATGTAATGGTATCATGTCCTCTGTGTAGTAGGAGGATAAGTAGCTGCTGAATATCGGGGAGCTGAAAGAGTAGAGGGCTTGAAGAAAGAGGTATATGGGTTGAAGTGGCTCCCGTGGGAGACCAGAGGGAGCCACAGCTGATTGGTCTGGCTCTGTTCCGAAGGCTCTCATGATTACTCTGATTTTATATTTTAGACTCATCTCTCATCCCTCTGAGGGATGCCCCCATAGTGTTTCCTTTCTGCCTTTAATTATTGCATTTTCCAAGGGATGCAGTAATGACAGACAGCAGCTGTGAGGACAAGCATAGGAGAAAGAATTTTCCCATTACACCTGTGCCTCCTCCACAAAAGAAATAATACATTTATGCAGCCCTGCTTGCATCCATCCCTTAAGTGAAACCTGATAATGAGATTGGTAAAAATGAAAAATCTGACAATATTGAGTGTGGGTGTCAATGTGGGCAAAAAGGAACTCTTGTAAGTTGCTGGGGAAGTGTAAATTGATACAAATACTACAAAGAACAATTTTGCAATATTTTGTTAAGTTTAAATTGCCACAACCTGTATATGGGTACACATAGACCTTAGAAAATTGTTTTGTAAACTACAGATGGAGACCCCAATAGTGGGTCTAGAAATCAATTTAGTGGATGTTAACTAGCAATTTAAATAACATAGATTTAGCCAGGTGTGGTGGCTCATGCCTGTAATCCCAGCAAATTGGAAGGCCGAGGTGGGAGGATTACATGAAGTCAGGAGTGCAAGACCAGCCTAGCGAACATGGTGAAACCCCATATCTACTAAAAATACAAAAATTAGCTGGAGGTCGGGCGCGGTGGCTCGCCCCTGTAATCCCAGCACTTTGGGAGGCTGAGGCGGGTGGATCACGAGGTCAGGAGATCGAGACCATCCTGGCTAACACAGTGAAACCCCATCTCTACTAAAAATACAAAAAATTAGCCAGGCGAGGTGGCAGGCACCTGTAGTCCCAGCTACTTGGGAGGCTGAGGCAGGAGAATGGCATGAACCTGGGAGGCGGAGCTTGCAGTGAGCCGAGATCTGGCCACTGCACTCCAGCCTGGGCGACAGAGCCAGACTCCGTCTCAAAAAAAAAAAAAAAAAAAAAAAAATTAGCTGGGTGTGGTGGTGGGTGCCTGTAATCCCAGCAACCTGGGAGGCTGAAGCAAGAGAATCCCTTGAATCTGGGAGGCAGAGGTTACACTGAGCCCAGATCGAGCCGCTGCACTCCAGCCTGGGTGACAAAGTAAGACTCCATCTCAAAATAAAAAATAAAAATAAACAAATAAACAACATAGATTATGATGCACACCTGTAATCCCAGCTACTAAGGAGGCTGAGGCAGGAGGATGGCTTGAGCCTAGCAGTTTGAGTCTGCCATGCACTATGATCACCTGTGAATAGCTACTACACTCCAGCCTGAGCAACATAGTAAATAAATAATTAACAGATTAAAAATATGTAACATCAAAGGCCATTTCTTTGTAGAAAGAATAAGTACTTTTCGCTGGGCTCAGTGGCTCATGCCTGTAATCCCAGCACTTTGGGAGGTCGAGGCAGGCGGATCACCTAAGGTCGGGAGTTTGCGACCAGCCTGACCAACATGGAGAAACCTCGTCTCTATTAAAAATACAAAATTAGCCTAGCGTGGTGGCGCATGCCTGTAATCCCAGCTACTTGGACGGCTGAGGCAGGGAATTGCTTGAACCCAGAAGGAGGAGGTTGCGGTGAGCCGAGATCACACCACTGCATTCCAGCCTGGGCAACAAAAGCAAAACTCTGTCAAAAAAAAAAAAAAAAAAAGAATAAGTACTTTTCTCATGAAACTTTGTTTCAATTAAGTATACATAACTGGTCACAGTGACATATAGGTTGGTCACAATGAGACATTTCTTATGGACTGGGTCAAAATATCTGAGAAACAACTCTAGAGAAACTCTTGCACATGTGTGCAAGGAAACATGAATAAAGCTATTTGTTGTAGCTTTGATTATAATAGGGATTTATAATTTAGGAAATAATCTCTATCAATAGATGAATTTAAAGTGGTGTATTTATACAATGAAATATTTAACTAAGTCTAAATATATCAGCATACACAGATCTCAAAAACAATATTGAGTGAAAATGTGGCTTGCAGAATATGTATGATATCATTTATGGAATTTTTAAAAAATTCACAAAATAATACTATACATTATTTCACTATACTTATGTGTATGTAAAATAATAATTTTAAAAAGAAGGGAAAGATATGTCATACAATTTGATAGTTGTTACCTCTGGAGAGTAGGAATAGAATTGGGACTGGGCATAAAAACAAAGAAGATTTTATTTCTAATTTTTTTAATTGAAAATGTTCCTGAGAAAAATATAAGGTAATAATTTCACTGTCAATTTGGAGCAGTAAGTACACTACTATGTGTTATATTTTTCTTTGTACTCTTTGTGGTTTAAAGGATATATTTATAAATTCTGGCCAGGTGCTCTGGCTCACGCCTGTAATCTCAGCACTTTGGGAGGCTGAGGCAGGTGGATCGCTTGAAGTCAGGAGTTTGAGACTAACCTGGTCAATATGGGGAAACCCCATTTCTACCAAAAATACAAAAATTAACCAGGTGTGGTGGCAGGAGCCTGTAATCCCAACTACTCAGGAGGCTGAGGCAGGAGAATCACTTGAGCCTGGGAGGTGGAGGTTGCAGTGAGCTGAGATCATGCCGTTGCACTCCAGCCTGGGCAAAAGAGTGAGACTCTGTCTTAATAATAATAATAATAATAGTAGTAATAAATGAAATAAAAGATATATTTATAAATTATTTGATATTTCTCTCCTTAGACATGGAGCTTAATTTCCCTCCCCTTGAGTATGGGGTGGACTTGGTACTTGGTGACTTTCTCCTAGCAGATAGAAAATGAAAGAAATGATGGAATGTCACATCCAAGATTAAAGGAGTGGATACACCTACAAGATTAGAAGACTACAGCTTCTGTGTTGGGTTCTCTCTTTCTTTTTCATATTCTCTGATTTCTCATTCTGGGGACCAGCTTCCAAGTTGTCTGAGCAGTCTTATGAAGAGGCTCACGTGGTAAGGAACTGAAATTTACTGAATAAGCTCAGAGGGAGATTCTCCAGCTCCTTCAGATGACTGCAGCCCTGGCCAACAATCTGACTATAATCTCATGAGAGAGTCAGAGATGGAAGCATCCAGCTAAGCCACTCTCAGATTCCTGACTCACAGAAATTACGTGAGACTAACGCTTGTTTAAAGCTGCTAAGTTGTAGGATAATTCATTATGTAGCATTAGATAACTAATATTAGTTCTTCTCTGTATTTAAATTTTTTCCCCAAAAAGAGAAAAAGCATCTCTACATAAACTTATTAGTCAATAAATCTTAAAAATAAAATGAAGTAAAATAATTTAGAAAAGAAGTCTCCTTCAAATATCAACAGTATCAGCCGGGTGCAATGGCTCACGCCTGTAATCTTAAAATTTGGGAGGCTAAGGCGGGCGGATCACCTGAGGTTAGGAGTTCAAGAGCAGCCTGGCCAATGTGAAACCTCGTCTGTACTAAAAATACAAAAATTAGCCGGGCGTGGTGGCAGGCGCCTGTAATCCCAGCTACTGGGAAGGCTGAGGCAGGAGAATGCCTTGAACCATGGGAGCCGAGATTGCAGTGAGCCGAGATCGCACCATTGCACTCCAGCCTGGACTACAGAGTGAGACTCCCTCTCAAAAACAAACAAACAACAAAAAACCCAATATCAACAGGTATCAATGTCTGCTTCATGGTTCAGCTAAAAGATTAAGTGAATCAACACATATAAATCAATTAGAACAGTGTTTCAACATAGTAAGCACTTTCTTACATGTAGCTGCCATTATTATTGTTGTTTGAATGAAAGGGACCTTAAAAATGATTGAATTCGGCCAGGCACGGTGGCTCACGCCTGTAATCCCAGCACTTTGGAGATCGAGACGGGTGGATCACGAGGTCAGGAGATAGAGACCATCCTCACTAACACGGTGAAACCCCGTCTCTACTAAAAATAAAAAAGATTAGTGGGGGGGCGGGGGGTGGCTAATCAGCAGTGGTGGGCGCCTGTAGTCCCAGCTTCTCGGGAGGCTGAGGCAGGAGAATGGCCTGAACCCAGGAAGCGGAGCGCGCAGTGAACTGAGATGGTGCCACTGCACTCCAGCCTGGGCGACAGAGTGAGACTCGGTCTCAAAAAAAAAAAAAAAAAAAAAAAAAAAAAAAATCTAATTCAGTTTCCTCATTTTGCAGGTGAGGAAAGTAGAGGTTTAGAGAGGTGACAACTCTTAGTTCAAGGTCTCAAAGTTATTTCCTTCTTGAAATGTTATTTCCATGAGAATTTTCTTTGTTTCTCCTTTTACCTCAATTACATCTACTAAGCATCACAATTTGCAAAGATCTCTATTGGTTTTCTTCATGTATATTGCCTCATATAATACTTAAGAATTATAGATATTTTTATCATCTCAATTTTATTAAAAAAAAAAAAAAAAACTCTGAGAGCTTATCACTTGCTCACAGAACCGGTCAATGATAAAGCCGGAGTTCAAGCTCGGGTCTTTTGAAAACAAGATTAGTGGCACAAATATTAAATTCTTTTCTTTTCTTTTCTCTTCTCTTCTCTTTTCTTTTCTCCTTCCTTCCTTCCTTCCTTCCTTCCTTTCTCTCTCTCTCTCTCTTTCTCTCTTTCTTTCTTTCTTCTTCTTCTTTTTTTTTTTTTTTCTGGAAACAGGGTCTCACGCTATTGCCCAGGCTGGAATGCAGTGGCACAGTCATGGCTCTCTGCAGCCTCAAACTCCCAGGCTCAAGCAATCTTCCTGGCTCAGCCTCCTGGGTAGCTGGGACTGCAGGCACACACCACCACACATGGCTAATTAAAGAAAAAAAATTTTTTTTTGTAGAGATCAGCTCTCACTGTATTGCCTAGGCTGGTCTTGAACCCTTGGACACAAGTAATCCTCCTGCCTCAGCCTCCCAAAGTGTTGTTGGGATTACAGGTGTGAGCCACTGCATCAGGTCCACAAGTACTTTCTTAACCGTTTGGTGTTTTATAGACTGTTTTGATGATAACGGTCCTATAGACTTTCCTGCCTATGACCTTATTGAACTCTAGGACAGGCATTTTCTTTGTATTATTTATTGGAGATTATTATGGGCTGTTCTCATGCTTTTTCTAAGGATGATCATGTCTGGGATCCTCAGTTCATTCTTCCTAAGAAAGAGACCTATTTCCCCACAATGCACTGGTTTATTTTATTTCAGTAATATTCTTCTGCTTGGTTCCCTATTATATATTCAAGAGAGGAACATTCCAATCAATCACTAAAATTTTACATGCCATCTAATGAGATTTGGCAGAATATGAAGAGGCTGAGGAAATACTCTTATTCTATTAAAATGAAACTGAAACGAATCTGAATCAACCATGATGCGTTTGCTTCATTGCTTGATTTTCACAACAATTCTATGAAGCACATTGAGATGTTTTCTCCTCTTACAGTGGAAATAACAGAATTTCAGGGAGTTGAAGTGACTTGCTTAAAGTCACAGAAATTAGAAGTCACAGAGTTAAGACTAGAACTTGCATTTTCCTGAGTGTCCTTTTCAAAACATCACTGTATTTCCCCCAGTAATTCATCTGGAGCTGTAGCTTACAAAAAAAGGCCAATCGTGCAAAAATATATGTACAAGAATATTCACCGTAGCATTGTTCATAGAGTGAAAACTTAAGGACTACCTAAATATTCAACCATAGGAGATTATTTGAATAAATTTAAAGAAACTATGACATATCCATAATATGAAACACTAAGCAGCTATCTAAAACAACATATATAGGTATACACACACAGTGACAAGGAAGACTATATTGTTCAATTTAAAAAGCAAGTTTTAGAAGAATATAGATCGTACAATTCCATGTTTATGTGTTAACACAAACTGGGAGGCTATTGTTTTGGACTAAGCTCCTGTACTAGGCCCCAACAGACCAGACCAAATCAGAATGGAGTTGTAACCCATAGTCCCTGGGGTTTTTTTTTTGTTTTTTTTTTTTAAGACACAGTCTCACTCTGTCACCCAGGCTGGAGTGCAGTGGTGCGATCTCGGCTCACTGCAACCTCTGCCTCCCAGGTTCAAGGAATTCTCCTGCCTCAGCCTCCCGAGTAGCTGGGATTACAGATGCCTACCACAACTCCCGGCTAATTTTTTTTTGTATTTTTAGTAGAGACGGGAGTTTCACCATGTTGACCAGGCTGGTCTCGAACTCCTGACCTCAGGTGATCCATCTGCTTCAGCCTTCCAAAGTGCTGGGATTAAAGGCGTGAACCACTACGCCCGACCGTCCCTGGGTTTTTGAGTACACATTGTGAAAAAGTAACCCCTTGCAACTATTGCACATTAAGTTCTTGTTTCAAAGAACAAGGAAGAAGCTCAGCCCTGGCAAAAAGAAACAAAAAACAAAAAACACTTAGATCCAGAGATAACTGAGTTGGCAGTGAACTCTGGCAAACTCTCCTCATTACCATACTAAAAACTCCACCCAGAAAGGAGCTTATTCACCATTGCTTAAACGTGCGATGTATGAGGTCTGTAGAAGCATGATTGGCAACTGTACGGTGCTGCCTTTACACTGCTACGTACAATGACTCAGCTAACCAGCCTAATATAAGCCCTGTTTTCCACTTTGTGTGGGGAGGCACTGCTTTGGAGAATTGTCCACAGTGTTCTTAGTTGTTACAAGTAATAAAATCCCCTTGGAAAGTCCTCCTTGGTTGTTGCCATTGGACTATCACCTGCCAAGTCGTGGAACCAATCCAGTGTGGATAACAGAGTCACTCATGTTAAATGCCATATAATCAAATTGAAACTTAAAAAAAAAAAAAATAGATCCCAAAACAGACACGTTTCATTGAAAATGCGAGATTTCAATCTACCTAAGTTAATATAAGGAAATCCGCTCTGCTGTAAACCTTATCGAAAAAAGTAACCTGATGTTAACCAATCAGCTTTTTTCTATTGTTTTTTACCTTGTTCCTACCTTCCGAAGCCCACAGTTCTGCCATTGCCCAGGGGGAGCTTTCATTCTGTTATATAAAATAGAAGCTGACCTGATTTATGAATTACAAATAAAAGCCAATTAGCCCCGGCTCGGTGGCTGATGTCTGTAATCCCAGCACTTTGGGAGACTGAGGCAGGAGGATCACCTGAGGTCAGGCATTCAAGACCAGCCTGACCAACATGGAGAAACCCCATCTCTACTAAAAATAAAAATTAGCCTGACGTGGTGGTACATGCCTGTAATCCCAGCTACTTGGGAGGCTGAGGCAGGAGAATCGCTTGAACCCGGGAGGCGGAGGTTGTGGTGAGTCGAGATCGCACCATTGCACTCCAGCCTAGGCAACAAGAACAAAACTCCATCTCAAAAAAAAAAAAAAAGCCAATTAGATCTATAATTAAATGCATAAAAATTGTAATTTTTCTTTTCACATATACAAGGAAAAAAACTTGCAAATTAGTATGTCTGTGCATTAAAAAGTTCTGGAAAAACTCACAGCAAACTTAACAGTGACAATCCTCGGGTAGGGTAGTTGAGAGTGGGAGAGAAAAAGGTGTGTAACTCCAACCTACATTGTTTACATTTTTATAACGTTATACATTACTTTGTACGTGAATCAAATGTTTTAGGTTGAATTACTAATTTTTTTTTTTTGAGATGGGGTCTCACTCTGTTGCCCAGGCTGGAGTGCAGTAGGGTGATCTTGGCTCACTGCAACCTCTGCCTCCCAGGTTCAAGCGATTCTCCTGCCTCAGCCTCCTGAGTAGCTGGGATTATAGGCATGCGCCACCACACATGGCTAATTTTTGTATTTTTAGTAGGGACGGGATTTCACCACATTGGCCAGGCTGGTCTCAAACTCCTGACCTTGTGATCCGCCCGCCTCAGCCTCCCAAAGTGCTGGAATCACAGGCGTGAGCCACTGTGCCTGGTGAATTACTAAAATTTTTTAGAAGTTAGGCCAGGCACGATGGCTCATACCTGTAATCTCAACATTTTGGGAGGCTGAAGTGAGAGGATCGGTTGAGCCCAAGAATTTGAGACCAGCCCGGGCAATGAGTGAGTCCCTATCTAAAAAAAAAAATAAATAAATAAAAATAATAAATTAAAAAGTCGGTAGCCAGGCATGGTGGCACCTGCCTATAGTCCCAGCTACCTGGGAGGTTGATGAGGGAGGATTGCTTGATCCCGAGAGGTTGAGGTTGCAATGAGCTATGATCACACCACTGCATTCCAGCCTGGGTGAGAGAGTGAGACTCTGTCTCTAAAAAAAATTTTTAAAAAGTTTATTGAAACCTTGTTATGTGTGTGCTCAGCACTCTGCCAGGGGTTAGAGAGCTCATAAGGAAGTTCTCTTGAGGAACTTGGTATCTGGTTAGAGAGAAAAGCAGAACTTAGAGAATGATATAAGACAACAGCTGGAAAAAATGACCAAAAAGTGTACCAGTCAGATGCCTTGAAAAAGTTATTACATTTTCTGTTGTAATAAAAAATGAAAACAGGCTCACGTAGATTACATTCTCTGTGGAAGGTTTTTACAATGGAAATTGTCTCAGGTTCCAAATTTCCTTACACTGGGACCTAGTCCAACTTTGAGTATCACTAAAAAAATCATAAATTGCTCAGTATCAGTTGGGCCAATTAAGCTGGAGTAATCTATCCTTTATTGTAAATCATTTATGGTTCTCAAGGACTGAATTTGGCTTGTCTGATGTCACTTGACAACAATAAGAATGGGGCTACTGGAGAGCAACTGGGTGAAGCTGAGGTATGAGGCAGGTGGGACTTACCTCTGGACCAGATTGAAGACTGGCCACAGTCAGGAAGAAGCACCTACCAGTGCCACAACAGTTTACCCTTGCCATGGCAACACTTGGAAGTTACCGCCCATTTCTGAACAGCCTGCCCCTTAATTAGTATGGCATTAAAAGTGAGTATGGCCGGGTGCGGTGGATCACCTGAGGTTGGGAGTTCCAGACTAGCCTGGCCAACATGGTGAAACCCTATCTCTATTAAAAATACAAAAATTAGCTGGGTGTGGTGTCGCACCCTGTAGTCCCAGCTACTCGGGAGTCTGAGGCACGAGAATTGCTTGAACCTGGGATGCAGAGGTTGCAGTGAGCTGAGATGGCACCATTGCACTCCAGCCTGGGCAACAGATCAAGACTCTATCTCAAAAAAAAAAAAAATGGGTATAAGTATGACTGCAAAAGTGCCCCTGGGCTGCTAGTCTAGGCACACTGCCTATGGGGAAACCCTCCTCTGCAACAGCAGTCACTGATCTTAGTCTCAGTAAAGCAGTTTTCTTCTATTGCCAGCTTGCTCTTGAGTTCCTTCCTGAGTGAAGCCAAGAACCTGCCCTGCATCAAAGCCACCCCAGAAGCAAAGCACTTGGTATCTTTTGTGTGTGTGTGTGTGTGTGTGTGTAAAATGAGGCCTCCCTGAAGTTATGTTCACATTACTTTGACTGGATTTTGGATGCTTGCAAAATTTTTTTTTTATTATTGTTTTTTTGAGATGGGGTCTCACTCTCTTGTCCAGGCTGGAGTGCAGTGGCACTATCATGGCTCACTGTAGCCTGGACCTCTGGGGCTTAAGCGATCTTGTGTCTCAGCCTCCCAAGTAGCTGGGACTGCAGGCGCGCACCACTACGGTCAGCTAATTTTTGTATTTTTGGTAGAGACAGCGTTTTCCCATGTTGCCCAGGCTGCCCTTGAACTCCTGGATTCAAGCCATCTACTCAGTTTGGCCTCCCAAAGTGCTGGGATTACAGGCATGAGCCACTGCGCCCAGCCTTGTAAAACTTTTTTCTTTTTCTTTTTTCTTTTCTTTTTTTTTTTTTTTTTTTTTTTTTTGAGACGGAGTCTTGCTCTGTCGCCCAGGCTGGAGTGTAGTGGCGCGATCTCCGCTCACTGCAACCTCCGCCTCCCAGGTTCAAACGATTCTCCTGCCTCAGCCTCCCCAGTAGCTGGGCCTACAGGCACATGCCACCATGCCCCACTAATTTTTTGTATTTTTAGTAGAGATGGGGTTTCACCATGTTAGCCAGGATGGTCTCTATCTCCTGACCTCGTGATCTACCTGCCTCAGCCTCCAAAAGTGCTGGAATTATAGGCGTGAGCCACTGTGGCTGGTCACCTTGTAAAACTTAAATCACACCTTAACTGAAAAATCTCTTAGGATTTGTAATTTCCAATTTTAAACAATTTTGTTATTATGCATAACATACTCATTCATTATTATAATAAATGAACACCAAGGTACCCACCCCCCAACTTAAGAACTAGAATATCACCAGTATGTCCCATTCTCTGTTTCTTCACTCTCTCATTCCTCTCCCTTTCTCCCTTTCCCCATGGGTATCTGCTACTCTGAGTTTTGTATTTATCATTCCCATGCTTTGTAAATAGTTTACCATAAATGGATGTATCCCTAAACCACAACTTTTTTAGTTTTGCATGTATTTTAAGCCTTATATAACCGGGATCATATAGATCTTTTCTCCTACATCTTATTCTTCCTACATTCAACATACAGGTTTATGAAGTTCATCCATGTTGATATGTGTAGCTATAATTTATTGTCACTGCCCTGTTGTATTCTCTTTTACAAATAAAGCAAAATTTATTCATTGAATTTCTTGTCAAGGAATATGGGAGTTACCAGTTTTTGGTATTTGAAGTAATGCTGGCGTTGACATAATTGTACATCTCCTGGGTAGGAATTTCTTTCTTTTGTTTTTTTGAGATGGAGTCTCACTCTGTCACCCAGACTGGAGCGCAGTGGTGTGATCTCAGCTCACTGTAGCCTCCCCCTCCTGGGTTCAAGTGATTCTCCTGCCTCGGCCTCCTGAGTAGCTGAGATTACAGGTGCCCACCACCTCACGTGGCTCATTTTTGTAGTTTCAGTAGAGTCAAGGTTTCTCCATGTTGGCCAGGCTGGTCTCAAACTCCTGCCCTCAAGTGATCCGCCCACCTCGGCCTCCCAAAGTGCTGGGATTATAGGCGTGAGCCACCGTGCCTGTCCAACAATTTATAATTTCACCAGAAGTATTTAAGAGCTCTCATTGATCCACATCCTTATCAATATATTGGCCTATTTTTAAATTTCTGCCAGGGATATCATTCTACAGATAGCTGAACCTATATTTATATTTTTATTTTCCCTGTTGTCATTTTTTGGTTCAACTTTAACCTCAGTTTGAAGGTATCTTTTCATCATGTCCTTATATACCTACACTTCTTATCTATCATTTTAAATAAATCTACTTTGTAGATGCCGAGTAAAGTGCTGTACAATGTTTAGGTTGATTGATTAATAATATTAATTATTTGCCAGCATGGCATCATCTGGGTAGTGCACTGGCACAATTCATTGTATTCAGCATTCCTTGTATCCCCTTCCCCTCAGTCCTATTTATCCTCCTCCCCAAAACATCAAGTTATTTCCTGGAGGATCAAGCTCAAGTGACTTCCATGCTGCAATAGCTAAAAGAAACTGGCCTCCAAGTTCATTAAGTATAATTTTAATATCAAGACATGTATTTTTGGTATGTGTTTAGAATTTGGAGCCATTCATTGAATTCTGCAATTGCTGAAACTAAAATCTAAAAATTCAACTCAGTAATCATTTCTTTTTTTTTTTTTTGAGGCAGAGTCTCACTCTGTTGCCCAGGTTGGAGTGCAGTGGCACGACCTTGGCTCACTGCAACCTCCGCCTCCCGGGTTCAAGCGATTCTCCTGCCTCAGCCTCCCGAGTAGCTGGGGCTGGCACGCGACACCATGTCCAGCTAATTTTTGTGTTTTTAGTAGAGACGGGGTTTCATCGTGTTGGCCAGGATGGTCTCGATCTCTTGACCTCGTGATCCACCTGCCTCCGTCTTCCAAAGTGCTGGGATTAAAGGCGTGAGCCACCGCACCCGGCCAACTCAGCAATTATTTCTTTTTCTTTTCTTTTTTTCCTTTTTAAAAATTTTTTTGAGACAGAGTCTCGCTCTGTCGTCCAGGCTGAAGTGAAGTAGTGCGATCTCGGCTCACTGCAAGCTCTGCCTCCTGGGTTCACGCCATTCTCTTTCCTCAGCCTCCGGAGTAGCTGCGACTACAGATGCTCACCACCACGCTCGGCTAATTTTTTGTATTTTTGGTAGAGACGGGGTTTCACCGTGTTAGCCAGGATAGTCTCAATCTTCTGACCTCGTGATCCGCCTGCCTCGGCCTCCCAAAGTGCTGGGATTACAGCAGGCGTGAGCCCCCGGGCCTGGCCCAACTCAGCAATTATTTCTTAGAGACCTACTTTATCAGTATTAATGCTGAAGTCCAACTTCAGGTTCTCTCCTTATGGTAGCAACCATGTTGTTCAGGTACACATTTCACAGTGAATAAGAGAATAATTCCTACTTGGTGATCGTATACATAGTCACAGTTTCACCAGAAAACAAAGGGTCTGGTAAGTTTTTTTGCGGTGGGGGGGGCGGTGCTGGTGGTGGGAGTTAAGGAGTCATGGGTATTAGTAATAGTTAAGGCTAAACATAATACTACTCAAGAAAAGATGAACTAGGTCTCTGAATTGAAATTCAATCATTCTTAATAGGTACTATTAAATTCTTATTAACACAGTATTAATAATACTAGGTATTCATAATTAACACTAAATTCTTAATAAGATTAAGAATGTAATCCTCAACAAAGAGGTAAGTACTCTTATTATCTTCAGGCAGATGAGGAAAGGGAGATGCAGAGATGTTAAAAGTAACTTGCCCAAGGATCTGGGGCAATGGCTGCAATGATATAGCGAATATAGAGATAAAATACAAAGGCAAATAGACTTTTTGTTTTTGAATGATGTCAAGACTTTGAAGTTCTTTTTCTTTCCTTATTTTATTTTAATCACATTTCTATTTTCTGTAAACCCCATTCTAAAGCCCTATTCTTAGACTTCTGGCAGCTTGGACATCTACCCAGATGATTGGTATTTCAGTCTTTTTTCTTTTCAAAGTACTTACTTGTAGGTGGCAGTGTTAGTTTCAAACTCTACTTTGCATTTTTCTGGGGAAGATTAGAAAAAGCCATCTGGTTAGTATAAACCTAAAAAATTCTTCTCTGAGTGGAACTTCCTTAAGAAGAAATTGTAAGAGAAGAGAGTGTGGTATAAAGCTAGGCAGAAGACGAATAGAAACATTAGAAACAGAAGCATTAAATTCTGATACCTGGGCCATGGAAGGTGGCTCACGCCTGTAATCCCAGCACTTTGGGAGGTCGAGGTGGGTGGATCACTTGAGGTCAGGAGTTTGAGACCAGCCTGGCCAACATGGTGAAACCCTGTCTCTACTAAAAATACAAAAGTCAACTGGGTGTGGTGGTGGGTGCCTGTAATCCCAGCTGCTCAGGAGGCTGACGTAGTAGAATCACTTCAACCTGGGAGGCAGAGGTCGCAATAAGCCGAGATCGTGCCATCGCACTCCAGCCTGGGTGACAAGAGTGAGACTCCCCTCTCAAAAAAAAAAAAAAAAAGAAATCTGATACCCATGAGAATTACGTTTCAGTACAATTAATTCACTTTTCTTCCAGCGCTTTTCTTTTCTTTTCTTTTGAGACAGAGACTCGCTATGTTACCCAGGCTGGAGTGCGGTGGCATGATCTCGGCTCACTGCAACCTCCGCCTCCCAGGTTCAAGTGATTCTCCTGCCTCAGCCTCCCAAGTAGCTGAGACTACAGGCCTGTGCCACCAAGCCCAGCTACTTTTTGTATTTTTAATAGAGACGGGGTTTCACCATGTTGGCCAGGATGGTCTCAATCTCTTGACCTCGTGATCTGCCTGCCTCCCAAAGTGCTGGGATTACAAGCGTGAGCCACCGCGCCCCGCCCAGCCATTTTCTTCACTTTATCTTTTGAGGAAAGGTTTTTTTGAATGAAACTTTGCTCCTTGATGACATTTTTCTAGCTCTTGGGGTTTAACCTTGTTCACATACATCTTGTTTCGTCTTGAATTTTGGGCTTTTTTCTATTTAGTTGCCTTTTATATTCAGGTTTTCATTACTGCCACCTCCACCTCCCACATGGTGATATTCTTGATGTAGCTATTGGCATAGACCAGAATCTGGCGAATTGGTGGTGTTCAGTACTAAATATCTGTTGATTGACTGAATGAACAAATGAATGACTGAATGAATGAAGACTTTCTTAGGAAGAAGAAACAAGATAAAAGTGACTAATGTGAAACATATCCTTACTGATACATTTTGTGTTTATGATACTGATTTTATTCTTTTACATCACCCTAGAATTTATTAACCTTTAAAGTTAATAAACCATAAAAAGTCTACAGATTGGTATAATTTCAGGACTCAGCTTAGGAAAATCAAATGCTAACCTAAAAGGGACTATTAGTTCAGTGAGAAGCCTTATTTTGGTCAAACTAACTCATTTAATTGTAGTTATTCTTTTTTGTTACCTTTATTAATTGCAGTTATTCTATCTAGTTATTTGGAACTTACCACTGAGAAAGATTTTTTTTTAGATTCTCACTGCCTAGTAAATTACTCTTTTAATTGCAGAATTTGTCTTGTACTCTGAATTCTTTAGAATACTATCTTAAATTGTATGATTCCTTTCAGTTTTCAAAGTAATAAAAGTTAAGAACTGTGATATTTTCTGGGCCACATTGAATCATATGTTCAATAAATATCCCTTGATGACAAAAAAGAGAAAAATTGAGATATCAATTTGCACTTATTTTGATTCTTATTTTTTTATTTTTATGGCTACTTAGTAGGTGTTTATATTCATAGTGTAGATGAGATATTTTGATACAGACATACAATGTGTAATAATCACATCAGAGTAAATGGAGCATCCACGACCTCAAGCATTTATCATTTCTTGTGTTACAAACATTCCAACATACTCTTTTTTTTCTTTTTGAGACGGAGTCTTGCTCTGTCGCCAGGCTGGAGTGCAGTGGCGCTGTCTTGGCTCACTGCAACCTTGGCCTCCCAGGTTCAAGCAATTCTCTTGCCTCAGCCTCCCAAGTAACTGGGACTACAGGCACATGCCACCACACCTGGCTCATCTTTGTATGTTTAGTAGAGATGGGGTTTCACCATGTTGGCCAGGACGGTCTCAATCTCTTGATCTCCTGATCTGCCTGCCTTGGACTCCCAGTGTGCTGGGATTACAGGCATGAGCCACTATGCCTGGCCCCGACACACATTTTTAGTTATTTAAAAATGTACAATAAATTATTGTTGACTGCAAGCCGGGCACGGTGGCTCACGCCTGTAATCCCAGCATTTTGGGAGGCTGAGGTGGTGGGTCACCTGAGGTCGGGAGTTCGAGACCAGCCTGACCAACATGGAGAAACCCCATCTCTATTAAAAATACAAAATTAGCTGGGCATGGTGGCCCATGCTTGTATCCCAGCTACTTGGGAGGCTGAGGCAGGAGAATCACTTGAACTTGGGAGGTGGAGGTTGCGGTGAGCCAAGACTGTGTCATTGCACTCCAGCCTGGGCAACAAGAGCAAAACTCCATCTAAAAAAAAAAATTATTGACTGCAATCACTCTGTTGTTCTATCAAACACTAGCTTTTATTCATTCTATCTAATTATAGTGTTGTATCCATTAACCATCCCCACTTTCCTGCCCCCACTCCCCTTTCCAGACTGTTTCCTACCCATCATTATCATTCTACCTCTATCTCCATTAATTGATTTAATTTTTAGCTTCCACAAATGAGTGAGAACATATGAGGTTTTTCTTTCTATGCCTGGCTTATTTCACTTAACATGATGTCCTCCAGTTCAATCCATGTTGTTGCAAATGACATGATCTCTCTTTTTTTTTTTTGGCTGAATAGCACTCCATTGGGTATATGCACATTTCCTTTATCCATTCGTCTGTTGATGAACACTTAGGTTGCTTCCAAATCTTGGCTATTGTGAATAGTGCTACAATAAACATAGGAGTGCAGCTATCTCTGCAGTATTCTGATTTCCCTTCTTTGGGGTGCATACCTAGGAATAGAACTGCTGGATCATATGGTAGTCCTTTTTTAGTTTTTTTGGGGAAACCTCCAAACTGTTCTTCATAGTGGCTGTACTAATTTACATTCCCACCAGCAGCGTATGAGAGTTTCCTTGCCAGCATTTTTTGCTGCCTGTCTTGGATAAAAGCCATTTTAACTGGGGTGAGATGACACCTCATTGTAGTTTTGTCTTTGTCTGATGATCAGTGATGTTGAGCAGCTTTGCGTATACCTGTTTGCTCTTTGTATGCCTTTTTTTTGAGAAATGTCTGTTGAGATCTTCTGTCCATGTTGTAATCGGATTATTAGATTTTTTTTTCTGTAGAGTTGTTTGAGCTCCTTATATATTCTGGCTATTAATCCCTTGTGAGATGAATAGTTTGCAAATATTTTCTCCCATTCTGTGGGTTGTCTCTTCACTTTGTTGATTGTTTCCTTTGCTGTGCAGAAGCTTTTTAACTTGATATGACCCCATTTGTCCATTTGCTTTGGTTGCCTGTGCTTGTGGAGTATTACTCAAGAAATATTTGCCCAGACCAATGTCCTGGAGAGTCTCCCCAATGTTTTCTTGTAGTGGTTACATAATTTGAGGTCTTAGATTCAAGTCTTTAATCCATTTTCATTTGATATTTTGTATATGGTGAGAGATAGGGGTCTAGTTTTATACTTCTGCATATGAATGTCCAGTTTTCCCACCACTGTTTATTGAAGAGACTGTCCATTCCCCAGTGTATGTTCTTGATGCCTTTGTAGAAAATGAGTTTGCTGTAGATGTATGGATTTATTTTGGGGTTCTCTATTCTGTTCCATTGGTCTATGTGTCTGTTTTTATGTCAGTACCATGCTCTTTGGTTACTACAGCTCTGTAGTGTAATTTGAAGTCAGACAATGTGATTCCTCCAGTTTTGTTCTTTTTGCTCAGGATGGCTTTGGCTATTCTGGGTCTCTTGTGGTTCCATATAAATATGAGTATTATTTTTTCTGTTTCCATAAAGAATGTCACAGATATTTTGATAGGGATTGCATTGAATCTGTAGATTGCTTTGGGTAGTATGGACATTTGAACAATATTGATTCTTCCAATCCATGAACATGAAATGTTTTTTGCATTTTTTGGTGTGTGTCCTTTTCCATTTCTTGCATCAATGTTTTCCAGCTTTCATTTTAGAGATCTTTTACTTCTTTGGTTAAATTTATTCATAGGTATTTTATTTGTAGCTATCATAAATGGGATTACTTCCTTGATTTCTTTTTCAGATTGTTTGCTGTTGGCATATAGAAATGGTACTGATTTATGGCATGTAGAAATGCTACTGATTTTTGTATACTATATTGACTTTGTATCCTGCAACTTTACTGAATTTGCTTATTGATTCTAATAACTTTTTTGGTGAAGTCTTTAGTTTTTTTTCCAAATATAAGACCATATTATCTGCAAACAAGGATGATTTGACTTTTTCCATTCCAATGTGGATGCCCTTTATTTCTTTGTTGTCTGATCGCTCTAGCTAGGACTTCCTGTACTATGTTGGATAACAGTGGTGAAAGTGGCCATCCTTGTTGTACTCCAGGTCTTAGAGGAAGGGCATTCAGGTTTTTTTTTTTTTTTTTTCCTTTCAGAATGATACTAGCTATAGGTTTGTCTTATATGGCTTTTATTGTGTTGGGATATGTCCCTTCCATATCCTTTTTTTTTTTTTTTAAGAATTTCACCATGAAGGAATGTTGATTATAAAATGATTTTTCAGCACCAGTCGAAATGATAATATGGTTTTTGTCCTTCATTCTGTTCATATGATGTATCAGAGTGGCTGATTTGCATATGTTGAAACATCCTTGCATCCCTGGGATAAATCCCACTTGGTCATGATGAATGAGCTTTTTAATGTGTTTTGGAATTTGGTTTGCTAGCTTTTTGTTGAGGATTTTTGCATCAATATTCATCAGAGATATTGGCCTGTAGTTTGTTTGTTTTTTTTTTAATGTGTCTTTGTCTGGTTTTGGTATCAGGGTAATACTGGCCTTGTAGAATGAGTTTGGAAGTATTCCCGCTGCTTCTGTTTTTTGGAATAGTTTTAATAGAATTGGTATTAGTTCTTCTTTAAACGTTTGGTAATATTCAGCAATGAAGCCATCAGCTCCTGGGGTTTTCTTTGCTGGAGACTTTTGTTATGGGTTCAGTTTCATTATTTGTTATTGGTTTATTTAGGTTTCGGATTTCTTCATGGTTCAACCTTGGTAGGTTGTGTGTGCCTAGGAATTTATCCATTTCTTCCAGGTTTTCCAACTTATCAGCATATAGTTGCTTATAGTAGTTTCTAATGATGGTTTGAATTTATTTTCTTTTTCTTTTTTTTTTTTTTTTTTTTTTGAGACACAATCTGGCTCTGTTGCCCCGGCTGGAGTGCAGTGGTGCGATCTCAGCTCACTGGAACTTCCACCTCCTGGGTTCAAGGAATTCTTGCGCCTCAGCCTCCCAAGTGGCTGGGATTACAGGCATGTACCACTGTGCCCAGCTAATTTTTGTATTTTTTAGTAGTGATGGGGTTTCATCATGTTGGCCAGGCTGATCTCAAACTCCTGGCCTCAAGTGATCATCCTGCCTCAGGCTCCCAAAGTGCTGGGATTACAGGTGTGAGCTATTGCACCTGCACTGAACTTTATTTATTTACTTTTTTTCTTAATACATTTCTGTATTTTCTAATTTTTATCCAAGAAGTCTTCATTCTTTTTACAGTCTTAGAAAACAATATATTCTATTTAACACCCACCCCACCTAATCAGCCATTAATCACTCAGCACAAATGGGTACTCAAATTTATACTTTATTACAGTAATTCCTGACAGCAGTAATTTCAACTTGAAATTTCCAGAGATTCTTTCCAGGTGAATGAACAGAGAACTATGATCACAGTATAGTCATGTAGAATTTGCAACTGCCTTCTTTGATTGTGTTGTCTATTCTCAGGCAATATCTAAGTTGAAATTACATGCTGACATACTTAAAATGATGTAGTGCATATTAATTTATTTCCTTTCTATATTTAATATATCTTTTTTTACATGTAAAATGAGGAGTACAGATAATTGCCAAACTGTATCTTAGCTTTTATATTCTATTGTCATTAGCTGAGATTGTTATATAAAAAATTCATTAGAGATAGCTTGTGCAGTAGTATGTTTTGAATTCCTATGAATACGTTTTCTTTTTTTCTTTCTTTTTTTTTTTTGATATGGAATCTTGCTCTGTCATCCAGGCTGGAGTGCAATGGCATGATCTTGGCTCACTGCAACCTCTACCTCCTGGGTTCAAGTGATTCTCCTGCCTCAGGTAGCTGGGATTACAGGCATGTGCCACCACGTCCGGCTAATTTTATATGTATACATATTTTATATATATACATATTTTATATATATATACACATATTATATATATATATATATATTTTTTTTTTTTGAGACAGAGTCTTGCTCTGTTGCCTAGGCTGGAGTGCAGTGGCGTGATCTCGGCTCACTGCAACCTCTGCCTCCCAGGTTCAAGTGATTCTCCTGCCTCAGCCTCCTGAGTAGCTGGGACTGCAGGCACATGCCACCATGGCCCAGCTAATTTTTTGTATTTTTCACTGTGAGAGACGGGGTTTCACTGTGTTAGCCAGGATGGTCTTGTGATCTGCCCACCTCGGCCTCCCAAAGTGCTGGGATTACAGGTGTGAGCCACTGCACCCAGCCTTTTTTTTTTTTTTGAGACGGAGTTTCTTTAGTTTCCCTCTTGTTGCCCAGGCAACCTCCTCCCTCTGCCTCTGGAGGTTGCAGTGTGCCGAGATCGTGCCATTGCACTCCAGCCTAGACAACAATTCAAGTGATTCTCCTGCCTCAGCCTCCCGAGTACCTGGGATGACAGGCACCCACAACTACGCCCGGCTAATTTTTGTATTTTAGAGATGAGATTTCGCCATGCTGGCCAGACAGGTCTCGAACTCCTGATCTCAGGTGATCCAATCCCCCTCGGCCTCCCAAAGTGCTGGGATTACAGGCATGAACCACTGAGGCTGGCCATTTTCTTTTCAAAGCCTGTTTTCAATTGCTCTGAAGGGAGCCAGTATAACTTGGTAGTTAAGCAGTCAAAAATAACAGACTTGGAAACAAACCTGTTTGTATCCTAGCTGTACCTTTAAACTATTGTCAGGCCTTGAGCAGTTTACTTTATAGCTCTTACCCTCAGCTTTGCCATTTGTAAAACAGGGGAAATAATGGAACTCCTTTTGTAAAATTGGTTGTGAGGAATAATTACATGTGTACATAAAGTGCTTTGCATCCCATTTGGTCGAGCAATGTTTATGGAGTACCAACCGTGTGGCAGGCATTGTGCCAAGCTCCTGCTTATCTCAGGACTGTTTTCTTTCTTATCTCAAATTTTCACCTAACTTCTACTCCTCAAGGAAAGGTTCCCCTGAACCCTCTGAGTTAGTTCAGTTAGTTCAGGTTCTCTATGAAGTGAATGCCAAGAAGAGACAAGGACGTATGAATGTACCAACGCGCACTCATGCACGAAGGAAGTAGAGCTCCCAGGTCTTGTTGTAAATTCCTTCCAGTTTTCTCAGTGGGTATATTCTCCTACCTTCTCTCTTCTGGGCCAAGGGAGCCCCGTAGGCTGGTGATTGTCAGCATCTCTCTAAACAGTCTGCCTCCCCACTCCCATCTCCTTTTGAAAAAGCAATATTTTCAGCAGACATAACAGAAACATGTTGGGTATATGGGAATGGGGATGTAAATTAATAAATCCAGGATGAAGGAACCTAGAATTAGCTGTAGAATGATTGCAAATCACAGAAGAGCTTGCATGCCAAATACAAAATTAAAAATCATAAAAACCACATCAAAAGTCCTCAAGTCCCTCACTACTACCCTTATTTGCTGATTCTGCCCCAAGGTTTGGGGTTGAGTGTGGGAGGAGGCTACGCTCTGCTGGGGGAGAAGGCATAGAGCGCCGGAGTCAGGCTATCTCTAGATTCAGAGCTTGTCTTTGGCATTATTTGTGGGACATTGAGCAAGTTGCTTGGCTGGAGGTTCAGTGTTCTCACCCATAAATTGGAGATAATTATAGTAGCTCTATTAGAGGGCTGTTAATCAGATTATAAAGGGTAATTGATGTAAAGTGCTTAGCAAGGTGCTTGGCATATAGTAAGCTCCCAATAAATCTCTCTACTATCAATTCTTTCAGGGCATCTGCAATACCCTACCTACTTAAGCCATTTTCAAAATGTGATCCACAGACATTTTCAGGGATCATGATGTCAAACCTAGATAAAAATATTTAGAATTGGCTGGGCGCGGTAGCTCATGCTCATGCCTGTAATCCCAGCACTTCGGGAGGCTGAGGTGGGTGGATCACCTGATATCAGGAGATGGAGACCATCCTGGCCAACATGGTGAAACCCTGTCTCTACTAAAAATACAAAAATTAGCTGGGCATGGTGGCACGTGCCTGTAATGCCAGGTATTCAGGAGGCTGAGGCAGGAGAATCACTTGAACCTGGGAGGCAGAGGTTGCAGTGAGCCGAGATCATGCCACTGCAATCCAGCCTGGTGACAGAGTGAGACTCTGTCTCAAAAAAGAAAAAAAACAATGCTAAGAATTTAGTTACTGTCTTTTGCGTTAAGATTGGCTTTTATAGTTCAAAAGCAAACTATTGCAGATCACAATGTGATACCACTCTACAACTACCAAGATTGTTATAAGAAAAAAGACAATTATAAGCATTGATGAGGATGTGGAGAAACTGAAACACTCATAGGCTGCTGATGTTAATGTAAAATAGTGCGGCCACTTTAGGAAACAGTTTGGTAGTTCCTCAAAAAATTAAATATAGTGTTACCCTATGATCTAGCAATTTAACTCCTAGGTATATACCCAAGATAGCTGAAAACATGTTTAAACAGAAACTTATACATGAATGTTTGTATTAGTCTGTTCTCACGCTGCTATAAAGAAATATCCGAGACTGGGTAATTTATAAAGGAAAGAGTAAGTTTAATTGCCTCACAGTTCCACATGGGTGCAGGAGCCTGAGGAAACTTACACTTATGGTGGAAGGTGAAGGCAAAGCAAGAGAGCCTTCTTCACATGCTGGCAGGAGGGAGAAGAGTGAAGGAGGAACTTGCCAAACACTTATAAAACCATGAAATCTCATGAAAACTCACTCACTGTCACAAGAATAGCCTGGGAAAAACTGCTCCCATGATCCAATCACCTTCCAGCAGGTTCCTCCCTCAACAACTGGGGATTATAATTCAAGATGAGATTTGTGGGGGACGGAGGGAAGCCTAACCATATCAATGTTCATAGCAGCATTATTTATAATAGCCAAAAAGTAGAAACAATGCTAATGTCCATCATCAGATGAACAGATAAACGAAGTGTGGTATACCCATATAATAGAATATTGGGCTGATAATATTTTTCGGTGGACGTGGGAGCACTGTCCTATGCATTGTTAGGATGTTTAGCAGAATCCATGGTTTCTACTCATTAGATGTCAGTAGTAACTCTCTCCTCCAAGTTGTGATAGCCAAAAATGTCTCCAGACATTGCCAAATGTCCTGAAGACAAAATCGCCTCCAGTTGAATACCATTGATACAAATTAATAGTCCTTATATTCTTCACTGCCATTCACTTGCAGTTTTAAAAAACTTCCAATTTTATTTAAGAATGTTCTTAATGAAGCAATGAAAATTGCAAATTGGATTGTTTTGACCCATGAATGTACATCTCTTAAAATATTCTGTATGAAAAAAAAAAGCATTTATAAAGCACTTCTGCTGCATACCAAAGAACTTTCAAACAAGTGCTTTTCTCTAAGCACTTGTGGGAATGAGTTGCAGGCTGAACTCACTGATTTATCGTGAAACACCATTTTAATTAAAAGATCTATTGACAGACAAGCTGGTTATTCAGACTTAGGTACTTGGAAAACATTTTCATGACAATAAATAACATCTATTTGTTGACAGTGACATAACTGAACTTTCAAGCAAAAATAACAATTTGGTAAAGGTTGCATCATCACTACTGTGATCTTGATTGCTTCCAAATACTTAAAGATTCTGGCCGGGTGTGGTGGCTCACCCCTGTAATCCTCCACTCTGGGAGGCTGAGGTGGGCAGATTACCTGAGGTCAGGGGTTCGAGACCAGCCTGGCCAGCATGGTGAAACCCCATCTCTACTAAAAATAAAAATAAAAAAATTAGCCGGACATGTTGGCGCGTGCCTGTAGTCCCAGCTACTCGGGAGCCTGAGGCAGGAGAATTGCTTGAACCGGGAGGCGAAGGTTGCAGTGAGCCGGGATCGTGTCACTGTACTCCTCACTGGGCAACAGAGTGAGACTCTGTCTCAAAAAAAAAAAAAAAAAAATTAAAGACTCTTCTGATGAGATTGGAAGTGATATTAACAAATGTGATGTGTTTGATAATGTAAGATAAAATGTGTCAAGATTTGGAAGATCTGCATAAGTCAGTGAACCAATATTTCTAAATGACGAGTGTAACATCACAAATCATGCATGGTTTGAGAGATTTATTCAAAGTGCAACATGGGGTCGGGTGCGGTGGCTCGTGTCTGTAATCCCAGCACTTTGGGAGGCTGAGGTGGGCGATCACCTGAGGCCAGGAGTTTGAGACCAGCCTGACCAACATGGTGAAACACCGTCTCTACTAAAAATACAAAAATTAGCCAGGCTTGGTGGTGGGCGCCTGTAATGGAGGCTGAGGCAGGAGAATTGCTTGAACCCGGGAGGCAGAGGTTGCAGTGAGCCAAGATCGTGCCACTGCACTCCAGCCTGGGTGACAGAGTGAGACTCTGTCTCAAAAAACCAAACCAAACCAAACCAAACCAAAACAAAAACCAAAGTGCAACATGGACCAAAAGCTTTTTTTCTTTTCAATTTTAACAGCTTCTTTGAGGTATAATTGAGACATAATAGATTGTACATGTTTTTACATATAAATACACAAACGAAACTACCAGAATCAAAATAATGAACATGGGTATCATTCCCAAAAGTTTCCTTGTATTCCTTTTATCTCTCTCTCCTGCCCTTCTTTGCCCTTACCCGTCCCCTACACCCTCATCTTCCAGGCTGCCATTGACCTGCCTTTTCTCACTAAGGATTTGTTGTTTTGAAATTTTATATAAATGGGATTATATATACTTTTAAAAAAATCTTTTTGATTTCTTTCACTGATCGTAATTATTTCGAGATTAATCCATGTATCATTGCTTGTGTCAGTAATTTATTTTTATTCTGAGCAGTATTGTACTGCATGGATATGACATGAATTGTTTATCCACTTACTTGGTTTTAATTTTTTTTTTTTTTTTGAGACGGAGTTTTGTTCTTGTTTCCCAGGCTGGAGTACAATGGCACGATCTCGGCTCACCACAACCTCTGCCTCCCGGTTCAAGTGATTCTCTTGCCTCAGCCTCTTGAGTAGCTGGGATTACAGGCATATGCCACCCTACTCTGCTAACTTTTGTATTTTTAGCAGAGACGGGGTTTCTCTATGTTGGTCAGGCTGGTCTTGAACTCCCAACCTCAAGTGATCCACCCGCCTTGGCCTCCCAAAGTGCTGAGATTACAGGCGTGAGCCACGGTGCCCAGCCTGGTTTTAATTTTTATCTTAAATTTATTTTTAATTTTGTTTTTAGAGATAGCGTCTCACTCTGCTTGTAGTGGTAGAATCAGAGCTCACTGCAGCTTCAAACTCCTGGGCTCCAGGAATCCTCCCTGTTCAGGCTCCCTAGTAGGTAGGAGCAAGTTTGTCTAAACCTCAACCCACAGGCCGCATAAGGTCCAGGACAGCTTTGAATGCAGCCCAACACAAATTTGTAAACTTTCTTAAAACATTATGATATTTTCTTTCCAATTTTGTTTTTTTGAACTCATCAGCTATTGTATTTTATGTGTAGCCCAAGACAATTCTTCCAGTGTGACCTACGGAAGCCAAAAGATTGGATACTCCTGGTATAGGCACATACCACCATGCCTGGCAAAATTTTTAATTTTTTTTTTGTAGAATGGGGGTCTTACTATGTTGCCAGGCCGGTCTCCAACTCCTGGCCTCAAGCAATCCTCCCACCTTGGCTTCTCAATATGCTCAGGTTACAGGTGTGACCACTCTCAGCCCATTTGCCTGTTAATGGGTATTTGTGTTCCAAATTGTTGGATTTTTTTTTTTTTTTTTTTTTTTGAGACAGGGTCTTGTTGTGTCATCCAGGTTGGAGTGCAGTGGTGTGATCATAGCTGACTGCAGCCTCCACCTCCCAAGCTCACACGATTGTCCTTCTTCAACCTCCCTAGTAGCTGAGATTGCTATTTATTTTTAGTAGAAACAGGGTTTCACCATGTTGCTCAGGCTGGTCTCCAACTCCTGGCGTCAAGCAATCCTCCTGCCTTGGTCTCCCAAAGGGTTGGGATTATAGGCAATTACAAATACAGTTGCTATGAACATTTGTGTGCAAGTCCTTCTGTGGACATGTGCTTTCATTTCTTTTGAGTAAATACCTAGGGATGGAATGGCTGAATCACATACAAACAAACATATGCTTACCCTTTTAAGAAACTTCCTAAGTTTTTTCCAAAGTGGTTGTACCATTTCACATTCCCAATAGTAGTGTATGAATTTCAGTTGCTCTATGTTCTGACAAATTCTTGGTATGACTAGTCTTTTGGAATTTACCATTAAATAGGTAGGGTATGTTGTTGAGGTCTTAATTTGTATTTTTCTCTTAATCTGTATTTCTCTAATGACTAATGATGCTGCATATCTTTTCATGCCTTTATTGTCATCCATATATGGCTTCTTTGATGAAGTGTCTCTTCAAACCTTTTGCCCATTTGTTTTTTGAGTTATTATTGAGGTATGAGAGTTCAGAAAGTAGACACTCTGGATATAAATTCTTTTTTTTTTTTTTTTTTTTTTTTTTGAGATGGAGTCTTGCCCTGTCACCCAGGCTGGAGTGCAATGGTGTGATCTTGGCTCACTGCAACCTCTGCCTCCCGGGTTCAAGCGATTCTCCTGCTTCAGCCTCCTGAGTAGCTGGGACTACAGGCGCCTGCCACCATGCCAGGCTAATTTTTGTACTTTTAGTAGAGACGGGGTTTCACCATATTGGTGAGGCTAGTCTCGAACTCCTGACCTTGTGATCCACCCGCCTCGGCCTCCCAAAGTGCTGGGATTACAGGCGTAAGCCACCTCGCCCGGCCTGGATACAAATTCTTTACCAGTGTCCGGAATGGTGGCTCACACCTGTAATCCCAGCACTTAGAAAGGCTGAGGCAGGTGGATTGCTTGAGCCAAGGAATTCGAGACCAGCCTGCGCAACATGGGGAAACGCCATTCTCTGTAACAAATACAATAATTAATCAGGCATGGTGCTGCACACCTGTAGTCCCAGCTACTAAGGAAGCTGAGGTGGGAGGATCACTTTAGCCTGGGAGGTTGAGGTAGCAGTGAGTCATGAGCATGCCACTATACTCCAGCTCTATTGAGACACAGCGAGGCCCTGTCTCAAAAACAAAACAAAACAAAACCACATACAGACACATTCTTATCAGATACATGATTTGCAAATAGCTGCTTCAGTTTTTGGCTTGTCTTTCCATTCTCTTTCTGGGGCTGTAGTGTGCTATGATGATGCCATCATACTCCTGGGCTCAAGTGATCCTCTGCCTCAGCCTCTCGAGTAGCTGGGACTACAGGTGCATGCCACCATGCCTGCCTCAAGTATTTCTGATGCTGTTGTAAATGGTATTTTAAATTTTAATTTCAGATTGTTCATTGCTAGTGTACTACAAATGCAATTGACATTTGCGTATTGATTTTATGACCTGTAGTTTTGGTCATTTATTTGATCTGATATTTTTTTGTAGATCTTGTGCCAGAGTTTTCAACATGTCACCTACAAATAAAACCAGTTTTACTTCTTCTTTTCTAATTTGAATGCCTTTTTTTTTCCTTGCCTTATTGCACAGGCTAGAATCCCCAGTACAATATTGAACAAAAGTTGTCAGAGCAGAAATCCTTGCCTTGTTCCTGATCTTAAGGTGAAAGTGTTGTTCTTCACCATTAAGTGTGATGCTTTTTATAGACACTCTCTATTAAGTTGAGGAAGTTTCCTTGTAATCTTAGGAATGGATATTGGATTTTGTCCAATGCATTTGCTGCATGTATTGAGATTATCAAATGCTTTTTCTTTTTCAGTCTGTAAATATTGCTTGATTTACCAATGCTAATTCAACCTTGCATTCCTAGGATAAGCCCCTGTTTGGGCCTATAATGTATTATCTTTTTAAATATATTTTTTACATATTTATATATCTTTTTTTCTAATATAATCTACTCTTTTACTGCCTCGTCTCATGTAAACTTGTGTAATTTCCCATTGGGTCCACCTTAGGAAACAGTCTTTAAGGTTTTCTCCATAAGACAAGTACCAGTATACTCTTTTATGGTCAATACAATGCTAATTCAACCTCGCATTCCTAGGATAAACCTCTGTTTGGCTATAATGTATTCTTTTTTTATATACTGTGAAATAAAAGTGACTAGAATTGTGCATATTATGCTTATGAGAGATACTGGTCCACAGTATACTTGTTTAATATCTAGAGTTTGGGTATTAGTTTAATGCTGGCCCCATAGAATAAGCTGGGAAGTATTCCCTCCTCTTCGATTTTCTGGAGGACTTTATCTAGAATTGGAATTATGTTTTTCTTATATATACCGTGTTAAAACCATACAAAAGAAAGCCTAAGTGGCTGTAATACTATCAGACAAAATATACTTCAGAGCAAAGAACATTGTCAGGAAAGAGGAGGGTCATTTGTAAAGTGGATAATTTCACAATGATGAAACTTTCGTAAAGGATAAATTCATACAAATAAGAGAGTAACTATGTTTATGCAACTAATAGCAGAGTTTCAAAGTACATGAAGCAGAAATTGATAGAATTACAATTAAAAAAACCAGTAATAGTCAGAAATTTTAATACTCTCAATAATTAGTAGAGTAAGTAGACAGTAAATCAGAAAGGATATAGATTTGAACACTAATATCAACCAACTTGACATGACTGACATTTATAGAACACTCCATCCATGTGCAAAAAACACATTCATTTCAAATGCAAGACAGACTATACTCTGGGCCACAGAACAAGTGTCAATAAGTTTAAAATTATTAGTATTGTACGAAGCATCTTCTCTGATCACAATGGGATTAAATCAGAAATCAGTAACAGGCAGCTATCTGGAAAACTCCTCCACTTACGAAAAACACAAGAAACCCATGGTCAAAAAAAGAAAGCAATAGGGAAATTACAAAGTATTTTGAAATGAAGGAAAATGAAAATACAATATATCAAAATATGTGGGATGTAGCTAAAACAGTATAGAGGGACACTTATCACACCAAATGCCTGTAGAAACAAGAGACATCTAAAATTAGTGGTCATCAGTTTCTGAGTTAAGAAACTAGAGAAACAAAACAATAAATTAAAAAATTAAAAAATAGCAGAATAAAGGAAACAATAAACATAAGAGCAGAAATCAATAAAATAGAAAACAGAAAACCAGTAGAGAAAATCCAAGAAAGCAAAAACGGGCTTTGAGATTTGAGATCCGTAAAATCGAGAAACCCCTCGCCATGTCGATCAGAAAAAAAGATGACACACAAATTACCAATTTCAGAACCGGAGGGGTCAGATTTTATAGACATTAAGTGGACAATAAAGGAATACAGCTAACAGATTTGCATTATTAAACAATTTAGACATTTCTACAAACTATTAAAGCTCACTCAAGAGGCGGTATCAATAAATATTGGTTGAATTAGTGAATGCCAGCTATTACTATGGGCAGGGTTTTAGAGAGAAACGAAAGCATTTTTTTTTTTTTTTGAGACCGAGTCTCGCTCTGTCGCCCAGGATGGAGTGCAGTGGCTCGATCTCGGCTCACTGCAACCTCCGCCTCCCGGGTTCAAGCGACTCTCCAGCCTCGGCCTCCTGAGTAGCTGGGATTACAGGCGCGCGCCACCATGCCAGCTAATTTTTGTACTTTTAGTAAAGATGGGGTTTCACGATGTTGGCCAGGCTGGTCTCGAACTCCTGACCTGGTGATCCGCCCGCCTCGGCCGGTCAAAGTGCTAGGATTACAGGCGTGGGCCACCGCGTTGGGCCAAAGGAAGCATTTTCCTTCCAAAGAAGCTCTCAGGTTACTGCAGGGGCAAAAAAACAGATAAAGCTTAATGTTGCTCCGGGGCAGAAGAGTAGAGGAGCATTGCTTAAAGAAAGGCTTCTTTGGCGACAAGTCACTCCGCCAACACATGAAGGACCCACGGAAAACGTTAGAGTTAGAACAGCTGCACGTGAGTTCACACAAGGGGCCCAGAAGTGGCCCTCCGGCGACTGCCTGCTCCCCAGTCCTCCTAGTACAGCCCTAACCCTTTCCCAACTGGTGCTGGCAGCAGTTAAGAAACCACCTCCTTCCAAGTCCAGCTGTCTTGCGCCTGCGCATTCACGCAAAGCGCTCATAGAAGGCGGGAGGGAGGGCGTTACCGGAAGTGTGACCTCTCGCTCCCCGTAGCCTATTCTCATCCGGGGTCACGTCGATCTTCCGGGTGTCTTTGACAGGGTACTCTACGCCGCTTTTTCTGCGACTTTTTGGTCTTCCGCTTTTTGCCACCGCCCCCAACCTTCTAAATCCTTGCGGCTCCTATCTTTTATTGTGTTACTCCTCCCCTGGCAGCCGTGCCGGGGGTTAGATCGCAGGCAGGGTCGGAGCTGGGCCTAGCTGCCCCACGGGCCACCACTACCTCCTTTGGTTCGAGAGAAAGCTACGACCGAGTACGCCCATCCGTCCCAGCTCGGGCCTTGGAACTTCTGAGCGGGCAGTGCGGGTAGGCCCTGCTTAGTCCTTCCCGGAGGACACCTGTGAGTTTAGGGGGTTTCGGAGAGGAACGCAGCGGTGTAGGCCCAGGTCGGGGGCGGGGCGCGAGAAACTTTTTCCGAAACGGTAGCGTTTTGTTTTGAGTGGGAGGTTCCGGCAGTATCTCTTGGTTATTCCAAGTTTATGGGCGGCCCCTGGGCTGCTTGTACATTTTGAAGAATCTTAGGACCGCTTACTTTGTTTACTGGTTTTTCTCGTTCTCGCGTACTCCCTCGTCCACCACTCCAGGACCAAAAGAGGAAGATAGTCTTGGGACCCCTGCATGGTGTTTCAAAGGGTGGTAAAGAACTAAGGTAAATAGCTGGATTAATTAAAAAATTTAAAAGGCATTTATCTTTTAAGGCTTAATTAAATGGCATAAAATTGCCTCAGCTTTTCACTTATAGGAAAATGCACAGGTTAAGACTGTTAGTTGTGTACGTTCTTGTTCAGCCTTTGTAGAAAGGCTTTTCGTGTCTCAAGGTGAGAACACGAAAGGCTTATGTGTCTCACAACTTATGGATTCTCTAAATTACTTGTCTTATCTCTTTCAACTCTTTGTTTAAAATAGCAGATGTTTTTCATTAGGGTGAACAGAGAAGAAACAAAGGGAAACTGTAAAACACAATCTTAATAACAGATGTGCAGTGTATGATTTTGTGAGGAGAGAGATTGTAACTGATCACTAAATCTGTGTTTTTATATTACAGGTAACATACTTAACTTTTGTAAATATCTTCATATTGTATGGTTCAGTACCACAAGGCTTCCAACACGTACTGATTAACAGCCATAAGGCTATTAATTTATACTGATTAATAGCCAGTAATAGTGACGTTACTTTGTTGGTGTGAATAGCCCTAATTATGCCTGTTAATTATGCCTGAAAATGTCTTGTAACAGCCTCCATGTGAAACAGGCCATTTATGAGTTGTTTAAGAAATGCCCGTTTGGAGCCATGTGACTAGATTATTTTTTGAAGACTTGGGTGTAATTCAATTCTTAGCCAAAGGGAATATCCTGTTCAAAACCTGGAAGTGGTTTTCACAGTGGGTTGGTAGGATTTAGGAATTGGATTTTTCGTATTGTGGAGAAAAGAAGTGGGTTTGAGGGATCAAAGATATTTGTACAAAATGGACAGTATCTTGGTTTAGCCAGTACAGTTCTGGTTTTTATACTAGGTATATTCTGCTTTTCAAAGAATCTGATGAAGGAATTATATATAACCTTGAGTGTTCTCTAATTTGTTGGAGGAGAGGTCAAGTTGAGGACAGAAATTCCAGGTTGCAAATTACAGGACCAAATACTTTATCACTAGAAATTACTACGAATTAATCTACTTTTTTTTTTTTTTTTTTAAGACGGAGTCTTGATCTTGTCTCCCAGGCTGGAGTGCAGTGGCATGATCTCGGCTCACTGCAGCCTCCGCCTCCTGGGTTCAAGTGATTTTCCTGCCTCAGCCTGCCGAGTGGCTGGGATTATAGGTGACCACCACCATGCCCAGCTGATTTTTGTATTTTGTGGTAGAGACGGGGTTTCACCATGTTGGCCAGGCTGGTCTCAAACACCTGACCTCAGGTTGATCCATCCGCCTCGACCTCCCCAAATGCTGGGATTACAGGTGTGAGCCACGGTGCCCGGTGGAATTAATCTACTCTTTTACTGCCTTGTTTCACGTAAACCTGTGTAATCTCCCATTGGGTCCACCTTAGGAAACAGTCTTTAAGGTTTTCTCCATAAGGCAAATACAGTATACTATTTTATGGTCAAGTACAGATTGTGGAACTGATAACTTTTAAGGTAAGGAAAATTGGATATTGCCAATATCTGGATTTTATGTGTCTCTCATAAAATTTGTCACATGGAAGATGGTAGAAGACCACAGTAAATGTGGAGTAATGTTTTATATAACGAATCCCTACTTACTGAGGAAACCTTTCATTCAGAGTATGAAGAAAATGAAGATTTAAAATTTTGTGGAGGTCCCCTTATTTCTGTTATAGTAATAGTTTTACTGTATTTTATTTTGTGAAACTACATTCTGTTTAAAAAATGATTATGTTGTTTATGATAGATAATTGTTTTGATGTCATTTTTATTTTCATCAAAATCAATGTGAAATATATTAGAAAAAAGGAATAGAAATTCATGGGCGTTTCATTTACTTCTTTAACTCTAGATGTCTTTCAGAATACCTATATTGATGAACATAGAATGAGTGCCTCAGAATGATTTTCCCCGACTTGAAGTCTACCTTCGTTAAGAGCCTGACTTGAGGGCCAAAATTCATACTGAGGAGAGGCTGGCAGATCCTTTGTTTTGCAGGGGCTCCAGAGCTTGATATATTTCTGGGAATTTGGGATAGGCTGAACTAGATTTCTGCCCCAGAGTAAACATCTGGCTGTGGACTCATTCTAAGTTTTTAAGCTGGGGATAATTTGATCATTAACTTTGTAGAGTAGTTCTGGGCCACAAGACATCTTTAGATTTATTCTTAGTTTGGTTTTGGCTGTGTATAGGATGGAAACAAAGTGCGGTCTGGGGCTCTTAATGTCATTTTGGATCTTCAAATCTTAATATACATGGACCTTATTCAGTTATAGAGGAAAAACAGCATGTTTTTATAGGTATAAACAGGTGTCTATAAAGCAAAATTTGTTACAGTGAATTGTGTTTAATAGCATTTTCTCATAAATCCTATGAAGTAGGATCCTATGTTTTATGGGAAATTAGGTTAGGGAACCAGGGTTAAAAAAGGCCAAGAAAGAGTGTGAGCCTGAGCAAAGGATGAAGTGTTCGTTGCCCATCTTGAATCTGGCAATCCAATATTTTTCTTTTTTCTTTTTTTTTTTGTTTTTGAGACAGGGTTTCAAAACTCCAGCCGTTGACCAGGCTGGAGTGCAGTGGCACAGTCTCCTTGGCTCACTCCAACCTGCGTCTCCCTGGCTTAAGTGATCCTCACACCCCAGCCTCCGGAATAGCTGGGACTTCAGATGCACACTACCACACCTGGCTAATTTTTGTTGTGTCTTGTTTTTTTTTTTTTTTTTTTTTTGAGACGAAGTCTCATTCTTTCACCTAGGCTAGAGTGCAGTGGTGTGATCTCCGCTCACTGTGACCTCTTCCTGCTGGGTTTAAGCGATTCCCCTGCCTCAGCCTCCCAAGTACCTGGGATTACAGGTGCCTGCCACCATGCTAGCTAATTTTGTATTTTTAGTAGAGACGGGTTTTGCCATGTTGCCCAGGCTGTTCTCAAACTCCTGACCTCAGGTGATCTGCCCACCTTGTCCTCCCAAAGTGTTGGAATTATAGGCATGAGCCACTGCACCTGGCCTAATTTTTTTTTTTTTTTTTTTTGAGACGGTGTTTTGCTCTTGTTGCCCAGGCTGGAGGGCAATTGTGCGATCTTGGTTCGCTGCAACCTCCGCCTCCCAGGTACAAGCGATTCTCTTGTCTCAACCTCCCAAGTAGCTGGGATTACAGGCATGTGCCACCACGCCTGGCTGATTTTTTTTGTATTTAGTAGGGATTTCACCATGTTAGTCAGGCTGGTCGTGAACTTCTGATCTTGGGTGATCTATCTGCTTCGGCCTCCCAAAATGCTGGGATTATAGGTGTGTGCCACTGCATGCGGCCTAATTTTTGTATTTGTTGTAGAGATGAGATTTTATCATGTTGCCCAGGCTGGTCTCTAACTCCTGGGCTCAAACAATCTGCCTGCCTCAGCCTCCCAAAGTTCTGGGATTATAGGGGTGAGCAACTGCCCAGCCCAGGATTATTGTATGTATTTTTACTAGGGGATTCCCTGGAATGCTGCTTAGTTCGAGATACTTGTCCATTTCCTCTGAAGAAGCTAGGGTGTACAGGTGAGGAAATATGATAGGATTATTTTCTTTTTTTAAAATCTCTTATAAAAAGACATAAGGGTCTGCTAAAAAAAGTTGACAGACTTGTTTTCTGGAGGTTAACCTTGTCTCTGGTCCAAATTAGAGTCAGGCATTTGGGATGAGGTCCGATGGTGGTTCATAGAATTTTGTCCACAAGCTGTTATGAACCCTGGACTGGTGAGCCTTGTTATCTGTGGCCAACCTAGGGAATTTTAATCTTATGGAATTGAAAAAACAAGGAACAATGTTTGTGAGGGATTTATTTATTTCTTCCCAGATCTTTCTTTCTCTTCCCTGTTGTCTCTTATAGTTTTTTCCAGCCCTCCTAGTCACAATCCCCAGAGGCGACTATTTCGATTCTTCTGGCTACCTAGTTTTATTTTTCTCTGTTGTTTAAAAAAAAAAGAAAAGTAAAGTAAAGCTTCTATACTTCATTCTTTTGATTTATATTTACTGCAAATGAGGATTTAGCACTTTTTGTACCCTCTGTCATCCTCCATATAAAACTTGTGATATATAAACACAAATGTATAATATAATGTCATATATAAATAAATATATAATAAATTTTATATGGTAGCTCAGTTTAAAAAAATCAGTATATTCAATCTTTATTGTAAGAATCAGGTAGGTAATTATGATTATATTGCCTTTTTTATATTACCTATTGAGTGTTTTTTTCTTTGGTAATTTATTTTTAACTAGCTACTTTTCTGTATTTCTAAAATTATTTCTACTCTGTTAACAGAACTTTTCTCTATGGTCAAATACATCAGGTAATCTACCAGTTGATTTTTTTTTTTTAACTTAGATATCTTCTTGAAGCCCTGCATCCTGCTATTCTAATTTGAACTGTTAGTCATCTTGGGGCATTTACTTTGTTTCTGCCCTACATCAGATCTCCCTTTTTCTGGATTCCAGGTTTTCGTTTTCTTTTTTGATAACTTACCTAAGAATGTTTCTAGTTGCCCTTGCATTTGATAGTACAGCTAGGTATAGAATTTCAGCCTGAGAGCATTTCCATCAGAGATTTGAAGTCATGAGTCCATGTCCTGTGCTATTGAGAAGTCCAAAGCCATTTTGATTGCTTGCCATTTGTTTATACCGTTTTCTCCTTCTGGAATATTTTATAAACTGCTTTTTTTGTGTGTAATATTCGGAAACTTCAGTATAATATACCTTGACATGTAACTTTTTTACTGTGCTTTGTACTCTTTAGGTCCTTTCAATCTGAGGATTGGTGTCTTTCAGTCTTTGGCATTTTTTTGTTTTATTTGTTAGGTGATGTCCTGTGTTTTTTTCTGTTCTTCCTGGACCTTCTGTTATGTTAGATTACATAGTTTAATAGTCTTCTGTTTTCTCTTCTATTGTCTTGCCTCCTTCCTGCCCCTACCAACTTTTCCTTTTTGTTCTTTCTAATACATTTCCTCAAAGTTACCTTTTAACTTTCTTCTGGATAGTTCTGCTTTCAATTTTATAATTTCCCACAGCCTTTTTATTTTATTTTTTTGAGATAGGGTCTTGCCCTGTCACCCAGGCTGGAATGCAGTGGCATGAACATGGTTCACTACAGCCTTGACCTCCTGGACTCAAGCAGTCCTCCCACCTCAGCCTCCTGTGTAACTGGGACCATAGGCACACACTACTGTGCCTGGCTAATTTCTTTGATTTTTTTATAGAGACAGGGTCTTACTTTGTTGCCCAGGCTAATCTTGAATTCCTGAGCTCAAGTAATCCTCCCACCTCTGCCTCCCAGAGTGCTGGGATTGTAGGTGTGAGCCACCGCACCTGGCCCCTTTCTTTTTAAATAGCATATTCTTGTTTTATATATACAATGTCTTTTCATTAATCTGAGATTTTTTTTTTTTTGAGTGTTCATTTGTTCCTGACATTGTTTCTGTTTATTCCCAGGTTTTATTTTTCTTCTGGTGATCCATGGATGCCTATTTTAAGTGAAAATATCAGGAGTCTAATTAGAAACTCTAAAAATGTGTGGGTAGGGCCTGTCAACTAGTAGGCTTCATGTTAAGTTGATTAGGTAGCTAGCTTGACATTTTCTTGATGCATTCCCAAGTATTATTATGTTACAGGTTCTCTTGTTACTATGTTACATAGTTTCTCTGTCATCTTGTTTTTTCATAAAAGAGTTTTCTAATTGCTTGCTTTGAGAAAGTGGGTTGAGGGGTCCTATTTTTCTTTGTAGACTTTACCTGATACTCGTTTTCAGTTTATTACCTTATCCAATCCTTTGTAAGACTACAACCTTATTGTATGAGTCATTGCAAAGAATAAATATTTACTTTCCTCCCTGGATCAGTGAAGGATTCTGATTGCTTTGTATAGTTTTTCCCTATTCCTAAGGAACAGAGCCCTCTTTTATTGGAAATCTTTTATATAAATTATGTAGACTTTGAGGGGAATCTCAGAATTTTATAAATTGTTAAGACAATATAAAATCCATTCCGTATATGATTGGACCTGTAAGAACCAAATTCTAGGAATCAGGATGTCATGTGATGGTTTATACCTTTGTATAAATTAGATTGAGAATAAATGTAAGAATCTGTGGGATTTTATTAATGTCAGGTGATAACTTGATTTTCTAAAAGATTTTTTGATATGAGGGTAAATGTAGTAGGGTAAATTCATCAGAAAATTAGAAATGTGCATGTATCTTGCATTTGAATAATGCTAATCTTAGATTTAGAATTTATTGTTTGTTTCCTTTTGTTACCTACAGTGGCACTTAGGAGACCTATTTAACTTTGCAAATAAAATTTGTAACTTGATAACTAATTGTTTTAAGTTATTGGATAATAGAAGTGTTTAGTATCTTTAAACTATAATAATTTAATATTGTCTTTTAAAATTATCCTAGGTAGAAGAATACATGTTCACTTCCAGTGAACAAGAGCATGTTCCCAAACTCAATTTTGGGTCGCCCACCCTTCACTCCAAATCATCAACAACATAATAACTTCTTTACCCTGTCACCTACTGTTTATTCACACCAGCAGCTTATAGATGCACAATTCAACTTTCAGAATGCAGAGTAAGTATGGTGATATTTTGGCCCATGTTGTTGGTAAATTTCATTTTCTATTTGACATAAGCCCTTTTTGTATGAAACTTTCGAACGCGGAGAATATGTCGTCACATTTTTTTTTTTGATAGGGAAGTATTTAATTTTTTTAAAGAGATTGGTTTTGTTTTTAAAGAAAAAATGTGTATATTATTACTGTTCTTTTCTTTGATTTTGATAGCTTGTCTAGAGCTGTGTCATTACAGCAGCTGACATATGGAAATGTCAGTCCAGTACAGACCTCAGCTTCCCCATTATTTCGAGGAAGGAAGTAAGTACTTCTTAATTATTTTAAAAGAATATTTTTGCGTTTCTGAGAACTCTGTAACAGTGTATCTTGAATTAATGTTGTATGGACCCTATGCCCTGTGTTTTGTTTTCCGGGACCTGTACGATCAGATCAGTCATGGAATTTTAACATTTTTTGCATTTAAAAATTTTAGGGGTTCTTTTGTTGATTTGTTTCTGCTTTATTGTATGTTTGTTTCTGCCCTACATGAGATCTTCCCTTTTCTATATTCCAGGTTTTCTTTTTCTAGAATAAAGCTAAGTTTCCTCAGAAAACCACTTTTTAATTGAGATTTTTTAACTAAATGAGATGGCCTTCTGTATTCATTTGCTAGGGTAGGGTTGCCGTAACAGCGTACCACACATTGGGTGGCTTACACAACAGAAATTTATTTTCTTACAATTCTGGAGGCTAGATCAAGGTGTTGGCAGGATTGGTTTCTTCTGAGGCTTCTTTTCTTGCCTTGTAGAAGACTGCGTTGTCACTGGGTCTTAATATGGTTGTTTCCCTGTGTTTTCTGTGTCCTCATCTCTTCTAAGGACACCAGTCATATTGGATTAAGATTCATCTTAAAGGCCCCACTTTAACTTAGGTAAAGGTAACTTTTAAGAGGTCCTCTCTCCAAATACAGTCACATTCTGAGCTCCTGGGGCTTAGGACTTCAGCTTTTGAATTTCTAGGGGGACATAATTATAACATTTTCTTTCTAGTAAACTTTATGTTTTGATTTATCTGCATCCTACACAGGTAAGGTTCCATGATAACAAACATTGTAGTGAAAATTTCTGTGTAACATAAAACTTCCTATAGTCAAGTCAGGAGTCAATTAATTTTAATCTATTTGATTAAAAGAAATTCATTTATTACAAAATAGAACTTGAGAGGTGATTGTTAAAATAACATTCGGCAATATTTGAAAGATACCACTGTTACTTAAAAACCTATATAAACATTCTATAACCTTTACGTCTCATAAAAAAATAACACTATCGGTGAACAAGGTGCTGTAAAAAAAAATAATAACACTAGGAATTATTAATGGCTCATTATGTAGTAATCATTATTCTAAGCCTTTACAATTAATGGTTTGATTAAATCACATAACACTGAGGTAGGTACTATTATCCCTTGCCTGTTGAGGAGAAAGCTGACTCACACAAAGGTTAAGTAACTAGTTACTCAGAAGTGACATAGCTGGGATTTGAAATGTTGTATGTCTCTGAGTCATATGCTTATAAGCACTACAGTTTGTTCTTCAAAATTGTCATTGAGAAAAGTTTTATAATAATTCATTATTATATATTGACTATAATTATAGTATTGACTTTATTCAGATTTTGTATTTTAGAAATTGCCTTCAGAGCCAATTTGTGAATTAAGAATGAAAATAAACTCTATTAGACCGGGCGCAGTAGCTCACGCCTGTAATCCCAGCACTTTGGGAGGCCAAGGCGGGCGGATCACGAGGTCAGGAGATTGAGACCGTCCTGGCTAACACGGTGAAACCCCGTCTCTACTAAAAATACAAAAAAGTAGCCGGGTGTGGTGGCACGTGCCTGTAATCCCAGCTACTCAGGAAACTGAGGCAGGAGAATGGCATGAACCCGGGAGGTGGAGCTTGCGGTGAGCCGAGATTGCGCCACTGCACTCCAGCCTGGGCGACAGAGTGAGACTCTGTCTCAAACAACAACAACAACAACAAAAATCTCCAATTAATTTGTAGTTAAACATATTTTTAATATTAAAATTGGCATTCTTATTGGAAGATATTCAGCATATACAGCTCTAAGATACTTTATGTTTAAAATTATTAAATAAACTTTTAGCATTTAGCACTGTATACTTTACCTGTGAGTAGGGGTTCCACTTATTTTGCAGATCTGTCAAGGAGAGAGAAATTGACATAATCCCAGAGGAGTGTTAAAAAATCTTCTGTGGGCTGGGTGCAATGGCTCATGCCTGTAATCCCAGTGCTTTGGGAGGCCGAGGTGGGCGGATCATTTGAGGTCAGGATTTCAAGACCAGCCTGGCCAACATGGTGAAACCCCATCTCCACTAAAAAACACAAAAATTAGCTGGGCATGGTGGCGGGCGCCTGTAGTCCCAGCTACTCAGGAGGCCGAGGCAGGAGAATAGCTGGAACCGTGGAGGCAGAGGTTGCAGTGAGCCGAGATTGTGCCACTGCACTCCAGCCTGGTGACAGAGGAAGACTCCGTCTAAAAAAAAAAAAAAAGAAAAAAACCTTCTATGACCCATAGAATTTTCAGGCTTAAAAGGAATTGGACCATTTTCTGTGTCATAAAGTGTTACCTACATGAACAACTTAATATAGCAATGAAGTCAATGTCTTTTTTTGCAACAAATATTTACTCTTTAATGATTTTTCCCTTTTTATTTTGCAAATATTTAAACCTCCAGAAAAATTTAAAGAATAATATAGTGAATATCTGTATGCCTTTTGCTTAGATTCATGAGTTAAAAGTTTAACATTTGATTTCTTTCTCTTTTTTTTTCTGCCCACCTGCTTTTTTTCCTGAACTATATAAAAGAAAGTTGTTGACACCATTTTATTTTACCTTAAAACATGTCAACTTATTCCTCCTGAAAACAAGGCTTTTCTTCTATGTAACCAAAATACCTTGATTATTCCCAAGAAATTTAATATTAATAAAATAATATTATCTGAGTTGCAGCTCATTTTCGAATTTCTTCATTTGTCCAATGTCTTTATAGCTTTATTGAAAAGTGTCTCTTAATTTGGTCTTTCCTGCTGATGAATCAGAACATAGGTATATTCAAAGAGCCCTTTTTTATAACTAGCACTCAACTCAATCTTATCTTCCATATGTTATAGTTTGGATCTTTTCTTCTTAGTAATTCTATAAATAGAACTTTTCCTACAAAGTTTTCACTACTGAGATGAAACATTGGGGTAGTTCAAATATAGGAGACTAACTTCAGTATATACATGTAGTTTTTTCTGTCTGCATTATTACTATTTTTTTCTAAGGTGTTGAGAGGCATTTCTTGTGCTGAACGTGAATATTTTTAAGAGCCATATAAAGCTAATAATGTGACCTTATTGAAAGAATCATAATATTGTCATTATCTCTTATGATATTTATATATTTTTAATTGCTTTTTGTTATTAAAAAGTTGTATCTTTAATTACTAAGGTATATTGCTTGTTTTCAGGAGATTAAGCGATGAAAAAAACCTTCCTCTTGACGGTAAACGGCAACGTTTCCATTCACCCCACCAAGAGCCAACTGTAGTTAACCAGATAGTGCCTTTATCAGGTGAACGAAGATACTCAATGCCGCCATTGTTTCATACACATTATGTACCAGATATAGTCAGATGTGTTCCACCTTTTCGAGAAATACCATTTTTAGAACCTAGAGAAATCACACTGCCTGAGGCCAAAGATAAGGTAATAATAATGTAGATTTTAGTTTTGCCTTTTGGGAATTTAGTATAAATAATGTATTAATCAAAAATATTTAATATCCTGGATTAAGTAGAACATGCCTTTTTTTCTTGCAATGTTTAAAGTACTATTCAGCCTAATTTTCTGTCTAAACATTACTCTGATTTTTGGTAGCTATTCTTTTATAAAAGTGTAGCTGTCAGGAAATCAGATTTTCCCTGATGTATGAAAATTTTATTAGAACCCAAACACTTTCTTAGTTTAGAGAACTGCCCTGTTACTTGTTCTTACTGAAAAAAAAAAAAAGTTTTTTTCATATAGCTATCGTAATAGAGTGTTAGAACACATTTTATTTTGGGGAGTCACTGAGAAAAACAATACATTCAAAGTGATACAGTCAACAAAGATTTATCAAAAACATTTATAAAAAACATTTTCAGTTAAGTGAAATGAAGCTATTTAAATAATTATTCTTGGAAAATGACATTGTCAGCATTGGGGAACAATGAGTTATTTAACATCTAATACTAGAAACATATCTCTCCCCTCCCCCATATTTAGTGAAACCTAATACGGTTTTTCCGAGTAATTGAGAGGGTTTATAATGTAAATATCTGCATTCTCTTGGGTTGTCTGTGGTTTATACTTGCTGTTTTTGCATTTTCAAAGCTGCCACACTCTTGAGAAATGAGATATTTGTAGGCTAAGGAGAAGGACCATGAAGAAAATACAGCAACTTTGTTTTACTCGTCTTTGAGTTCCTATCAACCAGCGTAGGTCTGAAACATAGTAAGTGTACAGAAATGTTGGGTCAGAAAAGCAACATCTGCTTCATTCCTTAGTTGTGCTGCTTTTTTATTCCTCTGTTATTCTTTTGTTATTTAAGTAAGTTACAATTATACCATAAAATTCACCCTTTTAAAGTGTACAGTTCAGTGGTTTTGAAATATATTCCGAAAGTTGTGCAACTGTACTATCTGATTCCCAAACATTTTCATCACCACCAAAAGAAACCACGTACCCAATAGCAGTCATTTCTCCTGCTCCCTGGCAACAACTAATCTATTTTCTGTCTTTATCCCATCCTGGACATTTTATATAAATGCAGTCATTCAATATGTGGCCTTTTGTGTCTTGCTTTTTTCATTTAGCATGTTTTCAAGGTTCGTCCATGTTGTAGCATACACATCAGTACTTCATTCCTTTTTATAGCTGAATAATATTCCATTGTATGAGTAGACCTCACTTTGTTAATACAGTCCTCAGTTGGTGAATTTCTGGGTTGTTTCCACTTTTCATCTGTTATGAATAGTGCAGCTGTGAATATCTGTACAGATTTTTGCATGGACATATGTTTTTACCTCTCTTGGAGTGAAATTGCTTGGTCTTATGGTAACTCTGTGTTTAACTTTTTGAGGAACTGCTGAAGTATTTTCTAAAGTGGTTGCACCATTTTACATTCCTATCAACAGTGTATAGGTGCTGTACATTCTTTACATGCTTGCTGAACTTGCAGCACTTGTTACTGTCTGTCTTTTTGATTATAGCCATTCTAGTGGGTATGAAATGGTATCTCATAGTGATTTGGATTTGCATTTCCCTAATGCCTAATGATATTGAGCATCTTTTCATTTGCTTATTGGACATTTGTATATCTTCTTGGGGAAATGTCTATTCATCGAGATACCTTGCCCATTTTTAAATTGGACTGTTTGTCTTTTTACTGTTGGGTTGTAAGAGTTCTTTATGCATTCTACATATTAGACCCTTACTGGATAATGATTTGTGAATTTATGCTCCCATTATGTGGCTTGTCTTTTTACTTTCTTTTTGGTATCCTTTGAAGCACAAATACATTTCATTTTGATACAGTCCAGTTTATCTATTTTCCTTTGGTTGGTTGTGCTTTTGGTGTCATATCTAAGAAACTATTGTACAGGGTCACAGAGATTAATGCCTATGTGTTAATTTTTAAATTTTATTTATTTATTTATTTTTATTTTTTCCTTGCCCTGCCTATGTGTTACATTTTATAGTTTTAGTTCTTACATTTAGGACTTTGATCCATTTTGAGTTAATTTTTGTATATGATGTAAAGTAGGGGGTCCAACTTTATTCTTTTGCTGTTGGTCCAGTTGTCCCAGCAGCTTATTGAAGAAACTGTTCTTTTCTCCTCTGCAACTTTTTTTTTAACCATATTGAAATAGGAAAAACAATCAGTCAAAATCAGTGGGAGAAAGGAAAAAGGCAAAGGAAACTGAGGAAAGATTAACTTGGGTTTTTTTAGTTAGTTTTTTTGGGTTTTTTTTGAGATGGAATCTAGCTCTGTCACCCAGGCTGGAGTGCAGTGGCGTGATCTTGGCTCACTGCAACCTCCACTTCCTGGGTTCAAGCGATTCTCCTGTTTCAGCCTCCTGAGTAGCTGGGATTACAGGTGTGTGCCACCATGTCCGGCTAATTTTTGTATTTTTAGTAGAGACGAGGTTTCACTATGTTGATCAGGCTGGTCTTCAACTCCTGACCTCGTGATCCACCCACTTTGGCCTTTCAAAGTGCTGGGATTACAGGCGTGAGCCACGGCGCTCGGCCTAGTTTTTATTTATTTTTATTTTTATTTTTTGAGATGAAGTCTTGCTCTGTTGCCCAGGCTGGAGTGCAGTGGCGCGATCTCGGCTCACTGCAAACTCTGCCTCCAGGGTTCAAGCTATTCTGCCTCAGCCTCTCGAGTAGCTGGGACTACAGGCGCCTGCTACCACACCCACCCAGCTAATTTTTTGTATTTTTAGTAGAGACAGGGTTTCACCATGTTAGCCAGGATGGTCTCGATCTCCTGACCTTGTGATCCACCCTCCTCGGCCTCCCAAAATGCTGGGATTACAGGTGTGAGCCACCGCGCCTAGCCACCTGGCTAATGTTTTTAATTTTTTTTTTTTTGGTAGAGCCAGGGTCTTGCTGTGATACCCAGGGTCTTGCTATGATACCCAGGCTGGTCTTGAACTCCTAGCCTCAAGTGATCCTCCCGCAGTGGCCTCCCAAAGGGCTGGGATTACAAGTATGAGCTACTGCGCCTAGCTGTTTTTACTCATTTTAAAGACTATCTTGTAATGCCATAATATGAAAGCCTATGGTATAAATCAAATCAGATCAATCCTTTGAATGAACATTTAAGAATCTTTTTGCTGGGTGTGGTGGCTCACACCTGTAATCCCAGCACTCTGGGAGGCCGAGGTGGGCAGATCACAAGGTCAGGAGTTCAAGACCAGCCTGGCCAATGTGGTGAAACCCCGTCTATACTAAAAATACAAAAATTAGCTGGGCGTGGTGGCAGGCACCTGTAGTCCCAGCTACTTGGGAGGCTGAGACAGGAGAATCACTTGAACCCAGGAGGCGGAGGTTGCAGTGAGCTGAAATCACGCCACGGCCCTCCAGCCTGGGCAACAGAGTGAGACTCCGTCTCAAAAAAAAATAAGAATCTTTTACTGGTTTTTTAAGGTATGTATGCTGATAGCCCTGTTTTCTATGGAATTCATTGTGATAAACTATTGAAAGCTCTCTATTTTTACTTGGATTTGTATGTTGTGATAGTTAACTATTAGAACTAACTAACTACGAGTTTTGCATATGAACTAGGCAAATTTTCAATTTCAGTAAATTTAATAACAATTCACATTAGTGTCAGCGTAAACCATCTGGCAAAGTACCGTTCTGTATCAATAATGTTTTAAAATTAGTCATATAGAAAGAGATACTCCTAAATATTTAGAATTAGGGATTTATCTCAGAAGGCTAAAGATAAATTGTGTAATTGAACCAATTTCTTTATTTTCCTTTTTTGAGACAGAGTCTTGCTCTTGTTGCCCAGGCTGGAGTGTAATGGCGCTATCTTGGCTCACTGCAACTTCCACCTCCGGGGTTTAAGCGATTCTCCTGCCTCAGCCTCCCAAGTAGCTGGGATTACAGGCACGTGCCACCATGCCCGGCCAGTTTTGTATTTTTAGTAGAGATGGGGTTTCACCGTGTTGGTCAGGCTGGTCTCAAACTCCTGACCTCAGGTGAACCACCTGCCTGAGCCTCCGAAAGTGCTGGGATTACAGGTGTGATCCACCACGCCTGGCTGGAACCAATTTCTTTGAGTGCTACTCTCTACCTGTCAAGTTGTGGGAGAAAGAAGGCAAGCAGTTAGTTTTGTGCTTATTTTTTAAGTGAACACTTTTTAAGAAAGCTAACATTGATGTCTCTTTTAGGCATTCTACATATGCTATCTCAGTTAGTCTTTTCAGCAACCCCATGACATGGATGTTATCCTAATGTTATTGAGGCTCAGAAAGCTAAATAACTTGCTCAAGGTCATAGCTCGTAAGTGGTAAAACCAAGATTTGATCTCTGTCTCTAAAAATATGAAGAAAAGGAGTTTAAGATACTTAAAATCAAGGTTAGGCAGATGACATTCTAACTCTAATACCAGGTGATCTGTGACAGTGATAATTAATATTTATTGAGTATCTGTCATTACTGGCATTGTGTTTGACAGTTTGTATGGTTTACTGCTGTTTACTTCTGTAGAGTGTAAAGTGAATGGAGGATTCAGTGTGAGATAAAGTGGGGCAGTGGTTTGAAGCCTTGAATGCAAGTAAAATGCTATCGAAGGTTTTAAAGTAGAAAAATAGCACAGTCAGATTTGTATTTTTAGAAAGTCGTTGCTGTATAGTGAATTTGGTTTAGAATGAAGTGGGCTTGGAAGATGGTGATCACCTTGAAGACTGTTACATTCACCCTGAAGATGGTTGACCCCCTTGAAGACTGTTAAATTCATCCTAATGAGAGGCGCTGAAGCTTTCAGTTATGGTAGATGGTAGTGAAAAAGATGTGGGAGATAATATATAAGGAAAATTGATAGAATGTGTGGAATAATTGAGTGTAGAAGAGAGAGGGTGAAAGAGACATGAATGACTCCAATGATTTGATTCTGGGTTACTAGTAGAGATAAGGAACCTAGATTTGGGGTATATAGGCTGATTGAGGAAATACTCGAGTTATTTGTACTATGAGAGAATCTACTATAAAACATTTGTGCTCCTGAGAAACTTCATGTCCTGCAGATTGCACACTAATGATATAGGGCTTATGGGAAATAGGGTTGGAACAGGCTACTCAAAACCTAAACAGTTTTGTAACCAGAACACTATCAAGAATAATAATTGATATCTTGGGAAATAACTTGGACAGACCAGGCAGGCAGTTTGGCACGGCTAGATGCTGCTGCAGGGGATATTAGAAATATACAAAATAGAGTTGAGATGCTGGCTTGTGCTGGGCATTGAGACAGGCAGTTAAAAATGGAGCTCTAAGTCAGTGAGGCTGCTGTTAAGGTAGAGACAAAAGGAAATACACCAGCACAGAGCTGTCCGAGGCTAGGAGTATGTTTTCTTGAGCAGGAATCTTGGATGCAAATGCTTTTTAGTTCCGTTAGATCTGTAAGGACTACATACTGAGGGGTTTTTTTCTTTCTCATGACAGTTATAATTCTACAGTTACAGCTCCATGTACAAATCATGTACAAACCCAACTTACATGTTGTATTGATACCATTCCCCTGTTTACCAATCACATATAAGCTAATTGGTATTGTAGAAAAATATAACTGTATTGACAGTATATGTTTGGAGTTCAGAAGTAAGGTTGGGCTGGAGATAGGGATCCTGAAGAGATCTGAAACAAAAGTGACAGTTGAAACTCCTAGAGTAGATAAGATTTTTAATTTATTTAGCATTCAAATATTTGTGAGCTCTAGGCATGGGAGATACACTGTTTTTCTAAACATACATGGTCTCTACATTTAGGTACAGCATAGTGAGAGGAGGGGGAGCCATTAAAAAATAATCATACATAGGCCGGGCACAGTGGCTCACGCCTGTAATCCCAGCACTTTGGGAGGCCGAGATGGGTGGATTACCTGAGGTTAGGAGTTCAAGACTAGCCTGACCAATATGGTGAAACCCTGTCTCTACTAAAAATACAAAAAAATTAGCTGGGCGTGGTGACGTGCGCCAGTAGTCCCAGCAACTCGGGAGGCTGAGGCGGGAGAATTGCTTGAACTAGGGAGGCAGAGGTTGCAGTGAGCCAAGATTGTGTCACTGTACTCCAGCCTGAGTGACAGAGCAGGACTCTGTCTTCAAAAAATTTAAAAAAAAATGCAGATCACAATTTTATTTATATAAACGCTGTGCAGGAAATTACTGAGTGCTGAGAGAATGCATTTGGGGTCTCAGGGAAAACCTGTTAGAGGAGACATTATTTGAGTTGAGATCTGAAAGATGAATGAGTTAACTAGTTAAAGAATGGTGGAGAGCTGGGTACGGTTGCTCATGCCTGTAATTGCAACACTTTGGGAGGCTGAGGTGGGTGGATCGCCTGAGGTCAGGAGTTCAAGACCAACATGGCGAAACTCCATCTCTTCTAAACATACAAAATTAGCCTCGTGGCAGGTGCCTGTGATCCCAGCTACTCGGGAGGCTGAGGCAGAGAATTGCTTGAACCCGGGAGGTGGAGGTTGCAGTGAGCCAAGACCACACCACTGCACTCTAGCCTGGGAGACAGAGTGAGACTCCATCTCAGAAAGTAGTGGGGATGGGGAGACTGCTTTAGAGAGAGGAAATAGCATGTTTGAGGTTCCTAATGCAGAAAAGAGAATGGAGTGTACAAATGACTGAAAGGAGGTCAAGATGGCTAGTGTTTCATGAATTAGAGGGAAAGTGGTTGAAGGTGTGGTAGGGGAGGTGGGAAGAGGGGCATATTTTGCAAGGACTCCTAGGCCATTTTGGTCTTTAGCTTAAGAACAGCAGGAACCTATTCAGAGGTTTTTTTTTTTTTTTTTTTTTTTTTAAATGCGGTGGACAGATAAGTTAAAAAGGTTATTTTCACTGCACTGTGGAGAGCAGATTGAAGTTGAGCAAGCATGGATGTAGAGAAGTTGTTGTACTATAGTATTTCAAGTGAGAGGCAGTGGTACCTTGAATTAGGAAGTGCTAGTAGTTATGAAGAGAAATTGATGGATTTAAGCTGTATTTTAGAGGTGGAATCTGTAACATTTGATGATATATTAGATTACAGTGTCTAAGCCTCTGCAATATCAACATTTTAGGCCAGCTTTCTGCTTTCTTTGGTGTGGAGGGGCTGTCCTGTGTACCCTCCTACGTCTAGTAGCATTCCTGCCACCAATCCCTAGTTGTGACAACCCAAAATGTCTGTGGACATTGCCAGTCGTCTTCTGTGGGGCAAAATTGCCCTAGTTGAAAACCACTGGGTTCGATTGAGGAGAAGTATTGAGGATTACACTCAAGTTTCTGGCTTCTACAGTTGGATGCATGGTGGTATCATTCACTGAGACAGAATAGAATGGAAGAGGAGAAACATTTATATATGTGCTTAATAAGGATTGACTTATGAGTCCGTGGACATGTTGCCTTTAAGATGCTTTTGAAGCGTCAGAGTGGATATTTAGCATTGATAATTGACTATACTGCATATAGATTTGGAATTCAAAGGATATTCATTAGCTAGAAATGTGTATTTGGCCATCATCAGTATACAGATAGTAATTGAAGCCTCAGGAAGTGAGTCTATGTCCAAGACTGGTTGAAATAGATTGAGGAAAGAATGGGAAAACAAATGCAAACCAAGATTATACACAACTGTTTTGGGAAATTTGGCAGTGAAAGGGGGGAGCAAAAGGTGGGAAGTTGGGACAAGGCTTTTTTTTTGTAAGGTGGGAGAAACTCTGCCCACATATAAATGTTTGTGGGGAAGATTCATAGACAGGAAAGAGGTTGACTACTCTGGAAAGAAAAGAACAATCGTGAATAAGGTTTCCTACAAGGTGGAAGGGTAATGGATCCTGTATATAGGTGGAGTGATTGGCCTTAGGTAAGAGAAAAACTTTTTTGAACTGGCTGATAGGAGGAGAGGATAGGTATAGATAGAGGGAAATTTGTAGATACGGTAGGGAGAAGTTAATGGAGTTTCCAGGGTTGAATGGCATCTTCCCGTTTTCTCTCTGAATTACTATGCAAGATCATCTGTTGAGACTGGAGAAGATAAAGTAGGATATCAGAGGTTTGAGAATAGTGGAGAATGTTTGAAATACCATTTACTGAATGTGGGGAATCAAACTCACCAGAGAAACAGAGTGCAGAAGGTTTGAAACATTATTTTCTGGGTAGTATAGAGGGCTCCCTTAAGAGTGGTAATAATGAATTCATTAATAATAATAGTAAGTCAGTCAGCTGAATCTGCCAGCTCCAGGGAAAGATTTTGTTAGAAGTTTTCTTAACTACTTTGAGGATAAACCTAAAGAATTGAATTTTGAAAATGAATACCCTCTGAGTTTAAATTTTTTCATCAGTGTTTTTTTTTTGTCTTTTTCAAGTTACTATGTTAACGACTCTTCAAAGTAGAGATCAGAGTTATTCCTGAATTTTAACTTTTGTTTTTACTCTGGGTTTTAGAAGAATATATGGTTTTCTGCACAAAAAAGAGACTGTAATTAGCTATCTAAGCCCCCTGAATTCCATCTACAGTATTAGAACTGTTCTTTGAAATTTCTGGTTAGTAGAAGGTATTATGTGAATTGACTTATTTGATTTTGAATTTTGAGTTGAAATGAGGTTAGGCTGAGGTTTTTCTTGGTATTGATTGTGAAATAAAAAGATGGTTATTAAAGAATTGTTACATTTCCTGTGTAATGTTAAATTTGGTAAGGGGCAAATTTTATGGAGCTTCTTGGCATCCTTGGAAGAACACTTTGGGGATAGTTATCTTACAGATCTCTAAAGGGTCTGTCTTTTTAATTTATGTTTTTATCAGAAAAATTCAAAAACCACTGAGATGTCAATTTACCCAGAACACTTAAGAGAGAACTCAGACAGAAGAGATCAAATAAAAACTTGTTTTTTTCTATCCTTTTTTGGGCAATTCTTTGGCCAAGTTCAGGTAATAGTAAGCGCCTAAAGTAATCAAACTTCAGGGGGAAAACAATCAGTAATCCAGATTGCCTTCTCAACCCGCCAGTTTATAAATTAAGAATACTCCCAACTTTGTCCGTACCCAAAACCATAGTAATTTAACACACAAACAAAAAGTGGGTTGTTTTAGGCATGACATTTTTCTGGTTCTATTTTATTTCAGAATTGGTTAATTTGATGGGAAAGGGAATTGACTGTGAAGAATGAATTTAAACTTTTATTACACATCTGGCTTTATTTTACTCAGAAAATTAATACCAGCTCTTTCTATAGCGACATGTAACAAAGACTAAGGCAGTGAGAGAGCCTGAGGAATTGCCAGTTTTTATTGCAATGTTTATATGCTGTAATGACCTGCTTTCTGGACTATAATTTAATTTTGTTTCTCCCATTTCGAAAGCTCATTGCTGATTTGTGTTTGTTGCTTGTAGATAGCACTTAGGCAAAAAAAAAATTTACATTGTAGTATATGATTAGGTCTTGGTATTTCCAGCTAAAAAGTTTTTTTTTTTTTTTTTTTTTTTTGAGACGTAGTTTCGCTCTTGTTGCCCAGGCTGGAGTGGAATGGCGTGATCTCGGCTCACCGCAGCCTCCATCTCCTGGGTTCAAGCAATTCTGGGATTATGGGCATGCACCACCATGCCCAGCTAATTTTGTATTTTTAGTAGAGACGGGGTTTCTCCATGTTGGTCAGGCTGGTCTCGAACTCCCAACCTCAGCTGATCCACCCACCTTAGCCTCCCAAAGTGCTGGGATTACAGGCATGAGCCACCTCGCCAGGCTAAAAAGTTTTTTTTTTTTCCCCCACTTTCTTTTACTCCAGGGCCCAGCTATCAGGGACAGGTAGTGAACTGCTGAGAATACCATGTGAAAGTTATACAGTGTTAAATACCATGTGAGAGCTTTATATATTGGTACATATAAAAACTTTTCTGAATCCCAGCCAGTACTTACCTTATCCTTATGGCTTGTGTTGACTTCAGACAATGGTAATTTTATTGATACTTAATTTGACCTTGACTTTGAGGACAAGTTACAATTTTTTTTTAGGAAAAATGAACATTTGTATTTGGAAGAAATATTTCTTTATTTTATTTTATTTTATTTTTTGAGACGGAGTCTTGCTGTGTTGCCCAGGCTAAAGTGCAGTGGCGTGATCTTGGCTCACTGCAACCTCTGCTTCCCAGGTTTAAGCAATTCTCCTGCCTCAGCCTCCCAAGTAGCTTGGACTACAGGCACCTGCCACCATGACTGGCTATTTTTTTTTGTATTTTTAGTAGAGATGGGGTTTCACCATCTTGGTCAGGCTGGTCTCGAACTCCTGACCTCAAATGATATGCCCATCTTGGCCTCCCAGAGTGCTGGGATTACAGGCATGAGCCCCCGCGCCTGGCCAGAAATATTTATTTTAATATTTTAGACTATGTATAAGTAAATTTTTTGTGTAGTGAGAAATAGATTAATTAATTTTATAGTGATAGATCTTGGTAGGTAGCCTAAGCAGATAGTATTGTAGTGATTTAGACAAGTTTTAAGAATAATCCATTTTATATATATGTTGCTGGAGGGATTTTTTTTTTTTTTTATTTTTTGAGATGGAGTCTTACTAAGTTGCCCAGGCTACTCTTGAACTCCTGGGCTTAAGCCATCTTCCTGCCTCAGCTTCCTGAGTAGCTGATACTACCAGCATTTGCACTGTACCTGGCTTGGAATAGTTTTTTTAAACTAAAAATTAGGAAAAATTTACCCCAGAATTAAAGAATATTTTTGGAGTGCAATTATGCGTGGTCAGCTTGTTATTACATATGTGATCTAAATTGTATATGATTTTTAGCCAAGCATATTTCATATTATACATTCCTCCTCTCTGTTTTTTTTTTTAAGAATTATAAGAACAGTGAGCCATCTCCTGGAATATTTCTCTAAATTAAAGCACCAGAAATCTTGTTCAAACATATATGTACATTTCTTTTTTTGTCTCATCTGAACTCTCAGTATTTGTTCTAGAGTAAAGTAGTATGATTTGATAATGTGAATCCCCAAGCTAATGGGTAGATGATGAGGAAAATTCTTTCACATAAAAACTCATTAAATCTCCATTATAGTAGACCTTGGGAAAGAAAAAGTGTTTCCATGCGTGTAAAAAATAGAGAGGAACAAGAATATGGAATTTCGTATTTTCCAAGTCATTGTAAATTTTTTCACATGTGACTCTTTCTACATTAACAGGGTCATTCAGATGAAAGCACTTTATGAATATAATAACATTCCACTTGGGCATTGTAAAGAAAAATATTTTTTTTAAATTTTTGAATTTTTTTTTGGAGACAGAGTCTTGCTCTGTTGCCCAGGCTGGAGTGCAGTGGTGCAATTTCAGCTCACTGCAACCTCCCATTTCCTGGGTTCGAGTGATTCTCCTGCCTCAGCCTGCTGAGTAGCTGAGACTACAGGTGCATGCCACTCTGCCTGGCTAATTTTTTGTATTTTGGTAGAGACAGGGTTTCACCGTTGTTGCCCAGGCTGGTCTTGAACTCCTGAGCTCAGGCAATCCGTCCACCTCGGCCTCCCAAAGTGCTAGGATTACAGGCATGAGCTACCTTGCCCAGCCAAGAAGTTTGTTTGTTGATTTTGCTATTCAACGAAGACTGAGTACCTACTGTGAATTCTAGGATTATGTTGATCCAATCTGCCTGATTCTCTAGATTATGGGTTGGCAGAAGGGCCAGATAGTAAATATTTAGGCATGTGGGCTACGTAAGTCCTCTGTTGCATATTTAAAAAATCCTTCAAGTATCATTTAAAATTTTATGTTAGCCACTTTTACTGGAGATCTTTTTCACATTTGTTACAAACTTGGACACTTTTCTTTTTAGCTTTTTATTATGGAAAATATCAAACCATATACTAAAGTAGAGAGAAAAACGTATCAAGTCCTCATGTTGTCCACTTTAACAACTGCCAACATATGACCATAACAATTAACAACATATGACTAATCTTATTTTACCTTTACCTCCCTCCCTCATTAGTTTGAATTGGATTTGAGTTATTTTATTGGTAAATATTTCAGTATTCTGATATTCAGTTGATCTTTTTTGTTTATCCTTCCATCAGGGCCATACTGTCTTGATTACTGTAGCATTATATTAAGTATAGAAGTCAGTTGGGTTAAATTCTCCAATTTTTTTCTCAGCTATTCTTGGACTTTTGCCTTTCTAAGTCAAATTTAAAATTCTTTTGTCAGTTTCTAGAAAGAAGCCTTCTGGGCTTTCGATTTCTTTTTCATTTGTTGTGAAACAAATTATATCAAATGGGCTTTTGAGTTTGATTACATTGAATCTAAAGATCAATTCTGGGAGAATTGACATCCTTAACAATAGTCTTTTGATCCGTGAATGTGGTTTATCTCTCCCTTTATTTAGGTCTTTAGGTTCTCAATATTTTCTAGTTTTCAGTATACAAATTCTGCACATCTCTTGGTACATAGATTTCTAAATATTTCATGCTTTTTGCTGCTATTGTGAAGTTTTTAAAAAGTAAATTTTTAATTGTTTGTTGATAGTATATATGCTTTAAGTAGTGAATTATCTGTTTAGAAAATTAAAACGAGAAAAGGCCTTGGTTTTTTATATTATGTTAAACATACTAGTTTCGTTTACACATTCTTCTGGTGTGCTTTATTGTCTGTAGAAATGTTACTCTACAGCCTGGGCAAAATACTGAGAACCTGTCTCTCAAGAAAAAAAAATTAACCAGATGTGGTACTGCACACCTTTAGTCCCAGCTACTTGCGGGGCTGAGATGGGAGGATTGCTTGACAGGAGGTCAAGACAGCAGTGAGCTCTGATTGCGCCATTGCTCTCTAGTCTGGGCAACACGGTGAGACCATGTATCAAAAAATAAAAAGTTGCTCAATGTATTCTCATTTTTCTTACAAATACTTTGTATGGAAGTTGATTAGAATACTTTCAGGCGTTATTTCTTCAATTTTTTCTTCTCTCCTCTCCCATTCTTACCTCTTTCGAGATTCCAGTTCTTTCTGTTATTTGTCTTTGAGATGGCTTTTTCTGTACTACTTTCATTTTATTTTATTTCAGTGTTTTTGAGACAAGGTCTTCCTCTGTTGTCCAGGCTGGATTACAGTGGTGTGATTATGGCTCACTGCAACCTCGACCTCCCAGGCTCAAGCAATCCTCCTGCTTCAGCCTCCCTAGTAGCTGAGACTACAGGCATGCACCACCATGCCCAGCTAATTTTTAAATTTGTTGTAGAAATGAGGTTTTGCCATGTTGCCAAGACTTGTCTCGGATTCCTGAGCTTAAGCGATGCGCCTGCCTTGGCCTCCCAAAGTGCTAGGATTATTGGCGTGCTCAGCCACCATGCCCAGCAGTGTGCTACTTTTATGTGGAGAGAGTTGAGCAGGCTAGCTTTGTGGCTCTAGGACTTCTCCTCTTCTGTTTTTTTTTTTTTTTTTTTTTTTTTTTTTTTTTTTTTTTGTGACGGAGTCTTAGTCTTGTCACCCAGGCTAGAGTGCAGTGGTGTGATCTCAGCTCACTGCAAGCTCTGCCTTCTGGGTTCAAGTGATTCTCTTGCCTCAGCCTCCCGGGTAGCTGGGACTACAGGCATGTGCCACCACTCCTGGCTAATTTTTTTGTATTTTTAGTAGAGATGCTGTTTCACCGTGTTGGCCAGGGTGGTCTCGATCTCTTGTCCTTGTGATCCACCTGCCTCGGCCTCCCAAAGTGCTGGGATTACAGGCGTGAGCCACCACGCCCAGCCCTCTTCTGTTCTTGTGTAGTATTCAGAAATATACTTCCTGAGTGCCTTTGCTTTTTTCCTTTCCTACTTTTATCTAGAGCGGAATTTTTTACCCTCTGTACTATTGGCATTTTTACCCTCTGTACTATTGGCATACCCTCTGTACTATTGGCCAGATAATCTTTGCTGTGGTAGAGTTGTCCTCTGTATTGTAGGATGTTCAGTGACATCCTGGCCTCTACCTACTAAATGCCAGGGACTTTCCCTCTGCCCTGCCTGGTCCTGTTATGATGACCAAAAATGTTTTCATATTCATATGTCCACTGAGAGTCAGAATCATTTTACACCTTTCCTTTTCTCCTGATGGCTCTGTACTGTCCAGTTTAAGTTTCTCTTCCTGGTAGTTTCTGCTGTTGCTTTTTCTTGGAAGGGAACCTCATTTTGTTTGGAGGTCTCTCATCTTTCTGTGGTCCCCTTGCATTTACCTATGAATTGTAGCCTATGAAGCTGCTTGCCTATTTTGGTTGTGGTACATTGATGTGGGCTGCTTAGTTTGGTGAGTGAGGGGGAGAAGGTATTACCTATAAGCAATTTGATTTCTGCATGTTCTGTTTTTAAGACTGTTTCAAATCCCATTCCCTTTTCTTTTACCGTGTCTGATACCGTGTGAATCTTGCTGCTGTTGGTATTTGTCGCACTCCTGAGTGTTCATGATGAATACTTGGTCAGTCAATTGTGTTTTATTTTTTGGCCACATTTTGGTTTGGTTTGATCTCTTTGATTTATTCTCCTAGTTGCTCTGTCTTTTGTGGGGTGGGTATTCAGAGATTTTAAAGAAAGTTATGCTTCTTTCATTGCCAAATTGCCTAGAATGCCTCTGTCTTCTTAAAATGAGGATCCTAAATATGTGAAAGACAACATTTTTCATGATGGGTGATATTTTTGCCTCATTATGGACTATAAGGCAGTCCTAGAGAGGGAGAGATTGAAAATACAAGAGCAGGACTGAAAAACTGGTAGAGGTGTTTGTGCCCTTAAGGTGACCAGAAGGCTTGAATACAAAATTATTGGTAGAGAGATTAGCTTTGAATGGGGAAAAGGGTGCCTTTCCCCACCCCTCCCAAATATGTTTGTTTTTAGGTCTGTGGTTAAGAGGCTGAGGAATATCGCATTTGGTATTCTCAATTTTCGTAGTAAACTTTAACTGTATCTGCTAGAGAAAGGGAGATAAGTTTAGAGGGCTTGAAGAAGATAGTAAACGTTTTGGAATGGTATAATGAAAAACAGAAGCGATATCTAACCAAAGACTTGGAAGAAATTGCTAAGTGATGCTAAGGGCCAACCTAAGACTAAACTTGAAATACTCCAATTTTATAATTTTAATTTTTTTTTTTCAGTTTTGTCTCTTAGCAACTTAGATGTAAGAGCAGAGAACGTGTTTTTTTTTTTTTTTTTTTTTTTAATTGACCTAAGATTAGGGTTTTGTAGGACAAGTATTAGAACATGACAAGGTAGATAATGTTGTTAAGGCATGATAAGAGAGTGGTTCAAGGGATGCACTGTGTGGTGTAGACTGCATAGGAAAAGAAATAACACCATTTAGGTACTGATGGCTTGGCGGAAAAGGGAGGATTCAAAGGAATCTAGATCTCTTGTGGTTGTAGAGCAGGTATGAGGAGAGTGAGAAAGTGTGAATTGGATAGGAGATTGAAGCCAAGATAGTATATTGGAATTTAAAATTTCAGAGCTAGAGCAGTTCCAGTTTATTGTAAAGACCACATAATAGGAGTGTATACTGATGAAGAATACTGGAGGAAATAAAAGTCCAGAAACGGAGTATGTCGTGATATATAGCCCATTTCAAATAGGGAAATCACCTATGTTGATGGCAAGAATTGGGCTAGAGGGAAAAGTGTGAACCAGATCAGTAGATAAAAAGGGTGGTAGGGTCAGTTGTGATGGCTCACACCTGTAATACCAGCACTTTGGGAGGCTGAGGCAGGCGGATCACTTAAGGTCAGGAGTTCGAGAGCAGCCTGGCCAACATGGCAAAACCCTGTCTCTACAAAAATCGAAAAATTAGCCGAGTGTGGTGGCAGATGCCTGTATTCGCAGCTACTTGGGAGGCTGAGGTAGGAGAATCGGTTGAACCCAGGAAGCTGAGGTTGCGGTTAGCCGAGATCGCACCACTGCTTTCCAGGCTGGGCGACGAATAAGATTCCGTCTCAAAAAAAAAAAAAAAAAAGGTGGTAAGTACATGGCAACATGAAGTTAGGGTTCAGGGCATTATTACAAGAATGGGACAGGGGGTGGTTTGCATGAGCCCAGAAGACCAGGGACTGGTGACATCTTTTATATTTGGTATTTGTGGGTGTGAATACTAGGGATTGGGCAAACTTCTTTAAAGAGCCAAATAGTAAATACTTTAGGCTTTGCCACTCACATATTGTTTCTGTTGCATATTCTTATTTGTTTGTTTTCATAATCCTTTAGAAATGTAAAAAAATTCTTTGCTCAGGGGCCATACAAATACAGTGAGCAAGTGTTAAACAGTTTGCTGACCCATGGATTATTTTTATTATGAAGTATCTGTGTCTGTACTTTTCTGTGAGTTGTAAATTTTACTTTGTAAAATTTATATATAGTTTTTCAGACCATTCTCCTCCTGTACTTGAGTAATAGTAGCTTTGTTTTGGAAACTATTAAGAAGATAATATATATTTCCTTTTAAAATAGTGTCAATATAATTAATTTATACTTCTCCAAATGGCAATTACTTTTACATTGCTGAACAAAACTTTTACTTTTTTTTTTTGCGGTGGATTCAAGTTGAGTCAGCAGATACTGGAGTTATTTGAAACATGTCAGCAGCATATAAGTGATTTAAAGAAGAAAGAACTCTGTCGAACCCAGCTGCAGAGAGAAATTCAGCTGTTATTTCCACGTATGTTTCCCTATTTTGCATGCCCTTTAGGTATATGGTTTCCTATTTTAAATTTTATCTTTTTTTTTTTTAATAGGCACAGAACCAGTGCACCTTGTTTAGATTTTAAGTACTCTTACTACTTTCTTCTGTTTCTTTAGAAAGCAGACTTTTTTTGGTTGGGTCCTCTTTAAATGGATTTGGTACCCGGAGCAGTGATGGTGATTTATGCCTAGTTGTTAAGGAAGAACCAGTAAGTAAGGAAACATTTATTCCAAGTGTGTTTCTCGTGTTAATGGGTTAAGAAATTTTACATAAAAGTCATTGAGGAAAAAAATTTGCTTTGTTGTGATTACTTCTTTGTATTTTGTTTACCATAATTGCAGGAAACCTAGGAAATTTTTTATTTTTAAGGCATGTGCACAATAAGCTAAGTAATAGGAAGTATAGCATTAATTTAATTCTAAGTTTTTAAAGTGAGATGGCTTCACTATGTGTTGTTTTTTTTTTTCAAGAACTCTGCCTCTGTTTTGAAATGTCATTAGTTTGGATATGTTATCAGGATGCAGCAAAGAAGAGCATGTGGCAATATTATTTTCTTGATATATTTCCTTTCCATTTGAATTCTCAGTGATTCTATTTTTAATCTTTACTTTTTTTCTCCTTGAAAATGCTTGTTAAGGGAAAATAGGTTTCACTGAAATTTAAAATAAGACTATCATGTTTATTAAATTTAAAATATTTTTCTCTGACATTTTGCCTTTGTTTTTTTTTTTTTTTTCTTTTTCTTTAGCAACGATACTGTGTTATTTAGTACAGGTTGAGTATTCCTTATCTAAAATGCTTGGGACCAGAGTTTTTTGGATTTGAGATTTATTTTTTTTTTTTGGAATACTTGCACTATACTTAACATTTGAACATCCCTGATCCAGATCTGAAATGCTCCAATGAACATTTCCTTTGAGTATCATGTCAGCACTCAAAAAGTTTCAGATTTCGGATTTCAAGTTTTTGGATTAGGGATGTTCAACCTGTAGTATGTTTACCTGAATTTCCAGTTAACTGATACTCCTGTGTTTAATACTGCAGTAATTGGTGTTAGTTAAGCTGACTTGAGGCAGCCTCTTTAAGATGCTGAGGTTTCTTCTGAACTACCAGTGATTAAATTAAGCTCAGTGTAATTTTAATATGCCTTATTATGTTTTACATCTTTAAAAATACAAAAAATTATTGAATGTTAATGTATAATTTTACTATTCATATTATTCCACTAGCAAAAATGACTTCTAGTTACTGCAAATCAGAAAGAGATTTATTCCAGGAAGAATATTTTTCTAGGCTTTGAAATCATAGAAAGTTTAAAAAAACCTCACATTATTAACAGTGGAGAATACAAGGGTTGTAATTAAAACTTTTTTGTGCTGCTAGATTATACTCAAGCACATCCCACTCATCCTCTAGTCTTATTCACATGTCTAAATCATGTTGTCATAGCTTTTACACAAACTGAGGCACCATGGATATGAAACTATCCTTGAGCAGCTTAAGATCTAGATAAGGCTAAAATTCTGTTTATTTTTGTTGGAGGTTGCTTTTTGTACAGTGTTATACTGAAGGGAAAAATGACATAAATGGCTGTTTCAGAATTTCTTTGAAAACTGTGCTTTTAAGCTTAAAATCAGGAATTGATTTAGAAATGTAGATGTGAAAGATAGCATTAAAGGTTGATTTTTTCTATAATTTAGAAAAATAAGTTTCCTTGGGTATATTGAAAAATAACTCCAAAGGAAAGTATATCTTGTATGTTTTGTTTTTGTTGAGATACGTTAGGAAAATGAAACATTAAGCTGAGAAAGATAATGAAAAAACACTTTATTTTTAACTTTTCAGTGTTTTTTTCAGGTAAATCAGAAGACTGAAGCACGGCATATACTCACCTTAGTCCATAAACACTTCTGTACTAGACTTTGTAAGTCTGACATGCCTCAAGTTTGTATGTCACCTGACATAACTTTATTTAAAATGCCTCTTACATTATCTTCTGGTAAGAATTGTTTATTCTGGTCAGGATAGGTATAATATGGATCCTTTTTTCCAAATGAATTTCTTTTAACTTTTGATTAAAAAGAAGAGTGATCATTTATTCAGCGTATCTTTATGGCTCTTACTGCAAAATATACCACCTGCTGCAGTGGGGGGGATTCAAAGATATGTAAGTTTTAGTTCTTTTTCTCAAAAGTTTATAGATTGTTAGGGAAATTAAAGCATGAATATAAATAGTTGTAATAACAGAGTATCTGTGAAAAGCTAAAAGTGTTGATACACATAAAGTCCATATGAGAATTTCATCTGGCTTGCAATGATATGCATCTTTACTTGTTTTAAAAATAAGATCACTGAACATGAGACCTAAATGTATGACTTCAACAGAAAGCAAATTGTTGACTTAAGCCATTTTATTTTACGAATTTACTTTTTGAATACACTGACTCTAAACAGATTTTAATCCACATGTTAAGCCATCTCAAATAATTTCTTTTTATATAGAATTTTATAGAAAGTTGAAGTTATCCTGTGTGATATTGGAAAGACACTTGTTCATTTGTTGAACAGACATTCATTATATGCCAGACTTTGAGCTGGAATGTACAAGTCAAGTAACAAGTCACTGTCTTTGAATAACTTACATCTACTGTAGAAGAGAAATAAATGAAGTGATTTATTTCTTTGGACCTAGGCTTCTGCATTCTGAATTATTCTGTAAAATAAAGAATAATTCATACCTAAGTGGATTTTTAATGGCTATTTGAATCAAAATATTAAAAACGGAAGGTACCTTAAAGATCATGTAATTCACATGAATTTTTTTTTTTCTTTTTCTTTTGGTTATTTTTAATAGTTAAGGAAACTGGTGATCAATGGATTTAGTAACTTGCTTGGACTATAGTTTGTTGGTCTCAGAACCTGTACTTATTACTCAAAACTTTTAACTCCTAATTTTATTTTTCTGAATTCCTGCACATAAATTCTATTTTGAAGCTTGATATAGTCTTTTTTTTTTTTTTTTTTTTTTGAGACAGAGTCTCGCTCTCTCACCAGGCTGGAGTGCAGTAGCACGATCGCAGGTCACTGCAACCTCCCCCTCCCTGGTTTAAGCGATTCTCATGCCTCAGCCTCCCTATTAACTGGCATTACAGGTGTGTGCCACCTCAACTGGCTAATTTTTGTATTTTTAGTAGAGACGGGGTTTTGCCATGTTGGCCAGGCCTGTCTCAAACTCCTGGCCTCAAGTGATACATACACTTTGACCTCCCAAAGTGCTAGGATTACAGGCGTGAACCACCAAGCCCAGCTGATATAGATTCTGTAATTTTGATGGTAAAACATTATAACAGAAAATTTTCGGGTTTAAAAAAATCCTGGTACTACTTTTTCTGTAGTTAAAAAATTAGAAAATTGCTCATTTGGGAAAGATTTTCAGAATTGCATTTTTATACACTTCTGTATTTTCCTAATTTTCTATGATAAGCATGTATTACTTTCAACTCAATACTTTTTTAGTTTGATGGAATAAAAATATGTATATACTTTTATTATATGTTGTATATGATATGTGTATATATGTAATACATATGTGTATATATTTGAATTTCCTATCAACTGATACTCCTGTGTATAATAGCACAATAATTGGTGTTCACTAAGCTGTTCTGAATTTTTCACTTGTAGAGATCATGTGTATAATAAATATATGTATTTTTCACTCATAGAGATCACACTTACTGAATGCATCCAAGCCCCATGTATCATGTTGCAAAGCATTTCCACACATAAGACTCTGTAAATATGATTTCTATAGTTACCATGATACCTTACTCTGTGCTGTACCAAAATTAGCTATTCCCTCTGCTGCTAGCTTAGATATATTTTCACTCTTACAGTGATCTGATGAACTTCTCTATAGATACTATATTAGACCACATTCCTGAAAATAACCTTAATATAAAGCCCCCTAAATGATATTACTGGAGCCTCCAACCTTAGAAGAATTTGATAATGTCCTTGCTTGTATTCTTTTTCACAGACGTTTTCTTAAATTATTTTAGCTTAGTAAATACTATTTTTTTTTAAATGTGCATTGGAACACTCTGAATTCTAGAAACATTTGCCGATGTTCACATTATCTTTTGTCTTTCAGCGGGCTACATTGAGAGACCTCAGCTGATTCGAGCAAAAGTGCCAATTGTGAAGTTCAGGGATAAAGTCAGGTAAGTAATTAATGAGCTTTCTTTTTTCAGTTCCTTTAGATCATTTTTAGATACTCATCTGATAAAGATAATTAAGAATTGTATGTTGTAGCGCTACAGTTTATTTTCGTCAGTTTTTAGAAATCATTTGACTTGGTGTTTGAAATGGTTTTTTAAAATTGAGCGATATTTTATGCTTAACTATACTTAGCTATTCTGCTTGACATTTTGAATATGTGAGACTATCCAATTTAAAGAGTATGTACATATTTGTATTTTAGATTTTTAAATGATCTCTTGCCTTTTGGAAGTAATGCGTTCTGAAGAACATAATTAATGAAATTTGACATACTAATATCAAGGGATTTGTTGTAAATACAATTATGATTAAACAAGTTATGTTTCATTTTAATGAAAGATACATATAATACCTAGAGAATAGATAATGAACGAACAACAGCAAAATATACTTGTTCCATTTCAAAATTTATATTTATATGTTCTACCAGCTTGGGTTCTGAATTTCTTATGGGCATTAGAATTGGGATCTTTTATATAATATCTGAATGCAAAATGTAAATAGATGTTGATTATTTCATTCAACTGATTTGTTACTGTTTTCTAAAAATAGAATTGTGACAGATTTCATAAAATTTGTCCAGTTTTACAAAATTAATACTGAAATTATGCCCCCCCACACACATTATTGATCCTTATCTTTCATAGATTGTGTTTGCACCAATTTGCCTACTTGCTAAAAGTTATTTGTAACTCCCCACATGAATATTCATACGCTTTAGCAGTCATTTCATGGGCATACACAGAGTGGTGAAAATTTCAAATCACCCAATACCATGTTTCCAGCTGAGATAGAATTAGGTGACACACTGTCTTCTTGTTCAGCTTCGTACTGTAAACAGATAACCTCCTCATAGTCTAATTAATGCCATATTTTTCACATTTTTGTGCTTTTTTTGCTTTTTAAAATGGCCCCCAAGCATAGTGTGGAGTTACTTTCTAGTGTCCCCAAGTGCAGGAAGGCTGTGATGGTGCCCTATGGAGAAAATATGTGTTAGGTAGGCTTTGCTCAGGCGTGAGTTACAGTACTCTTGGCCATGAGTCCACTGTTAATGAATCAACCGTATATGTATTAAATACAATGTCTTCAAACAGAAGCACAACATAAAACTTGGTTACATATTGATGAGTTTATGAAAATGTGACCAGGCTGGCAGAAACCTAACCCTGTGCTTACCCTAGGAGCAATGATATATAGTATTTATTAATTCAGTGTTTGCAGCAACTTTATAGAATGTGGCTACTATGAATGATGAAAATTGACTGAATATATATATTTTAAACAAACTTTAATGCCTGGCTCAAGCCATTCCTTTATATATCTAAACATCAGTCAGATCTATAAATACTTATTAAATTTCTGCCAAGTAAATTGTGTCAGATTTTCCTAAAGCAGATATGAAATATATAGGGAGATAAAACATAAAGTTATTATCTAATTATAAGTTTTTAATAATATATGGTTGTAGTTATAGTTACAAAAATAGTTTTATTCTTTTTCTGTTTTAAGATTATCATACAAACTTTTTTTGTTCTTAAGCATTTTTTTTTTTTAAGAGACAGAGTTTTACTGTGTTGCCCAGGCTGGAGTACAGTGGCATGATCATAGCTCACTGTAACCTCAAATGCCTGGACTCAAGTGATCCTCCCATTTCAGCCTCCTGAGTAGGTAGGACTACAGGCACACACCAACACACTAGGTTAATTTTTGTATTTTTGGTAGAGACAGGGTCTTGCCATGTTGCCCAGGCTAGTTTTGAACCCCTGGCCTCAAGCAATCCTCCTACCTTAGCCTCCCAAAGTTCTGGAATTACAGGAGTGTGCTGCTGTACCTAGCCAAATCCTACTTCCCAACAGAACCATATCTCATGAATATTTGGTTATATCATTAAGTATTGTTCTACAGCTCATTTTTAATGGCTTTATATTTTTTCATTGAGTGAATAAGTAAGTTGTCATTAACTTAACCATTCCCCTGTGTTTGAACATTTGGTGTGTTTCTAGTTTTTAGATAACATAAATAAGCATTTTGTGCATAAATTCTTTCCATATTGAGGATCACTTTTTTAGTATTTCTAGAAGTAGTATTGAAGCAGGGACTATGGATATTTTTAAAGCCCTGAATTCAATTTTGGAAAAATTTTTAACTGCAGACTAGTTGCCATCTATGTGTTTTTCTTTTCTATTGAGTTACTATATGGATGCAGTACAAATTGGCTTCAGTGTTAGACTTACACAAACACAAAGAATAACTCTATTGTTACTGTAAGTTTCCCAAAGCCAAATAATGTATAATATCTGAAGTGTTAATACTACTATTCATTTTTATTAATATGCCTGGGTAATGGAAAGATTGTAAGATGTCTTTTGTTCCCCCAAATAAGAAAGACTGAAATGGTAGATTTCAAATTTTATACTTAAAATCTGTAATTAATATAGAAAGATTTCATTTTTATTTTAGACAGTCTTTTCACAGAAAAATTTAGTATTTATAAGTTGGGATCTCACATGGGTATAAGTAGAACTGACTTACAGAAAGTAATCCTTCGTTTTTGTATGAGTTTAGCCGTTTTTTGTAGATTGAGTCATTATTGCCCTATTTTCTTTTTTTTTGTTTTTTTTTGAGACGGCGTCTCGCTTTGTTGCCCAGGCTGGAGTGCAGTGGTGCAGTCTTGGCTCACTGCAAGCTCCACCTCCCGGATTCACACCATTCTGCTGCCTCAGCCTCCAAGTAGCTGGGACTACAGGCGCGCACTACCACACCTGGCTAATTTTTTGTATTTTTAGTAGAGACAGGGTTTCACCGTGTTAGCCAGGATGGTCTCGATCTACTGACCTTGTGGTCCGCCCGCCTCGGCCTCCCAAAGTGCTGGGATTACAGGCTTGAGCCACCGCACCTGGCCATTGCCCTGTTTTTTAAATTATGAACTGCATATATTTGCTTCCAAATAAATAATCATTATGTGTTTGAGTATTATAGATAGCTTTTTCCAGGTATCAGTAGCCAAATTTGACATGATACTGTAATTTACTAGCCATTTTAGAGGAAATATAATGTGTAGACAGAGCTTTTAAATTTTTTTCCCCTGCATTTTATTTGGCTTTTTATTCCTGTTGTTTTAAAGTATATGATGCTATAATTCCAGATCATTTGAGAATGTATAACTTAATGGGATAGCTTGCTCAGAAATGTTTTTGGTCACATAGTTTTGTTTATCTGGAAACGATTGTGAGATTTAAACATTTTCAGCTGGATATGGTGGCTCCTACCTATAATACTGGTGATTTGGGAGGCTGAGGTGGGGGGACTGCTTGAGCCCAGGAGCTTGAGGCTGGAGTAAGCTATGATTATGCTACTGCACTCCAGCCTGGGCCACAGAGCAAGAGTCCATCTTTTTAAAGAAAAAAAAAAATTTTTTTTCTTTGGGGTAATTGGAGCCTTAGCAGTATGTTACTGATTTTTCCACTAGTCTTATTTTATATTTTCATACTCACCAAATCACATCAAAATAACATACTGAGTATTTGTTCATTCTTATTTCTTTAGTGTGTCATGTTAAAAACACAGGTCTATGGCCTTTGGGCCCATGCTATTTTGCATCATGGGATGGATGAGCATTAATTTAGTTATTAGGAAGGAAGTGTTTTTGTTCTTCAGCTAAAGTTTATTGTTTTTTTTTTCTTAAATAGTTGTGTGGAGTTTGACCTGAATGTAAACAATGTTGTTGGAATAAGAAACACATTCCTTCTCAGAACTTATGCATACCGTAAGTTTGTGGTTTGTTTATAAAAAATTAGCCTTTTTTCTTTATTCATTTTTAAAGATGTTTGTCATAAATAGTGACATCCTTTTAGTTGTGTTTAAGTATATCTTATTTTATTTGTATATGTTGCTACACTAAAATCATATACTATCAGTTATAGGTGAATCAAGTGGCATTTTAATAATTGGTAATTTTTAAAAGGTAACTAAGGTGAGTTTTAGACATAAGACACATTTGTGGTGAACAGACACAGTGTTTAATGTACACAGAGACAGTGCTCTTTATTTTGGCATGGATCTGGGAAATAATGTAAACTTTCAAAGAAACTATAATGTCTCTTACCATGTTAAGTTTTAATTTTACTTTCAGTTGAAAATCGAGTTCGTCCGTTAGTGCTGGTGATTAAGAAGTGGGCAAGTCACCATCAGATAAATGATGCCAGTCGTGGTACTTTAAGCAGCTATAGTCTTGTATTGATGGTTTTGCACTATTTACAAAGTAAGTATAATGGGGTTTTACCCAATTTATAAAAGTAAAAGACAGTTAGCTTTATTATGGTGTTTTCTCTGTTGACCCTATTTTCAAATAGTATTGTTTTAAAAGTTCTTTCTAGAGTCCACAAAACACATTTCCTGTTTTGTTGTTTTGGACAAATGTTTTAAAAGTGTTATTCCTTGGAAAATATTAAGAAGTTTCACTGTTTTTTTACTTCTTGAAAGTTTTTTTTATAGTCACTTTTGTTTTCAAAGAACTTTCACCACTGTATTGTGGACCCATTATCTTGAGGCAGATGAATGTTCAAAAGGTCTATAAAAGTTAGTTCAAGCACTGTTCATCATATTTTTAATTTTTAATTTGAGACAGGGATTAAATGATTTTCCTGTTGGTTAAAGAAGCTTTTAATCTGAGTTGCCTTCCTCAGCTAGATTTTATCTTTATAGGACTGTTGTATCAGTTGGCTCCCAAATTTTAATTTTGTCTGGTTAGTCATTGTTTATAAGGCCATTCTGGTAAAAGCCATACTTTTGTCGCATGCATAGTGACAAACAGTAATAAGCGAACACCTGTAATTTGGACCATTCATTAGATAAGTGTGAGAATTTTTATGGTATTGAAAATTTCCTAGAAGTATGGGACAGACTGACTAGATCTAATTGAAATCCTTACTTTCATATTTCTCAAAAATATCTTATGTATACAACAATCTAAGAAATAAACATTAAGCCACTTTATATTTTCTACTTAGTTGGACATCAAGAGTTGTTAAAAGATGGATACATCTACTGTTTTGTAGTTATTAGACCAGGAGACTGAGATGTTTAATGACTAACCAACTGAACATACGAATAAGTGGTGACATGAGGACCAAGTGAAAGACTTGGTGTGAATGTAGTAGAAGATCATTTGCCAGGATGTCTGGGGCTTGATCTGTTCTGGATTGATGATATTTCCACAGTTTAGAGTCTCGGTTTCCAAAGATTACAATAATAGGAGAAAACATATTTTAGCATATATAATACTTATTTCTTCATTCCATGAATATGTGTAGAATACCTACCAAGAAAATGTTAGGTATTCTAGGATCTGAGAATACAACAGTGAACACAATACAAAAACAATTATCTTCTTCATGAAGCTTACATTTTCGACTTGTAAAATGTAACATTTTTGTAGCTGTTACCTACCAAAATATGAATTATTAAGCAACTCACAGATTACTAATAAAATGTGACATTTTTACCACCGTTGTGAGTTGAGCTGCTGATAGAGCACTGTCAACATGTGATATGCTCAGTAACAAATGAATTATTACAGTGTAGTCATTTAAAAAAGCCTGTTGAAAAATATCCTTTTGTTGTATTGTTTGATGCTTTTTGTATTTAGATTCTGAGAGAGATAACAGATAATATTAGCAATTTTGTCAACAGCAGCTTAGTCTTGGAAAGTTGAGATGATTTGATGCCTTTACAGCTGTGTTTCTGTATTGAGGATACTGGGAACTGGGAAAAGGAGAAGACACCCTTTCCTTGTTATATGGATCAGAAATGGTTAGAGTTGGGGATTACAATTTTGTTAGCCCAGTTCCTGGTAGACTGGGCTTCTTTGGATAGGGATTGGAGGATGATACCTAAGTTGAGAATTTCTGTGTGATGAGCCACTTTTACTAATAGGAGGATAGATAGAACTGGTTGGGACAAAAATGAAGATTGTCCTACCAATGCCTTAAAAAAGAGCAGTTCAGAGGGAAGATTGGTTGTCAGGAATTCTCTATTTTGTTTCAGAATTATTATGTTTAAAATAATACTTAAAACATAGTGATATTAAAATAGTTATTTTACATTTTAAAATTCATTTTGAATAAGTTGTGCATATATCATAGAAAATCCTGAGAATATACTAAAGTGGACCAAAAAAAAAAATACATTGCCCATGTATTTTCACACCCAAAGATTGTTATTGTTAACATTTGTTTTATTTTTTTCTGGTTTTTGTTTTCTCTGCAAAGGTTTCAAAATGTTTAGCCAAACCTAAATGCGTAAATGTCAAGTTCAGGTCTTTTAATTCCAAAAGTTGGCGACAAATAAGTAACTGTAAATGGTGTGTGTTCTTTTTTCCTCTACAAAATCATGGTCGTCTTAAATAATGTTCTTACATTTTCTTTTACCTGTTCATTACATGATTCTCAGACTTTTAGATTTCAAGGAAGAGTAATGTCCAAAAAAAGAAAAGAACCAAACTGGAGTTTTTATTTTGCTGTGTTAAGTATCAGAACCAAAAAACTGCTACCAATTACTACCATTACTTCATAAAAGATGGTGCATAAAATACCAAAAAAGCAATGATATAATCTCAGAATAATGGACAGACCATCACAAAACAGTGTAATTGTTACACGCCTCCCACTTTTGGCACATACACACACGTTTTAATTTTTTTAGTTTATCACAGCTTAGAAACCTTTCCTCTATGGTGAAGAATTTGGGGAACATTTTTTCATATTTATTTTTTAATTGGAGTAGTCTTAGAGCTAGCTAGTTCTCAAAATCTTGATTCTACCTTTAGACATATCTTCATCCCATCTTTGTCTGGAGATAGGGTGCCATTATTTGACCGAAGTGTTTATGTTATTGTTCTTAATTTCATAGTGTGTCAACCTTGTCCCTTCTTGGTAATCAAAGTTTTATGGTATGCTCCTAGGGTGAATTTGGCATTCTACATTCTTGACAGAATATAATATTATACTCTGTCCTATTACTTACAAAATTTCACTTGAACATGTATTACAGATGTAGGGGTTAATATTCTTAAATTGGCAGTTTTTAAAAATGACAAAATGGAATACACAGTCATGCTTAGAGTGTTGATTTGGTACAACCCCTTTAGAAGGCAGTGTTGTATATTTATATAATGTTCTTTGACTCAGTTATTTCATTTCTAGAAATTTATCCTAATGTAATAATGAGTGGTGCATATATGGATGTACCTGTAAGGCTATTTTTTAATGGTGTTATGTAAATAATAAAAGATTAGAAGTGCTCTTAAATTTTCTGGAATAGGGGAATGGTTAAATTAATTACGATATACCCTAATATGAGATCTGCATAGCAACTAATGATCATGTTTTTAATATATTTAATGATACAAGAAAATATTCATGATATATTGTCTCATATATCATAATACCAATTTTATTTAAAAATAATAACTGTGTATATATTTGTATATGTGCAAATACCGAAAAGGTAGGTGCCAAAATTATATCAGAGGTTATTTATGGACAGTTTAGCGAAGTTCTCTGTACTTCACCGTACTTGCAGATGTTTTATAATATATGAGAGTATATTTTCCTTTGGATGCTGGTCTCAGATTTTTTTTTGACTTACCAAGAGAGACAAAATAGTTTAAATGGGCCAACATTTTTATGAATCAGTCATCAGAGAGGTTTGATAATCTTTTTTAATGTTAAAATATTTCAGGCTAATCTTAATACATGTATTTTTATTGCTGACCAGTCTTGAATATGTGCTGGTTTGATGATTCATTTGCCCCTCTAAAAGAATTCGAAACATACGACATTGGCTATTTTAGATACTACTTTATGTGTCATTAATCATTTTTGTCCAGTTTTACAAAATACATGTCTATATATATATATTACTTTATAATATATGTTCAGGTGAACTCTAAACATTTTTTTTCAGTGAACTCTGTTCTCTTGTGGATTACAGTTTACTTTCATTAAAAATGGAATAGGATTTCTTATATATATAAAATATAAAAGATATGTAGCACTCACCACCATTCACTTTATATTTTAGTTGTGATTTAAAAATGAGATTTGACTAAAGCATTTAGCATACATGATCATCCATAATATGTGCCCTACTCCTTAATTCTTACTGGTTACCTTAGAAATTTTAAATGTGATTGACTTCTTTAGATAAATGTACGTTAATCACACATGCCCCAATGTGGTATTGAAAGCAAATTAAAAATTTTAAACTGGGACCAGGCTCAGTGGCTCATGCCTGTAATCCCAAGTGCTTTGGGAGGCTGAGGCGGGAGGATTGCTTGAGACCAGGAGTTTGAGACCAGCCTGAGCAACATAGTGAGACTCCCCCATCTACAGAAATAAAAAATAAAAAAAATTAGTTGGGCATGGTGGCACATATCGTTAGTCCTAGCTACTCAGGAGGCTAAGGTGGGAGGATTGTTTGAGCCCAGGAGTTTGAGGTTGCAGTGAGCTGTGATTATGCCACTGCATTTCAGTCTGGTCAGCAGAGTGACTCTTTCTTAACAAAACAAAAAAATTAAACATTGCTATTTTGCCAGCCTATTAAAATCATACTAAAATTTAGTTTAGACTTTGCCCAACATTTTGTTTTTGACAGAGTGGTCCCATTTACTGAAGTGGTTTGTAATTAATAGCACTGCATTCAGCCATTCCTAGGTCTTTCTTGAAGGACATCAGCTACCCAGAGCTAATGTGTAATTCTACACTGGCAAATTTAAGCTACTCCTCCCTAGAAGAAATGAGAGTGATTAAAATAGATAGTTGCTTTTCTTGGCAGTATCACATTACTGTGAGGGAAAAGGGCAAACAAGAGTCTGCAAGGTGTATTGAGGAGTTCCGGCTCTGCCACAAAAAACTAGTTTTTATGACTTTGGTCAAGTTATTGTACCTCACTGGCCTTAACTCACCTGTAACACAAACAGTTGGATTAAATGACCTTCACGTTTTGTTGAACTTCTTAAATCCTGCAATATCTTTTCTGCCATAAACAGAGAAAGGAAATAGATCCTGTGTATGTAGAAAGGTTAAAAAGATTAACACATTTCCTAGAATAAATTCCAATCGTCAGTAATTGACTACAGATACTTGAAAGATGACTGATCAAAGCATGAGGGGAAATTGAGAAGAGATTTTAATTATAACTTAAGAGTTAATGAAAAAGGAGGCCAGGCATGGTGACTCACGCCTGTAATCCCAACACTTTGGGAGGCTGAGGCGGGTGGATCAGTTGAGGTCAGGAATTTGAGACCAGCCTGACCAACATGGTGAAACCCTGTCTCTACTGAAAATACGAAATTAGCTGGGCGTGGTGGCGCACGGCTGTAATCCCAGCTACTTGGGAGGCCGAGGCAGTAGAATCACTTGAATCTGGGAGGTGGAGGTTGCAGTGAGCCTAGATCGCACCAATATACTCCATCCTGGGCAACAGGAGCGAAACTCTGTCTCAAAAAAAAAAAAGTAATGAAAAAGGTAAGATCAGTTGGCTAGAAATAATAACATTAAAGAATATTCATGGAATGTTTGCCATATTCCTAGGCAGAGAGCTTTCTGGTAGACATTTAAAAATTGTCCTTGCAGAGCCTGGCCAATGTGGCGAAACTGTATCTCTACTAAAAAATTAGCTGGATGTGGTGGTGCACACTTGTAATCCCAGCTAGTGGGGTGGCTGAGGCATGAGAATCGCTTGAATTCGGGAGGTAGAGGCTGCTGTGAGTCGAAATCGTGCCACTGCACTCCAGCCTGGGTGACAGAGCGAGACTCTGTCTCAAAAAAAATTAATGAATAAGTAAAGTTGTCCTTGTATTTTCAAAATTAATGATTCTTAGTGTGATCGAAGATCTGCTATTTAAAATTTAAATTTTTGGTACATCTATATGGAAAGTTTATGGGTATGAATTTGTGGGGTCCCTACCAGCAAGCTGTTATGCAAACTTTGGGTAAAGTAAAATTTTGTACATTAGCTGTATTCAAGGCATTGCCTGTTAATCATGTACTCTAATATTGAGCTTTTGTTTTATTTTTAGTTTGCCTTTGAGAGAGAAATTTAAAAGACTGAACCTGTAATCCAAAATTCTGAAGTTAAAATAGGTGTTATAGTCAGATTTTTCCAGAATTTACATTGCTTTGGAGTAAGATAAACATTTTAAAAACTACTAAACTCATTGAGACTAATATCAGGATATTGTTAATAAATAACTTCTGCAGTACACTAATTGCTTCTCTGATGACTAGTGTTTATAAATCTTTTAAGGTTGTAACATAAAGAATTTACTTAATGATAACCCTGCCTCCAGAAACTTCCAAATTGCTGAGTTCTAAAAGCTCTTTTGTCCATTGAAAGATCCTCAACCAGTGGCTAGTATTTGTTTTTCTCTCCTAGTATTCTAGTTATGTTACCAGAATGAGATAAAGGTTTTTTATTCTAATTCTCTATAATCTTTTCTTCATCCTTTGTTTTATTATACTTTTAGTATACTAGAGTATTCAATGGGAAAGGTATTCAAGTTTTTAAGTAAACTAATTTCTTGCAAGATTTTCCAATTTGACTTCTGTATTATAACCAAAATTACTAGAAAGCCATTAAAAAGTGTTATACAAATATAGAGACATTTAGAATTAAGGTGAGTGGGGTTTGAGTTTACTTGACAGGTCTTTTAGCATGTTGAGTATTTGAATGCCTCTTAGGGGAAAGGAATTTATATATTCTTACTTCCTAAGAGTGATTCTGGTAAGTAATGATTGAGTTTTTTCTACTAATATTCTCAGTCATGTACTGAGAACATGAAGACGTATCATGGAATTTAATTTTATGCCAATTTTCAACATGGGGTGAAATGTGATACATAAGGGAAATTTAAATAAAGCATCCTACTTTGTAATATGTGGTAAAAACTTATACCCTTTTAATTATAGTTGGAGACCATGTACGTTGGTCATAATGGTTCATTACATGTACGTTTATATATTTCAGAAGTCATTTTTTAAAGTTTTTGCTAAATCACACATTAAAAGTGAATTAATATGCTTTGTTGTTGAGTTTATGTAGTTGTTATATGTAGTGTATTCCTAATTCTTAAATACTTCCTAATTCTTAAATTTGAAAATGTAGTATTTGTATTTTACCATACTCGTGACATTATGTTTTACAGTTATTTCTTATATTGTGAATGTTAGGCACTTTGCCTTTTTATATTGTTCTTTTCATATTAAAACAATGTAAAGTTACTGTTAGTGCATTTAATGAGATTGGATTTGTTTAGAACTATTGAATGGTGAAGGATGACAAAAATATGGTGATAACAGGATAATGATTTCTTTGTGTGAAATTTTATTTATAGCAGATTGTTGCCCTTAGTTTTCTAACTTTTGCTGAACATTCTTTAAAAATGTACTAATGAGGTTAAAGATTTTCTTTCAGTTTTATTTGATTTTTTTGTTGTTGTTATTTGCAGTATATCAGTTTCCTGAACGATTTCAATTTTGGTATTGTCAGTGGAAATTAAATAATAAAGGGACAATTATGAAAGAACTATTTTTCTCTCCTAGTGTCACTGAACTGTATTTTTAAAATTATGGTTTTTGATTACTACATCCATCTTAATAATGTCTATTCAGTATCTGTAGAGCAATCCTTGTCTTGCTTATTGTGTGTGTATGTCTGATGTTGGACAAATTACATGTGTCCCTTTATTGATAGCCTATTCTAAAACCATGTGAGGAACATTGGTTTACATAGGGATATATATAGTTTATTAATAAAACCTTAGTTTGTCAACTTAAATATATTTTAAATACAAACTTAGGGATAAGAATTTCATGAAATACTTGAAAACTGTTGAATTTTAGCATAAACCCTTATAGTCTCATACCTGGGATGTAGCTGACAAATTATTGCATTGTAAAATGAATCACGTGAATCACGGAAGCTTTAAACTTTTTCTTTTTATAGCCCTACCTGAACCCATCCTTCCATCCCTCCAAAAAATTTACCCAGTAAGTGTTTCTTATAAATTATTATAATACATTTTATGTCAAATGTATGTAGAACTATTATAAGTAGTATTAATGTGACTATAAAAGTAGTAAGGTTAAGTACATAACATTTTCTATATATACCAAGAGAACATTTAAAATGTTTCATATTCTGTTTCAGAAAACTCTCATACTTGTTATTTTGTTATTGGCAGACAGTCTGGTCAGTTGTGTTAATGGTGGAATTTGTTTTGCATGATGCTCAAGATTATCACTAATGGAGATTAAATATACTCAGTTGCCCATTTGGCCTTATTCCAGTTTTCTTCCTACTATTTTAAAATATAGCTTCACAGGATTTCTTTAGTTAGTAACTCAGACATTTTTTAGCCCAGTATATTTATACTTTGAAAAGCAGGGGGAAGAGAAGTTGAACAATTGAATAATCTTTTTATCTTTAATTTGATCTTGCCAAGTAATACACCAAAACAGGTAATATTAGTACACTATTCTTGTCTGCATAATACTATGAATCCTGCTGACATTAATTGGAAACGTTCAAGAAATGAAGTGTGGCTACTAGAAAAGATTTAATATGTACTTAGTTTGAGTTTAGAGACACATACGTTATGTATGTATTCATCACCTATAAGAATCCTTGTGTTTCTTTTTCAGTTTTCGTGTTCTTTCTCCAGAATTCTCTGTTTCTTTGTTTTATATCATTAGTGTTTTCCTCCATAGTCATCCTTTTTCCTGCATTTATTTGGAAATAATATTTAAGCTACTTGTTTAGAATGTTTGACTGCTCTTCTGAAACCACATAATTTTTACATATTGGTTTCATATACTTATAAGAAGAGCTGTCTTCTGAACTTACTAGTCATATTACAAAGAGAAATATAATCAGCTTAGACGATTAATTTTCAAAAAACGTACTTATTGTGTTACACAAAATATAACAAATTTACTTGACATGGAACATCAACTAATACAGTTTAATATCTGATAATTGAGAAGGACCAATGTTCTTGGTTTTGAACATAAGTTATTATTGTAATGCACACATGCAAGGTGCTGGATAATAAAGGTTCATTTTAATACAGCCTTGCTGTAGTGGAGATCTCACATTCTGTGGAAGGTCATCTACTAGAAGAGACTGTATAACAAGAGCCTTTTTTTTTTTTTTTTTGAGACGGAGTCTTGCTCTGTCGCCCAGGCTGGAGTGCAGTGGCCGGATCTCAGCTCACTGCAAGCTCTGCCTCCCAGATTCAGGCCATTCTCCTGCCTCAGCCTCCCAAGTAGCTGGGACTACAGGTGCCGTAACTTGAACTTTTTGACCTTATTCTTTGAAATCTTTTTATATATTCTTTTTTTTTTTTTTTTTTTTTTTTGTAGAGACGGTCTTGCTGTGATGTCCAGTTTGGTCTCAAATTCCTGGCCTCAAGTGAGCCTTCTACCTTAGCCTCCCACAGTTCTGGGATTATAGGCATGAGCCACTACACCCAGCCTGTTGGCCTTCATTTTGAATGTTTTTATCTCTCCATGAAGTATTGACTCTTCTGTTCGTACTGAAAGGTCATATTTCATTTTATTGACCCAATCTCATCTTGCTTTAAGACCCAGGTGTCAGTGTAGAAAGAGCTGCATATGTTCTTTAGCAAAGGATCTAATAAACTTATCCCTAAAATAATATTGTGTATTGAAAAACGCTTCTGCAGCAGTCTCACTTAAAACCCTATGCTACATGAAGCTCTTTTTACTAATATAGGACACTGGCAAAATATCAGTGTACTGTGGTTGGGGTCAGAGGTAACGCTTTTATAATACTCAGGTTTTTACTAACGGCCCCATTTTCACTTCTGTGTTCTGTTTTTCTTATTATCTAGCTTTCTTCCATGACAGAGTCCTGACTTCTGTTCATATCCACTACCTCTGGCCCTATACTCTCCATCTGTTTTGCTTATAAGCTTATTTCTATACCTGCAATGGGGAAATAGATTTAGCCCCAAGACCTTAAAAAATACTAATAGCAAGACCTACCAGATTAGGAATCTCCTGATTTGCATTCACATGTAGTTACATTGCCATCATAAATATTGAATTTGCCTTTACTATAAGATTTTTGTTTACATGGGTAGGGACTTAACTACCTCTTCTCACACAGGATTTTTTGTTTTATATGAAACCTGTAAGCTGGTCAGCAGAACACATTTTTAATAGTCCGTCTGATGTAACAAACAAATCAGCTTATTTGCTATTAATAATAACCAGCCGGGCACGGTGGCTCATGTCTGTAATCCCAGCACTTTGGGAGGCCGAGGTGGGTGGATCACGAGGTCAGGAGTTCAAGACCAGCCTGGCCAAGATGGTGAAACCGCATCGCTACTAAAAATACAAAAATTAGCCAGGCATGGTGGCAGGTGCCTATAATCCCAGCTACTTGGGAGGGTGAGGAAGAGAATTGCTTGAACCTGGGAGGCGGAGATTGCAGTGAGCGGAGATTGCGCCACTGTACTCCATCCTCAGCGACAGAGTGAGATGCCGTCTCAAAAAAAAAAATATATATATATATATATAAAATAACCATAACCATTGTTTGTTTAGTATCCATTATTTGTCAGCATACTGTACATTTTATACACAATTTTAAAAATCCTGAACAAATACACTTGCAAGGTATTATCCCTTTTTCACTAATGAAGGAACTGTTTTAGAAATGTTACATGATTGATCCAAGTGGTACTAACAGTTTTTCCATTATACTGTTTCTTGGGGGAAGGCAAAATTATGGTAGTATTCACTAACATTTTACCTAATTTCTGTTGCTTATTACATTTTATTTGTATACATCTGATTGTTCTTATACAGATATACCTTTAAGGACAACAGTTACGGCAAAATTTCAGCTTGTATAAATAAGTTTAAGAATGACTTACCATTTTAAGTAACAACAACAAAAAAAAACTTTGTTACTTTACAAAGGAAACCACAGGGTTCTTTTAAATTTGGAGCTTCTCTAATACAAAATAGGGTTTATTTTTAAAATAAAACAATTTTGGAATGGAATAAGTTTGTTCAGTATACTGTGCTTTTTAGTCATTTTCATATTTTCTTTTCAAAATTTGTAACATTTTAAATATTTTAAAAATTGGTATATTTCAGTTCAGTTGTGATATGAAAGGGATAAAAGGCTGTAAACATTGTGAAGACTATATTATAGTATAGAATTACTGATTATTACTAAATTCTTATTGACTTAAACAACATAACTGATAGAGGGCAGAGTATTTACTATTCAGTTGAAGAAATGAAGCTGAGAAAGTTAAATATATAAACAGATAAAGCTTATGAAAGAATCTTTATTTTAATGCAAGCATATTACTATGAGGGTTAACTTAAATTTATGCTAGGTAGATTTATCAGTACAACTTGTATTTTTTAGCTATTTGTTTCCTTCCCTAAAAGTATCTTTGTACTCTAGGAGTCACAAGAAAATAACCCTCTTCTTTTTAATAGTTATGAAATAAAGAATTCTAGAGCTTTTCTGTGTAGTTAAATGTTAAAAACACCTTAAATTATACATATACAGTAATGTGCTGCATAATGATGTTTTGGTTAATGACAGACCACATACATGATGGTGGTCTCATAAGATGATGATAGAGCTGAAAAATTCCTGTCACTTGGTTTTTGCTGTACTATACTTTTTATCATTATTTGTGAGTGTACTCTTTATGCTTAAAAAGCAAGCTAACTATAAAATGGCCTCAGGTAGGTCCTTCAGGAGGTATTCCAGAAGGAGACATTGTTATATGAAATGACAGCTCCATGCATGATATTGTCCCCAAAGATCTTCCAGTGGGACAAGATGTGGAGGTGGAAGACAGTGATAGTGATGATCCCAATACTGTGTAGGCCTAGGCCGATGTGTATGTTTGTGCCTTTGTTTTTTAACAAAAAGGTTTAAAAGTAAGGAAAAAAAAATTAGAAAAAATCTTATAGAATAAGGATATGAAGAAAGAAAATATTTTTGTATCGTTGCGCAGTGTGTTTTAAGCTGTGTTGTTACAAAACAGCCTAAAAGTTAAAAAGTTTTTAAAATAAAGTTACAGTAAACTAAGGTTAATTTATTATTGAAAAAAGAAAAAATTTTAAATAAACTTAGGGTAGCCTAAGTGTACAATATTTATAAAGTCTACAGTAGTGTATAGTAATGTTCTAGGCCTTCGCATTCACTCACTACTCTCTCACTGACTCACCCAGCAACTTCTACTTCTGTAAGCCCCACTCATGGTAAGGGTATACTGTTTTTTATCTTTTATACCATGTTTTTAGTGTACCTTTTCTATTTTTAGATATGTTTAGATACACACATACTTATTACAGTTGCCTACAGTATTCAGTAATAACATGCTGTGCAGATTTGCAACCTGTGCAGACATACCTTTGAGGTGTTGCAAGTTTGGTTCCAGGCCACCACAATAAAGTGAGTCACATGAATTTTTTGGTTTCCCAGTGTATACAGAAGTTATGTTTACACTATCATGTAGTCTTTTAAGTATGCAATAGCATTATATCTAAAAAATGTACATGCCTTTGTTTAAAAATACTTTATTGCTACAAAGTGCTAACGATCAGCTGAGCCTTCAGCACCAGTTGTGGAGAATCTTGCTTTGATATTGACGACTCCTGACCAGGGTGGTGGTTGCTGAAGGTTGGTGTGGCTGTGGCAGTTTCTGAAAATAAGACAACAGTAAAGTTTGCCACATTGATTGACTCTTCTTCACAAAAGATTTCTCTATAGTGTATGATGACCTTTGCTAGCATTTTACGTACAGTAGAACGTCCTTTAAAATTGAAGTCAGTCCTCTCAAACCCTGCCACTACTTTACCAGCTAAGTTTATGTAATGTTCTAAATCCTTTGTTTATACACTTACAAATATTATCCCTCTTTCACGAATGAAAAAACTAAGTCTTAGAAAAGTTACATGGTTGATCCAAGCAGTACTGGGATTTTGTTGTCATTTCAACAAGATTCATAGCATCTTCACCAGGAGTAGACTCTATCTCAAGAAACTGCTTTTCTTTGCTCATCCATAAGAAGCAGAACTTCATCTGTTAAAGTTTTATTGTGAAATTACAGCAGTTCAGTCATATCTTCAGGTTCCACTGCTAATTCTAATTCTCTTGCTGTTTCCACCACATCTGCAATTACTTCCTCCACTGAAGTCTTGAACCTCTCAAAATCATCCAAAAGGATTGGCATTAACTTCTTTTAAACTTCTGTTAATGTTGACATTTTGACCTCCTGTGAATCATGACTGTTTTGAACAGTATCTAGAATGATGACTTTTTTTCCAGAAGGGTTCAATGTAGTTTGTCCAGATCCATCAGTGGAATCACTATCTGTGGTAGTTATAGCCTTGTGAAATGTATGTCTTAAATAATAATACTTGAAAATGAAAATTACTACTTGATCCTTGGGCTGTAGAATGGATGTTGTGTTAGCAGGCATGAAAACATTAATCTCTTTGTACATCTCCATCAGAACTCTTTGATGATTAGGTGCACTGTCAATGAGCAGTAGTAGTAGGTCTCAACAGTGGGCTTAAAATATTCAGTGTACCATGTTGTAAAGAGATGTGTTGTCATGAAGGCTTTGTTGTTCCATTTATAGAGCACTGGCAGAGTAAATGTAGCATAATTCTTAAGGGCCCTGGGATTTTGGAATGGTATATAAGCATTCGCTTCAACTTAAAGTCACCAGCTGCATTAGCCCCTAACAGGAGTCAGCTTGTCCTTTGAAACTTTGAAGCCAGGCATTGATGTCTCCTCTGTAGCTGTGAAGGTTCTAGATAGCATCTTCGAATAGAAGGCTGCCATTTACACTGAAAAATCTGCTATTTAATGTAGCTGCATTCATCTGTTGTTCAGTGTAGCCATGTTAATTAGGGGAGATAACTTCTGGATAACTTGCTCTAGCTAAGCATTTGCTGCTTCACTTTGTAATTTTATGTTATGTAAATAGCATCTTTCCTTAAACCTCATAACCAGCCTCTGCTACCTTCCAACTTTTCTTCTGCAGCTTCCTCACCTCTCTCATCCTTCACAGAATTGAAGAGAGTTAGAGTCTTGCTCTGGTTAGGTTTTGGCTTAAAGAAATATTTTGATAGTTTGATCTATCCAGACCAATGAAACTTTCCATATCAGCAATAAGGCTGTTTTGCTTTTTTATCATTGATGCGTTCACTGGAGTAGTACTTCAAATTTCCTTCAAGAACTTTTCCTTTGCATTCACAGCGTGGCTGTCATTAGTGCAAGAGCCCTACCTTTTGGCTTGTATTGGCTTTCAACATGACTTCCTCACTAAGCTTAGTCATTTCTTGCTTTTCATTTAAAGTGAGAGATGTGTGACTTTTCCTTTCACTTGGACAGCCATTGTAGGGTTGTTATTTGGCCTAATTTCAGTATTGTTGTGTCTCAGAGAATAGGGAGGCCCAAGCAGGGGGAGAGGGACAGGGGAATTGCCTGCCAGTCAGTGGAGCAATCAGAATACACATAACATTTATTGATTAAGTTTGCAGTCTTAGCGGATACCATTTGTGGCACTCCAAAACAATTACAGTAGTAACATCAAATATTACTGATCACAGATCACCATAACATATAATAATAATGAAAAAGTTTGAAATATGAGAATTACCAGAGTGTAACACAGAGACCTGAAGTGAGCACATGCTGCTGGAAAAATGGCTCTGCTGATAGACTTGCTAGATGCAGTGTTGCCATAAACCTTCAATTTGTAAAAATTGCAGTATCTTCAAAGGACAGTAAAGCGAAGCGCAACAAAACGAGGTGTGCCTGTATATATACGGTTGACCCTCTATATGTGGGTTATGTGTCCATGGATTCAACCGACCACACATCAAAAACATTCAGGAAAAATAAAAATACAACAATAAAAATAATACAAATAAAAAACCATAGTGTAACAACTATTTAGATGGAGTTTAAGTTGTATTAGGTATTATAAGTAATCTAGAGATGATTTAAAGTATATGAGAGGATGTACATAGGTTATATGCAAATACTTAACCATTTCATATAAGGGACTTGAGCATCCCCTGGAGCCCTGGAATCAGTTGCCTGGGAATACCAAGGGACAGTTGTATACACATATGTATAATGACTTTTTTCTTTTTAAAAATTGCCCTAATATGATGAAGAGATTGATCAATTACCTGAAACAGGCTATAAATGAATACCTTTGAAAAGATTTAGCCAGCCACGGTGGCTCACGCCTGTAATCCCAGCACTTTGGGAGGCTGAGGCGGGTGGATCACGAGGTCATGAGATCGAGACCATCCTGGCCAACATGGCCAAACCCCATCTCTACTAAAAATACAAAAATTAGCTGGGTATGGTGGCACACCCCTGTAGTCCCAGCTACTCAAGAGGCTGAGGCAGAAGAATCGCTTGAACCCGGGAGGCAGAGACTGCAGTAAGCTGAGATCATGTCACTGTACTCCAGCCTGGGCAACAGAGCGAGACTCTGTCTCAAAAAAAAAAAAGATTGAAAAATTTTGGTGTAGATTTTTTTTAAAAAATGGTTACAAAACATTGTTTTAAAGTTGGCACTACTTGAATTTTGAAAACATAGGAAAGTTAATTTGGAAATAATACATGAAAAGTTTCAGAAGGTAACCACACTGCATTGTATAAATGTGCAATAATAATGACATGTGGCATATACTAAACAGTTAATAAATCCTTACAACCACCATCTGAGTATTTTTCCTTTTCTTGTATTATAAATGACGAAGCTGAGGAAAGCTAGGTAACTTGTTTAAATGCTTGCAGCTAGTAGAAGGGTGATGCTTCACACTTCAGTCTGACTTCAAAGTTAATGCTTTTAATCTCTTCATTGTAGTACCTCTACTTTATGTTACTTACGTTGATTTCACAACTTTTAAATCTGAAGTCAGATATAATTAAAGGAAATTTTATGATCAATCTTTAACATATATCACCAGATTAATGATGACTTACCTGCGTGCAATTCAGATAGCTTTGCAGAAACTTGAAGATATCACTTAGTAGTTGTTCTTTTCAGGCAGAACTATTCCCTATCAGTTTTTCTTTTCCTTGTAACCTTCCTTAACATATATTTCTAGGGTCTCATAATTCATATTGTTAGGAAATTATGCTTAATCTCTTTTAATAACTTAAATTTCTATTTACCTGGAGATGGAAAGGGATCATCTTTGACTTAAGCCTTTCATCATTTAAAGAACGGTTTTCAAATAGAAGGTTAGCCAGTCTAACTTATTCTGGAAAGCACTTAATTGTCCAAATTTCAGACTTTGAAGGTAACATAAGATATCGTGGGACAGTCTCAGAGAAAATGATGGAATCTGGCAAAAGGTATTTTTACCATTATTAAAGACAGTTCGATGAGCAGAAGCCGTGAGAGTTCTCAGATGTTTTTCAAGGGGTTTTCTATTTAATTTTTTTTAACTTGAAGAGAAATAAAAGATTATGTGTCTTCTAAAGGATCAACATTTAAAAATCATTTGGAAATGTTTTCAGGAGTTAATACGTTATACATTTGATTATCAGAAGCCCAAAATAACCCAAAAAATATAATAAATCTTCCCTCTATATAGGCACACAAGCAACAGTAAAAATTTGTAACCCAAAAATGTATTTATTAAAGAGATGGATGTTTATCAGTTTAATTGCTATTCCGTGGACTTACTTTGTAATTTTAAGGCTGCTTTCTTTCTCTTTGACTTTTTGGTTGCTCTTTATGTACTTTCTAAAATATTAGTTTAAGTTCTGAACCCCTTTGTCATATCTGAAATAGCATGTATTTTTCTTAAATACATAACTACAGTGGGGAAGCTCCCTTTTAAATAAATTCTTTTTTTTTTTTTTTTTTTTTTTTTTTGAGATGGAGTCTTGCTCTGTTACCCAGGCTGGGCTGGAGTACAGTGGCGTGGATTTGGCTTACTGCAACCTCCACCTCCCGGGTTCAAGCGATTGTCTTGCCTTAGCCTCCTGAGTAGCTGGGATTACAGGCATCCACCACCATGTCCAGCTAGTTTTTGTATTTTTAGTAGAGACCGGGTTTCACCATGTTGGCCAGGCTGGTCTCTAACTTCTGACCTCAAGGGATCCGCTCACCTCGGCCTCCCAAAGTGCTGGGATTACATGCATGAGCCACTGCGTCCGGCCTTAAAAAAATTCTTTGTTGACATTTTAAAGCAAAGAATCTTTCTGTAATGTGAATGGTCACTAAAAACTGGGGTTTTCTTTTTCTTTTTCTTTTTTTTTTTTTTTGAGATAAAGTCTTGCCCAAGCTGGAGTGCAGTGGTGCAATGATGAGCCCTCGAGGCTCAGTCACTTCTCATGCCTCAGCCTCCTGAGTACCTGGGATGACAGCAATGCATCACCATACCCAGCTGATCTTTCAATTTTTTTTAGAGATGGGGTGTCACTAAGTTGCCTAAGCTGGTCTCAAACTCCTGGTCTCAGGGATTTCGTAATTCATATTGCCGTGAAATTATACTTAATTTGTTTTATTTGATAATCACCTAAATTTCTTTCTCTTTGCCTGGAGATGGAAAGTGATCATCTTTCACTTAAGATTTTAAAGAAAGAACAGTTTCCATATAGAAGATTAGCCAGTCTAACTTATTTCAGAAAGTGCTTCATTGTCCAAAGATTGATCCTTCTGCCTTAGCCTCCCAAAGTGCTGGGATTACAGGCTTGAGCCACCATGCCTGGCTTAGGGGATTTCTTAAGGATAGATAGAATTACTATTTACTGGTAGCTGCTTTTAGGTGTCCTTATCTTTTTTAGTTTTGGTTTGGATTTCTGCTTCAGTTCTCCCTCAATAAGCATGACCTGACTCTTTTTGTGTATGACCATGAAAAAGAACAGTGGAGCTAAGAGGAGACTGGCCAAATTGTTGGTCTGAGGTCATTCAGCATTTTAATGAAGTGGATCTCATGACTCTTCAGTTCTTAATGTCATAATTGCTGACCTTTTTCTTTAAATTATTGAACAAAATAAAAATTTTACAGGAGGTACAATCATTTTTTAAACTTCAGATAAGAAAGTGACTTCTGTTTTAGCATATTCAGTTCACAAATTGAATGCTAATTGTGCTTGGTGCTAAGAATCAAAATTAGTAAGAAGCTTTCAGAGCAGGAGCTATTAAACAGTGACGTACTTACTTGATCTACATTATATCTTTTGTTTGATTTGCCAGAAAACAACATTTAAATTTTATAATTTTAAATATTGTTGCCCTAAGTTCAATTTTATACCTAACGAGTAAGAGTTAAAGGGGAATAGAGGCACTGCATCTGTGCTTCCTTCTGCCTTTAGTCTTTACTAATTGAGGTTTCTTTCCTACACCCTCCTCTTTTTAAAATTTCTACTTGCATTTTAAAATGTAATTAATACTACAGCTGTTAGAATGTAAGGGGAAAGTCCCATGTTGAGGAGTATCAACTTTATGAATTTGGTTGGAATAGAATTTTTATTCCAAGAGAAAGGTAATCACTTCTTGGTAGTTAACAATTATTGATAGAATTATAGGTAATGGAACAAGGGAGGAGGTATTTTTGTTTTCTTGCTCCTTTGTTTTTATTCATATTTTGGGGGCACTAGCATTAAATGATGCACTATGCTATTTCTCTACTACCATTGTTCAGAGATTCTCCTTTTTTTTTTTTTTTTTTGTCTCACTCTGTTTCCCAGGCTGGGGTGCAGTGGCGTGATCTCAGCTCACTGCAAGCTCTGCGTCCCAGGTTCACGCCATTCTCCTGTCTCAGCCTCCTAAGTAGCTGGGACTACAGGCACCTGCCACCATGCCTGGCTAATTTTTTGTATTTTTAGTAGAGATGGGGTTTCGCTGTGTTAGCCAGGATGGTCTCGATCTCCTGACCTCGTGATCTGCCTGCCTCGGCCTCCCAAAGTGCTGGGATTACAGGCGTGAGCCACTGCACCCGTCCGGAGATTCTCCATTTTTTAACTTGGCATTATCTAGATGTCTTTAATTACATTAGTATCTATAAGCCCAGGGTTAAATAGGTAGTTTGGAATCTTAACTGTAGTTGTCATTCTGCTGCCTTAACTAATTTAACATTTCTGTTCTGACAGCAGTGGAGAAATAGAGAAAACCATCCCTGATGGCACTGTGCAAATTATCTTGTATTATTTTCTAATTGATGTATATAAATGGACTTGATAATTTATATAATACATTTAGTATATTTGAGAGCCAGAACTTGCTGTTAATAGAGGAAAGATGAATATGAAAATGAATGGCATAACATAGGAAAACAGGATAAGTACCCATTAGTATTCTTTCTAATAGGTGTCTTTGTTCCTGGATTTCAGGCAAATGATATCCTCTTTTATAAATATTATGGTAAAAGATTGCTGAATATTGCTTGTTGGTATGCTTCCTATCTTATTTTCCCTGCCTTCTTTGTCTTTTCAAGCTTAATTCAGGTTGAACATCTCCTCTTCCACCTAAGATACAGAAACAAAGCAAAATTTATAAAATCTTAAAAGTAGTATAAGTAGTATTTCTATATTAAGGGTACTCTTATGGCCTTTGAGAGAAGTTTGAAGTGACAGAAAAAACTCTTACTTTGTGCTTGATATAGCCTTTATACATATACTGCTTCTTGTAGGAATTATTAAGAATGAGATAACCTTTATGAAGAAATCTATATGGTATTGGGTAGAATCTTGGTATGCATAGTAAGGCTTTATTTATGAGTTAGAAAATCTTTTGCTAAATAGCAATCTGTTCGGTTAACTGAGTGCTGTACTCAAGCCAAGGATTAGATTGTTAATTTTTCAGGTACATTCTGGCCTACTGCAAATACTGGTGAAGTCTTTAGTGGAAGAAAAATTTCAGGTTTCCAAATTGCCAACGTAGAGAACATTTCTTCTCTCTTTTTCAAAGAGGAGTCTAGTTCAGGATTTATAAAGTTTCTTAGTGTCTGTTTTAAATGGCTTTACATTTTTTCCCCTTCTTTTTGACAGGAATCTTTTAGTCCTGCTATACAGCTGCACCTTGTACATCAAGCTCCATGTAATGTTCCTCCTTACCTCTCAAAGAATGAATCAAACCTTGGGGACCTCTTACTGGGCTTTCTTAAATATTATGCTACAGAATTTGAGTAAGTAAAACTTTAAATTGTGTTTGTTCATTTATATATATGTGTGTGTATATATATATATATGTGAATATGAATATATATAAGTGAATGCTACAGATTTGGTCAGAAGCTATATTTGTCATTTCTAGTGCTGTCAAGTTGTCCAGAAATGTATAGTTTATAAAATTTCTTACATGACAGTGAATTATTAGAAGCTTAATAGATTTTATATTCTTAGCTAATAAATACATTCATAGTCCAGTAAGCCCAGTTTTAGTTGATTTCAATAGTGATAGGCCCTATGTGTTGGTCCTGTGCAGGTGCTGTGTAGTTTGGAACATCCATTTTCTGTAAACTTAAAATGTATAGTAAAAAACACTGCTAAGACAGACTAATAAAGATCTGTTTAATACTTGGCATCTTCATAAATAGTTGTGTTAGTATGATATAAAAATCAAGGAATGTGTCGTTTTGTTTTTTCTTTTTTGAAGATGATATGTAAACATGAAACAAACAATGTATAATCAGGCTGGACAGCACTAAAAGTTCTTATGTGAGTTCTAAGTTCAGATAGAGTGGAGTTAGGAGTTATTTGCAGCTTTTCTGATCAATCTGGAAAAGCTTGAGGGAGGAAGAGAGAAGATTTAGAAATTGTACAGTATTAGAGGCAGGTACAGTTACCACTGTATACCACTTTGAAGAAGTTTGCATAGGGGAATAATAATAGTAATAATAATAATAAATTGCTATTACTAGGTGGGAAAATGGTTCTAAACATATTATTGTTTATATTTATCATTTCATTCCATTTACATAATTGTTATCTGTGTGATATATTATGCCCATTTTACCAGTGAAGCATAGAGAGAGGGGAAGTAACGTGCTCCAAGATCACGTAGCTAATAAGAGTAGTATTTCAGGCTGGGCGCGGTGGCTCACGCCTGTATTCCCAGCACTTTGGGAGGCCGAGGCGGGTGGATTGCCTGAGCTCAGGAGTTCGAGACCAGCCTGACCAACATGGAGAAACCCCGTTTCTACTAAAAAATACAAAATTAGCCAGGTATCGTAGCACATGCCTGTAATCCCAGCTACTCGGGAGGCTGAGGCAGGAGAATCACTTGAACCTGGGAGGTGGAGGTGGCACTGAGCCGAGATTGCGCCATTGCACTCCAGCCTGGGCAACAAGAGTGAAACTGTCTCAAAAAAAAAAAAGAAAAATAGTATTTCAGATAGTTTTGACACAGAATTCACACTTAACTATGATACTTACAAGTATAAAAAGGTAAGAGCTTTTATTTATTTATTTATTTATTTTTTGAGATGGAGTCTCACTCTGTTGTCTAGGCTGTAGTGCAGTGGCATGATGTTGGCTCACTGCAACCTCCGTCTCCCGGGTTCAAGTGATTCTCCTGCCTCAGCCTCCCGAGTAGCTGGGATTACAGGCACCCGTCACCACACCTGGCTAATTTTTGTATTTTTAGTAGAGATGGAGTTTGACCATATAGGCCAGGCTTGTCTCGAACTCCTGACCTAGTGATCTGCCCGCCTCAGCCTCCCATAGTGCTGGGATTACAGGTGTGAGCCAACGTGCTCAGCCACGGAGCTTTCATTTATATAAAGATGAGGAAAGATTAAAGACTGGATGAGACGTAGTACATAAATGGACTGTAAAGGTTTAATGGTTATTCTAGAGTTCTCTTTAAGATATTGCAATAACAATAGCTAATGTTTAGTGAGAATTTATCTAGTGTCCTGTAGTAAGCTGAGTGATTCCCATGGATTTCAGTTAATCCTCACAATAACCTCTGTCAAGCTTAGGGAATTTGTGTACATGAAACTTGTCCATGGCAATCTACAGCTAGATTGTGGGTGAGTTGGGATTCACTTTCAAGCTGGACTCCAAGACTACATTCTTAATTGTTAGACTGTATTGACATTGTTTATTATGTTATATAAATTAGGGACTGGGGGATGTTTGTGGAGGGGGAAAGGATTCACAGAAGAAAGATTTATTTCTCCTATGTATAGTGTAGGATTAGAGCATCTGTATACAAATACCTTGAAAATCACCTGCTTTGTTGAACAGAAACAAGATAGTAGATGTGTAGGTTTGTATGTTAATTTAATATTAAAGGAAACTAGTCTGCTGGGTCACATGATGCTGATGCTTGGAAAGAGGTTTCAGAACTTCACCATATAGTACATTTGTCATTTCATATGAGATATTTTCAGAAATGTGACTGTGGGGATCACAGCCAAGAATGTAGTCATGGTAATAAACTGGATGCTGTATAAAAGAATTATGGCAATTGTTAAAAATGTCAATAAGGATTTCTTCTGAACTTCGAGGTAATCATTTAAAAGGTTCTTTTTTCTTTTTCTTTTCTTTTCTTTTCTTTTCTTTTTCTTTTTTTTTTTTTTTTTGAGACAGAGTCTTGCTCTGTTGCCCAGGCTGGAGTGCAGGCAGTGGTGCGATCTCAGCTCACTGCAACCTCCGCCTCCTGGGTTCAAGGAGTTCTCCTGCCTCAGCCTCCTGAGTAGCTGGGATTCCAGGCGCATGCCACCGTGCCCGGCTAATTTTATTTATTTTTATTTTTTTAATAGAGATGGGGTTTCACCATATTGGCCAGGCTGGTCTTAAACTCCTGAGGTCAAGTTATCCACCCACCTCAGCCTCCAAAACTGCTAGGATTACAGGTGTGAGCCACTGCGCCTAACCTAAAGTTCTTTTTTCTGAAAGACAAAACATTAAGTGACTGTTAAGGGATGGTTGAGTATATGGTATAAATGTTGCAGAAGTTTTATATGGTCATTTAAAAATTACTATTTTTTGGCTGGGTATGGTGGCTCATGTCTGTAATCCCAGCACTTTGAGAGGCCATGGAGGGGAGATCACTTGAGCCCAGAAGTTTGAGACCAGCCTGGGCAACATGAACATGGCAAAACCTCCTCTCTACTAAAAATACAAAAATTAGCCAGGCGTGGTGGCACATGCCTGTAATCCCAGCTACTTGGGAGGCTGAGGCACAGGAATCGCTTGAACCAGGGAGGCGGGGGTTACAGTGAGCTGAGATTGCTCCACTGCACTCCAGCCTGGACAATAGAGCGAGACCCTGTCTCCAAAAAAAAAAAAAAAAATTACTACTTTTCTTACCTACTTCACTCACACCTTGCTGCTGAAATACTTCTGTTTTATTTTTTACTTTTTGTGGGTACATAGTAGGTTTGTATATTTATAGGGTATGTGAGATATTTTGATATAGGCCTACAGTGCATAATAATCACATCAGGGTAAATTGGGTATCCATCACCTCAAGCATTTATCGTTTTCATTACAAACAATTCAGTTCTCCTGTTTTAGTTATTTTTAAATGGACAATTAAATTATTATTGACTATAGTCACCCAGTTGTGTTATCAAATATATATCTTATTCGTTCTATTTTCTTGTAGTCATTAACCATCCCCACTTGCCCCTCTCCCTGCTACCAGTCTTCCCAGCCTCTGGTAACCATCATTCTAGTCTCTTATCTCCATGAGTTCAGTTGTTTTAATTTTTAGATCCTGCAGATAACTGAGAACATGTGAAGTTTGTCTTTCTGTGTCTGGCTTATTTCACTTAATGTCCTCCATTTCCATCCATGATGTTGCAGATGACAGGATCTCATTCTTTTGTATGGCTCAATAGTACTCTGTTGTGTATAAGTACCACATTTTATTTATCCATTCCTCTGTTGATGGACACTTAAGTTCCTTCTAAATTTTGGCTATTGGGAGTAGTGTTACAAAAACATGGGAGTGCAGATATGTCTTCAGTATCCTGATTTTCTTTCATTTGGGTATACGCCTAGGAGTGAGATTGCTGGATCACATGGTAGTTCTACTTTTAGTTTTGGAGAAGCCTCCAAACTGTTCTTCATAGTGTTGTACTAATTTACATTCCCACCAACAGGGTATGAGGGTTTCCTTGCTAGCATTCATTGTTGCCTGTCTTTTGGATAAAAGCCATTTTAAGTGGGCTGAGATGACACCTCATTGTACTTTTGATTTGCCTAAGTCTGATGATCAGTGATGTTGAGCACCTTTTCATATACCTGTTTGTTCTTTGTGTGCCTTCTTTTGAGAAATGTCTGTTGAGATCTTCTGTCCGTGTTGTAATTGAATTACTAGATTTTTTCCTATAGAGTTGTTTAAACTCCTTATATATTCTGGCTATTAATCCCTTGTGAGATGAATAGTTTGCAAATATTTTCTCTCATTCTGTGGGTTTGTCTCCTCACTTTGTTGATTGTTTGCTGTGCAGAAGCTTTTTAAATTGATGTGATCCTATTTGTCCATTTGCTTTGGTTGCCTGTGCTTGTGGAGTATTACTTAAGAAACCTTTGCCCATACCAATGTCCTGGAGAGTTTCCCCAGTGTTTTCTTGTGGTGGTTTCATAATTTGAGGTCTTAGATTGAAGTCTTCAATCCATTTTGGTTTGATTTTTGTCTATGTCAAGAGATAGGGTTCTAGTTTCATTCTTCTGCATATGGATATCAAGTTTTCCCAGCACTCTTCATTGAAGAGACTCTGCTTTCCCTAGCGTATGTTCTTGGCACCTTTGTTGAAAATGAGTTCACTGTAGGTGTATGGATTTATTTTGGTGTTCTTTATTCTGTTCCATTGGTCTATGTGTCTGTTTTTATGCCAATCCCATGCTGGCTTGGTTGCAGCTTTACTGAATTTGTTTATCATTTTAAGATTGAGATAACTTCAAGATATTCAAGTGGAGATATTGAGTAGACAGTTGGATATATAAGCCTAGAATCAGGAGACAGGCCACAGAGCTAAATATTTGGGAGTTGTCACCAGGTAGATGGTATTTAAAGCTATGAAACTCTTTGAAAAAAATCAAGGGAGTGAATATATAGATGGAAAAGAGAAAACAGCCAAGCACTGGGTACTCCAATGTTAAGAAGTTTACAGGAAATGCAGGGGATAAAGGAATATGTATTGTTAAATGACACAATAGACAGATAGACAAATACAGAATGTAGGCATTCTGGGAAATACCTGGCCTAATCTCCTCAAAAGTCAGTATTATTAAAAAGAAACAAACAAAGGCCGGGTGTGGTGGCTCATGCCTGTAATACCAGCATTTTGGGAGGTTGAGGTGGGTGGATCATGAGGTCAGGAGTTGGAGATCAGCCTGACCAACATGGTGAAACCCCATCTCTACTAAAAATTAAAAAATTAGCCAGGCATGGTGGCAGGCACCTGTAATCCCAATTACGCAGGAGGCTGAGGCAGGAGAATCGCTAGAACTCAGGAGGTGGAGGTTGCAGTGAGCCGAGATAGCACCACTGCACTCCAGCCTGGGGGACAGAGCGAGACTTCATCTCAAAAAACAAACAAACAAGCAAAATGTGAGGGGATCTTTATTAGATTTAAAGAGATAGAACAGTCATATACAAGGCATGAACCTTGATTATAATCCGATTGGGGTAGGGGAACTATAAAAGGTATTTGAGTCACTGTTAATTTTCTAATTGCTTTTGGTGTTGTAAAGGAGAATGGCTTTATTCTTAGGAGATACATGCTGAAGGATACAGAAATGAACTTTCATGAGGTGTACAGGTTACTGAGGGGTCCAGTTCAAAATACACACACACACACACACACACACACACACACACCTGCAAATGTGGTAGAATGTTAACACTTGTTGAATTGTTTTTAAATTTTATACTTTTTTTTGTATTTGAAATTTTTCATAATACATAGATGATGTAAAAATGAGATTGGGGATGAGAAGGAACTAATATATGAGTCTAGGAAGAAAGAATCATTGAGATAGGAGGAAATCCAATGGAATGTGGTATCTTGGAATCCAAAGGAGAAAAAAATGTTTTGAGGAGGAAGGAGTGATTATCTGTGTCTTTATTTTTTGATAGATTAAGATGAGAACTAAATGTTGACCATTGCATTTAGCTATATGGAGTCCTCTGGACCCTTGACAGGAACAGTTTCTGTGGAATAATGGGGATAAAGAGCATAGCATTATTGGTGGGCTCAAGAGAAGACAGAGGGAGAAGAATTCAATATGGATAATGTAACTCATTCTCTACAGCAGAAAAAAACAGTGTAGAAATTAGAGTGTTAAATGGAGTCCAGTTTTTGTTTTTATTGTTAGAGAGGAGAAATAACCCATCTTGATGAAAAATTGATGATACCAGAGAAAGGCATAGTAAATTTTTGGAAATAAACTTGTTTGAGTTAAGAATGGTTGGAATCTAGAGCACAAATAGAATAGGAGCACAGATAATTCATTAATAATGATCAAAAGTAGAATATATGGACACAGGTAAATGTAGCTGAATCAATGTGATTGGAGCTAGTAGGAATTACTTTTGGATTGTTTTAAGTTTTTAGTGAAATGAGTCATGGACATGGGCTGGTAATGATTGTGAAGGTGGAAATTTGAGAAGTAAGATGAAAGTATGAATTGTCATACACTAGAGTAAAAGGGTGGATTAACTATGGAAAGACAGTATGGTTGGGGGTAGTAACATTAAGAGCCCTCTTTAGCTAAGTGATCATGAATTTAAAGTGTGATCAGTCTGTGTGGTTGCATCTCTCCACCCATGTTCAGCTGTGTGGGAAAGAATTGGAGTAGATTTAATCAGGGTTGTGTTTCAGCCAACTAAGTTCAGTGCAGCAAGAGTGGGTAAGAATTGAGAGTATGTGAAAGGGAGTGATCTTCATAACTGACCATGCATGGGATGTATTACATTCAGTCTTGAAAATGTGGGCACAGAGATGCCTATAGGACATCCAGGTGACAGTTTCCAATAGCTGGTTGTAAATGTTAGCCTGGACCTTAATAGAAAGGTCAGAGCTGGAGAAAGGATTTGGGAAAGAAACATCAGATTATTGGAGCCTAAGGTGTGTACTCTACCATTAGAAGATTCAAAGAGGCTGAGCCCTGGTGAATACTAACATTTAAAAGTTCAGGTAGAAGATGAGAAGCCAGTAAAAACAGAACTCTAGGATTAGAGTAAAATATTTTCTCTACCTAAGACATTTGAAATTCCTAACAAAGTTTTCTTTCTGTTTGCTTCCTAGCCCATAACAATAAAACAAAATTATATGTATTTGTTCACTTAATGTTACTAGTCTATACACACACACACACACACACAGCCATATGGTATCAGACTCATAATTTTGACTTTATTAGACTTGAATTTTTCTTTGTCGCTTAAGACAGCATTTCCAATTTAAACAGTTGCCTCAAAATACTTTCTGTGGTCACAAAAAGAATGGGGCTGGGTGCAGTGGCTCATGCCTAGTCTCAGCACCTTGGGAGGCTGAGGCGGGCAGATCACTTGAGGTCAAGCGTTTGAGACCAGCCTGGCCAACATAGTGAAAACCCGTATCTACTGAAATAAAAAAATTAGCTAGGCGTGGTGGTGGGTGCCTGTAGTCCCAGCTACTCGGGAGGCTGAGGCAGGAGAATTGCTTGAACCTGGGAGGCACGGAGGTTGCCGTGAGCTGGGATTGTGCCACTGAACTCCAGTCTGGGTGACAGAGCAAGACTCTGACTAATAAATAAATAAAAAGAATGGCTAAAGAGAGTTTATTGATGAATGCCAGTCTGTTAACATTACTGAAGAGAATAAGCAAGGACCTAACTTGCTTCTAATATAATGAGTTGTCTCAGTTTTATATTTAAAAGATTATCATTTATTATCAGTGTATTTTAGATTAAATTAAGCCCCGTATCTGTTCTTCTTTCTGAAACATCTCTCTTTATAGATTCTGTATCTTATTTTGCACTTTAATTATTGAGTGACAATAACAGATTTTTACATGCCAAGCAAATTATGGTCGAGAATAGATTAGTATGATAGAAGGCTTAGGTTATGGGCTGTGTTTTAAAGAATGAAATATTTAGGGAAGATATTTCTAAATTACCATTTAAATTCAACTCTTGGGAAGACCGTTTGAGTCCAGGAGATTGAGGCTGCAGTGAGCCATGATTGTGCCACCGTACCCCAGCCTGGGCTTGTCAACAAAGCCCTGTCTCAAAAAATATATAAATAAATAAATCCACCTTTAGAGTACAAAAAGTATAAAATTATGTCATGTTTTAATGATTTGAAATGTTTTTAACAATCTGGAAATATTTAAAAGTTCTTTGAAAGCACAGTAGATTGAATCAGTCCAAATAGTAGTGATTCAAAATATTCTTTTTTTCTTTTTGAAGCACTTCAAATTGGGTTTATTGTACATTGAAACTTAAATAATATCTGGTAAGGGATGATCAATAAAATGAATATATCTATTAATATATATCTCATACTGTTTCTGTGACCCAGTTTAGAACCAAGTAGTGGCATGTAGCGTAAAATCAGGATTTGTTGCCGGGCACGGTGGCTCACGCCTGTAATCCCAGCACTTTGGGAGGCTGAGGCGGGTGGATCACGAGGTCAGGAGATTGAGACCATCCTGGCTAACATGGTGAAACCCTGTCTCTACTAAAAATACAAAAATTAGCTGGGCATGGTGGCAGGCGTCTGTGGTCCCAGCTACTCGGGAGGCTGAGGCAGGAGAATGGCGTGAACCTGGGAGGCAGAGGTTGCAGTGAGCCGAGATCACACCACTGCACTCCATCCTGGGTGACAGAGCGAGACTCCGTCTCAAAAAAAAAAAATCAGGATTTGTTTTAATAGAAATATAGTGGTAAAGATAGAATTTTTGATTTAAGGAAATAAAAGTTGTAATTTAACAGCAGGCTATAGTATTTCAATATTCTAAAACTCTTCTGAAAGATAAAAATAAATCTATGCCTTGTAAAAATAACGTTTACAATTTTAATTCTGCAGATTTAATTGTCCTATAAGCTGTTATTAGAAAACAAATAGTCTCAAGGGAAAATTCATTTTATTAATAAATTTGACATAACTAGTATAAAGTGAAGTGATGCAAACTGTAGTATATAACCTTGTTTGCTTCAGGTTTGTGGTTGTAAAACTCCCCACTTTACATTGTTGTTGTAAAGAAACAATGTAAGAAAATTGTTGGAAACATTTGTATGGATTTTTTTGTTTTCTGTTTTTTTAAGATGGGGTCTCACTTTGTCAGCCGGGCTGGAGTGCATTGGCATGATCACAACTTACTGCAGCCTCAACCTCCCATTGCTCTGGTGATCCTTCCACCTCAGCCTCCTGAGTAGCTGGGACTATAGGCGCTTGCCACCACGCCTGCTAATTTTTGGATTTTTAGTAAAGACATTTGAAACAATAGAGCAGAGTAGTCTTTCTTTTTGGAGTCTGTACTAATGGAACTACAATACATGAGGGATCTGAAACATTTTCCTATAACCAATACTAAGTATTTCCATTTGATAACCTACTTAATTTTTAAAAAGCACAAATCCTGATGTATATATTTTAAAAGAACTTAAAGCTTTCTTCATAAAATATTTACAAACTACTCTTGATCAGAACAAAAATAAATTTATACTTTCAGTGTGCTTTACAAGGATCAAAATTCACAAGATGCAAGATTTTTCATGCTTATTTAATATAGAAATTAGTCAAATTTCTATAAATAAATGCCATACAGGATCCATGATTATATTCCTACAAATTATCTTTCTGATAAATAGAGGAGAAGTGTAGGGTGTTGGAAGGTCCCAAGCAATAGTCTTAAGTGGTAGAGAAAGCTAAATACTGCTTAAAAAATGGTATTAGCTGTTCCTCAAATTTATTTTTCTCTCATGTACAAGCTGGGTAGTCATATACTTTAAAATGTTCCTTGAAAAAAAGAAAATACTTGTAATAACTGTTAGAAAAACATTTTTTAAAAAATGTAAAGTTAGTATATACTAAAGACTGGACAGTTTACCTTCAGGCCCACTGATGAAATTATTTTACTTGAATAAAATTTTACTCTTAACAACTTTATCTTATATACAGCAATAAAGTATATTTTCATAGAGTATTAATTTTGCTTTCCTAAAACAGCATCTACTTCTATTGGAAAATTTCAAAATTTTCTCCCAAATCATACACATAAAGATGTACCTGAACAAAAATTATTTAATAATACCAGAAGATAACACTAGAGGATTACTTCCCTCTTAACAAATAACAGATTGTTACTGCGTTGTTAACTATGACCATAGTTGTTATTTTTTTGTTTGTTTACTTGTACTTTCTTTTTTTTTTTTTTTTTTTTTTTTTTTGAGATGGAGTCTCACCCTCTCTCCAGACTGGAGTGCAGTGGCATGATCTCGGTTCACTGCAACATCCGTCTCCCGGGTTCAAGCGATTACCCTGCCTCAGCCTCCCGAGTAGGTGGGACTACAGGTGCACACTACCATGCCCAGCTAATTTTTGTATTTTCAGTAGAGATGGGGTTTCACCATCTTGGCCAGGCTGGCCTTGAACTCCTGACCTCGTGATCCACCTGCCTCAGCCTCCCAAAGTGCTGAGATTACAGGTGTGAGCCACCGCACCCAGCCTGTACTTTCTTATTTTTTCCAGTTACTTCATTTTTTCATATGTATTGAAATATGTGTTGAAAACCTGGTATGTACTGTTCTCCTAGGTGAAGAGTGAAAAAAGTAGATAAATATCCAGTATCTTGGAGCTTTCCTCCTATTTGAGGGAGACACAATGAAGAATAACGTAATAAATAGTAAATGTAAGAAACAAATTATTAGAAGATGATAAGTGTTGTGGAAAATAAAATAGAGGTGGGAAATAGGGCTTGTGGTGCTGAGGGTTGGGGCACAGGTTTCAGTGTTCCACAGGAAGATTGGGGTAGGCCTTACTATTGATACAATAAAAATAATATAAGAGAAATTATGAAAATAGTTAACATGTTTACTGTTTTTCTTCTTATAGCTGGAATAGTCAAATGATTTCAGTTCGTGAAGCCAAAGCCATTCCGAGGCCTGATGGTATTGAATGGAGAAATAAATACATCTGTGTAGAAGGTAGTTTTCTGTTTACCATCCATGTATCATCATGGTACTAAGAGAATTACTTGAGTAATTTCAGCTGTGTTTCAGTTAAAAGTAATACATTTATGTCTGAAGTGATTTGTAAGTCTTTTAGTTTAAAAATTTTAATTTAAAAAAATCATTTAAAATTTTGTAGGTGTGAGAAATAATAAACATAAACTTTAGGCATTCACCCTTTCTAGTTGATAAAATTTAAGCTGTCTTTATCCCTCTTGTGGTTGATGGACAATTTCATGACTTACAGATGGAAGAAAATAGAATCTTTATATATGATTCTTATATTGACATACAATGAGTTATTTTATATTCTTTTGCACTTAAAATATTACTTAGTACAAGTTGGACTTTTATAAATAGAAATTGATTTTGCTTTAAAAATTAAATGATCTGAAGAAGTTTTCTTCTCTAAAATTAATTTACATGTAGTTGAATATATCCTTGAGACATTTTGAGTGAGTAGAAAACTTGACTTCAGGGGACAAAATTATTCTCATAGATGCTAAATTGAAGACCTTTGTAAATCTGGAGGTTAAAAAGTATAAGTAGTTGAGAATCTGCATTTGTAGAAAACATCAGATTTTGGATATTTTAATCTTGAATTATATGCAGTATTTTAAGAGTTTTTGAATATGAAATTAAATCTCCTGCTTTGGTGTGCTAATAAACTGCACTGGGTGGACATTATTTTAGTTACTTGTGTTCAGTTGAATACTAAACACTGTTCTAAAGTGCTGTGATGATGCAATCCAGTATAATTTGGCTTATGACCTTATTCTGTTAAGGAAAAGAACCCCACAATACTGTGATAGTAGACTCTTTTTAACATAGCCTTTCTAAGCAATAAAAAATAAGCAAAAAGAGGACTTAAAATTATGGACCTGTGTAGATTATATGATAAATCTAAAGTTTTGACCTTTCCATCAGATTCCCTATTCTTCCATACTTTCTCTAGGTCTTTCCCCTCAGTTACCTTTCCTCTTACCAACAACTTCATTCTTTCTCCAGTCCTTCCCTTTCAGCTTTAATACATACATAGGTCTTCTCATTGTTGAAAAATACTCTATTTGGTCCTACTGGTTCTTCTAGGCATTTTTCCTCCTTTTTCAGTGCTAAAATTCTTAATTTCTAGTAATTTTTACCTACTGCTGGCATTATTTTAGACATTTCATCTCATTCCTGATGCCTTTAGTTATCCTTGTCTTCTCATTATGATCTTCAGTTTCCTTGTACTCTTCTGGTTTCTTCCTATCTCTCTATATTCTTCTCCCTTGTGGGTGAAGGGTGAGTGGGATGGTGGTGTGAACATGGAAGGTATATATATTGGAGACACACATACATAAAAACTGTTCCTTTGCTTTTTTCCTGTCTTCTGTTTGCTTTTCTCTTTTTCTCTTTTCTTTTTCTGCCAAATTTCTCATGCAAGTTACTTCACTGTATCTTTTTTCTTTCTTTTTTTTTTTTTTTGGAAATGGAGTCTCTCTCTTTTGCCAGGCTGGAGTGCAGTGGCGCAACCTCGGCTCACTGCAGCCTCCACCTCCCGGGTTCAAGTGATTCCCCTGCCGCAGCCTCCCGAGTAGCTGGAACTACAGGCACGCGCCACCATGCCCAGCTAATTTTTGTATTTTTAGTAGAGATGGGCTTTCACCATGTCGGCCAGGATGGTGTCGATCTCTTGACCTTGTGATCCACTCGCTTTGGCCTCCTGAAGTGCTAGGATTACAGGTGTGAGCCATCGTGTCTGGCCAGACTTCACTGTATCTTTTTCTAAACCATCCACTCGGGCCATAACTCCCTGCATTGTCTTCCATTTTCTCCAGTATTGAACCTCTACCTTCAAAGGACACATCAGCTTTTAAGTTAAAATTAAATTTAAAGTTACCTTTCTGTGATATTTAACATTAACTGCCTCTCTTAGATATAATGCTTTCTTCTTTTTGATGACTTTTATTATTTTCCTAAGGGTAGGTCTTTGACACTGTAATTTTTCAGAAACCTTACACACATTTATGATTTAGACTTAACACATCTATGCTGATGACTTTCATTTTTAATCACCTTCTCCCTTGAATTCTATCTACCTTGTTAGGCAGTTCACAGTATATTAAGCTTTTCTGTATACATAAATCTAATAAAGATATTAGGCTGACCCATCTGAAATTGCAATTTTTGTAGGTCAAAAACTGTTACATATTGACAGCGTCAAACCTAAAAAAGAAACTGTAGCTCTCATTTTAATAATGTTTTCTGTACATGTGCATTTAACGTTGCAGAACCTTTTGATGGAACAAATACAGCCAGAGCAGTGCACGAAAAGCAGAAATTTGACATGATCAAGGATCAATTTTTAAAGGTAAACAATGCATTAGATCAACCCTAGAAGCATTAGTAGACCCGTATGCTTTAAACAGGAGAAAATATATATGTAATAGGACAGAATGGTTTCTCTTTTGTGAATCCATTAATATAGCATGATAGGGAACTTATTATTTGAATTTAGTTAAACTTTTCCTTCAAAGAGATCTGGCTCTGTTTTTATTCACATTGCTTTCACTTTCATAGAAATAAGCATTTTCTCTTTTCTTTTTGAGATGGAGTTTCACGCTTGTTGCCCAGGCTGGAGTGCAGTGGCACAATCTCAGCTCACTGCATCCTGCACCTCCCAGGTTCAAGGGATTCTCCTGCTCAGCCTCCCAAGTAGCTCAGATTACAGGCGTGTGCCACCACACCTGGCTTATTTATTTTATTTTTTTGTAGAGACAGGGTTTCACCATGTTGGTCAGACTGGTCTCAAACTCCTGACCTCAGGTGTTTCACCTGCTTCTTCCTCCCAAAGTGCTGATATTACAGGCATGAGCCACCGTGCATGCCCTGCCGAAGTAAGCATTTTCATAGTGAGCTTATTAAATTTCCAAAATGAGTAAAACCTAATGGACTCTTTTCCTTCCTTAGTATATTGGGGAATTTATTGTGGCCTTAGAAGGAAACTGATGTCCATGCTTTTTCTAATGTATACCCCACTGTCACAGGAATTAGAGTGCCGTTTTATTTTTGTTTATATTTTGGAAAGTTAAAATTTATGTATGTGTCTGTGTCTATAGTATGAATTTATTCATCAGTGATGTTGCTAGATGTGGTCTTAATCTTCAAGGACTTCCACAACACATTGTAGTATTGAGACATGGAGGGGAGGGAAAGCTTCGTAGAAGAAAAAGATGAGAAAACTGCAAAGATCATTTTAGAGGCATACTTTTTCATTATCTAGACGTACAAGTGGACTTTGTTTTAATGATAATGTAAAATACAAGTATTGAGGCATGAATATCACTGGAGCGCAGGAGTTCGGGGCTGCAGTGGGCTATTATCGAGTTGCTGCACTTCAAGCCTAGACAACAGAGTGAGAGACTCCACCTCTTTAAAAAAAAAAAAAAATGAATAAAAATAATGGCCAGGTGCAGTGGTTCACACCTGTAATCCAAACACTTTGTGAGGCCAAGGCAGGAGGATTGCTTGAGGCCAGGAGTTTAAGACCAGCCTGGGCAACGCATAGCAAGACATAGTTCACACACACGACATAGTTAACACACACACGCACCCCACTCCACCCCACCCCTGGGTGTAGTGTTATGCACCTGTGTCTTAGCTACTGGGGATGCTGAGTAGGGAGAAAGGTCTTGAGCCCAGGAGGTTGAGGGTGCAGTAAGCTGTGATTGTGCCACTGCACTCCAGCCTGAGCATGAGTAATAGAGTGAGACCCTGTTTCAAATAAATAAATAGATAAAATATAAGTATTCTATTACAAGCTATCCTTCAAATGAGACTTTCTTAATTTGGCAACCAGAATAGAAAATTTGTCCTATAGAAATTCTTTAATTTTAAAACAAATATTCAAGAGAGAATATTTTGGTCTGTCAGATTAAATTGAGAACTCAAAAATAGCAATGCTACATTGGTGTTCTTATTGATGAGTGAGCTTTCATTTAGGATTGTTTAGTTGTAAAACCAGTACTTTTAGACAATTGAATAATTGACATGAGACTAGAATACAAAGATCTGCAGTCACCAAGTAGTGAGACAGATTTTTAGCTTGTTAACAAGTTTCTTTTCTTCTTATCCATTCAAATCACTGTTATTTTCCAGAGGCATACATAAAGTACCTTATTGTAAATTTACTTTCTCCTTCGTAAATACTATATATATTTTTTTGAGACAGGGTCTTGCTCTGTTACCCAGACTCATGCAGCCTCAATCTCCTGGGCTCAATGATCCTCCCACCTCAGCCTCGTGAGTGCTGGGACTATAGGCGTGTGCCACCATACCCAGCCAATTTTTGTATTGTTTGTATAGACAGGGTTTCACCATGTTGCCCAGGTTGGCCTTGAGCTCCTGGGCTCAAGTGATCTGCCCACCTCAGCCTCCCAGAATTCTGGCATTACAGGCATGAGACACTGTACCCAGTCCCATAAATATTATTTTTAATGGAAAAAGCTAGTGAAGATGTAAGACAGTCAATCAAATAATTGAAATAATCCTCCCTTCTCAAATCCAAAGTTTTTGTTTGCTATTTTTAGATCGAATTAATCTGTGAATAAATATTGTCAGTTGTCTCTTTCAGTACCACCTTTGTGCCCATTTCTTTATTAATGAATTGGAACCATAAAAATACAGAGTTTTTAAATAACATTTTATTTTCTGATGACAGAAATAATACTTATACTGTGTTAAAAACTTGGAAAATAAAAACTCAAAGAACCAGCCTGGGCAATACAATGAGACCTCTCGTCTCTACAAAAAAATTTAAAAATTAGCTGAGCGTGGTGGCACACGCCTGTAATCCCAGCTACTCAGGAGGCCGAGGTGGGGGAATCTCTTGAGCCTGGAAGATGGAAGTTGTAGTGAGCCGAGACTGCACCACTGCACTCCAGCTTGGGTGGCAGAGCGAGACCTTATCTCAAAAAAAGAAAAAACTCAAGGAAAAAACTATTCAAAATTTTACCACCTAGAGAGAACAACTGTTAACATTCTTTTAAACTTTCAGTCTTTTGTTCTGCATAAATTTCAGGTTTTAAGAATGATTTTTCTTTCTCTCCCAGTCATGGCACAGATTGAAAAACAAGAGAGATTTGAACAGTATACTACCTGTAAGAGCTGCTGTCCTGAAAAGATAACTGGCCTCTATTTCTTAATAAATTCTTCCAAGAAATAAAGAACAATAGTTTCATCGTAATACATTATGTTTACCTCCATCATAATTGCTTTTTTCATAGTTCTTGTTTTCATTTTTTATTTTTAAAAAGACATATAAAGATTGCATATTTTATTATGACATTTCCTAATAAAACCCTTTGATTTAAAAATAAAAATGTATTTTTGAAAATGTTTACATTGATGATTAGTAATATTATGGCATGCGTTTTCAGGTGATCAGATAAAATATATTTTGCGAAATTACCTGAACAAATAAAAAGTTTTTGATACAACTTCAATTAATTGTAACACATGCTAATCCTGAAGAGATGTGTGGAATTTTGGAAGGGGTCTAATTCATACATGCTTAAAGTCTAACCTACATTAGATAGTTTGTTGTCAAAGTCTGTTCTAGTAAAGTGAAGATTCAAGTCAGTTGTTCAGTTACTTGAAGCAAAACGAAATCATTTCAGTCAAATCACTGCAGAGTCATGAAATACTGAACAGTTGCCTTAAGTCTTTGCTTTGCTTGGCTCACTGGGATAGACTGAGGCTTTGGGTGTGTCTGTATTAGCATTTCATTAGTACTTCACATGCTTTTGATGTACTCTTGAGATTGCTTTAAATTTTGTATTGAAACAACAATACATTTTGCACTGTAGTAATAGGAGCACTAACTCTTAAAACAGTTAGTGAATTGTTTTAAAGAATCAGTTCAGTGTAGACATTTTGCAAAGATTGTTTCCTGTGCTTTATGATAGCTTAGTACAATGTGCACTTCTGCTTTACTTGCCGTTTTCCTGCTCTATTTTCTCTGTGACATGAAGCAACAGAAACTGAGAGATCAAAGTTAAGATTATATCCTGTTTGTAGTATCAGATATTTTTCTGTGTACAATTATAGGATTATAATCTAAACTGGAATTTTTAGACAGTAAGCCACTACAAAATGTTTTAGATATGACACAATAAAATTATTATAAATAAAAGCTTAATATTTGTAAAAAATCTCTTTTTTAGTATTTCTTTTTTTACATGAAAGAAGTAGTGGTGGCTGCTAAACAAAAAAAGCTACAGTGTTTATTAAGGTTGTTTTTGATTTATGTAAATATTTGTAAATTGGTCAGTGCCTGTAAATTTAAATATAAAAAGTAATCTTGAAAACAGTTTTAACTTTTTCAAAAGGACTATGTCCAACATTTTTTAGACCTGCTGTAGTACAGTTTGTACCTCTAACGTATTTTTTTTTTCGCAGACCAAATGCCAAAACTTTTGCTTTTCTTTGACTTGTAAAAGGTGCACATTTTCATTTTCTTCTTTAAGTTCAAATTTTTGTACGTCAAATGCAATAAAATTTATATATGGACATTGTCGAGGTGGTTTTTTTTTTTCTGTGAAAGTCTTTGCTTTTGAGATGAGACTGAGGCTGTAGTTATCATCTAGAACTGAACTAAATCTACTTATTAGCCAGCTAACCACATCAATATCTTATGTCTCTGGCATTATGAGGAATGAAAGTTTACACATAGTGTTTTAGATTCCCGATGTGTAACACTTTTTATGCATTTGAGCTTTTCATATTTTGGCGGGGGGGAATTTTTCCTAAAATTTACATTGTGCATCTCTTAATGAGAACGTACTGAGTAGAGTTAATATTCTAGTGATGACTGGGTAATCATTATAAGCATTAGTCTTAGTACTATTCATTAATACTGTGCAACTTTCAGGGATGGGTAAGTATGTACCCTCTGCCTCTACAGTATTATGACATTTCCTAATAAAACCCCAGAATTTACCATGTTGTGGACTCCCTCACTGTCACTGTTTTCTCAGTTTTCAATGGCCCCACCCTTACTGCTGCTGCTTTTCACTTGTTTTACTATGAAAAACAGATCAAGAAGTCACTAAACCTAGACTCAATTCTAAATCAGTAGACTGAGGCCTAAAATTATGCACATGTGACTGGCCAAATATGTCAGATAAGTGAACTGTTAATATATGAGAGAATTTTCTAGACTTTTAAGTTACTAATCTCAATTATTTGTTTGATGAGTACTAAATTATTTTCTGTTTGTGTTGATCTGTCCATTCCTGTACGTAGTTGTCCCTCAGTATATTGAGGGATTGGTTCCAGGCCACCCCCATCCTCTTCAGATACCAAAATCCACAGATGCTCAAGTCCCTTATAAAAAATGATATAATTTGCATATATCCTACACACATTGTCCTGTATACTTTAAATCATCTCTAAATTACCTGATACCTAATACAATGTAAATGCTATGTAAATAGTTGTTATACTGTATTGTTTAGGGAATAATAATGACAAGAAAAAAAAGTCTATGCCTGTTTAGTACAGATGAAACCATTCTTCCTCCCTCTCCTACCCCCCACCCCAAATATTTTTCATCCTTGGTTGAATTCACAAATCCTTTATGGATACGGAGGGCTGACTGTATTTGCATATGTTGTTAAAGTGGTGTTTAAAATGTGCAATCTGTACTACAATTCTAAATTTTGGATTGATTTGAACTAGGATCTTTGCAAATAAATCTCATAGACATTAATGTTTGTAAGAAATTTTTAATTAAATGATGGAAGGAACATAGAATGGCTACCTGTGGTTTTGATTAGTGTGTAACAGATTCCCACAGCTGCGATTGAATTCCTTTTGTCCTGGATGAGCATGGTCATTTGGGATTACTGATAGTAAAGTCTAGTTGGTGTTAAGAGAATAAATATTGCTGATGCTAAATCTGGTTTAGTGAACTGTGGGTCTTGACTCTGCTGTTTTCCCTCCTTATGTCCCACTAGCTGATGTATCTGTACTGTAATTCAAAGATTTACAGTTCATAAGCTACAGACATATGCATAGCAACTAGTGTAACTGGTGAATAATCCCCAGCTTACAGTCACATTTAACAACTCTGTGACTTGCTATAATTAAAAATAAATGTTAACTTCTAGCCATCAAATCATTCTCATAAAATGGGTATCTTTATTGTAAAGATACCTCAATTTGTACAGTCAGCAGGTCTGGTTCTGTTCTCTTCAGGGAGCATCCATTATATGTACCTGCTGTGTGCTAGCTACTTTGCTAGTGTGTAGGCTTGTAAGGGATGGGAATGGTGGGACAAAGATGAGTAGTAAACTTACAAAGTCTGCTGGGGAAGGAGATACAAACATAATCTGTATAGGATTATGTGGGAACCTGGAAGAGAGGTACAGAGTTTAACTTTGGGATTTCAGAGAAAGGTGGTATCTTGAATGATTGGTATCCTGGTAAAAATGGGATGAACCTTTGAGGCAGAAGGAATTGTGTAAATAAAGACACAGTGGAGTGACTTGACAATGTTGGGAACTCCTGACTTCTAAAGAGAGCTGACCAGGTGGGCGCGGGGGCTCACACTTGTTAATTCCAGCACTTTGGGAGGCTGAGGTTGGCGGATCACCTGAGGTCAGGAGTTCGAGACTAGGCTAGCCAACATGGTAAAACCCCGTCTCTACTAAAAATACAAAAATTAGCTAGGCATGGTGGTGGGTTCCTGTTATCCCACCTACTGGGAGGCTGAGGCAGGAGAATCGCTTGAACCCAGGAGGTGGAAGTTGCACCGAGCCGAGATCACGCCATCGCACTCCAGCCTGGGAGACAAGAGCAAGATTGCGTCTCAAAAAATAAAAAAATAAAAATAAAAAACAGTGGACAGGTAAAACATGGCCAGTTAGGCAACCGTTACCTTTGTGAGGATGTTGGGGTTCAGGCTTTGAGCAGTGGGAAGCCATTGAGGGGTTTTAACCACAACTTGATCCGGGGAAAGGTTTGGGGCCTTTGGGCCAGTTTCAGACAAAACTTAGCTTTTTGCTAACGTGGGGGAAATTGCTCCTCCTCAAGGTTTAAGATGAGTGGAGATGAAGTTTCCTGGCTCAATAACGGGGACCACTGAGCAAGAAAATATACAGTATATTGACTTGCGATATAAAGGGAGCCGGGACGGAACAATGGTTCAAAACTGGGCTTTTGAGCAGGGCCGCTTTGTTTCTCATTGGGTCACTTTACTAGCAATGAGAGCCTGAGCTGCTGGAGCTCTTCGGAGCCTCAGTTTCCTCATCTGGGAAACCAGCACTACAGTAAAACCTTCTACAGGTACCACCGCAGAATCGAGGTAATGAAAGCGAGACTCTCAGCAGAGTGCCTGGTAGTTAAGTGCCCCGTTCAGGATGTAGTTATTGTTTGGGATAAAGGGTCCAAAAAGTAGTTCAAAACCGAAAAGACTCACTCTGGAGGAAATAGAGACGGGGCTAGGTTGTCTTTCCTCCTTTGAACCCCCTGGTGCAGCCGGAGCCCGCGCCCCTTAAAATGATCTCCAGTTGTCCGAAAGGCCCTCCAGGGATCTGGCGAAACGGGGGCGGGGGAGGGCTCGGGGAAGAAGAAAAGCTGAGCCCGGGCCCCAGAAGCTTGGTGGCGAAACTTTGACGCCTTCTATTTAAAGTCGCGGGGCTCGCCCGCCCCCGGCGCCTGGAACCCGAGCCGCCCCCGCAGGGGCAGGGCTGGGAGGGCAGGGGCCAGAGCAGTCGGAGGGAGAACACCAGGCGCGGCGCGGGCGGCTCCGGCTCCGACTCCGGCCCCGGCCCGGGAGAGGCGATGGCGAGCCGCGATAGCAACCACGCTGGCGAGAGCTTTCTCGGCTCCGACGGGGACGAGGAGGCCACCCGGGAGCTGGAGACAGAGGAGGAGTCGGAGGGCGAGGAGGACGAGACGGCGGCGGAGTCGGAGGAGGAGCCGGACGCCAGGTAGCGCGAGCCTCTCTCCTCGGCCCAGGGCCTGCAGGGCAGCTAGCAGCTCCCTTGCTTGTTTGCTTTAAGTTTTTAAGCTCTGGGGTTCGTTTCCGTCGAGCTAGGCACTTACTCTCTGGGTGCACTGCCGTTTAAAAGAACTTGAAGGTGAAGGTGCTCGCTGTCAGCTGGAGTGACAGGCCCGCCTGCAGCAGAGTTCATTACCCCCGCCCCCAGCTCCTTGTGACTCGCTGCTCTTGTTTATTCCTGAGGATTTACTTAGGTCCTGCCTAACTGCCGAAATGTGCTGGAACGCGTACATCTGGCCCAAGGCACAGGAACAATCGCTAAATCCTGAGCTAGAGAAGGGGGTGGGGTGGAGGCGGTGAAGGCGCACTGGTACCTTCAGATGAATGGCGGTCTCCCCGGCGGCCTAGCACTGGACTAGGCTGCAATAAGGTGACCTTATTTTGATACAAAGGCCCATACATTCTTTGGGGGAAAAGAAGCATGAGTTTCAGTAATCCCTGTTCTTCAAGTCCTGCTTCTTTTTTCCTGGTCCCATGTATCAGTTTCCGTGAATGTGATGAAGTAAAATACTATGTAAAAAAGATGCGCCTCCCACCCTTCGATCTCCCACCCTCCGTCCCTTTCTTTAAGAAGGCCCTAAAATGAGAATAATAGAGATCATCTAATCTCTATTTGGATTTGCTTCTACCTTCACTGGTTCTCCTTGAGTATGTGTTTTGGGTTTTTTCCCTGACTGTGCGTCAGTCAGTGATGTCTCTTCTTCAGTCTGTTGGTAACAGTGGAAAGGTTTTGAAGGTGGCAGGTGGGTGTGTACCATCTCAGAACGCCCAGCTTACCTAATCAAAGCCAGCAAAGCCGATGTTGAAGAAGTAGCCCATAGAGTGGCATTGGGGAGGATGGACGGTCAGGCAAGAAGTCCTGAATGCATGTCACATGTTTACCAAGCAACTACCAAGTGGGAAGCAAGCACAGTCCCTGGCCTCAAGAACTTTGTGGAAAAAGTTCCCCTAACTTTTTCCCCTATGGGGAAACGTTTCCCTAACATGGGGAGTGTGAGGCTATATAGAGGTGGAGGGAAGGACGGTGGGTACTGTGCAAGGGCAGAAGAGGGAGTGTTGGGCTGGAGCTGCCCTGAAGTAGTGGGCAGGGACTACAAACAGGAAGAGCAGAGGAGAAGGCACCTGTAGGGAGTGGATCAGGGAGCAGGGGACCTGTGATCCCTTGGCAGTGTTGAGAAGGGGAAGTCTGTCAACCCCAGCTTTTATAACCTTTCCCTTACTGTTGTCTGGGATCCTCATATCCTTGCCCAACCACATTTACAACCAAGAGAATCTGAAAACTCATTTACACTAAAATGTGAGCAGCTGACAATTCACCACTTTGGGGTTGTATTGCCATTTGACAAAGGTCAAGGCCTTCAGAAAAGGATGTGATTTGTCTGCAGTAAACTTCAGCCTGCTCTGACTACAGACAGTAAGGTGGACACCAGGTAAAGAGGTCAGAATAAATAGAGTGGAGGGAAACATGAGGGAATATGGAAAATGGAGGCCTGGAAAAAGCATCCAATTTATTTTTTATTAGATGACAAGGGTAACAGGAAGTCAGCAAAACTTCTGGATTTAGGAAAAGCACATGTTGACAAAAAAGCGTCAAACTGTAAAATATTTGAAGAGATTGATTCTGAAGTCAACTATGAGTGACCAGTGGCCTGTGACACAGCCTGCAGGATATCCTGAGAACATGTGGCCAGGTGGTTGAGGGACAGCTTAATTTTACACATTTTAGGGAGACATGGGACCTCAATCCAATACATGTAAGATGTACATTGGTTTGGTCCAGAAAGGTGGGAAAACTGAAGGGAGTGGGGGCTTCTAGATTATAGGTAGGTTTAAGTTTTTTCTGATTGGCAATTGGTTGAAAGAGTTAAGTTATTCTCTTAAGACTTGGAATCAGTGGAAAGGAAAGTCTGGGTTATGATAAGGGGATGTTGGGACCAAAGTTTTGTCATGCAGATGAAGCCTCCAGGTAGCCGGCTTGAGAGAGAATAGATTGTAAATGTTTCTTATCAGACTGAAAGAGTTGTTCTATCAGTAAGTCCAAAAGGGAGGGGGATGTAGTGAGGCATTTTCCGTCTCCCCACCCATCATGGCCTGAGTGAGTTTTTCAGGTTAGCTTTGGAATGCCCTTGCTGAAAGGAGGGGTCCGTTCAGACGATCAGGGGGCTTAGAATTTTATTTTTGGTTTACAAATCTTTATTTTTAAAAATTCAAAAGGCACAAAGTAATCTGTAAACTTTCCTTTACCCTTTCAGGTATGATATATAATTATCTACAGTAATCTTTCTGAATTGAGGAAAAATTCCCTTTAATTATAAAATGCTTTTGTCGTGCAGGAAAGCTCATCATTTACATACACCAACATGTATATTGGATCAGAGAACTATCCTGATATATCATCCAGTGATATGAATGTGACATATAGCATCAAGAGGCCTGATTGTGAATCCTGTTAGTTGTTCCATAATGGGCAAATTCTGTCCTCTTTGAGCCCAATTTTCTCATCTGTAAAATAATAAGAATTCCTAATTCATCAGGTTGTCTTAAGGATTGCATAAATTACGTGAATGTGTGGAGGAGTGCTTGGTTCTTAGTAGCTTCCCATTAAGCTTTAGTTTCTTTTATTCCATCAGATGAGTCATTATTAGCAGGAAGGCTCTACCTTCTGCCCACTGTTCATCCATGAAGGGAGAGATGGTCTCAGCTTTCAGTATAAATAATGATCCTATTTCACTTTGTATTTATTCATTCACTAAACATTCATGGAGTGCCTACTATTAGTATTTGCCATAGACAATGCAAGGTGCTGGGGATACAAAAATAACTAAGAATCCATTACCATCCTGTAATCCATTACCATCAATGTAAACTAGAATGTTTACATTCTAGTTGGGGAAACAGAAAAACATAATGATGTCGTTAGCTGTTAGAAGAGATTTAAGGAAGAAAAGGTGTGTATGAGGCACCTCAAAGTCTTGGGATCCATACTACCTGGAAGGGTTGGAGAAGGCGTCATCATTGCAGCGGTGTTTTGAATCATAATAAAATGCCTCACAGTGCTTGTAGTTTGTGGATATCAAAAAAGATTTTTATGTTTCTAAAACTTCACCAGAGAACTTTTGTGAAAGGCAGATTATAAAACCCACAGGATTTTAGAGCTAGCAGAGGCTTTAGAAGTATCTGTTCCCAACCGATCTGACTTTAGGTTCAGAAACTGAGTGTCAGGAGTCGTTTGTTCAAAGTCACACCTTTTTTTTTTTTTTTTTTTTTTTTGAGGCAGGGTCTCACTCTCGTTGTCCAGACTGGAGTGCAGTGGCATGATCATGGCTCACTGCAGCCTTGACTACCCAGGCTCAGGTGATCCTCCCACCTCAGCCTCCTGAGTAGCTGGGACTACAGCTGTGCATCACCAGGCCTGGCTAATTTTTTGTGTTTTTATAAGAGACAGGGTTTTGCCATGTTGCCCAGGCTGGTCTTGAACTCCTTGGCCCAAGCAATCCATCTGCCTCAGCCTCCCAAAGTGCTGAGATTATAGGCATGAGCCACCGTGCCCGGTCTGTCACAGAATTTTTTGGAGTAGAATTAGGAGTAGACCCCAGGTGTCTGGACTCCAGTTTAATGTTCATTAATTTATTCATTTGGCAGATATTTATTGAACTCCTACAATGTGCCAAAAACTTCCTAGGCACAAGGAATACAGCTGTGAACAAAATGAATAAGGTCTCTGCCCTGTTAAAACTCACTCCAGTTTGGGGAGACAAAAAATAAAACATATAGTATGTCAAGTGGTAATACATTATGAGGACAAAACAGCAGGATAAACGGGTGGGATGTATTTGAATGAGGTGGTAAAGAAAGCCTCTCTGATGAGGTGACATTTGAGCAGATACTGAAGGAATGAGTTTCTAGGCAAAGGGAAGACCAGGTGCAACGGCACTGAGGCAGGGATATGTGTCTTATTTGAGGAGCACAAGGAGGTCGGGATGCTGGAACAGAGTAAGGTAAGGGGGCAAGTGGTCAGAGTCGAGGCTGAGAGATAGTTGGGTTGCAGATCATGTACGGCTTTGTAGCCCATGGTAAGGACTTTAAATTTTATTCTGAATAAAATTGGAAGCTATGTTCTGTCTACTATACCAGTCTGGATAAAAACAAACAAACACACACACAAAAAACAAGGAAAGCACAGTGATTGCAATATTCCTTTAAATAATAAGCACCTATACATTTGTATTTTCATTTTACTAATATTTATTAAACACCATGTGCCAAACACTATGTTAAATGTTTTAAACTCATGGTTTCCTGTATAGAGAGGAGACAGAAGTAAATACAACTGTTATTTTTGTATTTATCTTGCTGTAGACCAGTGAAAGCCAACTCTTTCAGCCTTTCCCACAGATCACTTAGAAACTTTTCAGCATTTTTATTTTGGGTCATTCTCTGTTGATCAATTTTCGTTCCTCTATTTAAGCACAGAGGATTTTTGCTACAGCAATACCCAAAACTTAAAAATCACCTTCAATTGCAGCTTTGCCAGTGCTTCTATAAAACAGGTCTGTCTAAGCTGACAGAATTAAAATTATTAGTGACATTCACATTTAACGAGTCCTTGTAGGAAATCAACCTTTTGGAAAGTGCAGGAAATTTGTAAATGGTTTTCGTTATCAGTACAGAGCACTCTGTTTCCATGTATCTATTTATATAGTGTCTCCCACAGATGTGCTTACCTAGGTGTTTTGACAAGTGTGTTATTTGAGCCAGCCTTCTTCTGAGGTCAGTGGAAAGAGCTCAGAATGGGAGGGGTGACTGCTCAGGATGCCAGAGGCTGAGGGAGGATAGAAGATAACATAGTCACTTGTAGCCAGAAACTGAAGAGCTATTTAAGTGTTGGCTGCATGGATATTACATGTCCTTGGTAGGACTTTGACTCAACGAAGAGTCAAACACAGCAAGAGTTGGAATTATCGTTATTTTTTCTTTAAAAAGGCAAACTTACTAAAAAATGTAGGACATACTGATAAAATTTTACACAAAAAAAGTCTGTATTCCCTGGATATTCTGAAAACAGGCTTAATGAAAACCTAATCTTCTTTAGTCATTAAGCCAAATTCCCCTTCCTACCAACATGACTTCAGAGAATCAAGTACAAGAGACAGATTGTGGCTGTACATGAACATAACCTTTGATTTAGTCCAGCATTAGCCTATAGAAATATAAGGTGAGCCACATATTTAATTTTAAATTTTCTAATAGCCACATTTTAAAAAGTAGAAAGAAACAAGTGACATGAATTTTAGTAATCATTTAAGCCAATATCCAAAGTATTACCATTTCAACATGTAATCAGTGAAAAACTTTTTAGAGATATCTTACACTATTTTGTACTAAGTCTCTGAAATTTGATGTTTTTTAAATACTTATAGCACGTCTCAATTCATCCTACCTAATCACATTTCGAGTGCTTCATAGCCACATGTGGCTAGTGGCTATCATACTGGACAATGCAGGTCTGATAATACCTAGAAATCTGCTAGCTTCATTGGAATCGGGAGAACTGCTGCGTTGGTAGTAAGTTCTATATGCCAGGCCCTGTGCTGGATACCAGGGACACAAAGAGGATTGGATGACATGGTTGTTTTCCCTCAAGCAGCTCAGTCTGGTGAGTGGAAGCGGTTAATTTCAATGTAATATCATAAGCACTACACTAAGGATATTAACAGAGGAATATCCAAAGACATTCTTCCTAAAATGAGATTTAGAAAGATTTCTGTAGAGTGACACTGCAGTTGGGCAGAAAGATATTCCAGGCACAATATGTGGTTAGGTATTCCTTTAGTTCCTGGTTCCAGCTCTTGTGCTGCTAATGACTGCTCTGTCTAAACTTTCTTGTTATTATCCAGAATCATCTCAGGATTTTTTAGGGTTGAGAATATTTGTTGATTGGATAAGTGAATGGTGTGAATGAATAAATGAATAAATGAGTGTGTGAGTCAAGGGCAAGTCTTCCCGACTTCTACAAGAAGCAAGTTGAGTTGGAATATTGAACTTGTAAGATCAGGTAAGACTTTTGTTGGTTGTTGGCAGTTCATTTACCAGGGATTGATAATGCCCAGTGACTCTGGAAAGACAGTAGCTTGGAGGGAACAGTGACAAGTACTGAAGGATTGTTCAATTAAAGTGTCTGCAGTCATCAGTGCCCCCTTCTGTCACTTGTCAGAAAGTCACCCCCAGACCGATCCTTCAGCCAGATCATAGATGGAAAAATAAGAATAGACTTTGCTTTTTGCTCAGAGAAAATTTTTCTGTTAAGACAACCAAAGTGGATTCAGTTCCAAAATTCTTCAGCCTAATCTGATAAAGTCCAAGATATGTGGGAAGATTAATTGATGCTACTGTTCAGTCCACCAAACTAAATGCTCAGAGCCCTCTCAGGGAGCTGTTAATGTGTTTTCTTCATGTAAGTATGCCTCCTTTTAAGAAAAATTCACTTGCAAGATTGAAATTTACATTCACTGTTGTATACCATAAATATATACAATTTTGATTTAAAAAAACGTAGAGAAATTTACATTCATTACAAATTTCCTCCTAATGGCTGATTTCACAAGGGCACTTAAATTGTTGATTTATAAATAAAATTAATTTCTTCCATTTAAAGAAATGTTTTTATTGGCCAGGCGCGGTGGCTCATGCCTATAATCCCAGCAGTCTGGGAGGCCGAGATGGGCGGATCACCTGAGGTCAGGAGTTCGAGACCAGCCTGGCCAACATGGTGAAACCCCATCTCTACTAAAAATACAAAAATTAGCCGGGCGTGGTGGTGCATGCCTGTAATCCCAGCTACTTAGGAGGCTGAGGCAGGAGAATCACTTGAACCCGGGAGGTGGAGGTTGCAGTGAGCTGACGCCACGCCTTTGCACTCCAGCCTGGGCAAAGAGAGCAAAACTCCGTCTCAAAAAAAAAAAACAAAACAAAAAACAATGTATTTACTGTAAGAAAAGAGACTTATTCATTCAAAAGATATTTACTGTGGGCCTATTGTGTGCCAGGCAATATAAATATGGAGTGAACAAAACAGGTAAAGTTATTAATCATCAAAGTTTAGCCTCTGGGAAGGACAGGTATTAAATAAATAATCTCTTAAGTAATTAGCTAAAGCAAATGCATTGGTACAATGAATTGGACCTTGGGAGCTGAGGTAGGTGCCTGCTAGGACCCTTAAGTCCCAGTCTCTGAAGCCTCCTTGCTCATTCCCTGGGAGTTTTCAGTGAGCCTCTGGTCCCTATTGTTAGTCCTTCTCCATCTGCCTACAACGAAAGGTTTCACTGTCCTGTAATGAGAGTCTGGCAAGACAGCCTGGCTGCTGATGACTCTTATCCTAGAAGGGACTTCAGACGTCATCTCCCTTACCCTCATGCTTCTGATGAGTGAACAGAGGCCCAGATAAGAGGAGGGAAACCACTTAGTCAAGGAACATCTAATCTCTTCCAAGCACTATCACTTGTTATTTTGAGTGATTTTTACAATAGCTGTGTGATATAGGCATTGTTTTCATTCCCATACTGAGTAATTTACCTAATTTCAGACAGCTGGTAAGTAGCACAGCTAGGATTCTAACCCCAGTCTACTGGCAGGGCCCGTGCTGGAGCCATCATCAGTTCAGTGCTCACCTCAAGATTACATAATATGTATATTACACACACCTGTTTTTATTAGCCAATTTCTTTCTTTTATATTTGAGTACAACTTTGCTGTTTTTAAATAATCATTTCAATTCAAACTTTTTTAAAGGCAAAAGCATCAAAGACTCAAAAAATCTGCATAGTAGCTAATCTTGACCAGCATCTTAGCAATATTAAGTTTCCTGATGTGTAATAATGAGAGTAGATCTTATGTTTAAAAATAGATATTAGGCAATCCAGTGTGATTGCATTTTCATAAGGCCAAAGATAGTAGCACCAAAATAACTTCCTTATATGCTGTATGGGATCATGTAACAAACTTGCAACAGTTATTTACCATAATATGTATAAAATTCAGATTCTCTGTTTAAAAGACAATTCATATTAGTTTTGGGGTCATGAACTTTGAAGTTTTTCTATTTATTTATTTTTTCCCAAGAGGGCATGAGAAGAGATTGAGACAACTGACTTCAGCTCTTCTTAGAATTTTGGGAGCTCCAAGAAGAGCTTCAATAAATCCCCTAGTCATCCATCACTATTTTGGGCATAAATCAGGTTACACTGCATTAAAAAAAAAAACACAAAAAAACAAACACCTGATAGAACTGAGAAGACCAAGATTATCATCCTGGCTGTGCCACTTACTATGTGACGTGGGGCAGGATACTTTGCCTCTCTGTGTCTTTACCACAACTTGTCCACTTTCTCCCTGACTGGCCCCTGTCTACCTCTCTCAGCTCATCTCATGCCACTGCATTTTCACTACACTCCAGTCAGCCGGCTAATGAGCCTGTTCCTCCATCCAGGTCTTTGCTCTTGCTGTCTGCTCTCTCTGGAATGCTTCTTTAAATCCACTATTCAGGTTTTGGTGCAAATGACACTTTCTTAAAGAGGCTTTCCTCAACTGCCCTGCCGCATGGGCTTAGTTCACTCCCTTCATGTCTTTCACGGTCACATTATTCATTATTTCACATTGCTCTTCATAGCACCTATCGTTATCTGAAATTTATTTGTTATTGCCACCACCAGAATAGAAACTCCATGAGGGGAGGGGCCTTGCTTCTCTGTTGCATTGTCAACAGCTAGAACACAGTGCCTGCTACACAGTAGGTGCCTAATAAATGGTGGTTGTGGCCAGACACGGTGGCTCAAGCCTGTAATCCCAGCACTTTGGGAGGCCAAGGCAGGTAGAGCACTTGAAATCAGGAGTTCGAGACCAGCCTGGAGAACATGGTGAAACCCCATGTTTACTAAACATACAAAAATTAGCTGGGTGTGGTGGCGGGCACCTGTAATCCCAGCTACTCGGGAGGCTGGGGCAGGAGAATCGCTTGAACCCAGGAGGAAGAGGTTGCAGTGAGCTGAGATGGCGCCACTGCACTCCAGCCTGGGTGACAGAGTGAAACTCTGTCTCAAACAACAACAACAGAAGAAAGAGGGAGAGAGAGAGAGAGGGAGGGAGGGAAGGAGGGAGGGAGGGAGGGAGAGGGGGGGGGAGAGAGAGAGAGAGAGAGAGAGAGAGAGAGAGAGAAAGAGATGTTGAATGCATGAGTAGTTGGGGTTCACCATAACATTTTATCCCTAGGATCTCAGTTCCTTCTGTCTGATGCACACCACTCGTATTACCACCCTCCTAACAAATTGTCTTGTTGTTTATTATACTCATGCCAGGATAATAAAAGGCATGGAGAATGAAAACCGAGCAGTGGTCATTGATCTGGCAAAATGCAAGTCCATAGAGAGAGATGAATAACTAATGGAAATGCAGACAGCTTTGAAAGGGTTAATAGTTTAAGCCTATCAGCATCTGCTTTAGATTGAATTCATTTTTAATAAGTCCTTTCAAATACAGGATCTAGGTTACTCTCCTGGGAGAAGAGGATACTAGAAAGTGGAAAGAGGGAAGTGGGTGCCTAGAAAAGGAGAGGGCACCCAGAGCGCACTGGGTGCTACAGTTGTGCCTCAGTCTGTCCTGCTCACAGGAGTGAACCGAGGGTATCACCCAGGAAACCACAGAAAACTGGCTACAAACTCTTGGCCTCAGTCACTGATAACTGCAGGAGGGGGTGACATTCTTATTTCCCTGACTCCTCAGAGAATCCGATACAGAAGGGGAAGAGAAGCATGGACAGAGTTAACCGTATTGACATATAAACTAGAACTGCCTGAAAACCAAACGTGGAGTTAAAGCATCGACAGAGTTAGGACCCCAAGTGCATTTACATACTTGACTCCTTGGAAGAAAATTCTAGTGGAGTCCCTGGACACCATCCTAGGTGGGCAGGGAGATGCAGGGTAATACAGCCTTTGTGGCTGGAGGGCCAAGCCCGAGAGAGGAATGCTGGCATCTGGATATCAGACCTTATTATCTGAATAACTGACTGGAATCAGTGGTCTACTTTACCTTAGAGGAAAATGGCAAGAAACGGCAACCACTCTTAGATTTTTCTTTCTCTTTCTGTTCCAGTTGATACTTGCTGCTCAACCTGCTACAGTTTCACTTGTCAATCTCATAAGTTTCCTTTGACTGAGTTTGCATAGTTTAACACTTTAGAATCATGAATTCAGAAACCCAGGCTTCAGTGACAACACTGCCACCGAACAGGTTTCATTTTGCTAGGAAAGCCTTATGTAAGTTATTTTCTCTAGGTGAGGGATGCTACCTTGGGTTCCAGAATCTTCACCAGTTAGGGTTTGGATTTGCAATAGAAGTAAACTGTGATCAATTTAAGCAGAAAATTGGGTGGTAGCTCATAAATCATGGGAAGATTGGAGAACTAGGCATTAAACAGGAACAGCCCCTCAAACTATGCCCCGAAACTGCTCTGATGAATTATTTCAACTCAATTATAAAAAGACAACCCAATTTAAAAATAGGCAAAGGATCTGAGTAGAAGTTTCTCTAAAGAAAATATGCAGATGTCCGGTGAGCACATGAAAAGGTGGTCAACATCATTATCCATCAGATAAATGCCAGTTAAAACTACAGCAAAACCTAAGTGTCTAGTAATGGATGAGTGGATAAGGAAAATGGGATATATAGACAAAATGGAATATTATTCTACTATAGAAACAATGAAATTCTGTCATTTGCAGTGATGTGGATGGATCTGGAGATCATTATGTTAAGGGATATAAGCCAAGCACAGATAGACAAATATCACATGTTCTCACTCATTGGGAGCTAAAAAAGATCTCGTGAAGATAGAGAGTAGATTGGTGGTTACTTCAGGCCAGGAAGGGTAGTGGGGAGGGAGGAATGAAGAGAGATTGATTAATGGGTACAAATACATACTTAGGGCTGGGCGCAGTGGCTCACACCTGTAATCCCAACACTTTGGGAGGCTGAGGCAAGCAGATCACTTGAGGCCAGGAGTTCAAGACCAACCTGGCCAACATAGTGAAACCCCATTTCTAGTAAAAATACAAAAAAAAAAAAAAAAAAAAAAAATTAGCTGGGTGTGGTAGTGCATGCCTGTAGTCCCAGCTGCTCAGACAGGAGAATCACTTGAACCTAGCAGGTAGAGGTTGCAGTGAGTCGGGACTGCGCCACTGCACTTCAGAGCAAGACTCTGTCTCAAACAAACAAACATACACTTAGAAGAAATAATACCTGGTGTTTGATAGATCAGTAGCGTGATTGTAGTTAACATTAATTGACTGTACATTTCAAAATGTGTAGAAGAAAATAAATCAAATGTTCCTAGGGTAAAGAAAAAATAAATGTTTAAGGTAATGGATATCCTAATTACCCTGACTGGATTATATAAATGTCTCAAATGATCACATATACTGAGAAAATATGTACAACTATTACATATCAATAAAAATAAATTAATTAAAATCTCACACACAAATAAAACCACAATAAGATACCACTTCATACTTTCTAAGATGGCAAAGACAGATGTTGGGAGAGGATGTGGAAGCATCAGAATCCTCATATAACACTGGTAGGAATGTAAAATGTTACAACCACTTTAGAAAACAGTCTGGCAGTTTCTCAAACAGTTAAACATAGGCTTACCATATGAGTCAGCAATTCCACTCCTAGGTATGTACTCGAGAGAAATGAACACATCTGTCCACATAAAAATCTGTACATTAATATTCATAGCAGCATTATTCATAATAGCCAATAAATGGAAACAACCCAAATGTCCATTAAGTAATGAAGAGATAAAGAGGCTGGGTGCGGTGACTCACACCTGTAATCCCAGCACTTTGGGAGGCCAAGGTGGGCGGATCATGAGGTCAGGAGATCGAGACCATCCTGGCTAACATGGTGAAACCCTGTCTCTACTAAAAATAAAAAACATTAGGCGGGCATGGTGGCTGTACTCCTACCTGTAGTGGTGGCTGCAGTCCCAGGCACCTGTAGTCCCACCTACTTGGGAGGCTGAGGCAGGAGAATGGCATGAACCCGGGAGCTGGAGCTTGCAGTGAGCTGAGATCTTGCCACTGCACTCCAGTCTGGGTGACAGAGTGAGGCTCCGTTTCAAAAAAAAAAAGAGATAAAATGTGGGTGGGGTGCAGTGGCTCACACCTGTAATCCCAACCAATACTTTGGGAGGCCAAGGCAGGAGGATCATTTCCATCTGAGTAACATGGTGAGACCCTGTTTCTACAAAAAAATTTAAAAATTATCTGAGCATGGTATAGTTCTAGCTATTCTGGAGTCTGAAATGGGAAGGTTGCTTAGGCCCAGAAGTTTGAGGCTACGGCGAGCTATGATCTGCCACTGTACTCTAGCCTGGGCAACAGAGCAAGACCCTGTCTCAAAAAAAAGTGTTATATTCATACAATGGAATATTATTTGGCCATAAAAAGGAATGAAGTACTGATATATACTATAACATGAATGGACCCTGAAAACTTTATGCTTAGTGAATAAGTCGGACACAAAGAAACACATATTGTATGGTTTCATTTATATGGAATGTCCAGAATAGGCAAATCTTCAGAGACCCAGAGTAGATTTGTGTTTGCCTAGAGCTGGAAGGGAGATGTGGAAGGGATTAGGGGTGATGCTTTAGGGGAATGGGGTGTCTTTTGGGGGTGATGAAAATGTGCTAAAATTATCTGTGGTGATGATCACACAACTCTGTAAATATACTAAAAGCCATTGACTGGTACACTTTAAAAGGGTGAATTTTATAGTATGTGAATTATACCACAATAAAGCAGTTTTTAAAAAATCATCTGGTGAGTAAACTGTTGCCATGGCTGGGGCACTAGATGTCACAATTTATGCTATTGCCACATCCACACCAGCAGTTCCATATTGCAGCAACTGGGACTCCTGCTATTGCCAGAGAGAACAAGGAGCTACACATCTGTTTGTTTCCTCAGTAGCTCTCGAGTCAGTCTAAAAACGGACGTGAAGGTCATCACTAGGAGAGTATCTAGTGCTGTCAGTTCTGTCTCCTCAGGACCCCCAAGGTGGGGAATCCACCAAGTGGGAAGATAGAGAATTTGCTCAACTGTCTTTTTGGATGTCAGATGTCTGCTGGATCAGCAAGGGGCCCCGGGCTAGGCTGTTCTTCAGATTTTGTTACCTGACCCTCAGATCATTTAACACAGGATGCAGTATATTTTGCTATTTCTGTGGATGTACAACACTTTGTTTAAGCAATAGAATAAATTGGTTAATATTTCCCAAGGAAATTGAATTGAAAACACAACATAGATCAGTGAACAGATAAAACCATATGAGGTTGAAGTTTTCCCCCATTAAATACCAGCTGAATCTGAGTATTCACTGTTTATTCCAGCATGGACATTCCATTTTACAGTAAGAACAAAGAAGCCTTTCGCTCTGGCCTCGATATGACCTGTCTTACACACCTTGCTATTTCTGCTTCGGGGTTTCAAAACTCCTTTGAAATCCTGTCACTGTTTGCTATTATCAGGAAGTTAATTCCTTCTAAAGCCTTTTGGTCTGTATGCCTAGGGTAATCCTCCTTTGGAGAATTGTCACCATCTCACAGGTGGGCTATAATAGAGTGTATGTATGACCCTGGTTCAGGGGGAAATCAGATTCTAGTAGTGTCAGATTTTCTTCTCTGGTAAGTTGGAAATGGAGGCAGAGATTCTCTTTAGTTAGCTTTAGAAAAGGGGCTTGGAGGACGTTTCTCAACTTTTTGGAGATCTGGTCAACTTTATTTTGATCTTTTCTTGAAAATTATTAATTTTTCTATCAGTCAAAAAATATTCTAGGGCCGAAAATGGTGGCACATGCCTGTAATCCCAACACTGAAAGGCTGAGGCAGAAGGATCGATGAAGCCCAGGAGTTTGAGGCCAGCCTTGTCAACATAGGGAGAGCCTGTCTCTACAAAAAATTAGCCTGGGATGGTGGTGCACGCCTGTAGTCCCGGCTACTTGGGAAGCTGAGGTGGGAGGATCGCTTGAACCCACAGGTCAAGGCTGCAGTGAGCTGTGATTGCACCAGCTTGGGCAGCAAAATGAGACTGTGTTTAAAAAAAAAAAAATTCTAAAGGTACATCTGTGAAACTGTCCAAACTGCCCAAGATGCGGTAAAGAAGAATATTAGCTAAAATTGCTGAGCATAATTTGGTGTCTAAGATGGTGTCCAGGAAAAAAAAAAAAAGATATTTAATGCTAAATAAAAACAATCTGTCAAGGCAGGAATCCCAGAGTGTAGAAGGGTGGGGAGGTGACAATCCGTAGGGAAAGGGTGTGACCCCCACTGTGGGTCTGAATGCTGTATCACACTCAAGTGTGTTTCTAAAACCCTAAAACAGTTCACCCAAAGTGAGAGCAACCAGAATTCTATGATCATACCCTGTGTTCAAGGGTCTGAAAGCCATTTCAACTGGTCCTATCACCCAGGAGAAGCTCCATCCTTTATCAAAGCAAATCATGCCAACAAGTAGAAGTTTTCCTACCCCTTTATTTTAATTCTCTTGGATATAGAGATTAGAAGAGGGAAAAGCAATAAAATAACTTTTCTGAAAGCCGGGAGTCCCTGCCTTTGTTCTTGGTTGATCTCTTAATCTCTTTGGGAAATAATTTTCTGTTACTGAGGGTGCCATTTGGGGACAGCCATGTTGAGAGAGAGAGAGAGAGAGAGAGAGAGAGAAAATACTTGCAGAGACAAGGAGAGATCAGAGCCAAATTGACACATCAGAGGTAGAGTAGCTCCCTTGACTCCTGAAGGTTTTCCTGCTTCCCCTTCACTGGGAGGCCTGGATATACCTCTGGCCTCTGGATCCTATGAGAAGTCTCTATTTCTTTAAAATAAAGACCCTCTATTTAAGCTAGCCTAAAAGAGTTTCTTTCTTATCACCACAAGTGCCTTAACCCCTTCTTAACATTTCTAACAGCTTTAAAAAAATTTTCTCCTGGCCGGGTGCAGTGGCTCAAGCCTGTAATCTCAGCATTTTGGGAGGCTGAGGTAGGCGGATCATGAAGTCAGGAATTCAAGACCAGCCTGGCCAATATGGTGAAACCCCGTCTCTACTAAAAATACAAGAATTAGTGGGGCGTGGTGGCACACGCCTGTAGTCCCAGCTACTCAGGAGGCTAAGGCAGGAGAATTGCTTGAACCTGGGAGGAAGAGGCTGCAGTGAGGCGAATCGTGCCAGTGCACTCCAGCCTGGGTGATAGAGCAAGACTCAGTCCTGATAAGATAAGATAAGGTGAGATAAGATAAGATAAGACAAGATAAGATGAAGAATTTTTCTCTTGCAGGCCTTGGCAACACATGTGTTCTAACCCAGAGCTAGCCAAAAGAACCCCCTAAAACTGGAGTTATGCCCTACATGTCCAGAAATACTATATATATATATATATATTTTTTTACAATCAGGAATGTTTTGGACATCAATAACCCCAACGGTGAAACCCAAAGCTACCATTAGCCCTTAATCACCACAACATGCCTGCAGAAAATTTTTAAAAACCTGCTTCAGATTTGAAAGAACTTTTATTTCCCAACCACACATCTTCCCATTGCAAGTATTTTAAACTTGATTGAACAGAGTTACAGACCTGACGAAAGGTCTATAGTGACCTAAGACCAACTTAAGCATATACCATCCAGGAGCTGGTAGAGAAAAGGTCTTGATCAATCTCAGTTTGATCTCACAAATCAGAGTCTAGGACTTTCTTTCAATCTCTACTGGAGTTCTCTTGGAGAACTGAATGCTAGCAGTTCTCTGGAATACACCGTTGATAGCCACTTGATCTCTTTGAACCTCAGACTCTGAAAGAAGTAGTTACTGCTACCTGCTTCACAGGTACATGTTGGGGTAAATGAGAATGGAGATGCACAGGGACATCATATGTTCCTGGCACAGAGTGGGACATGGGCGAGTGTCAGTTTCCTCTTCTGTCCCTTCCCCATCATCTACTAGTACCCTGAACATGAGTTGTTTCCTAGGTTCATGTTGCCATTTCTAGCAATGCTATTCGTCAGCCAGCACTCCTTACCCTGCATCCTTAGTTGAGCTGCACTCCTAGATGCACAAATAACTCTTCTTGGTTTTTTTGCTTTGTTTTAATTTTAAATCAAAACTAGGTGTGAACTCCAGTGTGGACTGCACCTATCCTCACTGGTGTCTTTTCTCTAATTTTCTTGGTATGGCTTGTCAGAAAATGTTAAAGCTTTCTTGTTAGTATTTGAATACATTTCAGGGTCCTAAATGACGAGGGTTAAAGCCCCACTGCAAGAATTGTCATCTTTGAACAGAATAGGGCCAGGAATGATGCACCTGCAGCCACTGAGACATACAATCAGAACGGCCCACTCAGCATAACTTTATGAATGGTTCTGGCACTAGAAAAGATTTCGTTTTACATTTCTATTTGTTTAGGGACTGTGTGTAGCTTGCCTTTGGAACACATAATACACACTCAAAGATGTTGACTAAGTGAATGAATAATAAATGACGATGAATCAATGAATTCAATGAGCAATGAATGATATAGGGAAGAATAATTAGAGAACATATTAATTTTGCTTAGTTACACTTTCTGGAAGTAATCATTATTAAAGAGGTCCTTTTGCCTTATTATAGGCTTATTAATAAATTAAAGTGAGTTTATGTATCTTGTATCTTCAAAGTTTGGACTTCACAAGGTTAATTCAACACTGAAAAGGAAAAGGAAGAGAAGAAAAGTATTTTCATTTGTCATTTGCCAAGTATGATACGAGACGTTTTACATATCATTTCAACATGCCTTATAAGGTACCTTATATAAAGTACCATTTTCAACTACCTTATAAAGTAGATATTAGCCACCCCGTTGAACAGATGATGACCTTCAAGCCCCGGAAAGGAAGGGGAAGTAATTTGCCTGAGCTCACACAGTGCCTTAGTCTGTTCATACTGCTATACCAAAATACCTAAGACTGAGTAATTTAGAAATAACAGAACTTTATTTCTCAGAGTTCTGGAGGCTGGGAAGTCCAAGATCAAGGTGCTGCAGATTCTGGTGAGGGCTTGAGCCTCCCTACTGAGTCCTCACACAGTGGATGGGCAAAAGGCCCTAGGGTGCTCCCTTCAACCTCTTTCATAAGATTGCCAATCCCATTTGTGAGGGCTCCATCCTCATGACTTAATCATCTCCTAATGATCCCAGCTATTAATACTATCACATTAGTGATTATGTTTCAATATATGAATTTTGTGAGACACATTCAGACCATAGCACATAGCTAGTAAGTAATGAAGCCGGGATTTAAACCTAGGCTGCTCTGAGGTCAAAAATACTATTTCTGCCATTACCGCTTGCTGTTTCTATCCCATGGACTTAGCACTGTGGCGTACATTAAGATAATGACACATAGTTTCTGTCTCAAGAAACTTATTGTTAGGCCGGGCGTGGTGGCTCACGCCTGTAATCCGAGCACTTTGGGAGGCCGAGGTGGGCAGATCATGAGGTCAGGAGATCAAGACCATCCTGGCTAACATGGTGAAACCCCGTCTCTACTAAAAAATATAAAAAAAATTAGCCGGGCGTGGTGGTGGGCATCTGTAGACCCAGCTACTTGGGAGGCTGAGGCAGAAGAATGGTGTGAACCCGGGACCTGGAGCTTGCAGCCTGGGCGACAGAGCAAGACACCGTCTCAAAAAAAAAAAAAAGAAACTTATTGTTAAGTCGAAGACACATGGCAAATACTAATTATAATAATAGAAAGTAACATTTGGCCGGGCATGGTGGCTCATGCCTATAATCCCAGCACTTTGGGAGGCCAAGGCAGGCAGATCACGAGGTCAGGAGATTGAGACCATCCTGGCTAACACTGTGAAACCCTGTCTTTACAAAAAATACAAAAATAAAATTAGCTGGGCATGGTGGTGGTTGCCTGTAGTCCTAGCTACTCAGGAGGCTGAGGCAGGACAGTGGCGTGAACCCAGGAGGTGGAGCTTGCAGTGAGATTGCGCCACTGCACTCCAGCCTGGGTGACAGAGTGAGACTCTGTCTCAAAAAAAACAAAAAAACAAAAAAACAAAAGAAACATTTAAAAAATATGGAGCTGGGTGTGGTGGCTCACTCCTTTAATCCCAGTCCTCTGGGAGGTTGAGGTGGGTAGATCACTTGAGGCCAGGAGTTCGACATTGGCCTGGCCAACATGGTGAAACCCTGTCTCTACTAAAAATACAAAAAAGTTAGCCAGGTGTGGTGGCTCACACCTGTAATCCCAGCTCCTTAGGAGGCTGAGGCACAAGAATCGGTTGAACCCGGGAGGCAGAGGTTGCAGTAAGCTGAGATCATGCCACTGTACTCCACTCTGTCACTCTGGGTGACAGAGCAAGACCCTGTCTCAAATTTTTTTTTAATTTAATTTAATTTAATTTAATTTTTTACAAAATGGTAGAGTTACCAGAGAAGTACTCTACTGAATTCCAGTAAATCTCAGGTATTATATTTCATAGACGAAAGTGAGATAAAAGCCAGCTAAGTGACACTTCGGTTTTCTACAAACAGGTATCAAGACAGGGCTCACATGGTACCCAGTGTTGATAAGAGTATGGGTAAGAATGTGTGGCTCTCCTACACACTACTGATAGGAATGCAAATTAATCAACCTCTCTGGAGAGAAAAATTGTCAATATGTGTAAAAAACCTGAAAAAATGATTTTGCTTTTGAGTCTCAAATTCTACTGCCATATTATTCTAAGAAAAAAATGTGCTGAAAGATGTATCTGTAAGTATGTTTGTCAGAGTATAGAAAAAACTTGGAAACAATCTAAATGTTCAACAACAGGGTACTGGGTAAAGGGAGTGTTATATGATGGAATGCTATGTTAACTATTAAATAGGAAGTTGTGGAACTGCAGTGATCAAAGTGTGGTTTCCTTTCAAGGCATCCATAAGATCCAAACTATTTTTATAGTAGTTCTAAAACATTATTTGCATTTTCCACTTTCATTCTCTCATGACTGTGGAAATGTTCATTGATTTTTTTTTTTTTTTTTAGATTCCATATTGCAACTAATCTTTAAAAAAAACGACTACTTTTTAAGTTTTCGTGTGGTATAAAGAAAATATCAGCTGGGCGCAGTGACTCACGCCTGTAACTCCAGCACTTTGGGAGGCCAAGGCGGGCCGATTACTTGAGGTCAGGAGTTTGAGACCAGCCTGGTCAACATGGTGAAACCCCATCTCTACAAAAATACAAAAAAAAAAAAAAAAAAAATTAGCTGGGCTTGGTGGCATATGCCTGTAATCCCAGCTATTTGGGAGGCTGAGGCAAGAGAATTGCTTGAACCCGGGAGGTAGAGGCTGCAATGAGCCAACATCATGCCTCTGCACTCCAGCCTGGGTGACAGAGTGAGACTCTATCTCAAAACAAAAAAAAAAAGAAAAAGAAAAAGAAAATATCCAGAATTATCTGAAAATTACTCCTCCCTTTTCCAACTACAGGTCTCTAGATTTTCTTTATATATTCTTACTAACAGAACCTATTCACATTTTGAATGCAGAAGCAGATGTGAGAATTCAGCTGTCTTCTGCTAGGCCAAACATTTAAAAGATTTGCAAAAATATAAAATAATGCCATTGTTCTCACTAAATGTTTTTGTTTGTGTGTTTTGGAAAATAACTTTTTATAAAATATGTTATTGATGTTGACATGTAGTAGGCTATTATAATGTTTAGATGAATTAGTAAAAAATTTAAAAGTTCCGTTTTAATTGCTAGTACCATAAATATTGGTAAATATAACCCACATGAACAAAAGCTTTTTGAGGTCCTCTATAATTTTTAAGAGTGTAAAGTAGTTTTGAGACCAAAAGTTTTGAGAATAGTTGTGGCAAAAGTATATTTAATAGCATGAAAAAATGTTCAGAATGTATTTTTTAATTTAAAAAAAAGCACATTACAAAACATATCATTTGTGTAAAAGAGGCACATCTCAGGATAGACTGAGAATGAAGAATGCTGATATATTAAAAGTGGTCATCTTTGAGTGCTGGGATTACTGGTTGTTTTAATTTTCTTTTTTTGTGTGCTTCTGTTTTCCTATATATCCTACTGTGAAATTTATATTTGGTCATTAGAAACATTTTTTATTTTTACAGATAGGACCTAAAAATCTTGAACTTTCCCCTGAGTTCAACTGAGGAATGGGGGAAAATGTATTAACAAAGGTGGTCTGTATTATGGTTTTTAAAACATTTTACTGGATCAAATGCACATCATTTTTAAAGGGTTTTTCTGTCTTTCTCTTTTGTGGGTGATTCATAAGAGAATATTATGGGAAATTCATCTTAATTTTTAGAACTCCTGAAGAGATGTAAGCACTGTAAAGTCTTATAACAATGATTTTGGGGATGCAAAGTTTTCCAGTAATCTCACTTATTCCAATACAGTCCTCTATAAAAACAAAGTTATTGAATCTCCAATTCTGAAGTTTTTCAAGTCAGAAATCAACAAGCTACTAGCAAGTTATTTCCTAATGTATCAGTAAGGATTTTACTTAATCTCTTTGTTTTTCCCCCTGTGGAATTTTAGAGACTTGTTTTTGTAAGTTCTGTTTTACTGTCGGTTATGTGGTAGGTAAGAGGTTTCTTGTGTTTTTCTGGTGGTGCTGTTTGAGGCTGACGATGGGTCCATCAGGTAGGTCTTCTGGGTGCTTTTCCCTGGCAGCTCCGCCGTAGCCAGGCTGCTGCTGATCGGCTTTCAACTTCAGAGGAACCAGGCACCCCTGCCACCAACCGTACCTGGCAGAATTTGTCTAAAGTGGAATAGCCACTGAAGGTGGTACAGAGGGAAAAAGAATGTAAACGACGTAGACAATTGCTTGGAAAGTTGAAGAGGAGAGAGGCGAAGTTTAATTGTCAATATAGGTTTTGTTAGCAGACTTTGTAAGTTATGTTCTTGAGAAATGAATCTTTCAGATTGCAAAGGCTACATTGGAGAAAGACATTAACCGCTTTCAAAAAAAGATAATGATTCCCATACATGCTTTATAGATCATTTGTCTGGAAATAAAGAAAAACATGGGAACTGGGAAATTTTCTAAACATTTTATGTATGCACGAAAGAACATACTTTCTAATACTGTACTTGAAGACAACACACAGTTAATGGTGCTAATGAGTTATCATCCGAGCTGATCCAGCAGAAAATATCTGAGGATTTGTCAGTAACCATAATATAATGATTAATTTTTCTTGATGAATTATTGGCAGCATTAATTGTGGGCCTCAATCGAAATTCAGTGGAGGAGCACCCGGAACTTAAAGAGAATGTGTATGGTTGTTGTTCAATCACAATTTTCAGTCTAATCCCGTTCCATCTTCACTCCCTCTTCACATACGGTACAGCAGTATCTCAAGGATGCTTCTCTCTGTAGCTGGAGAGTGCCATCACTGGGCCTCCAGAGGACTCTCTCTTAGGTTTATCCAAACAGGCCCAGGAGAACCAGCACACTGCCACCCAAGCCTCTCTGCTGGCACCAGCAAAGGGGTCCTCTCTCCTGAAACCCCAGGGCTGGGATGTACTTCACCTATCCCTGTTCATTCCAGCAGCATCTGCTGGAGTGAGGCATTAGTGTTTTATTTATTTGTTGTTTGTTTGTTTATTTTTGAGTTGGAGTCTTGCCCTCTTGCCCAGGCTAGAGTGTGGTGCGTAATCTCAGCTCACCGCAACCTGTCTCCCGGGTTCAAGCGATTCTCCTGCCTCAGCCTCCCAAGTACCTGGGATTACAGGTGTGCACCATCACGCCCAGCTAATTTTTGTATTTTTGTAGAGATGGGGTTTCACCATGTTGGCCAGGCTGTTCTCAAACTCCTGCCCTCAAATGATCCACCCTCCTCAGCCTCCCAAAGTTCTGGGATTACAGGAATGAGCCAACATACCCGGCCTATTTTTTTCTTCTTAAAAAATGACAGAGAAAAAAGAAAAAGTGTTGCCAAACACTGTACTAGGTATACGGACAAACCCCGATACCATCTAATAGATGAGCTGGGCTTTATTTTTAAATGTATTACTATTATTATTTTCAAGGCTACAATGTAAGGGCTCTTTCTCTGTTGCAAATTTAATATGAAAAATTGCTGGAAGGCCATGAAGGAAATCTGATCAGATTTCTCCTACTTTTTGGACCAATTTGCCCTCATACTTCATGTTTTTATGGAGTTATAATTGTATTAGGAAAAAAAAGTCAGTGTAACAGGTGGGGAGAAGTCTATCGTGGCTCACTGGTTTATTTTAAAAAGATCCCAACCTGACATATTCTATTCAGATGAAGTGCTCTGTCTCTTAGTAACCACCACTCAACATTCATAGGAATTTGACAGCAGTGGCTGGTGGGATGCAGTTTCTGCTCTGCACTAATATTCAGTAGCTGTTGAAGAATTCCAGCGCTAAACAGTTAAGCCTGTTTAACTCCTTCGCTGGGAATCCCAGGAACCTGAGCATTCTCATCCTTCATGGTTTTTCACTTGGATCCTCAGCCAAGGTTGGTGTTGCCTATGGTTAAGTGTCTTTTCTCACTCCTGAGTCTGCCTACACCATTGGTTCTCAACTATTACATGTCTGAAGACATTTTTTATTGTCACAGCCTGGGATAGGGTGCTAACGGCATCTAGTGGATAGGGGCCAGGGAGGCCACTAAACATTCTCAACACACAGGACAGCCCCAACCCCGCTGCACCACCCCCACCCCCACCACCTGCCATCACAAAGAATTATCTTAGCCCCAAATGTCAAAAGTGTCACTGTGGAGGAATGCCCACCTCCCAAGACCACAGATAATTGAGTTTCCTGTGTTTTGGTCTGAAGCAGTCACTAAGCTCTGTAACAATGCTGTCACGCCATAGCTTATTTATTTTGCTTCTCTGGACCCGGCATCTCTTTGTCCTTAGTTTTTTATAATAGTGGAGAATTTAGTGGTTGAGTTTTATACTTTTCTCTGGCAGATTCAGATGTGTGCTTGCAGTTTATGTAACTGAATAACAGCCCCAGCTCATGGCCAAGACCTGAATAGATAGATAGTCCCTAAATATTTATAAATTGATGGTCCATGCTAAAGCCCAAATGACTCTTTTTTAACTGTGGAGAGATAAATGATTTCTGCAATTCCAGAGTTCTCCATGGGTCATGTTAACACCTTTACCTACTACTACGTGGATACTTCCTACTTGGAATAAATGGAGTTTATACATGTGGCCAACATGTAGTATTTTGGTTCGGGAGGAGTAGGGGTAGGAAAGAAGATACTCACTACTTTGAAATCTCCTACCTTCACATGGATCGCATCTTCATCTTGTCCTGGTTGTAAGGATAGGCTTATGTCTTAGTCACTCAATCACTCAAGTTACCTTGGCTGTTAATAACAAGTCTATGTGTATCCCACTGTTAGCTAATTATCAGGACTGTCCGAAGTCCTAGGAAAGACAGAATGATGGTCGTTTTCCAGTCTGCTTGGAGGTTGGAGTAGCATTTGGAAGTATCTGCATAATACTAACATATATATCACTGGGTTTTACAACTTTCAAGAAGATTACAGACTTGCAGAGGTGCCCCAAAGAATAACCAGACACACCGTATGGTTTCACACCCCTCTTCTTTTGCACATGTTTTTCCTTTTACCTGAATTGCTTCCTAACCACCTGCATCCTGGTTTTCCTGGAAAACTCATTTTTATCTTGGAAAACCTTACATCACTCTGTCATACTCTGCGATTATATTCCAGACCCCTCCTCTCACACATGTATTCAAACAGCATACCCCACTGTATCCCAAAGTTTAAAAATGTCTTTCTGTGTACCATATCTGATTTCTTTTTTCTTTTCTTTTCTTTTCTTTCTTTCTTTCTTTTTTTTTTTTTTTTTTTTGATGGGGTCTCGCTCTGTCTCCCAGGCTGGAGTGCAGTGCTGTGACCATGGCTCACTGCAGCCTTGAGCTCCTGGACTCAAGCCATCCTTCTGCCTAAGCCTCCTGAGTAGCTGGGACTATAGGCATGTGCCACCATGCCTTGCTGGTTTTTAGAATTTTTTGTAGAGATGGGATCTCACTATGTTGCTTGGGCTGGTCTTAAACTCCTAGGCTCAAGCAGTCCTCCTGCCTTGGCCTCCCAAAGTGCTGGGATTACAGGCATGAGTGGCCATGCCCAGCCTCACATGGGATGCTTTTTGCACATTCTGTTGAAGCATGTGTCACACTATATGATAACACTCTATTTTCAGGTATATCTCTATGCTAGTCTCTAATTTCCTGGAAGGTAGGAACTGTGTTATTCTTCTTTATATTCCCATTGCTTTGCATATTATGGGTACTTCTTAGAACTTAAAAACATAATTCCTATTATTTATTTTGCAAGGCTCATTTAAGTGTTATTAACTGGGTTATCTCTGGTAATGGGACAGAGATAAAGATGGTGGTAATTAAGGGAGACTATCTAAGTAGATTATTTTTTTATAACAAGAATGTTTTTATTTACTTTTGTAATTAAAATGAATTATGTATGTGTATATGGAGGTTTTGTTTGCTGCTGTATGATCATTGCCTAAAACAATATGGTCCATGGTAGGTGTTAAATATTTGTTGACTAAATCAAATAACGAATCTAAGAGCCAAAGGCAATAATATATGTGCAGGTATTTGGAGAGTCATTAAGTGATATGGAGCTATAGCTTATTATTACTGTTTCCGGAAACTACACACCTGGTGAGTGTCAGAGCAGGGATTAGAATCTAGGTTTCCTTACTCCTATTAGCAGATAATAATAGAAGAGCTGTAGAGCTGGCAGGGCCTGAAGCTAAAGTAACCTGAGACATTTCCTTTAAGAATACCAACTTTTATGTTTTTTGCATAATCTGGTTCAAATTGTCAACCCTGTTCTTTCCAACTCGTAGACATTTTTGCAGTAGATATAATATGACTTATCACTCACTGGGTAACATACTTCTAAAATTGTTCTGTGTTGCTTACAGAGTATTGTGTAAACCACTATAGTTCTGGAGTTCTTAAAGCTTATGCAAATAAAGATGTGCGCATGCTGTGTGCTTCTGAGGGAGGTCTGTATGGGATCTTGGCATTGCTGAGTTCTAACTGGTGGATTTCTCTTGGTCTAATTGGTCCATAGGTCAGTTTATGTTGGATACTCACAAGCACATGGATTATCTATTATATCTGTTCTTACTGTCGTGTCCTTTAGTTCCTACCAGCTAATAGATGGTATGTGTGGCCATTTATTTGTATTAGGATTTGACTAGTAGAATTACTCTCTTTTCTTTGTCGGAGTTCTGAAGCAATAGATAGATAAAGGAATGGTAGCTAGAGATGAAAATATCAACTTCATCATTGATACAACTGCTATCAGAGAATGTGGCTTAGATATAGGACAACAATATGATTTCTACTACTGAATCTCAGAAATAGACAGATTTATATACCCAGTCACAGGCTCTGAAGAACCACAGCCTCTCTTCATATACTTCATAGCACAAGGAATATTTTAGGTTGGTCCAAAAGTAATTGCAGCTTTTGCCACAGTAGAATGGGGAAGAGTGATAAAGAGAAGCTAGGCCAGCAGTATTGTACTAATAGATGTCCTTCTACTTGAGAAGAAACATCTGGAATGAGAAGTTAGTGTCTCAACTAACAAATAAATTACTATCATGCATTTTGAGAAATTTTAAAGAGCTGAAAAATATGAATCTTTACATCAAATAGTTTACTCCTACACTCTTGTATAGATGACACAGGAAAATGTTCACAAACAACAACTCAAACTAAGCTGGGAGAACATTGATTGTATCTAGTGATGCTGTTGTACAGGTGAGGTCTTAGGCAAGCACTCAGTTTGTTTTACTGTGGAGCTACTTTCAGTAGCAACATCCATATACATCCTAGATTTCAGAAGATTAAGGCAAAGTTAATTTATATTTATATCACAAATCTATAGTGCAGACCAAATTGATTAATTTGAAGTGAACTTTTAAGACCTTTTAAAAATTTATACCAAACGGTAATCTTGCTGTAAAAGACCACATCTAACATAGTGCCTACCTAGTACATAATTTGAGCTCAATACATACTTGTTGAGTGAATAAATCTTGACTTAAAACAGATGATGCCCCAGGCAAGCAAACCACTCCTGTTAGCAGGCTACTCTCTAATAATCATACTCACTCTTTTGAGTTGTATTTTTACTAAGGATCAGTTGTGATTGTTCCAGGACCTTTTTATACTAGTTGTACTTGTTATTGCTATAACATGATTTAATTAAATATTGCTTAAGCTGATGAAATATGAGTACAAAAGTAAAAGAGCTGTTGTTCCTCTGAACACAAAGGTGAATGTTTTAAAAAGACTTTATAAGGACAGCCACTAAAAGAAACACTAAAGGACATTGATTCCTGCTTACGGGAAGTTTATAGTCTTATAGAGGAGCTAAGATATACATAAAAATAACTTGAATGTAGGATGAATAGGAGAATATTACATTAAGATTCCAGAAGTTCAGAGGTAGAAAATTACTTTTGGCTTGCAGCATCAGTAATGGATACATGGATAAGTTGATATATGATCTAGTCTCTAAAAAAATAAGAGATAAAATATACAAAGATGATTCATTCTAAGTGAAGAGAAAGATATCAGCAAAGGCATGACGGGTGAAGCCTATGTTTAGCTGGGTTATTAGTGAATGGGAAGATAACCAGGTTTCAAATAGTAGAGGGCCGTAAGTTCCAGGCTTCTAAAATACCTGGTCGTTGTGATAAGAAGATCCTTATTCTTTCCATTCACAATGATGTTGAATGGTCTTTAGTATATCTACAAAATGAACACTTTCTATTATGGCATAATTATGCTGTATAACAATTTATTCATTCATGTCTTCATGAAATTTTTTCTTAACTCCCTAATGGCATAAAAGTTCCTTTTCACCTAAGCTATTTTAGGTTATAGTTTGCTGAACTTTTATTCAGCAATGCATATATTTTTTCAGCTAAAGACATTAATATTAAATTAATTCTTGGTGAAATATTAATTATAGAGTTAATGATTACTTTTAAGAATTCCATTTTTTTAAAGACTCACATAAAACACTAAAAGTTTGTATTAAAAGATCACAAGCTTGCTTGGTGTTTTATGGCTTTAAATATATCTTTCAAAGCTTGTAATACAAGCAGGATCATATGTGACTTCCCCATTGTAATAACAATTGATATTTAATACATTTTAAAAGACTTCATGAGAAAGATATCCTAGCCATTACATTCTTTTGTTTTATACACTTCCTGTTAGTGCACTGTGATTGCTTGAGAGTAGAAGAAAGCATCATGCAAATCTAAAGGTATTTTTCATAATTATATTCCTACAAAGAACTTTAATGTTACTTTAACTGCTGATCAGAGGAAGGAACTACAAGTTCCCAGAATACAAATCTTGAGCTCAGTAGAAACAAAGTATAATAATATAATCATGCTGCATAATGACATTTTGGTTAATGACAGACTGTATACAACAGTGGTCCCATAAGATTATAATGTCATATTTTACTTAGTTTTTCTATGTTTAGCTGTACAAATACTCACCATTGCATTACAACTTCTTACAGTATTCAGTACAGTAACATGCAGTATAGGTTTGTAGCCCAGGAGCAATAGGCTATACCATATCGTCTCTCTGTAATAGACTCTACCATCTAGGTTTGTGTAAGTACACTCTATGATGTTCACACAGTGATGAAACTGCCTAATGATGCATTTGTCAGAATGTATCCCTGTTGTTAAGTGACACATGTCATACAAACATAACCTTCAGATAAAAATAGAGAACCCATTTCACTTCTTCAGAAGTGTAGGGTATTTTTTAAGGAAAGAATGAGAGAATCAATTCAAAACAAAGATATTGATGAAGAAATGTGGGAAACTATTCTTTTGTAGCTCCTATATGATGGCTACCCATTTCCCTCTTTAAAAATTCAATTTGTACATATGTGTTACCTCCCTCATGTTTTTTCATTTATAAAATGAGAAATATTATAAAACCACAAGGCTCTTTCCACTCATGATTCTAATAACTTAATTTTCAATAAATTACTTGTTTCTGAGCTAAGATGAAATAGGTGTACCTAGGAAGGTTGATCACCGCCTAAACAGGAAACAGGAATTTTTGGCATGGTCATCATATTCCAGACCCTGATCCTTCATTTTGAAATATCTGATGTTATATTTTTTAGCACAGTTAATGAAATCCATTTTATGAGAACTGGTTTATACTAATACAACTCACAAAAAACAAATTTAGAAAAATATGTCCATTTAACAATTGGAGATAAGAAGATCACCAGCAAATGTAGTAAAGCACCATTCATAAATTATCTTATTTCCTTCTTGCCATGCAGAGGGACATGAACACACAATGAAAATATAAATTAGAGTTTATCAGGGAAAATTCAGAAATGGAGAAGTAGTAGAGCACACACAATCCTATAAACTCTCATCTCACAAAGAGTAATGCTTGCTCAGGGCATAACTGGACTACTATGGGAAGGGAAGGGCTTCTGTAGAAGAATGATGCTTATGTAATGCTTAACTTATTTATAGGGATGGGGGATACGGAAATAAAAGACAAAATTGAACTTTGTCAGAGAACTGAAAACAATGAAAAGACTGGAAATTTGAAAACTGAAAAATACAATAATAAAAAATAACACATTTGATTATGTTTAGTAAGCAGTTTAGACACAGTTGAATACAGAATTGGTATGCTGATTGATAAATTGGAAGAAACATCCAAATGAAGCACACAAAGGATACAGTGAAATGTTTCAATTTGTGAAAAACTGGGATCTCAGATGAAAAGAGAGGCAATGAGGCAGAAGCAATATTTGAACAGAGTATGGCTGAGGAGTTCTTGAAAATGATGAAAGACATTAATCTACAGATTCCAGAAGCCATGCAAACTCCAAGCAGGATAAGATGTCTAAGAATATGATAGTAACTTCTGAAAACTGAAGACAGCAACCAAATCCCAAAAACAGCTGTGGGAGGTGGTGGGGGGAAAAAGTCCAAATCATCTTCAAAAAGGCGACAGTTACACTGACAGCCAACTTATCAATACAAACAATGGAAGACAGAAGACAATGGAATGATATTTTTTAAGTGCTGAGATAAAAATAACTGCCAATCTAGATTTTTTTTTTTTTTTTTTTTTGAGATGGAGTTTTGCTTTTGTTGCCCAGGCTGGAGTGCAATGGCACAATCTTAATGCACTGCAACCTCCCCCTCCCTTGTTCAAATGATTCTCCTGCCTCAGCCTCCCAAGTAGCTGGGATTGCAGGCATGCGTCACCACGCCCAGCTAATTTTGTATTTTTACTAGAGGCAGGGTTTCTCCATGTTGATCAGGCTGGTCTTGAACTACCAACCTCAAGTGATCTGCCCACCTCGGCCTCCCAAAGTGCTGAGATTACAGGTGTGAGCCACCATGCCTGGCCCAATCTAGAATTTTATATCCTGAAAAAAATATTCTCCAACAATGAAAGTGTAAAAAGACTTTTAATGAAAAAAGTAGGAAGAACTTGTCCCCAGAAGATTCACACCAGAGGAGATACTAAAGGGAGGAGGAAAATGGTTCCAGATGGAGTCTTAGAGATACAGGAAGGAATGAAGCACAATAAAAAGGTTCTGTATCTAAGTAAATCTAAATAAATATTGACAATAAAAATAATTATATCTCACGTGGCTTAACATTGAGATTGAAAATACATAAGCACATGTAAGTTGAAATTAAAGGATTCATGGTCTTTGTGTTGTCTGGGAATAGGTAAAAAATATCAATTTATATTAGACATTAATGAGTCAAAGATGTATGTTGTAATTTCCAGGGTAATCACTAAAATAATAGTCAAATAGAATATATCTAACAAGCTAATAGAAAAGGAAATGGAATAATAAAAAAAGTTCAATCCAAAATAAGGCAAGGCTGAGTGTGGTGGCTCAATTTGTGAAGCTAAGGTGAGACAATTGCTAGAGTCTGGGAGTTTGAGACCAGCCTAGGCAACATATTCAGACCCCCATCTCTATTTTTAAAAAATGAAAAAACAAAATAAGGCAAGATGGGAGAGAAAAAGAAATATAGAATGGGTAGGACAAATAGAAAATAAATAATAAGATGGCAAATTTAACTCCAAACATATTGGCAATTATATTACATTTAAATGGACTAAATGCTCCATTTAAAAGTCAGAGAGCTCTATTTAAATGGTCAGAATGGATTTTTAAAAAACTATGTGCTGCTTATAAGCAACATATCTAAAATATAAAGATATAGGAAGGTTCCAAGTAAAAATGCAAAAAGATATATCATGCAAACACTAACGAAAAGATAGCTGGTATAATGTTATTAATATCGAAGCAAAGCTTTAATAGTATCAGACTAGACTCTAGAAAAAAGTCTTTATTTACAGATAAAAGGGACATTTCATTATTATTAAAAGTTAAAATTTTCAGAAAGATATAACTGTTCTAAATCTATTCTTACCTATTAACATAGATTCAAAATGTACAAGTCAAATATTTATAGAACCATAAGGAGAGACAAATCCACAATTGTGTTAGAAAATGTTAACACATTTCTCAGTGTTAGAACAGGCAGACAAAAAATATTACTAAGGCTAAAAAAGATCTGAATAGCACAATAAATAAGCCTCACTTGGTTACCATATATAAAACACTGTTGAAAAACTGCAGAACATATGTTCTTTTCATGAACCCAAAAACATTTTTCTTAAAATGGCCATATAGCCATAAAGAAAGTTTCAACAAATTTTGAAGTATAACTTCATACAAAATAAATTCTCTGATCACAATGGAATTAAACTAGAAAGTAAACAAAAAGATAACTAGGAAATCCTCATGTATTTTGAAATTGCAAAATACATTTTCAAATAATATATGGGCCAGATAAGAAATCACAAAGGAAATTTTAAAACATTTTGAGATTAATAATTTTTAAAGTGTTGTATATTAACCTTTAAGTTATACATCTAAATTTGTGCTTAAAGAGAAGCACATAGTCTTGATTTCACATGTTAGAAAAAGGGAAAGTTTGAAAATTAATGACATAAGAATCTATCTTGGCCATGTACAGTGGCTCATGCCTGTAATCTCGGCACTTTGGGAGACTGCGGTGGGCAGATCACTTGGGGTCAGGAGTTTGAGACCATCCTGGCCAACATGGTGAAACCCCATCTCTACTAAAAATACGAAAAATTGGCTGGCATGGTGGCGCGTGCCTATAATCCCAGCTACTTTGGGAGGCTGAGGTGAGAGAATTGCTTGACCCAGGAGGCGAAGGTTGCAGTGAGCCGAGATTGTGCCACTGCACTCCAGCCTGGGTGACAGAGTGAGACTCTGTCTCAAAAAAAAGAAAATCTATCTGAAAAAGGTAGTACAAATATTAAATAAAAAATTGAGATGACACAACCAATATCAAGAATGACCAAAACAATGAGTAAAATTTTAGGTCTTACATACATTTAAAAAGATCCTAAATGGATATTATGAACAACTTTAATCTAATGATTTCTAAACAGTTACATGAAATAGATAAATTCTTAGAAAAGTACAAAATAACAACTAACACAAAACAGAAAGAAATTCCGAAGTCATATAACTATTAAATATTAAATTGCTAACTAAAAACCTTACCACAAAGAGGACTCCAGGTCCAGACTACTTCACTAACAAATTCTACCAAACACTTAAGGGAGAAATAACGTAATATTTTACACACTCTTCCAGAGGAGAATAAAGGGGGAACAATTCTCAGTTTGTTCTATGAGGCATCATAATCTTGCTACAAAAACCTGACAAGCACATTATAGAAAAGGAAATTACATAGGCTGGATGCAGTGGCCCTTACCTGTAATCCCAGCACTTTGGGAGGCCAAGATGGGCACATCAGGAGGTCAGGAGTTCAAGACCAGCCTGGCCAACATGATGAAACCCCGTCTCTACTAAAAGTAAAAAAATTAGCTGAACATGGTGGTGGCCACCTGTAATCCCAGCTACTTGGGAGGCTGAGGCAGGAGAGTCACTTGAACCCTGGAGGCGGAAGTTGCAGTGAGCCAAGATTGCACCATTGCACTACACCCTAGGCAACAGAGTGAGACTCCATCTCAAAAAAAAAAAAAAAAAAGAAAAAGAAAAGAAAAGGAGATTACAGGCTGGGCATGGTGGCTCACACCTGTAATCCTAACACTTTGGGAGGCCAAGGCAGGAGGAAGGTTTAAGGCCAAGAGTTTGAAAACAACCTGGGTGACATGTTGAGACTCCTGTCTCTACAAAAAATTAAAATATTAGCCAAGTGTGATGGGGAACACCTATAGTTACAGCTACTTGGTGTTGCGGGAAGTCAGGGACCCTGAATGGAGGGACTGGCTGGAGCTATGGCAGAGGAACATAAATTGTGAAGATTTCATGGACATTTTTTATCAGTTCCCAAATAATGCTTTTATAGTTTCTTATGCCTGTCTTTACTTTAATCTCTTAATCCTGTTGTCTTCATAAGCTGAGGATGTACATCACCTCAGGACCACTGTGATAATTGTGTTAACCATACAAGTTGACTGTAAAACGTGTGTTTGAGCAATACGAAATCAGTGCACCTTGAAAAAGAACAGAATAACGGTGATTTTTAGGGAACAAGGGAAGACAACCATAAGGTCTGACTGCCTGTGGGGTCGGGCAAAAAGAGCCATGTTTTTCTTCTTGCAGAGAGCCTATAAATGATCGTGCAATAGGAGAGTTATTGCTAAATTCTTTTCCTAGCAAGGAATATTAATATTAATACCTGGGAAAGGAATGCATTCCTGGGGGGAGGTCTATAAATGGCTGCTCTGGGAATGTCTGTCTTATGTGATTGAGATAAGGACTGAGATACGCCCTGGTCTCCTGCAGTACCCTCAGGCTTACTAGGGTGAGGAAAAACTCCATCCTGGTAAATTTGTGGTCAGACTGGTTCTCTGCTCTTGAACCCTGTTTTCTGTTATTTAAGATGTTTATCACACAATATGTGCACAGCTGAACATAGACCCTTATCAGTAGTTCTGACTTTACCCTTTGCTTTGTGATCTTTGTTAGACCCTTATTAGTGGTTCTGCTTTTTGCCTTCTGAAGCATGTGATCTTTGTACCTACTCCCTGTTCTTACACCCCTTCCCCTTTTGAAACCCTTAATAAAAATTTGCTGGTCTGAGACTCAGGCAGGCATCGTGGTCCTACCGATATGTGATGTCACCCCTGGCAGCCCAGCTGTAAAATTCCTCTCTTTGTACTGTCTCTATTTCTCAACTGGCCGACACCTATGGAAAATAGAAAGAACCTACGTTGAAATACCGGGGGCGGGTTCCCTCAGTAACTTGGGATACTGAAGAGAGAGGATTGCTTGAGCCCAGGAGTTTGAGGTATCAGTGAGCTATGATCGTGCCACTGCACTCCAGTCTGGGTGACAGAGCAAGACCCTGTCTCAAAAACAAAACAATTAGAAAAAAAAAAAAGAAAGAAAGAAAAGGAGATTACAGGGTAATATCACTCATTAACATGGGAGCAAAATTTCTAAACATAGTATTAGCAAACAAGAAAATCTTCCATTATATAAAAAGTATAATATATCACAGCCATGTTGAGTTCAGTTCAGGAGTTCAAGATTGGTTTGTTATTTGGACATCAATCACTGTAATTTATAACATTAACAGGATAGAAAAGAAAATATGATCATTTCCATAGTTTCATAAAAAATTGTTTAATTGGCTGGGTGTGGTGCCCCAGGCCTATAATCCCAGCACTTTGGGAGGCCGAGGCGGTTGGATCACCTGAGGTCAGGAATTTGAGACCAGCCTGACCAACGTGGTGAAACCCCATCTCTACTAAAGAAATACAAAATTAGCCAGGCGTGGTGGTGCACGCCTGTAATCCCAGCTACTTGGGAGGCTGACGCAGGAGAACTGCTTGAACCCGGGAGGCAGAGGTTGCCGTGAGCCAAGATCACACCATTGCACTCCAGCCTGGGCAAGAAGAGCGAAACTCCATCCCCCACCCAAAAAAATTGTTTAATAAAACTTAACGTTCATCATTTTAAAAAACTGCCTGAGCGAATAGGAACAGAAGGAAACTTCCTTCGTCAGATGAGGGTTATTCTCCAAATGAAACGGGAGCCTTTGACATCTCTGGTATCAGTCTGTTTGCTTGATCTAACTCAGATCAGCTGAACCTTCTCCTTGCCCAATGCTGAAAGTGTGGAGGAAGTGAGCTTTCCAAGTCATTATTTGTCTCACTACACTTGTATAGATAAATCTATGTGGGATGCTAACTGATAATCAGAAGGTTGCTTGGTGAGAATGCAGTCGGAGGGGAACGGACGAGATGATTTTCTTTTTTTTTTTTTAGGTGGAGTTTCGCTCTTGTTGCCCCAGCTGGAGTGCATTGGTGCAATCTCGGCTCACCACAACCTCTGCCTCCCAGGTTCAAGTGATTCTCCTGCCTCAGCCTCCTTAGTAGCTGGGATTACAGGCATGCACCACCACGCCTGGCTAATTTTGTATTTTTAGTAGAGATGGGGTTTCTCCATGTTGGTCAGGCTGGTCTTGAATTCCCTACCTCAGGTGATCCGCCTGCCTTGGCCTCCCAAAGTGGTGGGATTACAGGCATGAGCCACTGCACCCAGCTGATGAGATTATTTTCATAGCCAATATCTTTTAACTATGAAAAGCTGATATGTACATAGATGGGAACACTGAATGGTATGGTGACCATTTCTCTTCTGTTAATACATTGTTTCTTTAGACTGAGTGTAATACTGCCATGGCTTTACACATGCTAATACTGTACAGTCATTCTCTAGTTCCGTTGGCTCTGTCATTCAACTTTGGGTCTCTCAGTGAACCAGACTGTTTATTCATGCTACATTTTGTATATCCTATAACCTTTTCTTGGAATGACCTCCCCATCCTTACACCGTCTCTTATCTTTGTTCAGTTAGCAAACTCCTATTTCTTCTTCTACAAACCAACTCAAGTATTTTTCCTCTGAAGTTTTCCCTTCTTTATGTTCTAATTGTATCTTGCCTATCTTCTGTAATAGTACTTACCACACTGTATTAAAATGTTCTTAACATTCTACTCAGTAATTCCATTGCTGGGTATAGACCCAAAGGAAAATAAATCATTCTACCAAAAAGACATGTGCACTCATGTTCATCGCAGCACTATTCACAATAGCAAAGACATGGAATCAACCTAGGTGCCCATCAACGGTGGGTTGGATAAAGAAAATATGATACATATACTCCATGAAATACTATGCAGCCATAAATAAGAATGAAATCATGTCCTTTGCAGCAACATGAATGCAGCTGGAGACCATCATCCTAAGCAAATGAACGCAGAAACAGAAAACTAAATATCACATGTTCTCACTTATAATTGGGAGCTAAATCTTGGGTACACATGGACATAAAGATGGACACAGTAGACACTGGGGACTATAAAAGTGGGGAGGAGTGAGGGATAAGATCTAAAAAACACATTGGGTACTATGTTCACTATTTGGGTGATGGGATTAATAGAAGCCCCAAACTCAGCATCACACAATATTCCCATGTAACAAACCTGCACATAGTCCCCCTGAATCTAAAATAAAAATGGAGGCAGGGTGCAGTGGCTCATGCCTGTAATCTCAGCACTTTGGAAGGCTGAGGTGGGCAGATCACTTGAGGCCGGAAGTTCGAGATCAGCCTTGCCAACATGGTGAAATCCCATCTCTACTAAAAATACAAAAACTTAGCCGGGCGTTATGACACGCACCTGTAATCCCAGCTACTTCCAAGGCTGAGATAGGGAAATCACTTGAACCCAGGAGGCAGAGGTTGCAATGAGCCAAGACTGCGCCCCTGCACTCCAGCCTAGGTGACAGAGCAAGACTCTGTCTCATAAAATAAAATAATAAATAAATTTGAAAAACTGGAATTTAAAAAAGAATGTTTAGTTGTCTCTCCATATTAGATTTTGAATTTCTTAGAAGAAGGTTCTGTGGCTTTGTATTTGTACTGCTAGTATTTGAACTCAATGAAATTTTATTAAGTAAAGAAATACATGAATGAATGAAAATGAATAAGCAACAATTGAGTGAGTGAATCCTCCTCAGTAGGGCTCTCCTGTCTTATGACCACCATGTGTGTTCTCTCCTGAGCACTCGTGAATTCATTCTAGCTGGTAATGAAAACTTTTCTGGTTGGGCACATAGAATTTACAATCAATAGTTAACTCTAAATTGAACTTATAATCGAATTTTATAATGCTTCTACATTCATGGGCGTTCAAAATGCTGACTTCCCAGATGCATGTCATAACCTTAATTTTTAATTTCATCCTATTTCTAAGTGACATGGAAGAGAGAAGATGTAGGATGAGTTGAAAATTTTGTGGAATAGCTTTAATTAGGTATGTAAAGGAGCCTGAAAAAAACAATTTAAAATAAGATTCCGTTCAGGACCAAGATAGAGTATTAATTCCTAATTAAGTTCAGCAGTTTAATACCCAAGCAAATGAGTGAGAGCAGAGTTGTGGCGAAATGGAGAGAATACTTCTTCCTGACCCTTCACTCATGGCATGTATAGAAAATGATATAATTTATAGCACACTAGGATGAATGGATCTGGCTGCTTGCTGTTCCAGGCTAGTGGCTCAAGGGGTCTGGCTGCCCCAGGCAGTGCTGAGAACTAAGGAGACCAGGATCTCAGGACAGCCATAACCCCTTTACAGTAGACTGCTGGGGAAACTCTGAAGCTTAATAAGGGAAGTTGAGTGCACCTGCAAGGACTTATGGTCCTGGTCCCCACCCAACCTAACAAACCAGGAAGGGTTTACAGTAAGAAAGAAAGATATGTGCTATTTAAGTGTCAGAGCTAGGATTGTTTAGGCCAGTGATTTTTTTTTTTTTTCTTTTTTGAGACAGAGTTTCACTCTTGTCACCCAGGCTGGAGTGCAGTGGCATGATCTCGGCTCACTGCAACCTCCGCCTCCTGGGTTCAAGCGATTCTCCTGCCTCAGCCTCCCAAGTAGCTGGAATTACAGGTGCCCACCATCACACCCAGCTAATTTTTGTATTTTTAGTAGAGATGGGGTTTTACAATGTTAGCCAGGCTGGTCTCAAACTCCTGACCTCAGGTGATCTGCCTGTCTCGGCCTCCCAACGTGCTGGGATTACAGGTGTGAGCCACTGTGCCTGACCAGGCCAGTGATTCTGAATACATATTGTAGTCACCTGGCAGCTTTTAAAATCTAAAAACATAGCAATGTGCAGACCAGACCCTTGTACAATTAAATCAGAATCTCTGTGGAGAAGGGTATGGGGCAGTATTAGTATTTTTAAAAGACTTTCCACAGGTTATTTTATGTTTCAGAGTTAAGAACCTCTGATATATGCAGAGACTGATGATAAAAACAGTTTACTAAGGGACATAAATCTTACTGTAGATTTTTTTTCAATTGCCTTAGTTTAACACTTAACGTTTAGTGGTTTTAACAGAGGGTTTTTTGTTTTTATTGTTGTAGACAGATGTAAGCCAGTCAGTAGTTGGGATTCATCTCGCATACTCATAGGAGGAAATATGTTTATAAAGTGATGGCAAACGTGGCTTCTGCATTGGTCAGGAATGATAACAGCAGAGGAATTTAAACCCAGCCTTGAGGAGTAGGTAGAATTTACAGTTGCAGAAGTGGAGTATGGTCGGGGCTCTGCATTCTAAATGGAGGAACGGTGTAAGTACAGGTGAGGAAGAGGTAGAAGAGAATTTCAGAGAAGAGCACTGCAGAGTCTAAGATGGGGGCCCAATAGCAAATGAAGGGGCGGCCAAAGCCAGCCGTCTCTGAAGGGATGTGAGACCAGTTCACAGACACAGCCTTTCCACACTCCTGTATCCTGTAGCAGCTGAAAATGACCATGCCCAGGCCCCTTTCATCATCTGTCATCAGGAAGGCCTGACTACAGATAACGTTTATTGAGTGAGCACTAACTACATGCCAGGAATGTTCCCTAAGCATTTTGCGTGAAATAACTAATTTAATCTTCACAACAAGCTCACGAGATAGGTTCTATTATTATCCCTGTTTTATAGATGAGGAAAGTGAAGCACAGTAGGCTGATACTTTTTGTGACCTCTCTCTATTCAATGACCTGTTTTCTCTTTATCATGACTCAGAGTTCCCAAGATCTGTTTGCCAAACAGTGAATTATTGTCAAAACAGGAATTTACCTGTAGGGATAGGGTGCAGGTAGATACTTGGAAAGAATATCAGATAGGGATCAGAGAGCTAAGGATTTTGAACATCTTTTCTTTTTTTTTTTTTCTGTGGGTATGAGGAATTTGCTGATAATTTAAAGCAGGGGGTGGCATACTGAGCTGTTTAGTAAAGCCAGTCTGGGAGGATGGGGCACAATGGGTTGAGAGTGAGGGGAAATGAGGTACCTGTGATACCAGCTGACCAGTTAGGAAGTTAATGGCAGTGACTAGGAGGGAAGTGGTGAAAATCTGGGTAAGTTGGTGATCGTGGTAATGGAGAGAGCACAGATACAAGAGTTATTATGAAGATCCCAGTGACTAGAGTGGGCTTGAGTGACTGCTGCGTCCCGAGGAGATCAGGAAGGCAATCCTGATGAGAGAAGGTGGTATGTTTAACTTTAGCTTTTTTGAGTTTGTGGAATAGTGAGTCATTCCAGTCTGGGATGTGTCATTGTATTGGGTATCCTGACTTTGGTTTTTAAACTTTATTTGATATACATCCCTCTTTTTGACATGGATGGCAATATTGATGTCTATATTTTAATTTCACATTAATCCTTTACCTGGTAAAAATATATTTACTTATTCTATTAATTAATTGATATTATTTTATTATAATAATATATAATTAATATTATTATTTGCTGCAGGTTATCAGACCAGGATGAAGAGGGAAAGATCAAGCAGGAGTGTATCATATCTGACCCCTCATTTTCCATGGTGACAGTCCAAAGGGAAGATAGTGGGATAACCTGGGAAACCAATTCAAGTAGATCTACTCCTTGGGCTTCAGAAGAAAGTCAGACTTCTGGTGTGTGTAGTCGGGAAGGGTCAACTGTGAATTCTCCTCCTGGAAATGTTTCCTTTATTGTGGATGAAGTGAAAAAGGTTCGGAAAAGGACTCATAAGTCAAAGCATGGTTCACCATCATTACGCCGGAAAGGCAACAAAAAAAGAAATTCATTTGAATCCCAAGATGTTCCAACAAACAAAAAAGGCAGTCCTTTAACTTCAGCAAGCCAGATACTAACCACGGAGAAAGAGAAGTCATATACTGGTGTTTATGATAAAGCAAGAAAAAAGAAGACCCCTTCAAATACACCTCCGATCACTGGGGCAATATACAAAGAACACAAGCCATTAGTGTTAAGACCAGTCTACATAGGAACAGTACAATATAAAATTAAGATGTTTAATTCAGTTAAAGAAGAATTAATTCCTCTACAATTTTATGGAACATTACCAAAGGGTTATGTAATTAAAGAAATACATTATAGGAAAGGGAAAGATGCATCCATTAGTCTAGAGCCAGATTTGGACAATAGTGATTCTAATACAGTGTCCAAAACAAGCAAATTAGTAGCCCAAAGCATAGAGGATAAAGTGAAAGAGGTTGCTCCACCCTGGAGAGGCTCAATCTCCAAAGGATCAGAATCCCTAACCTCAATGTTCAGTCACGAAGATCAAAAGAAAATTTGTGCTGATTCTCCCCTAAATGCCACATCTGCATTGGAGCACACAGTTCCCTCTTATTCAAGTAGTGACAGAGCAGAACAAGGAATACAGCTCAGGCATTCACAGTCAGTGCCACAACAGCCAGAAGATGAAGCAAAACCACATGAAGTGGAGCCTCCGTCTGTGACACCCGGCACACCTGCAACTGTGTTCCTGAGAACAGCAAAGGAAGAATGTGAGCTTGCTTCACCAGGAACTGCAGCTTCAGAGAATGACTCTTCAGTCTCACCATCATTTACTAATGAGGTAAAGAAGGAAGACGTGTGTTCTGCTCACCATTCCATTTCTCTGGAGGCAGCGTTACCAGATCTGGCAGCATCTACCCAGGATGGTTTGGACCCAGATCAAGAACAGCCAGACCTGACTTCACTAGAAAGGGCAGAACCAATCTCTGCAAAACTGACCCCTACCCATCCCAGTGTCAAAGGAGAGAAGGAAGAAAACGTGCTTGAGCCATCCATTTCTCTTTCTGAACCTCTAATGTTAGAAGAACCAGAGAAAGAAGAAATAGACACTTCCCTACCTGTAGCTGCTACCCCTAAACCTGAAGATTCTAATTTAGTAGAAGAAGAGATCATAGAACTTGATTACCCAGAAAGCCCATTAGTTTCCGAGAAGCCCTTCCCACCACATATGTCCCCTGAAGTGGAGCACAAAGAAGAGGCGCTTATTCTACCATTATTGGCAACATCAACTCCTGAAAATGCTGCTTTGTCTGAGGAAGAAAGAGAGGAAATTGCATCTGTTTCTACTGATTCTGCTTTCGTATCAGAGTATTCAGTACCACAGGATTTGAACCATGAACTAGAGAAGCGAGAAAGTGAGCCAGTTTCTCCATCCAATGTAGAAGCTATAGCCGAACATGCAGTTTTGTCAGAAGAAGAGAATGAGGAATTTGAGGCTTATTCCCCAGCTGCAGTCTCTGCGTCTGAGCGCTCACTCTCACCATCCACAACTGAGATGACTTTGGAGAGTCAGTCTCCGCTGTTTTCAACAGTTACACCAGAACACATGGTCCTATCAGGAGATGAGGCCTCAGAAAGTGGGCGTTATACACCAGACTCCACATCTGCTTCTGAATATTCAGTTCCATCACAGGCAACAAAAGAGTCACTGAAGAAAGTAATTGACCATAAGTCCCCGTTAATATCGAAAGGTGTTTCTGAGCACATGATTCCATCAGAAGAGAAGGAAGACACTGGATCGTTTACTCCAGCTGTGACCTCTGCTGCTGAGCCCTCTCTCTCACCATCCACAACTGAGAAGACTTCTGAATGCCAGTCACCACTACCTTCTACTGCCACATCAGAACACGTGGTCCCATCAGAAGGAGAGGACCTAGGAAGTGAATGTTTCACACCAGATTCAAAGTTGATCTCCAAATATGCAGCCCCACTCAATGCAACACAGGAACCTCAAAAGAAAATAATTGATGAGGCATCCCAATTCAAACTGAAAGGTATTTCTGAGCACACGGTTCTGTCAGTAGAAGGGAAGGAGGACATTGGACCAGCTTCCCCAGATTCGGTCATTGCATCTGAATACACAGTTCTGTCAGTAGAAGGGAAGGAGGACATTGGACCATCTTCCCCAGATTCGGTCATTGCATCTGAACACTCTTTCCCACCACACACAACCGAGATGACTTCTGAATGCCAGGCCCCACCACTTTCAGCCACCCCATCTGAATATGTGGTTCTATCAGATGAAGAGACAGTCGAGTTGGAGCGGTACACACCCTCTTCCACGTCTGCTTCTGAATTTTCAGTACCACCATATGCAACACCGGAGGCACAGGAGGAAGAAATTGTCCACAGATCTCTAAATCTAAAAGGTGCATCCTCACCCACGAATTTATCAGAGGAAGATCAAGAAGACATTGGACCTTTTTCTCCAGATTCTGCATTTGCGTCAGAATTCTCATTTCCACCGTATGCAACCCAGGAAGCAGAGAAAAGAGAATTTGAGTGTGATTCTCCAATATGTTTAACATCGCCATCTGAGCACACTATTTTGTCAGATGAAGACACTGAAGAAGCGGAACTGTTCTCTCCAGACTCAGCGTCACAAGTTTCAATCCCTCCATTCAGAATCTCAGAAACAGAGAAAAATGAACTTGAGCCTGATTCACTATTAACTGCAGTGTCTGCTTCAGGGTATTCCTGCTTTTCAGAAGCAGATGAGGAAGACATTGGATCTACAGCTGCTACACCTGTATCTGAGCAGTTCAGTTCATCACAGAAGCAAAAATCTGAAACTTTCCCTTTGATATCTCCACTTGAAGACTTGAGTCTGCCGCCTTCAACAGATAAATCAGAGAAAGCAGAAATTAGGCCAGATATTCCAACAACCTCAACATCTGTATCTGAATATCTAATTTTGGCACAGAAGCAGAAAACTCAAGCATATTTAGAGCCTGAGTCTGAAGACTTGATTCCTCCACATTTAACCAGTGAAGTGAAGAAGGGAGAAAGGGAGGCAAGTTCATCAGTAACTGCAATACCTGCTTCTTTACCTGCACAATCATCTATAGTAAAGGAAGAAACCAAACCTGCATCTCCACATTCGGTTTTACCTGATTCAGTCCCTGCAATCAAGAAAGAACAGGAACCCACAGCAGCACTCACTCTAAAAGCTGCAGATGAACAGATGGCTTTGTCAAAAGTCAGAAAGGAAGAAATTGTGCCTGATTCTCAAGAAGCTACAGCACATGTATCACAGGATCAAAAAATGGAGCCTCAGCCTCCAAATATTCCAGGGTTTGAGATGAAATATTCAGTTTTGCCTGATGTGGTAGATGAGCCAAAGAAGGGTGTCAAGCCCAAATTAGTTCTAAATGTGACTTCTGAACTAGAACAGAGAAAGTTGTCTGAGAAAGAGCCTGAAGTAATAAAACCGTGTTCACCTCTAAAGGAAACATCTTTATCTGGACCTGAGGTTTTATCAGCAGCAAAAATGGAGATGAAACATGATTCTAAAATAACAACTACACCTACAGTGCTTCATTCAGCTTCCTCAGGAGTGGAAAAGCAAGTTGAACATGGTCCACATGCACTAGCATTTTCAGCTTTGTCAGAAGAAATTAAAAAAGAAATGGAACCCAGTTCCTCAACAACCACAGCATCTGTAACTAAGCTTGATTCAAACTTAACCAAAGTAGTAAAAGAAGAAATCTCAACAGATTCATCTCTTGTCACTCCCGTAGGTCATCCAGTCTTAACAAAAGTAGGAAAGGGTGAATTAGGAAGTGGTTTGCCACCACTGGTAACATCTACAGATGAGCATTCAGTTCTTGCAGAAGAAGACAAGGTGGCAATTAAAGGTGCTTCTCCCAATGAAACTTCATCCAAACATTTAGCTTGGTCAGAAGCAGAGAAGGAAATTAAATTTGATTCACCTCCAAGTGTCTCCTCTATAGCAGAGCATTCTGTTTTGTCAGAAGTTGAAGCCAAAGAAGTTAAAGCTGGGTTGCCAGTAATCAAAACATCATCTTCTCAATATTCAGACGAATCTGAGGAAGAAAGGGTAGAAGATAAACAAGGTCTTTCATGTTCTACAGTTCGCGACTCTGAGCATTTGGTTTCATCAGAGAAAAAGAGCTTGGTGTCTACCTCAGAGGTGTTAGGGCCTGAACATGAGCTTTCACTCAGCCTATGGGGTGAGATAAAGAAGGAAGAAACTGAACTTCCTTCATCACAAAATGTGTCACCTGCATCCAAACATATAATTCCAAAAGGCAAAGATGAGGAAATAGCAAGTTCATCTCCTGAGTTGGAAAATTCAGCATCAGGTTTAGCTCCAACATTACTGCTCCTCAGTGATGATAAGAACAAACAGGCAGTGGAGGTATCTTCTACAGACCAGGGAGACTTCCCATCAGAAAAACAAGACATTGCTTTGGCAGAGCTGTCTTTGGAACCTGAGAAGAAAAACAAGCCACACCAACTGTTGGAATTACCAAATGCTGGGTCAGAATTTGCTAGTGGTTTAGGTAGACAAAGTGGATCCATCGGTACAAAACAAGCAAAGTCTCCCGTAACTGAAACAGGGGATTCTGTTTTAGAAAAAGGCCCAGCTGAGCTTAGGAGCAGAGAAGGAAAAGAAGAAAATAGAGAACTTTATGCATCTGCTACAATGCCTACAACTTCAGAGCTTTCATCATTGCTTAGGGAGGAATCTCAGAATGAAGAAATTAAACCTTTCTCTCCCAAGATCGTCAGCCTAGAGTTGAAAGAACCACCTGCTTCTGTAGCTGAAGGAGACAACCCAGAAGAATTTCAGCCATTTACTTTTTCTTTAAAAGGATTATCAGAGGAGGTTAGCCATCCAGCCGACTTTAAAAAGGGAGGAAATCAAGAAATAGGCCCATTACCACCAACTGGAAATTTGAAGGCACAAGTCATGGGAGATATTGTAGCTAAGCTAAGTGAAGAAACAGGCCACCCAGATTCATCTCAGCTACTCCAGAGTGTAACAGAACCATCAAAGATTGCTCTTTCTGACCTTGTGGAACAAAAGACAGAAAAAGCACTTCATTCAGATCAAACTATTAAATTGCCTGATGTAAGCACCTCTTTTGCAGATAAACAAGATCTGGATATTAAGCAGTTTTCATTTATGAAAGAGAATTTGCCTTTGGAACAATCAAAATCATTTATGACAACCAAGCCTGCAGATGTCAAAGAAACAAAAATGGAAGAATTCTTTATTTCTCCAAAGGATGAAAACTGGATGTTGGGAAAGCCAGAAAATGTGGCTAGTCAACACGAAGAGAGAATAGCAGGATCTGTGCAGCTGGATTCCTCTGGCAGCAATGAGCTGAGGCCAGAGCAGCTCAAGGCTGCTGTGTCCAGTATGGACCATATATATGAAGTGAGAAAGCAGGTCTTGCCTCATTCTGCTGAAGAATCTCATTTGTCATCACAAGAAGCAGTATCTGCTCTTGATACTTCCAGTGGTAATGTAGAGACCTTATCATGTAAAAGTTACTCTTCTGAAGAACTAAAGCTGGCTGAAGAACCAAAGTCTTTTGTCCTCGCTGGAAATGTAGAGAGAAATATAGCAGAGGAGAAGGAGAGTCATTCTTTGATGGAGAGTGAAAGTTTGCTATTGGAGAAAGCAAACACAGAGTTTTCCTGGCCTTCCAAAGAAGATAGCCAGGAAAAAATTAAACTACCTCCTGAAAGATTCCTCCAGAAACCAGTGTCTGGCCTATCAGTGGAACAGGTGAAGTCAGAAACAATCCCCTCTTCTGTCAAAACAACCCATTTCCTGGCAGAAGGTGTGGAACCGGCACTGGGCAATGAAAAAGAAGCACACAGGAGCACACCTCCTTTTTCTGGAGAGAAGCCACTGGAAGAATCAAAAATGGTTCAGTTGAAGGTTATTGATGATGCTGATGAGGAAAAGAAACCAGCACCTGAAGTGAAAATACCCACACAAAGAAAACCCATCTCCTCACTCCACTCAAAAGAACCTCAATCCCCAGAGTCACCTGAGGTGACAGAAAAGCCACCTACACAGCCAAAAGTGGCTAAGCCAGACCTTCCTCAGGAAAAGGGAAAGAAAGGAATTTCATCTTTCAAATCATGGATGTCCAGCTTGTTTTTTGGATCAAGCACTCCAGATAGGAAAGTTGCTGAACAAGAAGACTTAGAAACACTGCCAAGCCCATCTGTAGAAAAAGCAGTGACTGTGATAGAACCTGAAGGTACAATTCCCACCAATTTTAATGTAGCTGAGAAACAAGCTGATCATTCATTATCAGAGGTAAAACTCAAAACTGCTGACGAATCCCGAGGTACTTTAGTAAAATCTGGTGAAGGTCAAAACGTTAAAGAAAAATCCATAATTTTGTCAAATGTAGAAGATTTACAACAGCCAAAATCCATTTCTGAGGTGTCTAGGGAAGATTATGGAAAAAAAGAAATCTCAGACAATTCAGAGGAAGTGAACATAAACTCAGTAGTTACTTCTGCTGATGGTGAGAAACATCTTGAAATTCAACCTTATTCACTAATCGGTGAGAAACTGATTATGGAAGAAGCCAAAACTATTGTTCCTCTTCATGTTACTGATAGTAAAAGAGTCCAGAAGCCAGCAATTGCTCCTCCATCTAAATGGAATATTTCTATTTTTAAGGAAGAGCCAAGAAGTGATCAAAAAGAAAAATCACTCCTTTCATTTGATGTAGTAGATAAGGTGCCACAACAGCCAAAATCGGCTTCCTCCAACTTTGCAAGTAAAAATATCACAAAGGAATCAGAGAAATCAGAGTCAATTATTTTGCCAGTAGAAGAATCAAAAGGCAGTTTAGTTGATCTCAGTGAAGACAGACTAAAGAAAGAAATGCAAAATCCTACTTCCTTGAAAATTTCTGAAGAAGAAACAAAACTCAGGTCTGTTAGTCCAACTGAGACGAAAGATAATTTGGAAAACAGATCATATACCTTGGCAGAAAAGAAGGTGCTGGCAGAAAAACAAGACTCCGTGGCCCCATTAGAGCTTAGAGATAGTAATGAAATAGGGAAGACACAAATTACACATGGATCTAGATCTACTGAACTGGAAGAATCAAAAGCCAATGCTATGCCACAGCACTTCTATCAAAATGAAGACTACAGTGAAAGACCCAAAATCATTGTTGGTTCTGAAAAGGAGAAAGGTGAAGAAAAAGAAAATCAGGTATATGTGCTTTCGGAAGAAAAGAAGAAGCAGGAACATCAGCCTTATTCTGTGAATGTAGCCGAGTCTATGATTAAAGAATCAAATATCTCTTTAGGTCATTCTTTGGGTGAAACTCAATCATTTTCATTAGTTAAAGCTACATCAGTTACTGAAAAATCAGATGCCGTGCTCTCAGACGCTCACCCAGAAATCAGAGAAGCAAAGGCAGTAGCAACCCAACCACATCCTTTAGAAGAAAGTAAAGTTTTGGTGGAGAAAACCAAGACTTTCCTGCCGGTGGCTCTTCCTTGTCGTGATGAAATAGAGAACCACTCTTTATCTCAGGAAGGAAATCTAGTATTAGAAAAGTCAAGCAGAGATATGCCAGATCACAGTGAAGAAAAAGAACAGTTCAGAGAGTCAGAGCTATTGAAAGGTGGTTCAGTAGATATCACAAAAGAAAGTATGAAACAAGGATTTCCAACTAAAGAATCCGAAAGAACTTTAGCTTATCCTTTTGATGAAACTAAGAGCTCAGAAACACCACCATATTTGCTGTCATCTGTAAAACCACAAACTCTAGTTTCAGGAGCTTCTCCAGAAATTAATGCAATGAAGAAACAAGAAATGCCACAATCAGAATTGACTCCAGAAAGGCATACAGTTCATACTATTCAGACATCTAAAGATGACACATTCGATGTGCCTAAACAATCTGTTCTTGTTTCAAAGCACCACTTGGAGGCTGTGGAAGATACCCATGTAAAGGAACCACTGTCTTCAGCAAAAAGCAACTATGCTCAATTTATATATAGTGCATCAGCAAGCAATGCTGATAAAATGGTTTCTAATAAAGAAATGTCCAAAGAGCCTGAAGACACATATGCAAAAGATGAAGACTTTACAGTGACTAGTAAGCCAGCTGGACTTTCAGAAGATCAGAAGACTGCCTTTAGTATCATTTCTGAAGGCTGTGAGATATTGAATATTCATGCTCCTGCCTTTATTTCTTCAATCGATCAGGAAGAAAGTGAACAAATGCAAGATAAGTTAGAATATTTGGAAGAGAAAGCCTCATTTAAAACCGTACCACTCCATGATGATAGTGAAACAGTTGCTTGTCACAAAACATTAAAGAGCAGGTTAGAAGATTCTGATGAAAAAGTTACATCATTGAAAGAAAGTAAACAAAAGGAAACTCGTCATACAGAAGAAAAGACATCCACAGATTCAGAAACTGATTTATCTTTTATTCAGTCCACAATTCCCAGTGAAGAGGATTATTTTGAAAAATATACTTTGATTGATTATAACATCTCCCCAGACCCAGAAAAACAGAAAGCTCCACAGAAATTAAATGTTGAAGACAAACTCTCAAAGGAAGTTACGGAAGAAGCGATCTCTTTCCCAGTAAGTTCAGTGGAAAGTGCACTAGAACATGAATATGACTTGGTGAAATTAGATGAAAGTTTTTATGGACCGGAAAAGGACCACGATATATTATCTCATCTGGAGACCCAAAAGTCTTTGGGTATCCAAAAATCAGCTGACAGAAATGTTTCAAAGGACGTAAAGAGAGATGTGGACTCAAAGTCACTTGGGATGCCTTTATTTGAAGCAGAGGAAGGAGTTTTGTCACGAACGCAGATATTTCCTACCACTATTAAAGCCATTAATCCAGAACTTCTGGAGGAGCCACCTGCACTTGCATTTTTATATAAGGATCTGTATGAAGAAGCAGTTGGAGAGAAAAATAAGGAAGAGGAGACAGCTTCTGAAGGTGACAGTGTGAATTCTGAGGCATCATTTCCCAGCAGAAATTCTGACACTGATGATGGAACAGGAATATATTTTGAGAAGTACATACTCAAAGATGACATTCTCCATGACACATCTCTAACTCAAAAGGACCAGGGCCAAGGTCTGGAAGAAAAACGAGTTGGTAGGGATGATTCATACCAACCGATAGCTGCAGAAGGGGAAATTTGGGGAAAGTTTGGAACTATTTGCAGGGAGAAGAGTCTGGAAGAACAGAAAGGTGTTTATGGGGAAGGAGAATCAGTAGGCCATGTGGAGACTCTTGGTAATATAGCAATGCAGAAGAAAGCTCCCATCAGAGAGGACATCAGAGTGGCTACCCAAAAAATAAGTTATGCAGTTCCATTTGAAGACACCCATCATGTTCTGGAGCATGCAGATGAAGCAGGCAGTCAGGGTAATGAAGTCGAAAATGCAAGTCCAGATGTCAATCTGAATGTCCCAGTACAAGTGTCCTTCCCGGAGGAAGAATTTGCATCTGGTGCAACTCATGTTCAAGAAACACCACTAGAAGAACCTAAAATCCTGGTCCCACCTGAGCCAAGTGAAGAGAGGCTCCGTAATAGCCCTGTTCAGGATGAGTATGAATTTGCAGAATCCTTGCATTATGAAGTGCTTCCTCAAGACATTTTATCAGAAGAACTGTCTTCCGAATCCAGACCTGAAGATGTCTTATCTCAAGGAAAGGAATCCTTTGAGCACATCAGTGAAAATGAATTTGTGAGTGAGACAGAGCAAAGTACATCTGCTGAACAGAAAGAGTTGGGCAGCGAGTGGAAAGAAGAAAACCAATTATCATCTGAGTTAGTAACTGAAAAGGCACAAAAAGAGCTGAAAAAGTCCCAGATTGACACATACTGTTACACCTGCAAATGTCCAATTTCTGCCACTGACAAGGTGTTTGGCACCCACAAAGACCATGAGGTTTCCACGCTTGACACAGCTATAAGTGCTGTAAAGGTGAATAGATGTTAAAACACATATAATTAATAATATATGTATACACATTTAATTTGCTTTTACATTTTCTCAGTTTTAAAGTTGATTAATATTTGATCATTGATCTTTAAGCAGAATGGTCTGAAAGCAAACTAAGAATATTTCTCCAAGAATTTAATTAAGGTAGGCTTGACAGACATTCATTGAGTACAGCCCACCCTCCTTATCCTTGAGTTCTGTGTGCTTAGAATCAACCAACCGCAGATCAAACATATCCAGGAAAAAAAAAAAAAAGCACAAAACAGTAAGAGGGGGCCGGGTGTGGTGGCTCACACCTATCATCTCAGCACTTTGAGAGACCAAGGTAGGAAGATTGCTTGAGCCCAGAAGTTTGAGACCAGCCTGGGCAACATAGGGAGACCTTGTCTCTACTAAAAATACAAAAATTAGCTGGGCGTGGTGGCGCACACCTGTAGTTTAAGTTACCTGAGGGGCTGAGGTGGGAGGATCAGTTGAGCCTGGGAGGTCAAGGCTACAGTGAGCTGAGATCGCACCACTGCACTCCACTCTGGGTGACAGAGTGAGACTCTGTCTCAAAAATAAAATAAAAATAAATAAAAATAATAGAGCAATAAAAATAATACGAATAAAAAACAGTACAGTATAACTATTTATGTAGCATTTATACTGTATCACGCATTATAAGTAATCTACAGATGATTTAAAGTATAGGAGACGATGTACGCCAGTTATATGAAAATACTATGCCATTTTCTATCAGAGACTTGAGCATCTGTGTATTTTGGTATCTGCTGACATCCTGAAACCAGTCCTCTGCAGATACTGAAGACAGCTGTGTACACTGTGTGCCACACATTTTTCTAGGCCTAGGGGCTAGCACGATAGACAACACAGGGTCACTGCCCTTGAGGAGCTTGGTACTTTGTGGCAATAGCCCTTAACATTACCAAAAATGCCAAATAATTTGAAATTTTAGAAATTACCTTTGAGCAAAAAACTGCAAAAAACACAGTTTCCTTCCTATTATCTACAATATCATCCTTTAAAAAGACACATTTACATTACATTGAGACATTTCATTGCAAGTTATATATAAATAATATATTAAGACAGTTTAAATTTTTACTTTCTTTGTATTTCCTTTTAATTTATAAAATTCATGTTAGAAGCAGAAATTTTTTTGCATTCTTTCTGGCTATGTCTGTAGGACCCCAATGTTCTAGATAAGTTAGTCCCAACACATGTCCTCCTTTAAGTGAGTATAAATACTCCACTTCCCCAAGATGCTGTTGGAATGTAGTCTTTGAGACTCTCCTCTACCTTTCGATAGCCCTCTTACTGGTCTCACCATTCTTACCTCTTTAATCCATTCTCCATAGGGCAGCTGGAATTATCTAAAATTACTAAATAACAATAACAATTGAGCACTTACTCTGTGCCATGCACTATTTTTTGTTTTTGTTTTTGGTTTTGAGAGACAGGGTCTCGCTCTGTCACCCAGGCTGGAGTGCAGCGGCGTAATCACAGTTCACTGCAGCCTCAACCTCCCAGGCTCAAGTAATCCCTCCACCTCAGCCTCCAAATAGTTGGGAGTATAGTTATGCACTGCCACCCTGGGCTAATTAAGAAAATTTTTTTGTAAAGACAGGGTCTCCCTATGCTGCCCAGGCTGATCTAGAACTCCTGGGCTCAAGCAATCCTTCTGCATTGGCCTCCCAAAGTGCTGGGATTACAGGTGTGAGTCACCATGCCCAGTCTTAAGTTCTTTATATACAGGATATCTTTTAATCTTTCTGACAGCCCTATCACTGTCATCAACTTGCAGATAATAAAATCATCTCAGAGAGGTTTAATGATTTGCCCAAGGTCATGGAAGGTGGAACTGGGGCTGGTACCCAGATCTTTCTGATGCCAGAGCTCATGTTCTTGACTGTATACGCATACTGCTTGGCTCAGTACCTTGCTAATGGTAGTGATTTTCAGTATGATCATTCAATTAGGTCCTTGTTAAAGAATTATCAGACTCATTTTGATTCAATAGGATAACATATTAGAATCTTGGCATTTTTTTACACCCAAATTAATCCTCAACTTGCCTGATATTGGTCTAGTTCTCCAGGGTAGAATTTTGTTGAAATTTTACTTGTTAAAGTTTGGGATTAGGGAGTAGGGCAACTTCTTTTGTGAAATCTCAGACATCAGATGCATAAGCCCCAGTGGAAGTGGGCCCCGTTCTGTGGTGACACTTTGTTTTAACCCACAACTACTGAGCATTGCCAGCAGAAAGAAGACTGAATTTTTTTGGCCTTCTTAATATGTTTTATTTAGCTCTATGAGTTTTAGATATTAAAAAGTAATCATCTAAGTATGATCAATTTAAAACAAATTTTGTAAGTAGAGAGATACAACATCTCCTGCCTTAAAATCATTTTTAAAGTTTTTTTTTTTTAACTCTTGATCTTCTGTAAACAGTATGAGAAGGAGAAGGTGGGAACCCAGTTGACTAAAGCCAAGGAGCTGCCTTCATTTCATTAAGTCAGCCATGAAGATTAGTAAGAGTTGGTTGGTTGGCAATTCCTCCTCCTCCCTCCTCCTCCTCCTCCCTCCTCTTCCCCCTCCCCTCCTCCTCTTCTTCTTCCTCTTCCTCCTCCTCCCCTTCTTCCTCCTCCTCTTCCTTTTCCTCCTCCTCCTCCTGCTCCTCCTCTTCTTCCTTTTTTCTTTTCTTCTTTGCCAGGGTCTTACTCTATTGCCCAGGCTGGAGTGCAACAGCGTGATCATCATAGCTCACTGAAGCCTCCTGGGCTCAAGCAATCCTCTCGCCTCAGCCTCCTGAGTAGCTGGTACTACAAACACATGCCACCACATCCAGCTACTTTTAAAATTTTTAGTGGAGACAAGGTCTCACTATGTTGCCCAGTCGGTCTCGAAGTCCTGGCTACCAGCAATCTTCCCACCTAGGCCTCCCAAAGTGCTGAGATTCCAGGCAGTAGCCACTGCAGCTGGCCAGTTGGCAACTTTTTAAAAATAAAAATCAATTAAAAAAATTGTAGCTTGAAAATTTTCTAGCATCTTAAGGGCAGGCATTTGTGCCTGTTCCAGGAGCTGATGGCTGCAGTTACAGATCACCCAAGTCCTTGTGTCCCCTCCGGAGTCCATCCCCATCATGTGCTTATCTTTTGTCTGTTATTTATTTTCTTCATTCACTCACTGTCTTCCTGCATTCTCACTGTTAATTTATCTCCTCTTCTGTGTCAGGAACTGTGCTAATCATTGAGAATGAAAAAAAAAAGAAAAAAGGAAGATGGACTTGTAGATTCCCAAAATCAATATAACGTTGTGAAAGCATAATGTTCTGAGAAACTAACCTTTTGGGAAGGAAATGGTGGGGTAGGAAGGGGAATGTGAGCAAAGGTGTCTAAAAGGTGAAGCTTGGGTGAGCTTTAAATGAGATAGAGTTCTTCTAGCAGTCAAGAGCAGGGACAACGTTCTAGAGCCAGGGAATACCATATGAAGGTGCACAGATGAGAAAGAGTGCAAGGACAAAATTCAGCTTGTGTGACTGGAGCCTGGGGGCTGTGGAGAAGAGGTAAGGGCCATAGAGGGAAGTAGAGAACAGATCCTGAAGAGCCCTCCATCAATGTTGTATCTCCATCAGTCTGTGGTAGTGAATCAGACAGCTGAAGCTCTGCTATTTTTTCTGCTTTGTTATTTTTTAAATTTAGCAAGATTGACTGTTGCTAGGTTTATAACTATCGCTAAAGTGAGTACCATGCTCTCCTATCACCCCATACATTTTCTAGTTGGCTATTACCCCTTGAGTATTTTAACCCTTTGAGGGTCATTAGCGCTTTTAGGTCCCTGTAGTAGACAGTTTCTATCAGTTGGTATGCTAGATTTCAGGCCTTGTGGCACTCTGATCACCTTCTCAGGCCATTGGTGTAAATGTGAAGAAACTACTCGGGTATATTGGACCAGTTTAGCAAAACGACTCCTCTCTCAGAACATACAAAAACCAAGGCCTTACTAGAGAGAACGCATTCAAATCCATAGTTCATTAAAACAAGTATGTTTTGAGCTCATCAATTTACCAAGAAAGTCCTTTGTTCACTTAAGAAGATATACTGTCTTTGTGTAGTTGTTTTGAGGTTTTCACTCAAAACCTCCTCATTGTTTATCATACAGAATTATCTATAGTCAGATGAGGCAGTAAAGAAAATTTAAGGATTGATTTGTTAGTGGATATAGTATAGTAAGTCTCTACCAAACATAGTAAATTTATAAGGAATTTGGAGCTCACTGGTTGAAGTTCTTTTCCTAAATGTCATATACTAAGGATATCTTAATTCTTTTCTTCAGGTTCAATTAGCAGAATTTCTAGAAAATTTACAAGAAAAATCCTTGAGGATTGAAGCCTTTGTTAGTGAGATAGAATCCTTTTTTAATACCATTGAGGTAAGTTAACACACCCATTTTACCTTAACCCGGCTTGTTCACAGTATCAGAAGTAAATGATTCTGAGGTGAAGGGATCTGACTTGGGGATTTTGTGCATATGTGTTGTTTGCCATTGTTGGTTCAGTTCCATTCAAAGCGAGGATACTTAAAATCTCTCTGTGCATGATCAGTGAGACTCCTTTCTGCCTATGGATAAAAGATTTGCCCTTAACAACAGACATGCGTTTATTAGACACTTAAATAGGGCAAATGCTTTACATGCTTTACCTGACCAAATCCTCACAATTATATGAGATAGGTGTTATTATTATTGTTTCAATTTTATAGATAAGAAACCAAGTCTTAGAGTACATTCCTCGTTTTCATGCCTCTCATTGGGTTAACTCTGCAGAAATGCTCTGAGTCACTGTCCAGTGTCCCATGCCCAGGGCCAATGAGTGCCTCTCATAGCACGACTATCTCTGATGAGTTCATGCTCCCTTAGCTGCTGGCTCCTGTCCCTTCTGCAGGGAAGAGAGGGACTAGCAATGCTCCATCCTTATACAGAGATGGCCCAGGCACCCTCACCAGTCAATCAGGACTGGCAGAGGGCCTGAGGCCACTGCAGAGGCTCCTCCACAGTTCCATTACTCCTGGGGCCACTCCACGTCCTGGTTTGCTTGTGAGAGGTCTGCTTAATTCATGTTATAGATCAACTAGTACGTGCTAGTTGTTTCTTGTGTCCCCGTCCCCAGGTGTCCTTTTTAGAGAGTAAATTTTGGGTTCATCTTACTAGCCACACTAGTGAGGATAGCCAGGCATCTGGGTGTGTGTGGACAGGCAACAAAGTTTCTCCCACTATGGGATAATCTGCCATCTCACTGGAGAACATTTGGGGAGGTGGTCCCCGTTCCTTATCTGGGCTGCTTTCTGCCTTGCACTGTGATTTTAGTGGAGTGATGCTTCTCTACCACCTGAAGGCCAGGGATCCTCACTTACCGTGATGCCATTTTCAAGTTTCATCATGTGTGAGTACAGGTGGGCAAGACTTCCATACAAATATATTTATAGTTTGTATTATGGTAACTAAAACTTTCTTGATGATACTGTTATAGTAAATTCTATTGCTTTATTGCAAAGCTAATTGTGTGAAAGGGATTGGTAGGTTAAAAATTTGAACTGTGCATGTAATGTCTGATTCTCCGATCAGGATGCCAGAGGTCAATTCTTTAAAAGGCTGGTGTTTCCAAAAAAAAAAAAAAAAAAAAGCATGCATTTCTTGTTTCATTCAGAAATGGGCTTTTTTGCATGTTTGTTTTCAGGAAAACTGTAGTAAAAATGAGAAAAGGCTAGAAGAACAGAATGAGGAAATGATGAAGAAGGTTTTAGCACAGTATGATGAGAAAGCCCAGAGCTTTGAGGAAGTGAAGAAGAAGAAGATGGAGTTCCTGCATGAGCAGATGGTCCACTTTCTGCAGAGCATGGACACTGCCAAGGACACCCTGGAGACCATCGTGAGAGAAGCAGAGGAGCTTGACGAGGCTGTCTTCCTGACTGTAAGTGCCAAGTAAAATGGGCTCAAACACCTTGCGCCCACTCTGGCACATCTACTTTTAAAGCTTCATTTTTCACTATTCCTTAAGATTATTTATATCTCTGTGTGGGATTTATATAATTCTGGCATTTAAGCATTATTTGGGCATGCCTGATGCCTATAGAAAAGGCCCAGCAAACCCTGAAAGCCTCAATGCCCAGATCCAGCTGAAAGATACATGGAGACAGCCTGCAGCATCATCATTCCATTGCGTCCCACTGGATTGATTGGTCACTGTCTAAGAGGGAGGGAAAGCAGCCTTGTCCCTGCCATGCTTTCCCTCTGAGGGCCAGCTGGCTCCTGCGGCTGTCCCCTTCACTCCCCAGGCTGAAGTGACCACTCATATGGACTGTTCCCCCTCTGACCTGGCCAAGGGGCTGGGAGTAACATTTGGGTGTGCAAAAGGATGACATAATGGGATACCCCTCTCAGGTAATAAATATGTTGGTGTTTTTACAAGGGGTTTCTTGGGGACAGGATTTCTTAATCCAAGCAGGTAACTTGTAGACATGGAAATTCCCTTGGGTGCTCCTCAAATTGCACCAGCAGAGACATCTCTGTGCTCCCTGCAGTTCCCTAGAATATTCAGTGAGACGCTGGTTCTCCATGAAGCCAGGATTAAGCAGAAATAGTGGAGATGTTTCCCCTGAAGGCAGTTCCAAGCCTAATTGTCACACAGCGGGAAGCACGGCTCTTAGGATGACTGGAAATCTCCCTTTCAAAGTTCCCCATCCTCCCACCCTTTTGAAAAGTTTGGAGATACAGCAAAGCAAAATAGGACAATGTTAGCCTTTTGATTTGCCTCTGGGGACAGCTCTTGACAAGGCAAATTTGGGTGAAGTGGACATGGCCATTCTCAAAGAGAACTTAACTCATTACATTGTTTTGTGTGTAATTAAGGCAAAGCTTCTTATTCATAAATTGGGCACTGCTTGTGAAGCATAACGTTAATTAAGTGCTTTTTTCCCCTGAGAACCTTATCTTTGTTCAATAAGAATAAGAATAATTTACTTCTCTCTAGAAGAGCAAACTGTAAATAAAAAAAAAAAGATGGCATTTTCCCTACTTATATAAGTAATATTACTCATTTTTTAAAATTCGAAAATATAGAAAAGCACACAGAAAATATCACTCAGATAAATGCTGATTACATTTTTGATATCTATCCCTCATTGAATACATTTAAGTCATTTTTCCTGCTTTAGAGAATTCTGTTCTGGAAGCTAAGCCACTGGTTGATGAATAGAGAGAAGCAGAGCATAAGCAACTCATTGCCAGTCCCGCTGATCGCAGAGACAGAGCCAACTACAAATGAACCACCCTCCATCCCTGTCCTGACACTGCCCATCCCACCCGCTCCCCCTCCCCCGCACCCTGCCTTCTGAGCACTTATGTCCTTGCTGCCCAGGCTGGGAGAAAAACAACCTCAGGGAAGTTGAGGGGTTATGATTTTCAAAAGTGGGTAATCTTAATGCTCCTGGTTGTTTTTTCTTTCTGTTGTTAATTAGCTTCTCTCTCTCTCTCTCTCTCTCTATCTCTCTTTCTCTCTTTCTCTCTTCTCCTCCTCCTCCTCCTTCCTCTCTCTTTCTACCTAAGTCGTTTGAGGAAATCAATGAAAGGTATATAAAACATGGTACAATGCAGTGGCAAATAGCATGACTGGATGCTTGCTTTTTAATATTTTGGTGCTTTATGGAAAATGAGCTGCCAATTAAAAAATATTTAGTGGGCTACAGTGTTTTCACTTTTAGACACAGTGCTTTTAAAAGCTAAATGACAGCTTTGAAAGAAAACTGCATGTGCTTTAGTTAAATAACAATTATCATAATGTAGATTTTTAACTGCTTCCTCAAGATATATTCTGCATTTTCAGCCTAATCTAGGCCATCTTTCCTGTCACTGCATAGAGAACATTTTGCAGATACTTAGATGCATTGGTTAAATATGAGTATTTGAAAGAATCATTCATATCTGCCTTGAGTAATTTTATGATTTATGTAATTTTAATGGACTGTTCTATCATTTTCTCTTCAAAAGACAGTCATGCATTTCTCTTCTCTTTCCGCTCAGCTAACGTAAATGAATCTCCCTCTTTTGATTGTGTTTTGTTTTGTTGTTGTATTTAACACTTCATCTAAGAGAATTCTTCATTCTTTCCAAAAGCAAAACACTCAACAAGAAAACATGTTGTCTATAAAAACATGTAACATCAGATTTATGTTTATCTTTCGGAGCATCTCATACTGAAATTCTCCGACAGATCTGACACATTCTTCCTCCTGCCCCATAGCAAGACCTGAGGTCTTTCCTTCTGGTTTGAGCCTAATGTTTTCTCCTTTCAGTGTAATTTTAAATGTAAATTTCTAAATTGTAAATATCATCTTCAGTTTACTTCCATCCCAATTCAAATTGTGATACAGCATAGAATAAAATCAGAAATTTGTATATATAATGTATTATAATATAAAAAAAGGATTTAGATTAGAAATATGATTTTTTTAGGTAATTGAAATCACACAGATGAATCCTATTTACCTAAAACAAATTATGTTCAACAGAATATTACCAGTTAGTTTTTAAAAATAATTTGTATACTAGGATTGACATTAATCAATAAGTGTTCTATAACAGTGGCTCTGTTATGAATAGAATTCCACAGGGAGCTTTTAAAATTGCTGATGCCTGAATCTTCTGAGATTCTGATTTAACTGCTCTGGGGTATAGCTGAGCATTTTTAAGGCTTCCGAGATGATTCTAATGCACAGCCAGGGTTGAAAGTTCTGGTTTATACAATCTATCCTTTGTCCCAATGGTTCCCCAAACTGGCTGTGCCTAAATCACCTGTGCAATTTGTTTAACCAAAGATCCCTGGGTCCCACCCCACATCCACTACGTCAAAATTTCCAGAGTGAGACCAGGCATCTGCTTGTTACCAATTCCCACAGACGAGTCTAAGACACACCAGTCAGGTCTGGAAACTGATACCCAGGCCTTATTCTGAGTTTCCAATCTATCTTATCTATCTATCTATCTATCTATCTATCTATCTATCTATCTATCCATCCATCCATATTTTTTTGAGCCAGGGTCTCGCTCTGTCACCCGGGCTGGAGTGCAGTGGCATGATCTTGGCTCACTGCAACCTCCACCTCCCAGGTTCAAGCAATTCTCCCGCCTCATCCTCCTGAGTAGCTGGGACCACAGGTGTACTCCACCGTGCCCTGCTAATTTTTTGTATTTTTAGTACAGATGGGGTTTTTTCATGTTGCCCAGGCTGATCTTGAACTTCTCAGGCCAAGTGATCCGCCCACCTCCAGTTTCATTTATTTTTTTAAAAATTATGTATTTTTTCTAAATATTATTGACATTTCTTTTTATCCAAAAAGTACATGGATTTACAGTGCCAGTCCATCTATACCGGACAGTGTAAATGCATATTTGCTTACTTATATTTTATCTATTCACAGAAGTTACTGCTCAGTAAGAAAATTTGGTGAGTGAAAAGTTGCAAAAATGCAATAGAATGTGTTTACCTTTCTAACCATCAGAATATTGCAAATATAAATTGACATCCACTTAATAGTAAATACTGTTTCTTCGGCTTCGTGCTTAAATGTGTTCATCTGTGTGTCATTTTAATTAATTTCTATTTCATTGTCCAGTTGACAGTGAATTAATTTTTTGCTAAAGCTGCCTGTCACTTAAAGGAGAGTACACTTGGGCGAACCATTATTTTCTGTAAAGAAAAAAGACAACAAAATTCTGGGATTTGGTGAAGAAAGGTGAACAATTAAAGAAAGCACTGTCAGACGTGCATGTACACATGCACACACTTGATGAAGCTGGACCCCGTCACTAAAAAGGTTTCCATGTCCTCAAGAAAACTTCTGTCTCAAAGTCTTGATGTTATTGATGTTCCTTTCGATAAGAAGTGCTACTTATCTACAGTTGGCCCTTGAACAACACGAGTTTGGACTGTGCAGGTCCACTTATATATGAATCTTTTTCAATAAATATATTGGAAAATTTTTTTGAGATGTGTGACAATTTGACAAAAACTAAAAGATGAACTGCATAGCCCAGAAATGTTGAAAAATTAAGAAAATGTTAGGTGTGTCACAAGTACATAAAATATATGTAAATATTAGTCTAATTTATCATTTACTATCATAAAATATACACAAATCTATTATAAAAATTAAAAACATCAACACTTACTTACACAAACACCACCGTCCATAGCACCATATGCAGTTGGGAAAAAATGTAAACAAACATAAAGATACAGTATTAAATCATAACTGCATAAAAGTAACTGTAGTAATACTGTACTACTCAAATAATTTCTACAGCTATACTACTACCATACTACTTTCATAACTTTGTAACCACCTCCTGTTGCTCTTGTAATGAGCTCAAGTGTTGTGAATCTCTGCTTAAAACACTGTGTCACGCTAATCATCTCCCCATGAGCAGTTAGTCTCTCCAGTAAACTGCATATTGCAGTAAAAAGTGATCTCCTAAGGTTCTTGTCTATTTTTTTTAACCATATTCAGTGCAATACCATAAACCTTGAATAACACCATGATACCCATAGGAAGTGGCACTAGTGATCATGGATGTCTTCCCAGGAAACAGAGAAAAGTCATGACATTACAAGAAGAAGTTGAATTGTTTGATCTTTTCAGTAGATTGAGGTCTATGGCCACCTTTGCCTTCCATTTCAGGTGCTTCATCTTGTAAAGAGATGATGTAAACTTAAGGTATTAATAAATACAGTATAGTACTGTAGGTGTATTTTCTCTTATGATTTTCTGAAGAACTCTTTTCTCTAGTTTATGTGATTTTAAGAATATAGTATATAATACATATACAAAATATGTGTTAATCAACTCTTGAGGTTATTGGTAAGGCTTATTGATAAGGCTTCCAGTCAACAGTAGGCTGTTAGTAGTTAAGTTTTTGGGGAGGCAGACGGCACACATGGATTTTCAATTGTGCAGAGAGTCAGTGCCCCAAACCCTGTCTTGCTCAAGAGTCAGCTGTAGTTTATTTTACCTTGCCACTTTTTCTCCTGCCTTTCACATTATATCTCTAAAGGCAGTGCTTGTATATTAAATGATTTTTCCCAACACTAAAAATGCTTAAATTAAGGAATGCTGTCAAGCATATTTAGACTCAACATTTGCATATCTTGAAAAACACATTTACTTAGAAAATGCTGTTCTGTTGAGGGGATTCATTTTTTTCTCCGTTTTGCTCTTTTGTGTTATGATAATGAAAAGGAGTTGCAACCGTTGTAAGACCTGCTTCTAAAAGGGTGTCTGCTTACCTTTTCATATGCTGATGTTAAACTGGAATAGGTCAGTGCATAAGGGAAAACTCGAACATTTTGCTCGTGGTACCTACAATCAGCTTTTGTGCTACGAAATGTCCTACATTAATACACATCAGTGATGTGTATTTTTAGAGGGCTTGGTGCATGTATGGGGCACCATTTTTGTTCATTCTGAGCCTATCATTTCCACCCTCTCCATCTCCACAGCCTTAATTTAGGCTGGTGCTGTCTTCCCTCATCTAGACCCTGTGGGGTTCTCCCGCCTGACCTCAGACCTGTCTCCTCTGCTTGCCCTGATCCTTCCTTAGACACTTGCCAAGACAGTCGTCTAAATTTCCCTTTTATAACAATTTTGTGGCTCTCCCTGCCTTAAAAGACAAAATTGAACTCTCAGTGGGTATGAAAGGCTCTTCATAGTCAAGCCACAAAGCACTTTGCTATTTCATCCCTAACCGTCTGTGTTTCTCAATTCCCACGGTGCCCTCTGGCTCTCGAACGTGCTGTACTTGGCCACATCTCCATGCCTGGGTTCATGCCCTTCTTCTGTCTGCAACGCTCTTACTTATTCTCTCTTCTGCCTAGGAAACTCCCACTCATTAAGACCCAGCCCAAATGTTACCTCCTCTTTGAAGCCCCTCTGGAACCACCTCCCCTAAATCAAATGATAGTGAATTTTATTGTTTCCGACAGTAGTAAGTGTAGAAGTCACTCTAAATATTCAGTTTTGTTTTATAATATTTTTCCTTCATGCTGACCATAAATCCACCATCCCTGAGATCCTGATATCCTCGCCCACACAAAACTATTGGCCTCTTATTTATTCAAAATATGCTTATTAAATGCCCACTATGTGCCAAGTAATGCATTAGAATACAGTAGGGAACAAAACAAAGTCCTTTCCCGCCTATAAATGCTATTCTGGTGAAGCAGACAGACAAAAACCGAAGAGGCTGTGATAAGTCTGGGGAAGTAAAACAAAGCCTAGCGAAGAATGAAGGGGGCAGGCAAGGCTGTATTAGTAGCGTACTCTCTGAGGAGCTGACATTTGAACAGAGATCTCAATTAAGTCAAGGAAGGAGCTGAGCAAGTGTCTGGGAGAACAAAGTTCCAACAGCAAGTGCAGTGGGTCTGCTGGGAAAACCAAGACGTCCATGGAAATGAAGCCGACGCAGTTCCTTGCAACCGACTGAGTTGCTGGAAGAGAATTCCAGTCCTGTGTGAGAGAGGTGAACAGAGGAGAGCTGCTAATCTACTTGGAGGCCTCTCATGCTAAAAATAAATTCTTGTGCAAACTCTCTGTTTCCTCTTTCCCCTTCAGAGTTAACCTTTTTGTCGCTGTTTGTTTAAATCCACATTTCATCTGGATACAAATACTCAGACTTAGCATCAGTTGGCATTCCAACTAATGAGGGTGTTGAGTTCCATAAAGCTGTTGATTTATAAACTGTGGTTTGTTTAGTCTTTTATGAATGGTAGGCTTTATCCTCTCTCATTGCTCTTTCCCCAGTACCTAGCACAATGCCTGGGACATAGTAGGTAAACATGTTTTGAATGAAAAAATGATTTGAAGCTTAATATTGAGGTTTGAGAACAAAGACATCTACAGTGTATAAGTTTCTGGATATGCTCTCAGCATTTTTATCCTTTGAAACCTCAGTGGGTATGAAAAGCTTTGGATATAAATCCTTTCTCTTTAGGAAATAAAGAAAATAATCACTAAAATGAAGTAATTTTTAGGACCAACTTTATAGGTAAAACACTTAAGACTGTATTGCTTGATAGAATCTTTTCTAACTAGAGGATATAGGAATGAAATTTCCAATATTACCAGTTGCCTAAGAATAGATTTTAGACATATATTTCAAGACTTTAAAGCTTTAAATCCTTTTTTGGATAGAGTGAGAGGCCCTGCCTTATGCAAACCACCACTACCAACACCAGCTTCATTTTGAACAACTGTTTTTCACTTTCATTCCGTATGTTAATAATTTTTTGACTTATGTAGAGCTCTATTCCCCTGATAGGTTGCTTTCTGCAATGGAGAGCACTGCTTCTTTAGAGAAAATGCCTGCTGCGTTTTCCCTTTTTGAACATTATGATGACAGCTCGGCAAGAAGTGACCAGATGTTAAAACAAGTGGCTGGTAAGCATTTTAATATATTAATTACCTAGATGAAATATGGCAGTTTTTGCTTGTTTGTTTTGTATGTAATGATATATACAAAAGATTTTGCATGCAAAGACATGTAACTGGAAAAACAAAAGTATTAGTTGTAAAATGTTACAGCTAGACTCTGAAATTGAGCATGAGACGAGCATCTCATTTCTGTGCATTTCCATCTGAAGCTTTATGACTTGCTTGGAGATTGAGGAGGTGGAAGGAGCCATGGAACCAAAGGGTCTCCTCTTTTTTTTTTTTTTTTTTAAATTTAAAAATAGGATTTCTCTCCCTCTCTTCTTGAGAGTTGTTTGCCTCATACCAGCAGCCAGGTATAGAAGAAAAAGAAGTCAAATGTTTTTCTATGTGTCAAACAGATTTCTCTTTATGAGTGGTTTTCCCCTTTTCAATTCAGTTCTTTTCCCCTTTTTTCAAACTAAACAGATGAGCTTAGAGAACTATCAGCTCAGCACCATGGTCTGTAGCCAGGAGCCTCCCACTCAGCTGTCAGAAGCATCCTGCCAGCTCTTCACAATATTTTTTAATGTGCTATTTTAACAAACAGGACAATGAAACTTATTTAGATTTTTCAAAGCTGCCATGTTTCAGTGAAATTACCAAGTTTTTCTTACTGTACAACGTGCTCAGATGTCCTCCTTAAAAGATGCTATCGTCTTCCAAAATCACCTCAAAGATTACAGCCATTCGGGAGGCTGAGGTGGGAGGATCACTTGAGCCTAGGGGTTCAAATCCAGCCCATTTCTAAAAAAAAAAAAAAAAAAAAAAAAAAAAGAAAAAAAAAGCCCAAAAAACAAAAACAAAAATGATGGCTGTTGTGTTTAAATTGATGATTAACTTTCATTCCTGTATCAAGAGTTTTAGTTCAGTAACTACTAAAAAGGCTACTGTCTAAAAGACAGAAACAACACAACACCACACAACACACAAAAACCCAAAACTCCACCAGCCCTTTATAAAATTAAAAACTCGATCATTGATCTTAATGGATTTTCTCTAGAAATGTCTCAAAACAAAGTGTTTTCTTGTAATGTCTTTAAGAGGGATCAGACCAGGGCAGTGATTGCAAACTAAGAAAGTTTGATTAACAGAGCTGGTCTTTTGCTTTTAAGGGATTCATTATATGCCATTGTTCATTTAGGAGGATATGCTTTTCAATACTTAATGGGCATTTAGAGGACATTTAATATACTTTAGAGGTCACAGAGTTAAAATGTCACAAAGTGTTAACAATTAACTCAGCAAGTACAAGTGGCAGTCCCTGTGGTTCGAAGCCTTTTATGGAGAGACTGATCTCAGAGCCATAAATGTTACTTTGTGCATCTGTTTCACAAAATTGGAGCCCAGGGTGTTGACTTGCTGCTAAATAGTTTTTGTTCATTTTGTGACACCTCTCGGAAGTCCTCACCTGTTACCTGAAAAGTTGATCTGATGACCCCCTACCTAAACTAAGCAGATGTAATGAGAAAAGGATGTGAGTTTTCCAATGAGAAGTAGCAGCCCATCCGATTTATTCCATGCTTACACAATGGCTGGCATTGTGGGAACCGTTAAGCACATCAAATCATCTAATCTCACCACAACCCAAGGAGGTAGGTTTTGTTATTCCCATTTGACAGGGGAAGAAAGGTGAGGAAAGAGAGGAATAGAAAAATGTTCTATTTTCAAGACAACACAACCGGTTGGGGTGTGTGTGGCAGGGGAGTTTGGCTTCAGAGTCTGCCCCACAGTGAAAAGGCAGAGTGCTGCTGAGAAAGGTGAGAGAAACAGATAGTGGATAAACAAACATGAATCTAGGCTTCCTGGATGCTGGCACCTGGGGATTTTTTTTTAATTGCGGTAAAATACACATAACTTAAAATTTACCATCTTGCCCATTTTTAATTGTACAGTTTAGTGGCATTAAGGACATTCACATTGTGTTACAACCATCACTGCCATCCTCTCCAGAACTCTTCATCTTGCAAAACAGAAGCTCTATATCCATTAAACACTAACTCTCCATATTCTCCCCTTCCCCTGGCTCCTGGCAGCCACCATTTTTCTGTTTCTGTGAATTTGATTATTCTAAGTACCTCATCTAAGTGGAATCATATGGTATTTCTCTTTTTGTGACGGCTTTAGCTTAGAGTAATATCCTCAAGGCTTACCATGTTGTAACGTGTGAAACTTCTCCTCCTCTTTAAGGCTGACTTATATTCCATTGTATGTACAAACAGCGTTTACATTATCTATTCATCCATTGGTGGATACTTGGGTGGCTTCCACTTTTTGGCTATTGTGAATAATGCTGTTCTCCTGAGGACGTTCCAAAGGCCAGGTTGAGTGGAAATCTGTATCTGACCACAGATTCCGAAGTCCAGTTTGGTTAATGCTTAACTCCCCAAATGTGGCGGCTCTTTTTGGGCACATTTCATCAGGCAGGGGAGTGATTCTTCTACCCAATTCCTTAGCCTCTTATAATGAAGCCCTAAACTTTCATTTTGGTATTTTTTGGTATCATACCTTTTTTTTTTTTTTCAGACAGAGTCTCACTCTGTCACCCAGGCTGAAGTGCAGTGGCACCATCTCGGCTCACTGCAACCTCCGCCTCCCAGGTTCAAGCCATTCTTATGCCTCAGCCTCCCCAGTACCTGGGATTACAGGCACGCATCACCATGCCCAGCTAATTGTTGTATTTTTAGTAGACATGGGGTTTTGCTCCATTGGCCAGGTTGGTCTTCTACCTCTGACCTCCAGTGATCTGCCCTGCTCGGCCTCCCAAAGTGCTGGGATTACAGGCGTGAGCCACCGCGCCTGGCCGGCATCGCACTTACTCAAGTTTATTACTGTGAAAGTGTAAACATAGTTGCTAAACTCCGGGTCTCTGATGTTGTTCTACCACATAAGAATTGTAAATTCAGCCATTATTATTAGATTATATCTATGGAATATTCTTATTCCCTTTTCATTTTAGAATTCTTTGAAAAGTAAAAGTATTTCCTGTTTCTGAAAAAAGGTGTTTTAACTTTAATGCTTTTGGGGGAAGGAGCACATTAAAACAAAATTTCTAACTTACGTACTTTGCTTTTTCTTTAAAATTAAGTGATTTTCTTGGATCAATTAATCAGTTTTTAAGTTTGTTAATTTACCCGAGAAAGAGAGAGAGAAATGTGAAAGATGTTTTCATTTTTAAAAAGCAGATACAGCTCCATGTATAATTCATAGGGTAAAAGGGGGAGCATTTTCATTGTTCACGCCTCAAGTAATTCTGAAATATTGCTTCAAAGATGATCGACAATCGTTGAAACATTCCACTTGGTCCTTTTATAGACCTGGGGAGCATGAAAATTTACTGAACTACATTGATCTGGACAGACTCATTTAGAATGTGACATCCATTTCCTGCTGGGAAGACGAGCAATAAATTCCAAGATAGTATGAGGGTCTCTGACCTGTGATCAGTCCCTGGGGAGGCGCTCTCACCAGCGACCTCTGCCTCAGCATGCAGTTTGCTCCACAGGTCTTACCTCTGTGGCCTCTGTGGCTTTCCAGATGGTGGGTCCCTCGTTCAGCCCTCATCTTCAGGAGCTTCCTGCCTCGCCCCTCTGTTTCCTGTGCTCCTGCCAAGGCCCCTTTGCTTTCTGAATGTTAGCGCTGGTTACCTGTCAGCCACTTTGCTAAGCACTTGATAGATATTATTTGCTTCTTATAACGCTCCTGGGAGGTAATGCTTTAAAATGTTTTCTCATTTTAAAGATGGGGAAACTGAGGCTAAGGTAACACAGGGGCGGATCTGGTGTTTGACCTTGGGCCAGCCACTCTGCACTGAAGTCCATGAACTTGACCCTTCTCCCCTTCTGCTTCTCGTTTTTCACAACTGTGTGTTTCTTCAGCTCTTTATTGCTATTGCATCTTCCCAGTTTGTCTCTTTTTGTTACATTCTTTAGAACCATTTATGTTTTTCTCATTTTTACCTTCTCACTGAACTGACCTTTAGTTTTCTTTTCCTTTGGTGTCCACTTTTAGTAATCTCATAAAATTTGGCCCGTATTATTAATATTTCAGTAAACTTATCTCTCAGGAAATTGTTGACTGGAAAAAAATAACCACAAAAAATAAATGTAAAAACATGCTATTGGGCTGGGCACGGCGGCTCATGCCTGTAATCCCAGCACTTTGGGAGGCCGAGGCGAGCGGATCACCTGAGGTCAAGGAGTTCGAGACCAGCCTGGCCAACACGGTGAAACCCTGTCTCTACTAAAAATACAAAAAAAAATGAGCTGGGCGTGGTGGTGGGCTCCTGTAATCCCAGCTACCAGGGAGGCTGGGGCAGGAGGATTGCTTGAACCTGGGAGGTGGAGGTTGCAGTGAGCCAAGATCGCACCACTGTACTCCAGCCTGGGCGACAGAGCAAGACTCCACCTCAAAAAAAAAAGAAAAAAGCATGCTATCTTTTCAACTATGGGAATAATCTTTTTCTCTAATTTGTAAAATATGTTCAAAGATTTTGTGTCATAAGTTTTGGGGGAGAATTGCATAGAAGCTTGATTTATGGCGTTGCATATACCATTAATATTTGTATGCATAATCATGAACTTTACAAGTTTCTAGGAAAACATTCAAGGATTTTGTTGTCAGTAAAATTCAGAACAACAGAGTTATACTAGATGTCTAAAATGTACGCTGAATCAGTAGGCTACTTTTTCTATAGTTTTTATATTTTGTTTAATTTTTAAAAAGTTAATAATTTAAAAATTGATAGGCGTAGCCATATTGGAAAGACAAAATGGGATGGTCATTTCAGAAAGTGTATTTTGATATTTTATTTTTGCAAGTATTTTTCAGGCTAGAAGACATACCAACGATATCTTAAAAGGGTTTCATTTGCCTCTGTTGTGAATATAGAATCTATATTGATACAGAATGATACAACCTTGGTCATCTAGCAAAGCATGTGTTTTGTTTTGAAGGATAAGCAAGTCAGTTGTTGCCTCCTCTAACCTACATGAGTTTATTGCTCCAACTATAGGACTATAGAAGAGTATTCTCAAGTGATCCCATTTTGTAATACATTTTTGTTTATTTCTGTGTGTATCATATATATGCACATGTACAAAAGCATAGGAAACATTGCTGAGGGACACACATTCAACTGCAACAGTAATTACATCTAAAGAATATGGCTGCCACGGTGGCTTACGCCTGTAATCCCAGCACTTTGGGAGGCTGAGGTGGGTGGAATCCTTGAGGCCAGGAGTTCAAGAACAGCCTGACCAACATAGTGAAACCCCACCTCTACTAAAAATACAAAAATTAGCCAGGTATGATGGTGCATGCCTGTAATCCCAGCTACTCAGGAGACTGAGGCAGGAGAATTGCTTGAATCCGGGAGGTGGAGGTCGCAGTGAGCTGAGATTGCACCACCGCACTCCGGCGTGGGTGATAGAGCAAGACTCCATCTCAAAAAATAAAATAAAAGAAAACCGGCCAGGTGCAGTGACTCATGACTATAATTCCAACACTTTGGGAGGCTGAGGTGGGCAGTTCACCTGAGGTCAGAAGTTCGAGACCATCCTAACCAAGATGGTAAAACCCCGTCTCTACTAAAAATACAAAAATTAGCCAGGCATGGTGATGGGCACCTGTAATCCCAGCAACTTGGGAGGCTGAGGCAGGAGAATCGCTTGAAGCTGGGAGGCAAAGGTTGCGGTGAGCTGAGATCGCGCCACTGCACTCCAGCCTGGATGACAGAGTGAGACTCCGTCTTAAAAATAAATAAATTAAAAAAATGAAAAAATGAAAAAATATAATTGGGGTTGGGAGTTCGGGGGAACAAGGAAGCTCTTCTACTTTTATACCATATATTTCTATATTGTTTGAATTTTTTTCAACAAGCATAAGTAACGTTTGCCCAACAAATTAATAAAAACAGCATTAGTTACAATAAATCTTGTTTATATTCCAGTTCCTCAGCCTCCTAGATTAGAACCTCAGGAACCAAATTCTGCCACCAGCACAACGATTGCAGTTTATTGGAGCATGAACAAGGATGATGTCATTGATTCATTTCAGGTTTACTGCATGGAGGAGCCACAAGATGACCAAGAAGTAAATGGTAGGATTGCTAACACAAATACAAATGCATACGCATATTCAGGCATCTTCATGTGAAGTATTTAAACATATACCTGTATTGTGACTCTTCCCACAAAGCATTTATAGCCGCTTACAAAACAACAACAAAACCCCAACAACTGTATAATGAAATAATAACTACAGAAGCAAAATTTGGGAATCGAGATCAAGGAAAACAAAATGGCATACATATTATTATAGTCAACACGAATATTGTAATTGAGATTCACATTTGGCTTTGAGCTCTCAGAATAACAGGCGCAATGAAGTGGTTCTCATTTTCAGAAAGGAGGTAACATACCAGAGTTTCAAGGAAAATAAAGTTTTAATCGGTACAAAAGCCTGAAAGACAGTGTCACGTGTTCCACTTTTAGGGAAGAAGCCATAGAGAGGACAGTGTGATCCACAATGGTCTGAATGCAGATGAAGCATGAGATGTCATGGGTGGCAGTTTCTCAGGTCTGTCTTTGCTAAAAGCCACCAACAAGCCACAAGGTTCATTCAGTGTTCACAGTTCCCAAGGCATGGGCCTAGGTATGGTGGAGTCTTCCTGTGTCCCCAGTTAATGTGTGGATAGAAATGAAAGTGCTTAGTAGGGTGAATGGATGGTATGTCTTATAGCTGAGCCTCTGTAAGTATCTCTCGGCTCAGAAGGACTTCTCATAAGCCCTGGAAGCCAGGCAGTTTGAGGTTGTGCTTCCTGATGAATCAGAGCTGGGAGTGCTGCCGTTCTGTGTTGCTTGTTGAAGACAGACCCACATACTATGGAAACCAGATGAGCATGTGGCAGGCTTGGCGTCCTAACTCAGGTGCCCAATTTGTAATCAGGAATGAATGGTAATATATTATACTATTACTAATATTTAAGTCTTTTGAAATGTCATGTGATAATTAATTTAGAAAAAAGTTTAAAAAAGCAATTATAGGCACGCTGTAAAGTTGGCTAAATCTAAATCTGTAATGTAATGACTCGTGTTTTATTGACCTATTTCCACACGCCTGTTACAGCACAACCAAGTAAATGTTACTATCCCTGTTTGCAAGTGAGAAAACTGATGTGAGGTTAAGTAGTTTGCTCAAGGCCTTGTAACTTGTGCATGACAGGGGCAGGGGTCAAACACACATCTTTCAAGCTCTGAAGTTTATTCTTTTGTTTGTCTCTGTGTGTGTTTTCTTACACCATACTTCATCTCCATCTATTTCTAGCTGCTTTCTGAAACACCATGGCTCTCCGAGACCCTTCTTATCAAATAGCTATTGCTTGGAGTACTTTTTTTTTACTCCAAACACTTCCCTATCCTGTGTCTCATTGTTTCTGTGCCCTGAACTGTGTTAATAACAGTTAGCTAATCTGATAATCTAGTCTGTGATACCGTGCCATGTTTAGTAGGGTCTCTAGTCACATATGTTATGTGCATTGTTAAAGGGAGTGCTAGGGTAATAGGATGTATTAGTTCATGCTCACACTGCTATAAAGACATACCTAGGACTGGGCAATTTATGAAGAAGAGGTTTAATTGGCTCACAGTTCCACAAGGTGTACAGGAAGCATGGCAGGGGAGGCCTTAGGAAACTTAGAATCATGGCAGAAGGTGAAGGGGAAACAAGCACATCTTCCCATGGCTGGCAGGGAAGAGAGAGAGAATAAAGCAGGAGGTGCTACACACTTTCAGACAACCAGATCTCTTGAGAACTCATTTATGAGAAGAGCAAGGGAGAAGTCCACCCCCATGATTCAATCACCTCCCACCAGGCTCTTCCTCCAATACTGGGAATTACAATTCAACATGAGATCTGGGTGGGGACACAGAACCAAACCGTATCATAGGACCTTGCCTAAAAGAATGATTCCAGTGAAAACGCAGACACAGATTCTGGGTTATGGGGGAAATATTCTTCAGTGTACAAGTCCTTATGACGTTCTTTAAACTGAACTTTCTGTCCAGAAAGTACAGCTCATTGGAAAGGAGAGAGGCAGTTGAGAGACCTGCTAAGTTGAAGAGCTCCCGATTTTCTTCTAAAGAAACAGTCTGGGTTCTTAAGTGGAAAAGTTTTGAAGATGTGACATTCAAGAGTAATAAGAGGGGGATAACTGAAATTACCATAGGCAAAATTTACACAGAAAACCATATGTTTTAAAGGAGATAAAATTTCAGTAAGAATAATCAAATTGGCCCAAATTGGTAGGTTTGTTCAGAATGATATTGAATAATGTTTATTGTTAAAATATTCAAAGTAAAATAATTTTTAAAATTTTAGAAGAAAAATGTCTTAATTGGACAAAGTTACTTCTTAGAGTAGCTTATGACCTACCAAAGTTATTTAAGTATTTCTATAAATTGTGGAAATCTCTAGTGGAAAGAATTCTGGAATTCATGAGAAGGAACCAGGATTTGAAACCTGGAAGGTCATACTGAATACCAAAATAGTTTACTAATCTGTAAAGATGTTTAAAAACCATGAAGTTGTCCTTTTTTTAGGACATACTCTTCTGAAATATTGGCAGTGATTCTTAAGTTTTTCTTGAGAATGTGTTACTGAGATTTAAGCTAACATATACTTTATGTAATTTTAATATTCGCTACTGAAATAAGTTACTTTAATTGTGGTATATGAAGCTCAGAATCTTACTAATATGCTCTTATTTTCTGATAAGTGTTAACAAGTAGTACTATGTCATCCTAAGTATCTCTTTTCAGAATGCTGTTGCTTTCATATGTATTCTAAGGAGCTGGTTTTCACATAATGGTATCTGTAAGGTTATCAGTTTGAGTTTTCCACTGAAAGAAAATCATAGATGACTTTTTCCAATAACTATAACTTTTAATTAACTTTGGAAGACATCTTAGATTTTAATTGTGTCTTATGCTAGAGTTGGTAGAAGAATACAGACTGACAGTGAAAGAAAGCTACTGCATTTTTGAAGATCTGGAACCTGACCGATGCTATCAAGTGTGGGTGATGGCTGTGAACTTCACTGGATGTAGCCTGCCCAGTGAAAGGGCAATCTTTAGGACAGGTAAGGAGATGGATGCTAAGGGTGCTAGCATAAGTGTTAACACTTATGGATGCTAAGGGTGTCAGAAGACAAAGCTCAATTCTTCACGGACTCTTGAGATCAGCCAGTAAGTGTTTATTAAGCACCTATTGTGTGTTGAGTGTTGTGCCAAGTGCTGGTTATACAATGATGAATAAGACTGGGGTCCTGTTCTCAAGAAGCTCATGCTCAGGGGGGGAGATGGAAAAACAGAAGATCATAGAAAATGTGTGGTAAGGGCCATATCCAGATATACACAGGTTATTATGAGAGCACTCCAGAGGGGCACTCAAGTTGGCCTGGGGCAGGGGCAGGATCAGAACTGCTTCCTAGAACTGATGCCTGCAGAAAGTGCTTTAAAGGATCAATAGGAAGTAATGCGTTAAAGAAGGATATTCCACTTGAAAAAGACATGAGCAGAGGCATCAAGGCGAGAAACAGTATGGAGTGTGCAGGACACTCTAAGAAGTTTAGGATTATTTCTTAGACTTAAGCAAAGGAAAGACAAGATGAGAAAGGCTAACATAGAGAGGCCATGTTTGCAAAGTAAGAAGCTTGGGCTGTGTGTGGGTGCTGGGAACCCCCAAAAGGTTTTAAGCAGTGGTATTTAACTGTAAATGCATTCTCAGGATGAAATCTTTTCACAGGGTATGAAGCCTAAACCAAGGCTGCACTGCCTTTAAGATAATGGCAACCTGCCTCAGGGGAAGAGATGGTTTACTCCTACCCTTTATCCTTTCCTCTTGCCTTTTAAAACAAGCCTCTACTGAGCACTTACTGAGGACAAGATCGTCGCTAACTTGTTTGTACTGGGACAGGGGAAAGAATCTTTATTTTGATTTGCTTGTATATGTATAAAGAAAGTCTGGTGGGATTTATAGGAAGCTACTATTAGGGGCTGTTTGGGGATGGGTGAGAACTGGGCAATGTGGAAGGCAGAGAAGGGAGAGAGACTTCACCATCTATATTTGATCCCTTTTGGGTTTTTAAAACATAATTCATTTTCTGATAAAAAAAAAAATTAAAAACAGAATCATGCTGAAGCCATGGAAGACCACGTGCTTCTCAGATCCCAGGAAAGCAAGCTGGCATTGCTCCACGACTGTCCTGACTCTCTTTCTGCAGCACCCTCCACCCCTGTGATCCGGGCTGAGGACTGTACCGTGTGTTGGAACACAGCCACTATCCGATGGCGGCCCACCACCCCAGAGGCCACGGAGACCTACACTCTGGAGTACTGCAGACAGCACTCTTCTGAGGGCGAGGGCCTCAGGTAAGGGGCCCTCTCCATGGGAGAGACTGCCCAGAGCCCAGGAACCAAGCTCCTGGCCCTAAACTACCCTCTGGCTTCTGCTCACCAAGGGAGAAATGTAGCCTAAAATCCTGCTGAGCTAATGAAGCCGCTGACTTGATTTGCAGCTCTATCATGGTTCATCAATGAACTCCAAGTTTGTAATAAAACACATGCTACAATGCAGAATAACTCCCTTGTAAGAAAAATGTATGTGAATTTTAATGATAGAACATTCTTTGAGGTGTATTTAACTTCAGTCATTAGGCAGGATTTATGCATGTTTTATGGGTTTTTTACTAGCTATATCAGAATCCGTACCATCTAACTCAGGAAACTAATAGTGAGCTTGTGTATAATGTAAATCCGAATGTCTCCATGATATATTGGTAACATAAAGTAGCTAATTACATATATATTATCATGGAGACATACCTGCCTCTCCAAAAGCATGAAATATGTAAAGAGATTCTTCTAGGAAAAAAGAAATGTGACGCTCTCTCACTAAGATGCTGAAGCTGACATTCGTCAATAAGCGGCTGTGCATCCATTAGGCATTTGGTAAATGTTAACTTATCTACCAAGGTGGTGTTTTCTTAGCCTCCCACCTCCTTGCTGTGGAGCAGCTTCAGGTATCATGATGAATATTCAGATCATTCTTAATATTCATATTTTGATAGAGAGGTTTTTAGTTTTTCTTTGAAACCAAGCTTATTGAGATAAACTACTTTGGTAGGATATGGAACTTAGGAATAATGGTATGAAACTAGAGAGCTTTTTTTTAAATTATACTTTAAGTTCTGGGATACATGTGCAGAACATGCAGGTTTGTTACATAGGTATACACGTGCCATGGTGGTTTGCTGCACCCACTAACCCATCATCTATATTAGGTATTTCTCCTCATTCTATCCCTCCCCTACCCCTCCACCCCCCAAAAAGGCCCCGGTGTGTGATGTTCCCCTTCCTGTGTGCATGTGTTCTCATTGTTCAACTCCCACTTATGCGTGAGAACATGAGGTGTTTGGTTTTCTCTTCCTGTGTTAGTTTGCTGAGAATGATGGCTTCCAGCTTCATCTGTGTCCCTGCAAATGACATGAAATCAATCCTTTTTTATGGCTGCATTGTATTCCATGGTGTATAAGTGCCACATTTTCTTTATCCAGCCTATCATTTGGGTTGGTTCCAAGTCTTTGCTATTGTGAAGAGTGCTGCAATAAACATACGTGTGCATGTGTCTTTATAGTAGAATGATTTATAATCCTTTGGGTATATACCCAGTAATGGGATTGCTGAGTCAAATGGTATTTCTGGTTCTAGATCCTTGAGGAATCGCCACACTGTCTTCCACAATGGTTGAACTAATTTGCACTCCCACTGACAGTGTAAAAGTGTTCCTGTTTCTCCACATCCTCTCCAGCATCTGTTGTTTCCTGACTTTTTAATGACTGCCATTCTAACTGGTGTGAGATGGTATCTCATCGTGATTTTGATTTGCATTTCTCTAATGACCAGTGATGATGAGCTTTCTTTCATATGTTTCTTGGTCACATAAATGTCTTCTTTTGAGAAGTGTCTGTTCATATCCTTTGCCCACTTTTTGATGGGGTTGTTTTTTTCTTGTAAATTTGTTGAAGTTCCTTGTAGATTCTGGATATTAGCCCTTTGTCAGATGGATAAATTGCAAAAATTTTTTCCCATTCTGTAGGCTGCCTGTTCACTTTAATGATAGTTTCTTTTGCTGTGCGGAAGCTCTTTAGTTTAATTAGATTCCATTTGTGGATTTTGGCTTTTGTTGCCATTGCTTTTAGTGTTTTAGTCATGACGTCTTTGCCCATGCCTATGTCCTGAATGGTATTGCCTAGGTTTTCTTCTAGGGTTTTTATGGTTTTAGTTTTTATGTTTAAGTCTTTAATCCATCTTGAGTTAATTTTCGTATAAGCTGTAAGAAAGGGGTCCAGTTTCAGTTTTCTGCATATGGCTAGCCAGTTTTTCCAACACCATTTATTCAATAGGGAATCCTTTCCCCATTGCTTGTTCTTGTCAGGTTTGTTAAAGATCAGATGGTTGTAGATGTGTGGTGTTATTTCTGAGGCCTCTGTTTTGTTCCATTGGTCTACATATCTGTTTAGGTACCAGTAGCATGCTGTTTTGGTTACTGTAGCCTTGTAGTATAGTTTGCAGTCAGGTACCGTGATGCCTCCAGCTTTGTTCTTTATACTTAGGATTGTCTTGGCTATGCAGGCTCTTTTTTGGTTCCATATGAAATTTGAAGTAGTTTTTCCTAATTCTGTGAAGAAAGTCCATGGTAGCTTGGTGGGGATAGCATTGAATCTATAAATTACTTTGGGCAGTATAGCCATTTTCATGATATTGATTCTACCTATCCATGAGCATGGAATGTATTTCCATTTGTTTGTGTTCTTTCTTATTTCCTTGAGCAGTGGTTTGTAGTTCTCCTTGAAGAGGTCCCTCATATCCCTTGTAAGTTGTATTCCTAGGTATTTAATTCTCTTTGTAGCAATTGTGAATGGGCATTCACTCATTATTTGGCTCTCTGTTGGTCTATTATTGTTGTATAGGAATGCTTGTGATTTTTGCACAGTGATTTGGTATCCTGAGACTTTGCTGAAGTTGCTTATCAGCTTAAGGAGATTTTAGGCTGAGATGATGGGGTTTTCTAAATATACAATCGTGTCATCTGCAAACACAGACAATTTAACTTCCTCTCTTCCTATTTGAGTACCTTTTTTTCTTTCTCTTGCCTGATTGCCCTGGCCAGAACTTCCAATACTATGTTGAATAGGAGTGGTGAGAGAGGGCATCCTTGTCTTGTGTGGGTTTTCAAAGGGAATGTTTCCAGTTTATTTTTTTTATTTTTGAGACGGAGTCTCGCTCTGTCACCCAAGCTGGAGTGCAGTGGTGCAATCTCGGCTCATTGCAACCTCTGCCTCCCAGGTTCAAGCGATTCTTCTGCCTCAGCCTCTTGAGTAGCTGGGATTACAGGTGCATGCCACCAAGCCCGGCTAATTTTTTTGTGTATTTTTAGTAGAGACGGGGTTTCACCATGTTAGCCAGGATGGTCTCAATCTCCTAACCTTGTGATTCGACCTCCTTGGCCTCCCAAAATGCTGGGATTACAGGCATGAGCCACTGTGCCTGGTGCTTCTAGCTTTTGCTCATTCAGTATGATATTGGCTGTAGGTTTGTCGTAAATAGCTCTTATTTATTGAGATACATTCCATGAATGCCTAGTTTATTGAGAGTTTTTAGCATGAAGGGGTGTTGAATTTTATTGAAGGCCTTTTCTGCATCTATTGAGATAATCATGTGGTTAATGTCATTGGTTCTGTTTATGTGATGGATTATGTTTATTGATTTGCATATTTTGAATCAGCCCTGCATCCCAGGAATGAAGCTGACTTGATCATGGTGGATAAGCTTTTTGATGTGCTGCCAGATTCGGTTTGCCAGTATTTTATTGAGGATTTTCGCATAGATGTTCATCAGGGATATTGACCTGAAATTTTCTTTTTTTGATGTATCTCTGCCAGGTTTTGGTATCAGGATGATGCTGGCCTCATAAGATGAGTTAGGGAGGAGTCCCTCTTTTTCTGTTGTTTGGAATAGTTTCAGAAGGAATGGTGCCATCTCCTCTTTCTACCTCTGGTAGAATTCTGCTGTGAATCTGTCTGGTCCTGGGCTTTTTTTGGTTGGTAGTATATTCATTGCTGTCTCAATTTCAGAACTTGTTATTGGTCTATTCAGGGATTTGACTTCTTCCTGGTTTAGTCATGGGAGGGTGTATGTGTCCAGGAATTTATCCATTTCTTCTAGATTTTCTAGTTTATTTGCGTAGAGGTGTGTATAGTATTCTCTGATGGTAATTTGTATTTCTGTGGGATCAGTGGTGATATCCCCTTTATCATTTTTTATTGTGTCTATTCGATTCTTGTCTCTTTACTTCTTTATTAGTCTGGCTAGTGGTCTATTTTGTTAACCTTTCGAAAAAGACCAGATCCTGGATTCATTGATTTTTTTGAAGGGTTTTTTTAATGTCTCTATCTCATTCAGTTCTGCTCTGATCTTAGTTATTTCTTGCCTTCTGCTAGCTTTTGAATTTGTTTGCTCTTGCTTCTCTTGTTCTTTTAATTGTGATGTTAGGGTGTCAGTTTTAGATCTTTCCCACTTTCTCTTGTGGGCATTTAGTGCTGTAAATTTCCCTCTAAACACTGCTTTAGCTGTGTCCCAGAGATTCTGGTACATTGTGTCTTTGTTCTCATTGGTTTCAAAGAAGTTATTTATTTCTAACTTAATTTCATTATTTACCCAGTAGCTATTCAGGAGCAGGTTGTTTAGTTTCCATGCAGTTGTGTGGTTTTGAGTGAGTTTCTTAATCCTGAATTCTAATTTGATTGCACTGTGGTCTGAGAGACTGTTTGTTATGATTTCCATTCTTTTACATTTGCTGAGGAGTGTTTTACTTCCAATTATGTGGTCAATTTTAGAATAAGTGCAGTGTAGTGCTAAGAAGAATGTATGTTCTGTTGATTTGGGGTGGAGAGTTCTGTAGATGTCTATTAGGTCCACTTGGTCCAGAACTGAGTTTAAGTCCTGAATATCCTTGTTAATTTTCTGTTTCATTGATCTGTTTAATATTGACAGTGGGGTATTAAAGTCTCCCACTATTATTGTGTGGGAGTCTAAGTCTCTTTGTAGGTCTCTAAGAACTTGCTTTATGAATCTGGGTGCTCATATACTGGGTGCGTATATATTTAGGGTAGTTAGCTCTTCTTGTTGCATTGATCCCTTTGCCATTATGTAATGCCCTTCTTTGTCTTTTTTGATCTTTGTTGGTTTCAAGTCTGTGTTATCAGAGACTAGGATGGCAATCCCTGCTTTTTGTTTTTTTGTTTTGTTTTGTTTTGTTTTTGCTTTCCATTTGCTTGGTAAATATTCCTCCATCCCTTTATTTTGAGCCTATGTGTGTCTTTGTGTGTGAGATGGTCTCCTGAATACAGCACATCAATGGGTCTTGACTCTTTATCCAATGTGCCAGTCTGTGTCTTTTAACTGGGGCATTTAGCCTGTTTACGTTTAAGGTTAATATTGTTATGTGTGAATTTGATCCTGTCATTATGATGCCAGCTGGTTCTTTTGCCCGTTGGTTGAGGTAGTTTCTTTATAGTGTTGATGGTCTTTACAGTTTGGTATGTCTTTGCAGTGGCTGGTACCGGTTTTTCCTTTCCATATTTAGTGCTTCCTTCAGGAGCTCTTGTAAGGCAGGCCTGGTGGTGACAAACAGCATTTGCTTGTCTGGAAAGGATTTTATTTCTCCTTCACTTATGAAGCTTAGTTTGGTTGGATATGAAATTCTGGGTTGAAAATTCTTTTCTTTAAGAATGTTGAATATTGGCCCCCACTCTCTCTTGGCTTGTAGGGTTTCTGCTAAGAGATCTGCTGTTAGTCTGATGGGCTTCCCTCTGTGGGTAACCCGACCTTTCTCTCTGGCTCTCCTTAACATTGTTTCCTTCATTTCAGCCTTGGTGAATCTGACAATTATGTGTCTTGGGGTTGCTCTTCTAAAGGAGTATCTTTGTGGTGTTCTCTGTATTTCCTGAATTTGAGTGTTGTCCTGTCTTGCTAGGTTGCAGAAGTTCTCCTGGATAATATCCTGAAGAGTGTTTTCCAACTTGGTTCCATTCTTTCCATCACTTTCAGGTTCACCAATCAAACATAGGTTTGGTCTTTTCACATAGTCCCATATTTCTTGGAGGCTTTGTTTGTTCCTTTTCATTTTTTTTCCCTCTAATCTTGTCCTCGTGCTTTATTTCATTAAGTTGATCTTCAATCTCTGATATCCTTTCTTCCGCTTGATTAATTTGGCTATTGATACTTGTGTATGCTTCATGAAGTTCTTGTGCTGTGTTTTTCAGGTCCATCAGGTTATTTATGTTCTTCTCAAAACTGGTAATTCTAGTTAGCAATTCCTCTAACCTTTTTTCAAGGTTCTTAGCTTCCTTGCATTGGGTTAGAACATGCTCTTTGAGCTCAGAGGAGTTTGTTATAACACACTTTCTGAAGCCGACATCTGTCAATTAGTCAAACTCATTTTCTATCCAGTTTTGTTCCCTTGCTGGTGAGGACTTATGATCCTTTAAAGGAGAAGAGCTGTTCTGGGTTTTGGAATTTTCAGCCTCTTTGCTTTGCACTGGTTTTTCCCTCATCTTCATGAATTTATCTACCTTTGGTTTTTGATGTTGGTGACCTTCAGATGGGGTTTCTGTGTGGACGTCCTTTTTGTTGATGTTGATGCTATTCTTTTCTATTTGTTAGTTTTCCTTCTAACAGTCAGGCCTCTCTGATGCAGGTCTACTGGAGTTTGCTGGAGGTCCACTCCAGACCCTGTTTGCCTGGGTATCACCAGCAGAGGCTACAGAACAGCAAAGATTGCTGCCTGTTCCTTCCTCTGGAAGCTTCATCCCATAGGGACACCCACCAGATGCCAGCTGGAGCTCTCCTGCATGAGGTGTCTATAGACCCCTGCTGGGAAGTGTATCCCAAGTCAGGAAGCATATGGGGGTCAGGGACCCACTTGAGAAGGCAGTCTGTCCCTTAGCAGAGCTCGAGTGCTGTGCTGGGAGATCTGTTGCTCTCTTCAGAGCCGGCAGGCAGGAATGTTTAAGTCTGCTGAAGCTGTGCCCACAACCGCCCCTTCCCCCAAGTGCTCTATTCCAGGGAAATGAGAGTTTTATCTATAAGCCCCTGACTGGGGCTGCTGCCTTTCTTTCAGAGATGCCCTACCAAGAGAGGAGGAATCTAGAGAGGGAGTCTGGCTAGAGTGGCTTTGCTGAGCTGCAGTGGGCTCCACCCAGTTTGAACTTCCTGGCAGCTTTGTTTACACTGTGAGGGGAAAACCACCTACCCAAGCCTCAGTAATGGTGGACGCCCCTCCCCACATCAAGCTCAAGCATTCCAGATCAACTTCAGACTGCTGTTCTGCCAGCAAGAATTTCAAGCCAGTGGATCTTAGCTTGCTGGGCTCCTTTGGGGTGGGATCCACTGAGCTAGACCACTTGGCTCCCTGGCTTTAGCCCCCTTTCCAGGGGAGTGAATGGTTCTGTCTCGCTGGTGTTCCAGGAGCCACTGGAGTATGAAAAAAACTCCTGCAGCTAGCTCAGTGCCTGCCCAAATGGCCACCCAGTTTTGTGCTTGAAACCCAGGGCTCTGGTGGTGTAGGCACCCAAGAGAATCTCCTGGTCTGTGGGTTGTGAAGACCATGGGAAAAGCATAGTATCTGGGCTGGAATGCACTATTCCTTATGGCTTCCCTTGGCTAAGGGAGGGAGTTCCTCAACTCCTTGCACTTCCCAGGTGACCCTACTTCTGCTTGCTCTCCATGGGCTGCACCCACTCTCTAACCAGTCCCAGTGAGATGAACTGGGTACCTCAGTTGGAAATGCAGAAATCACCTGCCTTCTACATTGATCTTGCTGGGAGCCGCAGACTGGAGCTGTTCCTATTCAGCCATCTTGCCAGCCACCTCTGGACAGCTTTAAATAAAGTGTATTATTTAAGCTCTTGTTTATCTTCATGATCAACAACTATTTATTTAGTTATGATGTGAAATTTTATATGATTGAGCAATGATGATAGTTTCTTTCAAGTGGAAGACAGGCTTCACAAAATAATGATCAAAGAATGAATTAATATCGGGTGGGGAGGTTTTGGTGGGATATAGGCATTTAAACAGAAGTGTAAACATAATAAATGTTCAAGAAACAACATCTCTTTTAATGTGCCAACTGCTAGAAGGCGGGCTTCGGTATTAGAAAATAGCTGAGAGGTGAAGTCTGGCCAAAACAGAGGGAGAGAGAAAAAAACAAAAACAAAAACACAGACTTTTATTCAGCATTTACTATGTGCCAATCACTATCCCAAGTACTTTAGGTATGTTGCCTCATTTAATCCTCACAAAAACTCTAAGATAAAACAGACACTTTAGAGGCTACTTAGCTTATATTAGCAGTCAGGATTTAAACCTCATTTTGTCAGATTTCGAAGTCTAAGCTGTTAACCCTTGCTTTACGTCACTTAGGGGAGACCTGGACCTTAACTGTGAAAATTCATTGATGTTATATGAGAACAACCCTGTATCAGGAGTGCCGGAGTCCCAGAGTAATCTCTCCCACCATTTTCTACCATCAGTAAGGAAAACCCAGCTCTTTCAGAGGCAAGATGAGCCTGCTAATGAAGGCTCTGAAATGACTCATTCCCTTTATGGCATCCGTCCCCAGCTGGCATTTGCATAAATCACATCAGCACAGTTGAATACTTAAATCAGCAGAAATCTGGAAACCCTGAGACCTAGTAGCCGTCTCACTAAGGAACAGTGATGTCATCTCATAAATATGGCTACAGGGAGAAGGGATGGGGGGATGGCGTTCCCCTGAGGGCCTTCAGCTGGCTAGGAACTTGCCTACTCTCAGTGAACCTTCTCAGCAATCCTATGAGGCAGGTAGTGATCTCCACTAAATCAGACTCAGAAAGGTTAAATAATCTGGCCAAAGTATGAAATGATGGAGTGAGGGTATGGAGTCAGGATTCAAACCCAGGCCTGTCTTCTTCTTTCCACTAGTTTTAAAACTGCTGTCCTGAATAGACTGAGGCATCCCTCAATAGCCTGACAACTGGGTGGTACTGTGCATCCTTAGTTGTCTCTGTCCCATGAAAAACATAGATATGAAGAGAGAAGGCACTACCATTCAAATCCCCTCTCATTAATGTTTTTCCCTTCCCTGATTATCCTAGGGCCCTTGCAATGAAAAAAAAAAAAAAAGAAAAAAGAAAAGACTCCTTCTGATAACAACAATGCATTTCAAAAAATCCCTTGCAAAAGCCAAAGAAACCAATGACAGTTCCATATGTAGGAAAAAAAGACCATCCACCAATTTCATTAAGACCAACATCGAGCTTATTAAAACATAAGGCTTGTCATTAGCTTATTCTGTTTGAGATCTTGCCAATCGATTCATTTTTATTTTTCTTGTTGCAGGCGAACATATTAGGGGCCGTCTAAGCAAAAATTTATAGTAGTTATAGAACAATACAAGGGGTTCTTTGCTATTGAGTGGTTATAGTCCAGTAAATTTAGAAATAAAGGGTAATTCCACATGGGAAACCCTGCTGATAGTTTAATGCTGTGTTGGAGATGGAATTGTTTTCCATTTAGGTACTAAGAGGCCCCTCAGTGCCAGGAAGTGCAATGGTATGTTCAGTCCACAGCGCAGGTTTGACTCTCCAACCTCTGGATCCCTGCTGAGTCTGGCAATAGATAATTTTTTGAAGCAGGAAAAAATTTATTGGCCACAAATTACTACCCTGTTCATTTGCTAAGTCTACTGCTGACACACCACATCAGAGCCATCCCCCATCAATACAGGCCTCAATGTCTTATTCCCTAGGTTGGCATCAACAGACTGAAATAATTAATCTTTAATCTCAGAGTCCCAGGACTGCAAAACTAATTTTTATCTCTTTGGTTCTTTAATGTAAAAGTTCAAGACGGAAGGAAAGTTCTGCTCTTTGGGAGTGGCCATGTGTTGTGGTTCTTTTGACCATCTGGTTTTCACAACCAACTTTAAAACATTCTTTACACAGTCCGATGCTTCAAAATTCTGTAAAACATTAACTATTTAACTACGATCTATGTAGTTCAATCTCTAAGATGTCAGCTGTGGAGAACAAGTCTTACAGTGGAACTGATATATAAAGAAGCTCAAAACTTGATCATCTCTAGTCAAAAAATGCAAACAATTCCTCCTTTTTGTCCATTGTATTAGAACCCCGTTTTTCACTCTGATTCTCTGCACAGCAATGGATAAAGTTACTTTGTCTCTGAGAAAGAACAGCAAGCCAAGATTCGTTTGATCTCACTCGTTTGTTGATTCCATGAAGGGATCATTGTGTGAAGTTGTCATCTCAGTGCCTATGACAGTGCCTGGTATATTGTAGCTACTCAATAAATATGTGTTACTGGAATGAGTAAATATCAATTAGCATCAAACACATAACATTGATTAGTAAAAAAGGTTTGTCTAGCTTTGAGGATAATCTCTTATTTAAAACAGGGAAAAAAATAAATTGTGCCAGCAAAGTAAAGAAGAATGGATATGGATGAATGAATGATTTGTAGTGCTTGAATACTTAACCAGGAGATAGGACTAGTCTAATCTGTGGACTGGAAACCTTCCCATGGGTCACTCATAGGGAAGGACTTTACAAGCTTATTTATCCATTGATTATATAACCCTTACATAGGTTCTGGATTTCATGCAAAAACTCTGTAGTACTAAACTAGATCCAAAAATTGATCCAGAGGTCCCTGAGGGAAATTAGGGGGATCAAAGATTACTTCCATTTGTTGTGGCTTAGTTTAACTGAGGCTGGACCATAAACGGGGTACGAATGAGGGACTTACCTGTGTAGATACTCAATAAGGGTCTGTTTCACAAATGAGTGAATGAATGAATGAATGAATGGGATTAGCCAATCTCTTTCTGTCCTTGCCCACTTCAAGTCATCTAACTGGCTGGATCACCAGCAAACAAGACAGGGAACAAGAGCTAAATGAGTTCACATGTCTTTCCCACCCCCAAGCCGTGATAAAGCAAGCAGGCTTCAAAGCTCTGGTATGGTGTAGGAAGACAAGTTGAAAGGAAATGAAAAACAAAAAGGCAAAAAAAGATGAGTAATATTAAATCACACGCACACATGGAGAGAGGGCATTGGTTGTCCTCTAGATTGGCGAATCTAATTTTGGTTGCCAGAACAGAAACACGTCCATCTTCAGACCTGCAGTCCTTCCCCAGGTATGATGGCCTCTGGCGATTCCAATTTAAGACCAAAGGTGCTAGTTGAACTTTTATGGTGGGTGTTTGAATGGAATGAGCCTACTGTGCCCCCAAGTTCCATGACGCAGTGTCTGAAATAGCTGAGCAATTGCCTCCATTCCATAATCCTCACAGAAAACATTTGCATATTTTTGTGTGTGGGCACCGAGGCTCGGTCCCAGCAGTCGGCCCCTGTTGGGTTTGGGGTAGGCGGGAGTGACAATCCCCGGCTTGTGCGCGGGGGCTGAGGGAGCTCCTACTCACCCTCTTCCTGTTTTTCTTTGAATGCTCTCCTCAGGTTGGGTGGGCTCGAAACACTTTCAAAAATTTTCCACCGTTCTGCTGTTTCCTCAGCTGTTCTGTCTCTCCTGTGTGGAGAGAAGTCAGAAGAAGTGTGGGTGGAGGAGGGAAAACTGAGAGAAATATAGTACAGGGATTAGCTGTGTGGGCTGCAGCGAGAGAAGCCGTGTATTGAATGACAAATCTGTGAGAGTCAATACGCCAGAAAGTAGCTGGGAGTGAGTCTCCTGCTCCCTGGCCCTGGCTGAGGCTATGGGCTGGGGAGACCCTCCCGGGGCCATCCTCCAGGGCAAGCATTTCCAGGGAGTTGGGCTCAGGGTGCTGAGCCTGTGAGCTCATATTCCTCCTTCTTCCAGGTTTTGGGGCCCCACCTGGTGGAGCAGGAACGGAATTGCCTGTCATATGTGGGTGTCTTCAGCTGGGGACACCCACTGCTCTGTCTGTAGAATAAGGACAAATAAGGGTAAGTTTCCTAATGAACTTAGTGCAGAGTGAGGAATCCCAACATTTTTCTTTTCTTTCAATCTTTCTTCCTAAGCCTTCAGATGGATAGGTGATGACTGACCAGTGGTCAACAGCAAGAGATTGGAGCTTCCTTGCACCCTGTGGCTAAAGGAGGCAGTCATTCCTGCTCCTTGCTTCTTCCCAGGTTGATAGGAGGGTGATTGACATGATTGGGCCAAAATTCTCATTGAGTAATTAAAAGCTAGTCGCCAATCTGTATGTGAAATTGTTTTCCCGACCCAGTTGTCATATCCCTCTGTAGGGAGCCTTTGGGAGAGGGAGTTTTGTGAAGATGATTCTCCATCGCACCCAGTATCTTGGCATTTGCCTTTTCCTAAATGAAATCTCTCTTCCCAAATGACCCTTATTTGACTTTGATCATTTAAATTATCATACACCTCCTAGTTGTACAGTAAAACCTCAGTCAATGGAAACCCAGTCAGTTCCTTCACTTCTAACTTAGGCCTGTCAATTTCCAAAAGTATTCAGGTTGTCCACAATGAAGGACCCAGACATAGTAGAACCGGTAAAACAATCCTGTGAGAACAAGAGCCAAATAATGCAGGACTGAGGAGAATGAAAGTGAAGAACTAAACCTCAACAGAACACAAAATTTAAATCTGAACTTACTGGCAGCTAAAGAGAAAACAGGAGAGAGGGGGAGACAGCAAGAGGAAAAAAGAGATTACATAACTCAACTCTTTTTTTAAAAGGAAGCACATTTCACTAAGAGAGACAATTATATTTCTTGACATTCAGCTCTAAGATGAATTTTTCATGTAGATCTTTATATAAGGGCTATTGAACAAGATAATAGTGATTGTCTTTAAGAGCAGTTTTACAAAAGCTACAAAAACATTCTCTATATAACCATTATTTTAAACAGGATCTGAAAGCATAATGTGAAGTCACCATTCTAGGCAGGCAGTTTTATGAGGATCTCAAGGAATTGTTTGCCTGTGTGGCTGCGGAGGGGTAAAGGAGGGCCTAGAGAATCCAGAGGAATGAATGTTACTAAGCTCCTGGGATTCGCTGCCTGGAATGTAAATGATACCATTCAGCCTTTGGAGAGTCACTAGAGAGAAAACAAAAATCTAGCATCTTTCTGTTGGGACCTTTGGCTTATGCTGATTTTGCAAGAATGTCTAATTATAGAAAAGCCTAAGCCCCATGGTTGTTAGCATTCAGCCCCCATGTTACTTTTCTACACCGTTGTGAACTAAGAGTGATGTTAGTTCACACCTGTAATCTCAGCACTTGGAGAGTCTGAGGTGGGAGGATCGCTTGAGGCCAAGGAGTTCAAGACCAGCCTGACCATTCAGCCCCCATGTTATTTTCCACACTGTTATGAACTAAGAGTAAGACACTTATCATCGAGTCTCATAATATCATCATTTATCAAAAGAAAAATCATTCTGTTCAAAAATTATTTACCAACTTTTTTAAAAAGGAAAATCTTCTCAATCCTGATTTAACCAAGTGTTTCACCTTAAACAAAAAGTTCCATATTTACAGTTAGTTAAGATTTTATAAGTAACTTCAAACAGCCATGGCTATTCAGTTAGTTTTTTATATTTAATGTTGCTCATGTTCTCAAGTAGTTTTTTTTTTTCCCTTCCCACCCCTTCTTACCCCACATTATCTTATGATTATCTTTCCCAACCTTAATGGTCATAAAAATCAACTGGGATGCTTACTAAACACTTAGATTCGAAGGCCCCTCTTAAGATTCCGATTCAGAAGGTCTAACATGCCCAGGCAGGCTTGGGGAACACTGCCTTACTAGCTGGTCTTTCAGGGCCCAGCCCATGTACTCTCCACAGTTCATACAATGTGGTGTTGACTGACTGCCTGAATGTTGGTGCTGCCAATGTGAATGTCAGTAAGAGCCAACTGTGTGTTTAAAAAACAATACCTACTTAGCCATCTGTGGTACACTGCAGTGACACTAACTGTAGGCTGCTCCTAGGAATCATGGCACTGGATTCCTCCATACTGTTTGTACACAGGCTGCCCCGCTCCCCCGAGGAGAAAGCATGCTTAGATCCAGGGGTTGGACATGGTGGTGCAGAGAACAACCACACCCTGTAATTGCCAACCCCTGAAGTTATCTTAAGCACATACATACGCCTTTCCTTTTTTTCCATCCCACACAAATTGCTGAATTATCAAATTCCTGGAGAGGCTACTTTACAGTGTTCAAACTAATGTCCCCTTTGAGATTGTGCAAACAAATTCAACCAACTCCTGAACTTCTGAACGGGTAATATAGCTCTTTAAAGTAAAATATTTAATTAAATTTGGATAGAAAATATGTGCTTATGGTACAAATTAAAAAGATACAGAAGAGAATACAGTGGAAATTAAGTCTCCTTTCTACCTATCCTTTACCTACCCAATTCTCCTCCCCAGAAGCAATTACTATTACCTGATTCATATTGATCCTTCCAGATAGTCTGTGCACATACAAACATCTACAGTTTTTCAACAAATGGTAGCATACTATATATGTTTCACCACTTTGCTTTTCTTGATTAAAAATATTCCTTGGTGAGCATCCCGTATCAATACATATGAAACTACTTTAATTAGAAAAAACAATTTTAGGCCAGGTGTGATGGCTCATGTCTGTAATCCCAGCACTTTGGGAGGCCGAGGTGAGTGGATCGCCTGAGGTCAGGAGTTTGAGACCAGCCTGGCCAATGTGGTGAAACCCCATCTCTACTAAAAAAAATATAAAAATTAGCTGGGTGTGGTGGTGGGCAGCTGTAATCCCAGCTACTTGGGAGGCTGAGGCAGGAGAATTGCTTGAATTCAGGAGGCGGAGGTTTCAGTGAGCCAAGCTCATGCCATTGCACTCCAGCCTGGGCAACAAGAGTGACATTGCATCTTAAAAAATAAATAAATAAAAATAAAAATTTTAAAAAGTTTTATTGTATTAAGAATATAATTTAGGCCAGGCACAGTGGCTCACGCCTGTAATTCCAGCACTTTGGGAGGCCAAGGCAGGTGGATCACGAGGTCAGAAGTTCAAGACCAGCCTGGCCAAGATGGTGAAACCCCGTCTCTACTAAAAATACAAAAATTAGCCAGGCGCAGTGGCAGGCCCCTGTAATCCCAGCTACTCAGGAGGCTGAGGCAGGAGAATCGCTTGAACCCGGGTGGGGAATGCAATGAGCCGAGATCATGCCACTGGACTCCAGCCTGGGTGACAGAGTAACACTCCATCTCAAAAAAAAAAAAAAAAGAAAAAAAAGAAAAAAGAAAAAAATATATAATTTAACTTATTTACCAACTGAGAGTCATTGAAGTTATTTCTATTCTCTTGCGATCACAAACAATGCTGCAGTAAACAACCCTGTGCATATATCATTTCATATATGTGCAAATATATTTGTAAATTAAATTATTAGAAGTAGAATAACTGGTTAAAAAGTGTGTACATTGTGAATTTTGATAGATATTACTGAACTGTCTCTACAGAGGTTGTAGTTGTTTATTTGACTCCAACTAGCAGTGTTTTATAAGAGTGCTTAGTTCTTCCTACCCTTGCCTAAACATGGGATGATAAAGCTTTTGATCTTCTGACAATTTGTAGAAAATGAAATCTTATTTTAGTTTAACTGCATTTCTTTTATTAGGTTGAACATCTTTTCGTATGGTTCAGAGCCATGTACAGTACTTCCTTTTCTATAAACTGTTCATTTCCTAGCAATTTTTTTTCTCTTGGATTGTGGTATTTTTTCTTTTTGATTTGTAGAAGCTCTGTTTTTTTTTTTTTAAAGGAAGTTAGCTTTCCTATTAAGATATAAGTTTCTAATCTTTAAAAAATTTTTGCTGTGCATATTTTTTTATAATAATTGAGTTGAATTTATCAATGTCTTTTGAAAATAGCTTTTAACTTGGGTAGCATATTTTAAAATGCCCCCCTGCCCCTCTCTCTCTCTCTGTCTCTCTCTTTCTGTGTGTGTGTGTGAGTATATGTCTATTCACTCATGTTTTTTGTAATAGCCAATACAGCAATTTCATTTTTAAAACTAGGTGTTTTATCATCTGGAATTTATCTCAGTAGATTGTATAAAGTAGGAAATTGTACTTTTTTTTTTTTTTTTTTAGTATGGCTATCTAGCTGTCCCAACAAGAAAACCCATCATTTTCCCTTCTGATCTGAAATACTTCCATTATTACACACTCAAGAGACTATATGCTTGAGTCTATTCCTGACCTTTATAATCTGTCTATTGATCCATCTATTTATGCCCCAGGACCATACTGGTTTTATTATTATAGCTTTATAATTTAGAATTCCTGGTAGATTAGGTTGTCCCTTCCTGACTTTTTTTTCTACTTGCTAGTTTATATTTTATATGATCTTTAGAATCAGGATGCGTAGCCTCCTCCATCAGCCTGCTCCTGATGATGTGTTATTTTTAGAGATCATGTTAAATTTATAGATTAACTTAGGGAGAATTGAAATTTTTATGATGTTGCATTTTCCTATCCAAGAACTGATGTGCCTTTCCCTTCACTCAAGTCTTTTTTTGTGTTTCCCTCAGTAGCATCTTAAAACATGTTCTTTATATGGATCTTATATCTTTATATATTTTTATGTCTGTCACTATTCTAAATAAGATTTTTCATTTTATCTCCTATCTAGTTGTTATTTGTATATAAAGGCTTTTGATTTCTTGTATCAGTTTTATATCTAGCCATCCTACTGAATTCTCTTATTATGTGAGTTTTTCAGCTGATTTTCTTGGGTTCTCTAGATAAGCAGTCCCATCATCTGCAAATTGCAGTAATTTTACCTCCTACCTCCCAATGTGTTTAACCTCATGTTTCTCTCTGACTTAATGGGAATGCTTTTAATATCCCCCTTAACCATTATGTCCCCAGTTATTTTTTACTTCGTAAAAATCCTTTTCAATTCCTACCATAAATGATTCTCACCCCATTGTCCATCTTAGTCGTGGCAAACTTTCCAGTTGCTCCTGGCCAAAACTCAAGAATAAAAGGGCCCAAGCTAGAGAGGCTATCGTCACAGGCATTAGCTGCTGAGGGCGTCCACTCATTTGCCTCTGAAACAACAGAGAAGGAGACCGTCTCTCATTCACAGGGTAGCCCAAGGCCTTCTGAGGAGACAGCGAGTCTCCTCTAAGTCATTTCTCTCTGCTTTGCAGCAGTGGAGCTACTAAGGGCGAGATGAGCAGGTTGAGAGGCCTCTGAAGCCTGCTGGGCACAATGCTCTGTGATAAGTTTCAGCTCCACTCGAGCTTATCATCCACCAGCAATCAACTTCATGGCTGCTGCTCAGAGGCACTAGGTGCTGCGCTGCTCACTGCCCTCGTGTCTCTGGGACCTCCACACATAAAGCCATCTCTTTCCATCGCACTATGGCGCTTGTAGGGAGGAGCCCACGATTAGGGCCCAAAATGAGACCATTTGAGTCAAATTTCTAATTGTTTTTCAAATTTTATTATTGGCTGTAGACTTCCAATCATAGTCACATCAGTCATGTTATTTACTGGTATAAAATCCCTAAGCACCAACTAAGCACCAACAAACTATCGTGGCTTCATTTGCTGTCTGATTACTCACCTTAGTTTGGGTATTCTGTGAACTTGAATTCTACTGCAAACTATGCAATGCTTGTTATAAGTCATATGGACTTAGTTGCAATTATGACAGATTTTTGTTTCTAAAATTAAAAAAATCATAATCTCTGGAAGAGTGCTACTCTTTAGCTCTCAAATTTCAGAATTTTTGAAGTTTTCGTTAGGCTAAAACGCAGGGACAGCTGACATGAAGACTTTGGTGACATCTGAGTGGAGTCAGAATAAGCAGACAAGGAAACGAACCGTTTGTTCTAACCTTTTTTGCTTTGTTCTTGGTGCTTGAGCATAAGATGGCAACTTGTAAACAACAAAACACCACCACATTTCGTATTACTTTTGTTTGCATGCCTGCTGCTTTTACTTCACAGATTCAGTGAGGACATTGTGCACATTTGTCAAATCTGCCTGACCTGTTTCATGCACTGAAAGCAGGACGGATCCCATATTTTGACTTCAGTACCATGTGAAACTTTATTCTTTAAATGAGCAATGAGACAGAGCATGCAGTTGACTGTATATGTGGAATTTTCTCCTTGACAGACTTCATCATCTTAAGGGCAAACACTTAACTAAAAAACAGTATCCTTGCTATTTAACAACTGTGTTGTTATAAAATGAAGCCAGTGTGTTCTCTTTGTCTCTAAAGCTAAAATTTCCCCACCAATCCTTGTCACTTTCCCCCTTCCCACTCCCGCCTCCTCAACAAGCCCTCAGAATAACAGGCAGAGACAGGGCCTGGGCACATGATAAGTGATCGATACATATTTATTTAGGGAGCGAATGAAGTCTGAAATTCAGTTCAGGCTAAGTATGCTTAGTGAGACAATAATTTTGTTACTAATTATAATTAATGTTCATTTAAAACATTTCTTCAGTCATCGATTCCAATAAGATAAGCAATACATCTACCCCAGAATAATATTCTAGATATTAGTCAGAAATTACATTCTCAGTCATAGGACATGGTTTTTCATTAATTACTGAAGCCTAATTAGTTGTCAGTGGACATGGGGCTCAATGTCATTGATCCAGTCTGAGTGTATCTAAGGACAGTCCTCTCCTGAGGGCCTGGTCGGGTGATCAGTTCTAAAATAACAACCAATATGATTTGAGGAGTTTGCACTGACCTTTTGCGGACACGGGCACTAAACAGCAGTTACACAAGCAGGTCCAGAGTGCTTCCCTTGCCCCTGCCTTCTGAGGAGCACAACGTGAGTTTTGTCCTTTTAGACATGGAGTTGGGGTGGGGTGGTTATTCTGTACAAATGTTTGGCTTTTAAGAAGTTTGAAATTAGTTTGTTTTCTGGGTCAAGAACACTTTTTCCTTTTTCTGGTTCTCCATGTTATTCTCTAAGACAGGTATTAGGAAGTGAAAGAAGCCAGCAAAAGTAGAAATAACCTGGAAAAAAATTCATCTGTGGAACAGTGACCACTCTTTGATTCTGTTGCTTTTGTGGTATATTCATTAATAACAACAACAACAAAAAACACAAACAAAGACAAAAAACCCTGCCCTTCTGAGAATGAACATGAAGGCTATTGTAGTATTATATTCATTGACACTTATATCTCCTGGGAGCAGGACTCTGGCTCTCCAGCACCCAGGTTAGGAACTTAAGTTAGCGAGGAATCTAGCTTGTAACTCTAAGGACTCTCCAAATGGAAGTTTAAAGAAAGAGCCCTGCTTGCTTTTTTTTTTTTTTTTCTTAATTCATGCTCCAGGCTACGATATCAAACAGATTAAAGAGAATGGGAAAGAAGCACAAAACTATTCTAGCTTGTTGGCAGATTCAGAGAGCTCCATCTTCAAATTCAGCAAGTCCATTTGTATTAAGTGGTGAGGCTGTTACAGTGTACTTGCCAAGCCCACTGCCAATTAGACACCACTATCAGCATTTTTCTTTTAATTTAAATAGGCAGTTTAGGAACAGAAACTTTGAGGATTTTTTTTTTTTTTTAATTAGAATTCTCTTTTCTTGCCAAGACCGAGTTTGCTTTAAAAGATTTGGTCTTCTAGCTGGGCACGGTGGCTCACGCCTGTAATCCCAGCACTTTGGGAGGCTGAGGCGGGTGGATCATGAGGTCATGAGATCGAGACCATCCTGGCTAACATGGTGAAACCCTGTCTCTACTAAAAATACAAAAAATTAGCCAGGCATAGTGGCAGGCGCCTGTAGTCCCAGCTACTCGGGAGGCTGAGGCAGAAGAATGGCGTGAACCCGGGAGGCGGAGCTTGCAGTGAGCTGAGATCATGCTGCTGCACTCCAGCCTGGTCGACAGAGAGACTCCGTCTCAAAAAAAAAAAAAATTTCGTTTTCTTTAAAGATCTTCAGTTTCTATTAACTTTGATGGCTTTAGCATGATGATCATGTACAAAATCATCGTAGATTGGTTTAATATCATCTTAATCCAAAAGTGCCCTCTGGCCAAAAATTGATAAAGAAAATGCTATATTCTTGGCGATTCACTAACCACAATAGTAGTCTGTTTTCGGAATTTTTTTAAGTGTCTGGTTCTGTTCCAAAGAGCATTCTGGAAGGCACATAATAGAAATTATTTGATAAAGTAATCTTAGTGGACAATGGCCATGTTGTAGGATCTGGCTTGCTAATCCAGTGGTCATAAAAGGGGAAGAAAATAAGTTATTTGTTGTTAATAAAAGATGTTCATTCACTACCAAATTGAAATAGGAATCATTTAGCACATGGCATTATATTTAAAATTATTATTTTCCTCTTGTATTTAGATCTTTCTCTGGAATCAAAGGACTCCAGCTGAAAGTTAACCTCCAACCTAATGATAACTACTTTTTCTATGTGCGAGCCATCAATGCGTTTGGGACAAGTGAACAGAGTGAAGCTGCTCTCATCTCCACCAGAGGTACTTTCTCCTTTGCACACAGTGAGCTATTTCCAAGCAATTCCTTCCCTTCTACCCCTCAGAGAAGATGTCTTAGAGGGCAACTTTATAAACTCCCAACCTACTGTCAGTGGTAGGTTTTTGTCATGAGGACCCAAGGTTGGTCAAAGGTCAAGATATTTCTTTTGTTTTTCTGCGTTACAGGGTCTCAACCTTGTCTACCTATTAGCAATCAGCCAGGGTGCTTAAAAAATACTGTTTCCCTGCCTCCACTCCTGAAGATCCTGATTTAATTGATCTGGAGATGGGCTTAAACATTTATGCTTTTAGAAATCTTTCTAGATGATTTTTTTTTTTTTTTTTTGAGACAGTCTCAATCTGTCACCCAGGCTGGAGTGAAGTGGCACGATCTTGGCTCACTGCAACCTCTGTCTCCTGAGTTAAGTGATTCTCATGCCTCAGCCTCCCGAGTAGCTGGGATTTGGCACGTCCACCATGCCTGGCTAATTTTTGTATTGTTTTAGTAGAGATGGGTTTTTGCCATGTTGGCCAGGCTGGTCTGAAACTTGTGACCTCAGGTGATCCGCCCGCCTCAGCCTCCTGAAGTGCTGGGATTACAGGTGTGAGCCACCACGCCTGGCCTCTCCAGATGATTTGTATCAGACTCACAATGTGTTATAATTTGTGGGTATGGTGTGTGTATATATGTGATAGGTTGGGGATATTCTTTGAACTCTGTGAACAAGTTACCAGCCTTGTTCTGTTTATTCTTGATGCCTGACACATAGTCTGTGATAGTTAATGTTTGTTGAACGAATGACCAAAAGAGTAATTCAAGGAAGTAATAAAACTATTCAGTGACATTTTTGGGAAAATACCTAGATGATGCCAACAAAAAATGTTTGTCTCTTCAATTTTTGTGAAAGGAAGTGAGGAATGGAAAGAGGATCATTTTCTTGTCTTATCCTAGACCCAGAGCTGGCACAAGGTTGAGTGGGCACAACAAGCGATCTGCTTACCCAGCAACATCTTGTGCTTGTGCCTTGTTTGTGACATAGTCAGGGCCAGCCTGATGTTTACGAAGAGAAGATGCGAGGCTGCCTTCCCAGCAGTGTTCTCCCCGCAGTCCCAATATGGTGCCTGTTCTTCCATTGTTAGTCTCTCCTTTAGGTTATACCGGTGCATCCCCCAGTTTTTTTTTCTCGAGATGGGGTGTTGTCACCCAGGCTGGAGTGCAACGGCACGATTTTGGCTCACTGCAGTCTCTGCCTCTTGGGTTCAAGCTATTCTCCTGCTTCAGACTCCTGAGTAGCTGGGATTACAGGTGCGCACCACCATGCCCAGCTAATTTTTTGTATTTTTAGTAGAGACAAGGTTTCACCATGTTGACCAGGCTGGTCTTGAACTCCTGACCTTGTGATCTGCCTGCCTTGGTCTCCCAAAGTGCTAGGATTGCAGGCGTGAACCATCTCGCCAGCCTGCATCCCCAAATTTTAATATGCACACAGATTTCCTGACTATCTTGTTAAAATACAGATTCAAAGTCAGGAGGGCTGCGGTGGGGTCTGAGAGTCTGAAATTTTAACTAGTTTCCAGGTGATGTAGATGCTGCTGGTGCAAGGAGCACACTGCACCGCGGGTGAGCGCTGATAGAGGGTACCCCTGTATTAGTGGTGTAGAGGTGAGGACGTGCCTGCGGCACCAGGTAGAGGTAACCAGCCACCAGCATCCATGAAGGCCTTATCATGAGTGAAATTTTCAGCTGTGGATCTGAAGACACTGCGTGGGGGATTTTGATGTCAGGGGAAAGAGAGTCTAGGGTCTGAAATGTGGGGCTTAGCTTAGGGACAGCACTGGTCCTCATGGCAATGTTTTAATCCTATTTTCTCACCTACAATAGGAACCAGATTTCTCTTGTTGAGAGAAACAGCTCATCCTGCTCTACACATTTCCTCAAGTGGGACAGTGATCAGCTTTGCTGAGAGGAGACGGCTGACAGAGTGAGTAGAAGAAGAAAGCATAAGTGAGCTGATGGCCTAGCAGTAGGATCTTAGGGTGTGTCGCCTCAGGGTGGCCTCCCCTGAGCATATTCATGGTGCAGTGAACATATCGGGATGTGGTCTCAAATATCAGTGTGTGCACATCCACACTGTTCAGCTGTGGTTCCCTACTGAGCGGTAGTTCATCACTTGGAGCAAGTGTCAATATTTTTATTGGAAATATAAGCACAGATGGTTTGATTAAAACATTGGCTATTTAAGGTATGATCTCTGGTTCAGTGGGGGGAAAAAAGGGTCCAGTAATTCTTTTATTATTTTTCTATAGCAAACCAGATATTTTATCAACCCTCTTGAAAAGGCATAGAAGAGGCTGGGCACAGTGGCTCATGCCTGTAATCCCAGCACTTTGAGAGGCCAAGGTGGGCAGATCATTTGAGGTCAGGAGTTCGAGACCAGCCTGTCCAACATGGTGAAACTCCATCTTTACTAAAAATACAAAAATCAGCCAGATGTGGTGGTGCATGCCTGTAATCTCAGCTACTTGGGAGGCTGAGGCAGGAGAATCACTTGAACCTCAGAGGCAGAGGTTGCAGTGAGCCGAGATTGTGCCATTGCACTCCAGTCTGGGAACGAGACTCTGTCTTTAAAAAAAAAAAAAAAAAAAAAAGGCATGGAAGAGAAGGACATTTTATTGAGTTCCTAGTTTCTGGGCCACAGAATCTTGCTCCCATAGTAGCTCCTGCAAAAGGAAGCATCAAAGAAAAGAAGAGGCAAAGGTGGAGGACAGGGTGGGGGAAACTGCCCTGCGATTTGCCTGCAAGCTCTGGGGGTTATTTTGCAGATCAAAATGGCAGAATGGGAGAAGGTATGTGAAACTCTTGAAAACCGTAACACACATGAAACACAGGCTGCTGATGGTGCTGATGCGCCCTGGTGTCGGTGGCTGCCAGGTGCTCCCAAGAAGGCACTGAGCCAGCCAGCAGTGACTTGCACTGTTTCCCTGTCACATTGTTACTTGCCTGTCAAGCTCAGGTGTTACCTGCTCCTGGTTCTGGCCAAGGCGTCTCTGGACCCTGGCACCCTTTGATCTTGTCTGTGGAAACGAACAGATAACTTATGGGGTCATTTGTCAGCCACTTCATCATCATCATCTTCGAGCAGCAGCCCCATCCTGTGCATCTTTGCATCCCTCAAATCTAGCATGGGGCCTGGAACATTGCAGGTGCTAAAAATATACAAATGAGTGAATTCAGGGAAAAAAGAGATTTAAGAAATAGATTGAGCTTTTCTGTCTTTTGGATTCCTCAAAAAATCAAAAAGAAAATAAATAGACTGGAGGAGGGTAAGAGTTCACAGATAATAACTGATGATAACTGTAATGTGTTTTATAGAATTTTATTTATTATTAACCTGAAAATTAGCTCATAAATATCAGGCAGCTGGGCTTTGCTCCAGAGTGAGGGCTTGTCAGTAGCCACCTCTCTGAAATGAGGTTGTTGAGTCAAGACATGAAAAGTGAAATACATTCCCTTGCATTAATCATTTTCTCATCTGTTAAAGGGGAGAGGGAGAGGTGCTGACTGAATATTAACGCTGCTTAAATTAAAAATGCTTCCCTGCTGTCTCAGCCATTTCCAAGCAAAATTGAGCAATTCTTGCAAACAAGGTCACCCATCAGCAGTTGAAAGTGCTTTTGGTTCATTTCACTGAGGTGCTTATAAAAATAGCTAAGGTGAGACAAAAAGAAACCTTCAACCAACCTCTTAGGGGCACCTACTACAGTTCAAAGAGGCCAGAATATTACAGACTGTTGACCACTAATCATACTCGGTTAATTCCACACTTGGCTCTGACCAGCACTAGCTGCCTTGTCATTTAAGAGCTGCACCTCATTTGGTGGCTGTGTCCAGTAAGGTCAGGAGGCATAGAAGTCATGGTTAAGGTTTTGGAGATTTCTTTTTTGCAAGTTTTGGAAGAAAACTATGCAAATTATGTTTCCTACCTGCTTCCCTTGTATTTATGAAGAGAAGTCACCTTAAAGGCAGAGACTGCAGCATTTCTTTTTGTCCTACCATTATTCTAGTTATTTCCTGATTCCCAGCTCTTTTAAGAGATGCAGCGTACATCATGCATGTTGTATGTATGTGACTAGAAATATGTCAAATGCCTGTTGAGAGTTTGGAGAGTTCTGTGGTGATCTGGTTAAGGTTAGGGATACAATGAACAAAGAGTATCTTTAGTTAAATTCCAGCAGTTTCCAAGGGCAGTATCCTGCCTAAACTGTGTGAATTTGTGAATGTTTACACTCATGAGATATAGGTTGGTGATTCCTGCGCTAAGCATACTCCGATTGACTTCACCCGCAGAATCCCGTCAGTGCTGGGTGAGGAGCTGCCTTCCTGTGGCCAGCATTACTGGGAAACCACAGTCACAGACTGCCCAGCATATCGACTCGGCATCTGCTCCAGCTCGGCCATGCGGGCAGGTGCCCTGGGACAAGGGGAGACCTCATGGTACATGCACTGCTCTGAGCCACAGAGGTAAGCTGGAGCCCTGCCCCTCCCCTCTTCATCAAAATGTTATGCTTGGGTTTCCAGGCAGGGCTCTCTGAGGGACCTGATAAATAGCACCCACTTCCATGCCCAACTTCTGAGCCAACTAAGAAAGAAAACAAGAGTCAAGTATATGGAGATGAAACTCTGACTCTGATTACTGAGGAAGCTGATTTTTAGAGTGTGTGAATCATACCTGAAGAGGGTTTCTTATATTAAATCCTATTATGAGGCAGACTTACCCAACCAGAGCCCGGGCCAGGTCAGCTTCCTTGCTCTACGGGGCAGAGTTGGTGGCTGGAGAAGCAGAGAAGGATGTGCGTCTCCATGGTAGCTAGTGAGTAAGAGACAGGGAAGAGGGAGGGGCTGATGGGCTTTGCATCACAGTTTTTCCTTCTAAACTCACCACAGGGTGGAGAGAGACCACAAGGGTAATGCTAAAAGGAGTCCCTCCACAGAGAAGGAATCAACAGGAGTGAGGAAGAAGTGGATCTCCAACATCTCCCCCTACATTGGTCCATATCAGCAGTTGGCAAACTATAGCCCCTAAGCCACATATAATCTGCTGCCTGTCTGTGTAAATAAATTTGCAGAAACACAGTCATGCTCATTTGTTTATGTATTGTATTACACTACAATGGTGGAGCTGACAGATGTCTGCCAAATCCTAGGATATTTACATCTGTCCCTTTATAGAAAAAGTTTGCCAATCTCTCTTCTATATTACCTGTATTGTTTGGTTGGTTGATGTGAAAAAGCCATTAGCCTGTGTTAGTCTCAGAGCGATCAGGCAGGCATATGTTGATCGGAATATGCTCACAGTATGGTTTAATAGAAAGAACACTGGACTAGGAGCCAGGATTCCAATTTTAGTTCTGGCTCCATCCTCAATTAGCCTCCTATTGACTGTTTGCCGTAAGTGGGTTAACCCTTTGAGCATACCTTATATCATCTAGCTCAGCAGGGGACGGTAATGCCTGGCTTGCTACCTTTTGGGGTTGTGAGGATCACATGAAATCAGGTACAGGGAAGAGCTTAGGAACAGTAAAGTATCATACAAATGTGAGGCATTATTTAAATGTAATGCTTTAAAAAGAAGCCTTCAATGCTTGCAAGTTCCCAGAAAAGGCCCACAGATTGGGATTTTGCATATCTCTGGCTGCACATTTCTCCCTGCATCCTGCTTGACAGTTTGATTCTCTGAGATGGTTCATAAGGACACCATCTCCAAGCACTACTTAAAGTCACATTTCATCAAGTCAGAGCAATTATGATTAATTGATATTCAGTGCTGTGCAATGCTTAAGGACCCAGCCCCTACCCAGAGTTGAAATCACTCAAATTCAGTTTACAGTTAGTAGATTCAGAGCTGAAACTGCATATTAATTTCATGAAACTGTCCTTCCTCAAATCTTTAAAAAACCCACACCAAGGACTAACCCCCAATAACAAATTCCTAGACTCTAGAAAACAGAATTGTATATTTTGTTGACAAGTTCAACCTACAGCTTTGGCCTTTGGCTCTTTCAGGCTTGGAGTGGGTGCCATAGATTCTGGGAGAAAGACTCTGTCCCTTTGTGTGGTCTCGGCACAGAGAGGCGGGGTCTTGGGGCCCTCATGTCATCCTTCGAGGGCTTCACGCGGGGCACCCTGGCCTCTGGGACTGTGAGAGCGCTCCTGTGGCAGCCCCTCCTGTCTTCTACTTTTTCTGGGTTAATGATTTTAAATCAACCTGTATTCCTCTTGATTCTACTCACAGAATCTAGGCTTTCAGATGTCACAATTGGGAAGGAGGCGTGAAGATCGTCTCAGAAGAATCTGCTGGTTTCCTTCCTGTCCATTCCTAAACTTGCCATGCTAGCTCAAGGCTTCTGCACCTCCTCTGCAGTTTCAGCAGCAGCCACTCAGCCTGCACCCTCACTTCTAGTCTCTACCCACTTGCAACTGGGAAATATTTCTAAAACATCATTTTCATCCTGTCCCTGCTTTTTCTGCTCAAAAATCTACAAGCATCTACAGTGGTGTCAGAACTCGGGTGGGACCACATGCAGGATACAGTGAAGAGGGGCAGCCAGAAAGAATGTGGCCAGGCTGGGGCAAGGAGCCCTGAGGGGAGTTACCACCAGTGTCCAAAGGGGTCTGCACTGAGTGTGGGCCAGAGGTGGGACTCAAGGGAGTAAGGGGCCTCAGTCCACCAGGGGGAGGGGAGGCAGTTCCCGGGTCATGCAGGTGTTCAGAGCCAGGCTTCTGGATGATTCCTGTTTGAACAGAGACCTGGTTGGTCTCTGACCAGGCAGAGAGGCCCCACGCAGGCAGGCTTGGCTTCAGGCCAGAGTTGAGGTTAGTGGAAGAATGGTGTGCTCGGCCAGAAATAGAGACAGAAGCAGGGCTGGTCAGGTTCTGCATCCTGCAGAACTGGTGGAGACAAGGATTCAGGGAATACCTTTCCCCACTTGGCCTCCCGGGTAGGCATTGGCTCAAGGAATGACCAGCGCTGGGCCTGCAGGGACCAGGGACCTTCCAAGCAGGGGAGGAGAAATGACTCATTTAAGCGTTTAGAACCCTCCAGACCAGTGTTATGCAATAGAACCTTCTGTAGTAATAGAAAAAATGGTGCCACGTGTGGCTATTAAACACTTGAAGTGTGGCTGGTAGGACTGAAAAGCTGAATTTTAAATTTTGCTTAGCTTTAATTTTAATGGAAGTGGCCATACATGTCTAGTGGCTACTGTGTTAGACAGGGCAAATCTAGAGCCTGGCCCCGACTGACTTATCCATGTAACATCCGAAAAGTCACCCCCGTTCCTGTCCAAACCCAACAGGCCAATGGTGATGTTCTCTGCCACATACGGGCTTCTTTGGCCACCTCACCATCACTGCTGCTGCCCTTACTGTGTGGATTTTTCTCCTTCTTTTTCACCTATTCAAGTCCTGCCTGTCCTATCTGAGTGAGTGTGAGCCCATGTGCTCCCAAAGCCTTCTGTAAGAGCCCAGCTCACACTGCCAGTCCCCATCATTGCTACCTGAAACATTTAGTCTGTCCTGCAGGTTCCAGAACATCATAGTGTTCTGGCATCTCTCTCATTAGCAAGGCATTGAAAACGTCCTTTATCAACTCAAAAGTCTCACTTATCTCCCCACCACCATGAACCTCTGCCCTTCCACTTGAGCTTCTTTCTGCAATGAAGTTGCCAACTTGCCATCCCCTAAATACTTACACTTGAGCTTCTGGGCCTTAAGACAGATGTTGCAAGTCTTGAAGATCCTCAGCCCTCCCTGCCAGACTCGTCACTTACCCAGATTCTTAGGTCCAAACTGCCCTGGTATTGTTGTGCTCCCACCCCTACAGCCTACACATCCATAGACCTTTCCCTCATCTCTCTTCTTTCTTCTTCCATCTCTCATTCCATTCTTTCCCCTACTTTTAGGGCCCCAGTCTCAGTTTCGAAGACTACTAGGAGAAAACCCCAAACTTGTGTTACCTTTTTACATAGAGCAATTTAGATTTTCTGGTCAGCACTTTTTCCTTTCCAGCCTGGCCTTGACCCTTTCCCTTCACAACCAAAACAGGTTCATTCAATGTGTCTAGTAAACACTTGACGATCTGTGCCCTGAGAGGTATTCCCAGCGATGGTCCGAGTTTCAAGTGTGGGCAGTTTTTCCTTCCTGCCCCATACAGTATGGGATCCCAGAGGGCAAGGACAGTACTTCATGCCCTTCACATCCCCCAGAGCGCCTAGTAAAGTGCTGGATACACGGATATGTGCAAGGAATCGTTGAGTTGAATTTGTCTGAATTAGAGAGAGGAATCAAAGGCCACTCCTCTGGTGGCAAGGCTGCAGAAAGCCTTGAGAAAATGAAAAGGAAAGTTGGTTTGGGGAAGGGGGAGTGGAAACAAAGGATGAAGTTGGCAAAAATAATGAAGTATTTCTTAAACTTCATAAAGGCCGTTATGTAAGTTACCTATAAATTTTTAAAACTGTAAAATTAATACATTGTATGGAAGGCAAACCTGTGGTACTTTTAAAAATACATGGCAGCCTCAAAGGAGTTTTATTCAAAAGAATGACACGCCATGAATGCGGTAGTTAAAACATGTGGGCAGCTGGGAGAGAATTAGAATGTGGAGAAAAATCACAAGGGAGGCATGTTGGCTATTCTGGGACTGCCTCCTAATGTAGAAGGAGCAAAATTATTAAACATGCTCATCTGCTGGGATGAGCTCTGCATTTTAGCATCTAGAAGAAATCTAGAGAAAGTATTTGGGACAGCATGATTGCAAGTCCTTATTGTGAAGTGGAGTTAATAACTGAAGAATTGGTTATTCCCAAGTGACTTTCCTTATCAAGGTCTGTGAGAGTTCCAGAGTTTTACGTTTCCCATTCTCTTTCATTTCAGATACACATTTTTCTACAGTGGTATCGTGAGTGATGTTCACGTGACCGAGCGTCCAGCCAGAGTGGGCATCCTGCTGGACTACAGCAACCAGAGACTTATCTTCATCAACGCGGAGAGCGGCCAGTTGCTCTTCCTCATCAGGCACAGGTTTAATGAGGGTGTCCACCCTGCCTTTGCCCTGGAGAAACCTGGAAAATGTACTTTGCACCTGGGGATAGAGCCCCCAGATTCTGTAAGGCACAAGTGATCCTTGGCGTTCAGGATTTACAAGAGCAGTGATTTCAATTTGGGGGTGGGGGGTCTGCTGTTCATTCCTTTGGGTGCTATACATTATTCAAAAAGCCTCCCACACATTTGCACTAGTGATGGCTGCACGCGTAGCAATCAGCACGTGAGCAAAATCCACAAGAAAACCTTGACTTTACAGAGCAGTGTGTGAGTAAACAGAATGAAAACAACAACCTCCACTCCTTAGTTTATATAAGTTTCAGTTCTTTCCTAAATTAAAAGGTCTGCACTTGAGTTGGGAACCAAAAAAGAGAAGTGGACTTGCATCTGTTTTACTGGTAAAGGAAGTTCTCTGATGGACGGGTCAGAGTGAAGGAAGGTTGTGCTGGTAAGACATCTCCTCTGACGAAGACACATGGACGCCTTCCACAAAATGTCGCCTCGCTGCGCTAAAGGACGATAATCCTAATCATTAGAGAAAGTGTTTTAGCTGATTTAAATGTATAATGAACTCTTTTGTAATAATGTATACTGTAGAACATGAGTCTCTCCTCCCTAAAATTTTAAATGTAGAAAAGTGCTATGTATTAGAAATTTCCATTTGTTAAATAAATGGTTAGAGTCTATAAAACCAATCGTGTTATGTGAACTTACTCCATGTAATTTACTGGCCTGGCATCTCTGGAGCAGGACAAACTGCAGAGTAAAACTCATCACACTTCAGTACGGTGCACTACTATTGGTTTTCCCGTGAGAATTTTACACACACACTTTGAAATCTAATCACTCTCAGACCATAGTTACAGTCAATTAACAGAAGCTGGGAATCTATTTTTACTAAAACTAAGTGGTCATTTTAAGATATTATACTGAATCCCTGAAAATCTTTCTAAAATATGTGTGCAAAGTGGATAAATCTAGAATGTATGTCGAGATGATTGTGCTTGTCTTCTATAATGTAAATGTGTTGATCATACTTGTAGTTTTTAAAAAACACTTTACAACTTGAATTCAGATGTTTTCTTTCTTTTTTCTTTTCTTTTGAGATGGAGCCTCGCTCTGTCACCCATGCTGGAGTACAGCGGCATGATTTTGCCTCACTGCAACCTCCGCCTCCCAGGTTCAACCGATTCTCGTGCCTCAGCCTCCTGAGTAGCTGGGACTACAGGCATGTGCCGCTACAACTGGCTTTTATATTTTCTTTTTTAGTAGAGATGGGGTTTTGCCATGTTGGCCAGGATGGTCTTGAACTCCTGATCTCAGTTGGTCTGCCCGCCTCGGCCTCCCAAAGTGCTGGGATTACAGGCGTGAGCCACCGTACCCGGCCCAGATGTTTTCTTGAATTGAGAAAAAATATCCTCCTTTCTGAGTATATTCTAAAATCTCTTGTTTAATAGCTAGAAAATCCAAACTGGATCTGTAACTGCCTTACTAGAGCCCTTGGAGGCCATCACTGCCCCGATTGCAATTCCAGCAGTTGCTGGCAAGATGGAGTCTTGGTAAAACTGGAGAAGTAACTTGCTGCTTTGCGGAGAATGTTTGCTTCACTTTTTCAATCCTTGAAAATGTTATCCTCAGGTTCTGACTGCTCAGCCACCCATGGTCATTATTACTGGCTGTTTTTTTGTTTTGGTTTGGTTTTTTGTTTGTTTGTTTGTTTTTGGTGTGAATGTGTAACCACATGAATTGTCTCAGTTTGGGTTCCTCCAAAAGTAGAACAAGTTCAAGACTCAGTGCCTGTTGTTTACCTAGGAGGTGCTTCCAGGAAGAACATTTGAGGAAGTGGGTAAAGTCACTAAAGGACATGTGTTATGAGTGGGTTATTACCACTGTGGGCAGCTGGGCTCTCCCATGCTGGAGGACCCTCTGGAAACCACACAGAATGTGCCAGAAGCTGGCACTGAATTCCTGTCCAACCCCTCTTGTTGAAGGTGGACTGCAGTCATTCCCATCCCCCACCTTTCCAAGCTGCATTTCCTGGTCCTGAGAAAGCCCTCATCAAGAGTTAATGAGAAATCCAGACACCCGAGAAGGTATGTCGAAAACTGTTTAACACAACTGCGCGTGCACCCTCACTAGCCGGGGGTGAAGGGGACCAAGTGCCAGCAGCATCTGCCATCAGGTTGAAAGCAGTTCTGGTATAAAGGAGAAAACCACCATGATGGGAAGAACTAGGTGTGAATTTTGATTGAGCCCCTAATAGATAATTGCTTCGGGCAGTTCAGATCCTATAGTTATGCCTTTTCTCAGGATAATTATAAACACCGGGTTAAATGAGCATGTGGAATGGCACAGCATTTGTAGTTTATATGACATGACAAAGGACTCCAGAAATCCTCTAAGTACAGCCCTCCACTCCCCAGTGAGTGACCCTCCTGTCTCCGACTCTGTGGCAAGGGGACGGTGGAAGGTAGGGCTCTGGGGTCAGGAGATCCATGTGTTAGCAGCTTCTGTCTGCCGAGTGATGGGAGATTTCTTGGTTGGTCCTTGGGCATTATTCTAGTACAGACAAGTAGAACTAAATCAATACGATTTCCGCATTGTGTTAGAGAATTGTCAAGCAATGTTTTTCTTCCTTGGCCCTTCTCTGATTTTCATTTCCCTTCCTTTTGTCCTTCCTCTTCATATAACACAGAGCCTCAGAGGGAGGGAAGGAAGTCAGCAAATTTTGGTCAAAATTGCTCCCCTGGAAATCTGTCAATGATGTTTATTAATTTAATAACAGGTACAGCACATGAATTCTCTCTTTTAGTCCTCATCAAAACCTTGCAGAATAAAAATTGTTGCCATTTTATAGCTGAGGAAGCTAGTCTCAGAGCAGTTAAATAACTTAACCTTGTTCAGTCACAGCTGGCAGGTGGCAGAGTGCGGATTTAGATACAACTCAAATTCTGACGTAAGACTAGAATGATTATATTTTGCTTCATTCTTTACATAGATCATTTCCCCACATATATGTGGTGTGTGAGAATTGTGTGTGTGAACACACACGCATGCATATATAGACTTTCTCTTCCCCCCGGAACTGACTTCCTTCCTAAGCTTCTGTTTTGTTGTTGGTGCTGTCATAACTCTTGGAAGACATGGGGTTACTTTGATTTTTATTTCAATAGCAATGTGACCTTAATTCATGTATGCCCAGCATTATTTTCACATGGTTGTTTGAGAGTTCAGAAGAGTCTGTAACATTCTGTTTGTGGAGAAAATACTTTATCATACATGAAACACAATTCTGCTTCTAGAAGATATGGGGTCAAAATAGCTTGTGGGGAGAAAAATGAGGATTAACACTGGGGTCATTCTCTGTTTGCATACACACCTGGCAACTTTAGATTTAACTTTGTTAAAGTCAGAAATATTTTTCTATTGGAGCAAACCAGAACATGTTCTTGTTGTTTTTCTGGAGGTACTTCCTCAAAGTCCAACAGAATTAAAGTATTGTACCTCATCACACACACTTACTAAGATGTGTGCTTAAAGTCCAAACACAACACTCTCCCATCAGAAGCATCCTTAAGGCCTCTGAGGGCTGTATCTGAAGACCCTTCTCATCCTCACTGTGCTCATTACCCATTAATAATCCCAAGTGTTGAGTTGCTGAAAGAACCCACAGTTTACACAGGACTCAGCCAGTTTACATTGGTGGAACAGCTTTATGACAGGCAGAGGAAACAGTACAGCCACACACTTTCTCTTCCCCCCAGAAGGATAGGCTTGGAAAGGGATCCTGAGATCTCAGGCACAAGCCTCACTGACCTCCCACTACTGGGTTGCACAGTGTGCACATTGTCTCCAGGCCTCTAACTGCCAGCAGTGTATGTGTGTTGCAGCTTGATGCCAGGGAGCCCAACTTTTGTCTGTGGTGATGATGGTCTCTCATAGAAGGTGAGCTGGTCACAGATACTTTCTAGCTATGTGATAGGCATAACCTTTGAAACTCACTTTCCTCACTCCCGCAGGCTCCACCAAAACCAGGTGCAACATCAAGCCAATGATTATTACTAAACAGTGCTAACAGGCAGATACATCCTGCTCTGAAACAACTGATGGATCCATGATATAGAATGTCACTTATTGCCAATTAATAGATGCCATGGGCTGGGCACAGTGCCTCACACCTATAATCCTTGCACTTTGGGAGGCTGAGGCAGGCTGATTGCTTGAGCCCAGGAGGTTGAGACCAGCCTGGGCAATGGGGTGAACCCTGTCTCTACTAAAAATACAAAAAATTAGCCAGGTATGGTAGCACTCACCTGCAGTGCCATGTTCGTGCCACTGCACTCCAGCCTGGGTGTCAGAATGAGACCCTTTTTCAAAAAAAAAAAAAAAAAAAAAAAGGATTCCATGTCATTGTCCAAGCGTCAGTAACTCTCTGGATATGCGAATTGCCAATTAACATCAGGTGAAATTAACTCATGCTAAGCACTTCTTGGCTTTGAATTCCTGAGCCCAGCTGCTAAGGGGTGTTTCAAGAATACTATTAGGAAGAGCTGAGTGCCTCTGCTGCCAATAGCCATCCTCTTTAGGTCCCTGATTTGATGACTTCTAGGGCTAGGGTGTGAGTCCAGGCACATCCCTGAGCTGAGTGAAGTTGGAGCTGATTTCCACCCCCTCACAGTGCTCATGAGGGAACGTATATCCTGAGCTGTTTTTAGAGCAGGAGATCAGTGCGTCTCACTTTCCTTTACTACCCTCAAAGTGTGCCTCTCTTTCATGTACCCCTGTTTTGGTGTAAGAGAACTCTCTTTCTATGCTGAACTTGTTTTTACTATTAATATCAGTAATTTCAGATTCCCAAGTAATATATGAACTTTATAATAGTTTGAGAATAGTTAAGAGAATGAGGACTATTTGGCTTGGAAAAAAACATCTTAGGGAAGGATATAGGAGGTCTTTGAAGATTTGAAGAGCTGTTACATGGAAGGAATTACCCTTATTTTGATTTTTCTACTAAGAGCAGTGGGTAGAAGTCCCACCGATGGGTAGAAGTCCCACCAATGGGTAGCAGTGGAGGAATTCAGTTGAAGAGAAGGAAGAACACCACCCATCAGTGACAGCTGGCTAAGGGGCGTGTTGCTTAGTGGGTTATGAGCACTCAGGCAGAATGATCAACTGTCTGGAATATCAAAGAGTGGATTCCTGCTTTGGGTTCTAGATTGATGGTATTTAAATTGTGTTTCTGGAGTACTGGGATTCCATGGAGGAATTCACATTCCTGACGTTCAATGTGAGATCCAACAGGAAGGCCAAGTGGGCATAAATTCAAACCCCTATCTCATTTCATCATGGTAGCTCAATTTTTGTCTGTATTACACATTCGGTTCCATATTATAATTTATTTGATAAAAAGCCTTCTATGGTTAAATAATATTTGAAAACTAGATAACCACTGAGATTCAAGCCTGAATATTGTGACCCAGGGTGACCCCAAAGTCTACAAGTCCTCCATTCTTTCAGGGTCCCCTTTCTTTTACTATTTAAATACTGATGTGATGTTGACTGCAAGACATTCTGTTTCCTATCCCAAATTTCCAAGAATTCCTGTAAGCAATTACATTTTCCTGGTTAACACCTCTGACCTCCTGCTTCCAAATGCTCCTCCTCACCCCTAGCCATCTCATCATTACTTCTTAATGCTCCCCTAGTCGCATTTGGTCTGCATCATCCCAAAACATGGATATGGTGCTCCTTTGATTCCTTAAGGCAGTGCTAACACAAGGCTGCCATCATTAGTGGTTAACATGGATTTTGTTGAAGACTTGGGGTGACTGAGGGCAAGTTTTCATATATAAAACTTCATACATAAACATGAGGCTGGGTGGAAAACATCCAGCATTGTGAGGAACCCCTTCTGATCTTCACCCCATTTTCCGGCCATGTTGAACAGACTAACTTCTCTTTATATTATTCTGTAAGTTTTAGCCTCTGTTCAAGTTTTGGTTTTTCAGAGCAGGCAATGAAATTAGAAAACACCAAACATAAAAACACCTCTCCTACCAGTATAGACATCTTTTATAATTTTATGAGAGCAAAATTTTGCACCCCTTATCTGTGTCTCTGCTATCCTTCCCAAGTGTTAGGCTTCTCTTTGCAGAACTAAAAGGCACATTAAAGCAATTCACCCAACCAAAGCGCATTCCTCTCCCCAAGATGAATTTGGTCATTACCTCTGAGGATGGTTTTAGAATCCCCTTAGCATCTCCCTTTTTGTGGTTTTCTGTAGAACTAGCCAATGATTGAAAATTCTTTTTCAACCTAACCGGACTTCATTTTGGGTTGCCCCAGTTCCATGAAGGACTTTATTCTTTGAAGGATTTCAAGGAGAAATGACACCCGTCTGGGGTCAACATGCTACTTTAAGATTTTGTAACTTAGGGGGAAGTGGGTAAAATAATGAAGAAAAAGAAAAAGTGGTGAAGGAGAAGCACCAATCATTCATTCAGCACATCTGTATTTGTGTTTACTACGGGTCGGGCACCATTTAGGCCTTAAGGAAATGGCAGTCATTAAATCAAACAAAATCCCTGCTCTCAAGGAGCCTGCGTTCTAGTGGAGGAAGACAGACAATAAATGCAGGTATAGTATGTCAGTGGGGAATAAGAACTAGGAAGAAAAATACATCAGAGAAGAGAATAAAGAGTAATAGGAAGTACCAGCTGGGCACAGTGGCTGACACGTGTAATTCCAGCACTTTGGGAGGCTGAGGTGGGAAGGTCACTTGAGGCCAGGAGTTTGAGACCAGCATGGGCAACATAGTGAGACCCTGTCTCTATAATAAAATAAAGTAAAATAAAAAATTTTTAAAAAGTAATAGCAGGTAGGGGGTGCTGTATATTTTAAGTATGATAAGAAAGTATCTCTGATAAGATAATATTTGGATAAAGAGCTAAACGAAGTAAGAGAGCAAGCCCTGTGGAGGTGTGTGAGGGAGGAGCATCCCATGCAGGAGGAATAGAAAGCATAGAGGTCTTGAGGAAGAAAGACGCGGGTGCATTAAAGGAAGAGCGAGGAGCCTAGTGGGGCTGCAGTGGAACAAGGGGGAGAGCATGGTAGTGGCTGCAGTCCAAGAGTAGCTGGGGACCGGTTCACAATGGCCTTGAAGGCCAAATAAGACCTTTTTGTTATATTCTGAGTGAGTTGGCAAGAAGTTATAGTTGCACTTTGGGAGGCCAAGGAGGGCAGATCACGAGGTCAGGAGATTGAGACCATCCTGGCTAACATGGTGAAACCCCGTCTCCACTAAAAACACAAAAAATTAGCCGGGCGTGGTGGCGGGCGCCTGTAGTCCCAGCTACTTGGGAGGCTGAGGCAGGAGAATGGGGTGAACCTGGGAGGCAGAGCTTGCAGTGAGCCGAGATTGAGCCACTGCACTCAAGCCTGGGTGACAGAGCGAGACTCCATCTCAAAAAAAAAAAAAAAAAGTTGTAGTCATGAGGAGCAGATGCCATGGCAGTCAAAGAATTGGCTTTTCCAGTGTTTGAGAATCATGTTTTTCAAAATCAAATAGGGGTTTTTATAAGGGCCCCCTGGGCTGGCCTTTTGACATTTTCAGCTTCTGCAGAGAAGCGCTGAAAGGGCCCAGTGTGGGTGGGAGAGAACAGGCGTTCTTTGTCTCATTCTCAGCTCTGTCCAAGATCCCTGTGGCCCTGCTCACTTCCTGCTTTCAAGGGGAGCAGCTGCTGCTGACTGGTTGCTTTTAGGACCAGCCTAAAGGCAAACTGAGGGAAAAAAAAGCCCCTGCTATTTTACCCGGGCTGACTTTGGGCTGAATTGAGTCTGTCCACTATGAAACGCTGGCAACCACCAAGAATGGAGAAAAATACAAGCACATTTGACTGTTTCGTGTCTTTTTAACTGTGTGATTTTACAGTTACAGAGAAGATGAGATAATGACATAATCTAGGGAGGCTGTCTGGCCAAATAGGCCTCATATATGTGCATCTATGTGTGCATGTGAGTATGTTTATTTCATATGTGTGAGCATGTTTGCGTGTATCTATATGTATATGTGTGTGCACTCATGTGAGAAGGTAGAGGGGTGGAAAGAGGTAAATTATCACAACAATTCAGGGATGGTTTTCCCATTGAAGAGTCCAAAACTGGACTTGGGAGAGCTTTTAAAGGTTGTCAGATCCATGGTATTCAGTCACATTAATCAAGCTCACAAAAGACTAATTAATAATTCAGAAAGCCAATTGCTTAATTTATAGTGAGAGATCAAATTGCCAAGGGGACTGGGGAATGCATATCTACTAGTCAGGGGATTCTCTGGCTAGGACCCTGAGCTCCAAGACCTGCAGGCACCCACATTTGGGGCTGGGCTGCACACACTGCTTGAGGCTGCCTACCTGTCAAACTCCACATGCTCAAGAGAACAGAGGTGTCTTCACAAAGGAAGCCTGTGACAGTTAAAAGATTGTTTGGTGATCAAGGCAAGGCATGTGGATGGTGTGAATGGCCAACATGATTGAACTGCATGGCCGGCCATGTGGCTCAGATAGTTGGTTTTGCTGGTCAGAGTACTTTCTTCCTGCATCAGCACTGGGCTTCCCTGAGAAATCTTGGTACTTTTCTGGGGTCTATCTATTCAGTCTGACTTCTTACATTCACAATTCCTTAAAAAAACGATGTCTGAGGACTATTTCCCAGACTATAGTTTTCTTTTTTATTTAGTCAATTTTTGATTAGATTTCTGGGCCCTCCCCCTCCTGCTTTTGATCTGAAAACTATTGTGCCTGTTATGGTAACCCTTGTGGATGATAGAACTTCATTTATTATGTGAAGATCCTACTAACTTAACACTCAAAAGAAAATCATTCTTGCAAATGCATATGTCACATTTCACCATCTCCCATGGGTTGACTACAGGTGGGAGGAGGAGGACGTTTTCATTCAAGGATTTGGTGTAATTGATGAGAGAGAGCAGTTCAGAACCAGAACCACTTGAAGATCTGGGCTGAGACATGGCTGTGCTCCTTCATATCTATGTGTCTTCAGACAAACTGTCTGTCTTAGAGTCATCTAACTTAGCCTGTCTTAGAGTCATCATTGTAAAATAGAAATAATACTTGCTATGGTTTGAATGTGTTCTCTAAAGGTTGTATTAAAAACTGAATCCCCAATACAACAGTGTTCAAAGGTAAGACCTTTAAGAAGTGATTACGTCATGAGGGCTCTGGCCTCGTGAATGAAGTAATGTCATTATCTTGGGAGTGAGTTTGTCATTGTGAGAACAAGTTTAGTGTGAAAGTGAGTTTGGCCCCCTTTTGTTCTCTCTTGTGAGCTCTTTTGCCTTTGTGCCTTCTGACATGGGATGATGCAGCAAGAAGGCCCTCACCAGATGTGAGCCCTCAATTTTGGACTTCCCAGCCTCCAGAACCAAGAGCTGAATGCCAATTGGCATTCAGAATGCCAATAATTTTAAATAATAATTAATAATAAATTTTTTAAATTATAAAGACTTACATATTTATAATTCTTTATAATTATATACAATAAATATATTATTTTTATATATAAAAATTATATAATTTCTTTATTATAATTTAATTATAAATTACCCAGTTTCAGGTATCCTCTTATAGCAGCACAAAATGGACTAAGATAGGTGGTTCATTCAGACAACAAATATTTATCAATTACTAAGATGCCAGGCACTGCAGTAGGTACTAGGCATACAGAAGTGACCAAATTAAACAAACATTCCTGCCCTCAGGTAGCTTATGTTCTAGTGAGAAGAGCATACAATGAAGGAGATAAATACATAAACTGTTTAATATCAGAAAGTGACATATGCTGTAAAGAAAAATAAAGCAGAAAAGTGCTGTTATGACAAGTAAATGAAAAAATTAATGTATGTAAAATCTTGGCAGAGTGCCTGGCATAAAACAACAGCAAACATTTTAGCTGTTCTTACTAATTCAACTACAGTTATAGAGCTTGGTGTACCCCTCAGAATGGCACAATGTCCTCTCACACATCTCAGCATGTAGTTAGGCTACCCATGACCACTATATTCCCAATGAAAGTTGAATATTTTTCTATTTTTGCTCAGGGCAAAAATTCAGGAAAAGTATTTAGAACAACACATAAATTATCCTTAATTTCACCACTCAGAGATAACTGGTGTTAACATTTGATGTATATTTTCCCAAGCTCTTCTTTTTAATTTAGACACACACTACACGTTTTTAAAAATGCAAATAAACTCCCTGCTATCTAATCTGCTTTGGTCACTTAATGCTGTTATGAATATCTCATGTCAACAAGCACAGATTCACATCGCTATTCTCATGCCCAGATGTAGTCCACTGAAAAGATCAACCTTAAACCTTTCAACTGCTCCCTTACTGATTGACATATATCCAATTGACATTCCAAGTTTTCATTTCTATGAAAATGCTTTGGCTTTAAAGGCACCGACTCCACCATTTGACTCCAAGTTTATCTTGATTTTTATCATGGGAAAGTGTATGTTGTTTCCATATTTGCTATGAATTTTAATCAGTTTTTATAAACCCAGCAGGAAAGATGAGTAGAACTCTTTCATAGGGCAAGCTTGGTGCCCACTTTCATTTACAGTCAATTCAAGGTCATCATATTCAAGTTAAATATGTTTTTAACATTCACCATGTTAGGACACTACACTGGCTCCTGCTGGAAGCCAAGATGAGTAAGACATAATTCCTATCTCCAAGGAGGCCATGACAGACACACACACATCTGTGACACAGTATATAGGTCAGAATAATCATTATGTTTCAAAGTAGGGAGAGAACATATTGGTTTGGTGTACTCATGAAAGGTTGTGCAGAGTTCAGGGCATTTGGGACATGCTTTTATTGTAGAAAGTGGTGGTGAGGATTAGGGAAGTCTGGACAGAGGCAAGAGTATGAGACAAATGGGAAACAGGATGGGTTTGGGGAACCATCAAATCAGACACAGGAAACAAGTAAGGAAGCAGTGGGCAGCAAACCTGGAAGGTACCTTGAGTCCAGTTGATAATAGCTGTTAAGATAACAGACAGGAGTGTTTTCACTTAGCACAGTACACGATGGGGAGTTATTAAAGATCTTTGACCTGTGAATAAAGTGGATGAAGTAGGAGTGATTATAGATGTGAATTGCCAACTAGCAGGATAGCTATGTGGTTATGAAATTCTGGAGTGGAATATTGACCAAGGGAAGGGAAAGCAGGGAATAGACGCCAGAGGACTAGGGTATAGAATCTAGAGGCTAGAAGGGGAGATGAAAAGCAAAGAGTTCCAGAGCACACAGACTTTTGAACCTGGGTTCCTGGGAGCATGACTGTGCTACTAGCAAAAGAGGCAACAAAGAACACACAGCAGGCTTGTGGGGAGAGACATCACTTCAGCTGGGACTAGTTGACTTTGGGGTCATCCAAATGGAGCTGTCCATCAGCTCTCAAGCTCATGGATAAGCTCAGGGTCAGGGGTCCATATTTGGACATTTTCTGCATTCCAAGACTCCCTTACCAGCGTTGTGAACTTGGGGAAAAGTTATTTAACCTTTTCATACCTCAGTTTCTTCATCTGTAAAATTGGAACAATAGAAGGCCTACTCATCCAACTCTTAGGGCTGTTGTAAAGAATAAATTATTTAATACCCCCCAGGCACATAGAGCAATGCCTGGCATGTAATATATACAGAAATGTTTGCTCTTTGTCATCAGCATGTTGACTAAGCAAGACTCTTTAGATATAGTCTTAAAAGACATTTTATTTTTGTCTCCTTTGTCCTTTAAAGGTTATTCTGGGGAGAAGTTCTAAATAAAAATGTAGGCAGAGAAACTCAGGAGGACTCAGGTGGCATTCCTTTCTCAGAAGAAATGTCTGAACAGAGGCCAGATGGCTGAGTAGAAGTTGGCCAGATTGAGAGAAGTGCGTTGTAAGGGCAGGAGGAAGGAGAGGAGAGTGTTCCTGTACAGTAAAGGTGACGGGGTGAGAGCCTGATGTCTTGGAGGAACTAAAGATGGATCTTTATGTCTGTGGAGGTGTTGTGGGAGCTGACTCTGGGGGCTGTGGGAGGGCTGTGGGGTGATTGTGGGGGTATCTGTGGGGGTGACTCTGGAGGGTGTGACTGTGGGGGTGGTGGTGGAGAGGAATGTCTGTGGGGGGGACTCTGTGTGTCTGTAATTGTGGAGGTTCCTGTGGTGTGAGAGTTTTTTTCTCTGAATATGGCAGGTCTCAATACAAGGCACCGTACAAAGTGGGCAGGAAATAAATATTGTTGAAAGTGAAGTCTACAAACTATATAGGTTTTTCATTCTTCTTTAACACAATTTCTCTTCTCACAATTTAAAATCATATGTATCAACTTTCTGCTTTTCTTCACTGCAAAATTTTAGATCCATCTTCAAGTGGTTCTTGACTTGGAAATCAGAGAGAGACAGCTCTCTCCTTGGGTTCTTCATGTAGAAGCTCCCATGGAGTTTGTTTGCTGCTAACCACATTTTCCAAGACAGTAGCAATTGAAGGCAAATAAGGGATTGAAGCCTCAGGGCCAAGAATTATCCTTTAGATAGGGTGAATAAACTTGACACTGTTCAAAGCACAAGCTATCTCAAAGGTCGTTATCTTTAGAAAAAGTGTTGATCAATGATATCTTTCAGGCAATCAACTGTGTTGAAATATAATTTATACTGATTTTTACTTTTTCTTCTTTCAGTGAATTAAATTATAACCAAGCTTATTTCTTGATTTGCATTTCTCCTTAATTATTCTGAGCTAAGCTCTACCCTGCAGAGCTCCAGAAAATGGATAAAATATGCATTTGAGTGTCGAACAGCAGCAGCAGACACCTACACACCAAACCCTGGCTGTGTGGGATGCTGCCATTTTCCCCAAGTCATTTCAGGTCAGAAACACCTCTGCTCCTAAAGAATACTGCTTAGGGGCCCACACATACAAGGTCTCTAAGCACCTTCTAATATGAGAATCAGGGAGCAACTCATTGTTCTGCACCCTCTCAAGAATAAGTCCAGGGCTATTTTTCTGTTCCTATAGGCATGGAAAGGATTCTCCAATTATTCAGCCCAATAGGAAACTCTGTGAATTACCTCTACAGGGCTTGAAGTTCAAAATCAGAGAATAATTTTGCTTTATTGCAATCCATTTAGCAGAGCTTTCTTTTTAAAATAACATTAATACATATCATTGAGGAACATTTGGAAACTAGAAAATTATGATGCCTGAAATAAAAAAAAGTATCCTCAATTCTGCAGAGTTAGGCTCAGTTGACGTGTTCTTTGGCTTTTGGCCTTTTGCCTCCTCTCTTCCTATAATGCAGATGCAATGCCTAGAAATGTCACAGGCATCTTACAACCTTGAAGACATAATTCACAGTCTGAGCATGAAGGAGCATGAAGGTGGAGCCTGGGTTCTCAAAGACATTGTTGAGGCACCATTCTGGTTCTCTACTGCTGCCTCTAAACTTTCTGTTGCTTGAGTTAAATAAACCACTATCATTTGAAGCCATTAAAATAGCTTTCTATTGAAGTACAACATACTTTTGGAAAAGTGCATCACAAGTTTACAGCACGATGGAGTTTTTCATAGCTAATGCACATGTAGACAGTTCCCAAATTAAGAAAAAGAACATTATCATCCCTGAGAAGTGACTCCTTGTCACTCCCACTTCTGAAAGTAACCAGTATCTGCAAGTGACCATAGATTAGTTTTGCCAGTTTTTGAACTTTATATGAACCAAATCACATAGTTTTCCCTTTCTGTCTGGTTTCTTCTGATTAACATTCTATTTGTGAGATTTATTCATGCTACTGTGTATAACATTATTTGTTCCTTCTGCTTGTTGTGTGATAGTATAATGTATAAATATACCATAATATATTTATTTATTCTGCTGTTCATAGACATTTGAGCTGTTTCCATGTTGGGGCTATTCACAAGTAGTAGTGCTAGGAGCACTCTTGTACATAATTTTTAGTGAATATATGTACACTTTCTGTGGGGTAAATAACCAGGAATAGAATTCCTAGGTCATGACACTGGTATGTCCAATTTTAGTAGATACTACAGGTATCCAAGGAATTTCCAAAGTTGTATTTACACTCCAACCAGCAGTGTGTGTGAGTTTCCGTTGCTTCATAGCATTGCTACTACTTCATACGAATTGTCTGTTTCATTTTAACTATTCTAATGGTATGTAGTAGTATCACATTGTAGTGTAATTTGTGTTTTCTTGATGGTTATGCAAGTTGAACATCTTTGCATATGTATATCAGCCATGTGGATATCTTTTTTAAAATTTCCTGTTCAAATATTTTGGCCATTTTTCTACTATGTTATCTGGGTGTGTGTGTGTGTGTGTTTTTTTTTTTTTTGGTAGGGTTTCTGTACATATTTTGAATATGAGTCTTTTGTTGGATATATGTTTTGCTATTATCTTTCCTCTTTCTGTAGCTTAATTTTTCACTCTCTTAATTTTGTGATAAACAGAAGTTTTTGTTTAAGTAAAATTCAATTTATCTTTTTTCCCCTTTATGGTTAGAAACTTTTGTGTTCAATATAAGAAAGTTTGCCTACCCTAAGGTCATGAAGATAGTTTCATGTGTTTCCTTTTAAATACTTTATTTTAGTTCTCACATTTAGGTCTTATATATTGTATGTATATATACATAAATAATTGATATACATAAAAGTTATATAATTCATTTGTGTGTGTGGCATGAGGTAGAGATCAAAATGCATTTTTTTCCCCTCATGGAAAAAAAGTGATCTGATCCTATTTACAAAAAGAAACCTCTTCTCCAATGCATCTTAATGTCACCTTTGTCACAAATGCTTCAGCCATTCAAATAGTTTTTTTGTTATTACTGGCAGCCAGAGAATCATATTTGCTGTATGTGTACATATATGTGTATGAGTGTGTATACACATATGTTCTCCTTCATTCCTTCAACATTCTTTAAGAATATAGTTTTTAATATGTGCTTAATGTTTCCTTGTATTGATGTACCATCATTTATTTAACAAATACTCTGATGCTGAATATTTAAGTTGTTTCCAACTTTTGGTTATTATGAGTTGAAAATGAATGATGTTGTCCATAAATATTTGCATAGGCATCTCCTTTTCCTTAAATAAGTTCTCAGAAATGGAATTATGGATTACAATGTACAAAATTTTAAAGGTTTTTGGTAGATACTGCCAAATCAGCATAGAGTTAAACACTACCTGAAAAAATGGGGAGAATGTGCATTTGAAGTGCCTAATTCTGCAGCTGAGAAGCCAATAATACCACTTTAAAATACAAATATATTTATTTGACTTTTTTCAAACAACTTTACTGAAGTTTTCTACTATTTACTTTCTAATGACAACCAAAGTCATCAGATTGGAAATTACTTGACCTAAAAGTGAGATTGGCTGTCCAGGGATACCAAAAACAATTTTAATATAAATGCCTGCCTATTTGTTTCTTATAGTTGAAGCTGAGAATGTGAGCACTAGAGGCAGGCTGCTTTCACATTCCACACATTATTTCTGCTTTCTCTTTTAGTTCATAGATTAGTTTTTTTCCCTTTCTTTTGCTATTGTCATTTTCTTAAAGTAACTGTCATACAATTGTTCTTTTTCTTCATTCCCTAAACACTGAGTACAAGCCTGAGTCTTAGTGAATGATTCTCTCTCTTAAGGGTACAACGTTTACATTGAATCAAAGAGGTTAATACGAGCTTTTGGATTTTGGAATTATAATGAGATCATCTCCTAGCAACTACGCTTGAAGCTAATGCCATGTGTTCATTTGCAATTGTATGTTAAGTTGGTTTTGGTCAATCCATGCTAGGTTAAAAAATACAGACCATGTAGAACGTTCTTGCTCCATTATGATAAATGCTGTGACTCTCAAGGATTCTGCTGTGGACAATGGGATATAGAATTCAATCAGTTTGGCACAGTGCCGATTGCTTTCCAGACCGAGGAAAGAACTGACAGTTGGATGAAGAAAGGTTTTGTGGAGGAAGTGCTAATAGCATTGACCTTCAGGAAGACGTCCTATGCTGTTGTAGGCAATCCTGGGTTGGTTATTATAGAAAGTGCAGAGGAGATCACTGGATCAGAGGGCTTAGGCAAAAAGCACAAGTGGGCATTCCTGAGGAAGCCAGCAGATACACTGCCCCAAATCCAGGAGTCATCTTCAGCCTATTCTGAGCTCCATCTCAGTTTGTGTGCAGAACCTCATAAACCAAGATAGGTATGGATGGGGACAGGGAGAGGTCCCCTGGCTCTCAATCTTGCTCAGCATTCTGAGTCTGAGCTTTCTTTTGTTGTTTCTTCCTTTCTTTTTCTTTCTTTCCCTAGCCTCCCCTCCCCTCCCCTCCCCTCCCTTCCCCTCCCCTCCCCTCCCCTCCCCTCCCCTCCCCTCCCCTCCCCTCCCCTCTCCTCTCCTCTCCTATTCCCTCCCCTCCACTCTCCTCTCCTCTCCTCTCTCCCTATACCAAGTTCTTTCTCACTGTCTGAGCCCCCTCGGTCAACTGCCTGGAGTTCTTGACACTGAGGCTCATAAGCCAGGGCCTGTTGGAAGTAAGCAGCACAGACACAGACCTGCACTCTTCTATCATCTCCTCTGGTAAGACATCTCACAGACGATGCTCAGATCCTGGACATGGCATTGGTGGGTGGGATAATGATTACTTGTCTAGACTGTGGCCTGACTAGATGGAGTTATATTTAGTCACTTGCCCAGGGAGGGACCAAGACATAGTCAGGTCCAGCATCTTCTTATGACACGAGACATCCCCATCCTTCAGTTCCAGTTCCACTGCTTTTGATTTCAGTGATGCCAACAAGAGCTAATTGGTTCTATTTAAAGTATGTTGGGGAAAAAAGTTCCTATTTCTTTAGTTAGGATAGGGTAGGTTATACTTCAGCAACAAAGCCCTGGACAGCTCAATAGCTCACAGGCCAAAGGCTGCTTTCTTACTTTTGCTGTATGTCCATTGTGGGTTGGCTGTGGCTCTGTCCCATGTCATCCTCACTCTAGGACCCAGGCTGATAGAGCAGTCTCCATCCAGAACATCACTGTCTCTTGCAAGGTGATGGCAGGAGGCAGGGCATGGGACGTGGGCAGTGGAGAGCTCAGTGAACCACTTATTGGTTCTTAAAACTTCTCTTTGAAGTGATACAAGGTTCTTCTGCTCAGATTCCATTGGTCAAAGTAAGTCATGTAGCCAAATCTGTTGTCAGTAGAGTGAGGAAAGATAATCCTCCCCGAGAAAGCAGCATGGAATGTTTGTGAAAAATAATACAGTAGACCACATGTAGTCACCAGAGGTTTAGAGATAATCTCTATGCTGAAGACCCTTAGGCTGGAGGTTCTTAGACGTTTCGTGCATCAGAATTATCAGAATTCAGTAGGTCTGGGATGTGTGCTGAGAAGTTGCATTTCTAACAAGTTCCAATTGATGCCGAGATGCAGATGTAGCTGGTCAGGAGACCACACTTTGAGTGGTTTCAGAAGCACTGCCTTAGGCTGTTAGGGAGCCCCTAGAGCAAGCACCTCATCCATGCCCCAGGGCATATCAGCTCCTGTGTGGAGAGGCCTTGTCCACATACTTCTCTTATTGCTGACCACTATTTCAACAGAGGGCAACCAGATATTTATTTCCAAAGATGCTGAGAAAAGAACTCTCTAGTATTTTATTTCCAAGTGTCAAATGTCCTGAAGGAAGTCCGGAGCCAAGCAATGGGGACATCACAATCAAGAAAGTTTCTGGTGGGAGCCAAGGCTTGGGGTGGGGGAAGCAATTCTGAGACCTGGTGGCTCCATTATGATACAAATGAATTGTGTCTTTGAATTTTTCTTACACCAAAATGTTCTTCAAGAAAAATGAAAATGATGTTTTGGCTCAGGAACAGACAGGCAGACCAATGGAGTGGAATCAACTGCCCAGAAATTGACCTGATATGAAAACTTGAAATATGATAGAAAGTAGCATTGATGGCAGTAGGAAAGGATCGCCTATTCAATAAATAGTACTAGGACATTTATCTATATGGAAAAAAAATTAGATCCTGCAAAGTTCTCATTTATACTTAATCCAAGCAAGAACATTTATTTTCCTTTGTAACCACAATACATCCACCAAAATTATGAAATGGATATTAATATATTACTATCATTTAATAATGCTCAGATTCCCATTCAAGTTTCATTAATTATCCCAATAATGTCATTTATAGCAAAAGAATACAGTTCTGAATCATACATTGCATATAGTTATGTCTCTTTAGTCTTCTCAATCTGGAACAATTCCCAAGTTTCTTCTTGTCTTTGATAATCTTTTATTTATTTATTATTTTATTTTATTTTTTTGAGATGGAGTCTCGCTCTGTTGCCCAGGCTGGAGTGCAGTGGCATAATCTCGACTCACTGCAACCTCTGCCTCCCAGGTTCAAGCGATTCTCCTGCCTCAGCCTCCAGAGTAGCTGGGATTACAGGTGCCCGCCACCACACCCGGCTAATTTTTCTATTTTTAGTAGAGACAGGGTTTTGCCATGTTGGACAGGCTGGTCTTGAATGCCTGACCTCAGGTGATCTGCCCGCCTCAGCCTCCCAAAGTGCTGGGATTACAGGTGTGAGCCCCTGCACTGGCCAATAATCTTTTTTTTTTTAAATCCTACCTTGGTCCAATAGAATTGACTTTGATAACGTTGACCCTTTTAAACAAGTTATTTTATAGATTCATTTTGTATTTGGACTTCCCTTATGTCTTCATATGATTCCATTCAAGGTATTTCCTTTTTGATAGGAATATTGCAAAAGCAAAGCTGTATTCTTCCTGATGTATTCTATAAAGTGGCACACAATTTTGATTTTGTTCCATTATTGATTTTAACTTTGATCACTCAATTAAGATGAGATACGATTTTAAACTCACCTATCTGACAAACATGGAAAAGTCTGACAATGTCAAATATTTGCAAGAATATGGAGCAAGAGAAGCTGTTTTACACTGCTGAGAGGAATATAAAATGATATAAATTTAGAGAGTAATTTGATGATCCCTAGTAATTTGAAAATGTGCATACTCTATAACCAGCAATTCCACTCCTGGATACATTGTTAGAAAAACAAATGCACATTTACCAGGAGACATCTATAAGAATATTCACAGAAAACAACCTAAGTGTCCATCAATAGGACAACAATGCATAAATTATGGGATAGTGGTACAGTGGAATATTATAGAGTACCAAAAAGGAAGAAACAGAGCAACAACAGGCTGAAAATCAATCAATGTGGCTGTCCTTTGAAAAATAAATATCTTAGGCAAAAAAAGGCTATAGAAGAATACATACTGAATGATTCCATTTACCTAATGTTAAAAAAGCATGTAATACTAAACAATGTTTTGTAAAGCTATCAAGAAAAGCAAGGCAACAATAAATACAAATTCAGGATAATGGTAAGCTCTGGGAAAGAAAGAGAGGAATACATACTTCCAGAAGGAGTTTGTATTAGTCCATTTTCATACTGCTGTGAAGAAATACCTTAGACTGGGTAATTTATAAAGAAAAAGAGGTTTAATGGACTCACACTTCCACATGGCTGGGGAGGCCTCACAATTGTGGCAGGAGGCAAAGGAGGAGCAAAGGCACTTCTTACACGGTGGCAGGCAAGAGAGCATGTGCAGGGGAATTGCCAGTTACAAAACCATCAGATCTCGTGAGACTTACTCACTATCATGAGAACAGCACAGAACAACCCATCCCCATGATTCAGTTACCTCCCACTGGGTCTCTCCCTTCACATGTGGGGATTATGGGAGCTAATTCAAGATGAGGTGAGATTTGAGTGAGGACACAGCCAAACCATATCAGAATATTTGGGGGCTTCAACTATTATTCTGGTTTTTGTTTTTATTTTTTTGAGACAGGGTCTCCACTTTGTCATCCAGGCTGGAATGCAGTGGCATGATTACAGCTCACTACAGCCTTGAACTCCTGGGCTCAAGTGATCTTCCTGCCTCAACCTCCTGAATAGCTGGGACTACAAGTGCACATCACCACACCTGGCTAATTATTTATTTACTTATTTATTTATTTTTTTAGATGGAGTCTCTCTCTGTCACCCAGGCTGGAGTGCAGTGGTGAAATCTCGGCTCACTGCAACCTCTGCTCCCAGGTTCAAGCAGTTCTCTTGCCTCAGCCTCCTGAGTAGCGGGGACTAGAGGCCCAGCTAATTTTTTGTTTTTTGTTTTGTTTTGTTTGGTTTGGTTTTTTCAGTAGAGAGAGGGTTTCACCATATTAACCAGGATGCTCTCAATCTCCTGACCTCGTGATCCACCCACCTCAGCCTCCCAAAGTGCTGAGATTAACAGGCGTGAGTCACCACGCCCGGCCTAATTTTTAAATGTTTTTGTAGAGACAAGGTCTTGCCATGTTGCCGAGGCTGGTCTTGAGCTTCTGGCTTCAAGCCATCCTCCCGCCTTAGCTTCTCAAAGTGTTAGGATTACAAATGTGAGTCACCATGCCTGGCCTTATTTCATTCTTTATAAGGGAAGAGAGGAGAATGGGTTCAGGAAAGAGTTTATGAGGTCTTCAGCTGTTGTCTTATTCTTTCTACCTTATACATAAATTGTAAATCTCCTTTTGTTTGCATTAACTATTTTATAATGTTTTTAAAAAATATGTGACATTTCACATGCTCAGTTTTCTGTTTTTGCCATGGGCTGATGGAATTTTCTTCTCGTCTTGGGCTAGGATTTGAAAACCATGCCCTAGCTCACATTGCTGGTGCAGAATCACATCCCCAGCCCACCAACCCTGGCACTCATTTTAGTCATTCTCAGACTGACCATTTCTCCTAGTTTGCCCATGACAGTCTTTGCATATACTTGTTAATATGGTTTGGCTGTGTCCCCACCCAGATCTCATCTTGAATTGTAGCTCCCATAACTCCCACGTGTTGTGGGAGGGACCCAGCAGGAGATAACTGAATCATGGGGGCAGTTTCTCCCATACTGTTCTCATAGCAGTGAATATGTCTCACAAGATGTGATGGTTTTATAAGGGGTTTCTCCTTTCACTTGGCTCTCATTCTCTCTGCCGCCATGTAAGAAGGGCTTTCGCCCTCTGCCATGATTGTGAGGCCTCCTCAGCTACATGGAACTGTGAGTCCATTAAACCTCTTTCCTGTGTAAATTACCCAGTCTCAGGTATGTCTTTACTAGCAGTGTGAAAACAGACTAATGCACCTGTTACCCAGTCTAATTATGAGTAGTGCTTTCAAAAGTGTTCTGGTTTGGAAGGTAAATTATATCAAGTCCTGCCTACACGTACACAACATCTTCATCCTCAAGAGTTCAGATGGTTAAAGAACTCACAGACCTCATCCATTTTATGGGTGATGGGAAAGCATCCCTGAAAGAACATGGGATTGAAGTTGGTCCAGCCACTGGCCAGTCTCAAAACCAGAGCCGGATCTTGAGTTTCCCCATTTCCTCCAAGTGCTCTGTTCTTGTGCTGCTTCTGCCTTAACTAAGTCTTAGAGTAGAACTGGAAAATGCTGACCCCACAAACAGGAGTGATTTCATTAACATCACTGATTCTCATGTCTAAAACAAGATTTAGGGAGATGGCCTTTTGAGAGTACACAGCAGATTGCTGGGAGGTTGGCTGCAATTCAACATGACAAGTGCGGCTTATTTTTTGATTTGTAGTATCTCTGGGTTATAACTCATAGAATAAGTCTTTGGCGTGTGAACCTTACGCAAAAGTTATCTGCCACGATGAGCTAAAAATCCACAAAACCACAATAAATGCCTCTTGTGTGAGGACCTTTGTCCATCTCGCTCAATATTCTGCCTTTAGCAGCAGTCACTGTCATGGGGGCATCGTTGTCCTTCCTGGCATGAGTGAGGATGGTGGGTGGAGACAGAAGATGCAGCAGTCTCAAGTTCTGCTTAATAACAAAAAATGCACTAATTCAGATCCCTGAAGCGCTTACAGTTTTAACCTGGATATAAATAATTCTCTTGGTTTATTATCAACTATGTAGTATATAGTAATTCATTTGTCCAGAGGACCACCTATTAGAGCTTCAGAAGGTTCCCATGTTTATTTGCATTTTGTTATTGAGGTATAATTAACATATAGTAAGCTGCACATATTACAATTTGATGAGTATACAGTTTGATGAGTTTTGACATATCTGTAAAACTATCACCACAATAGTTTTACATTTTAAGATAGTAAACATATTCATCACCCTAAAAGTTTCCTTGTGCCTCTTTATAATGAATCCTCACTGCCTACACAACCCTGTCCACACTGATCTGCCCTCTATCAGTACAGATTAGTTTTTTTTTTTTTTTTTTTTGATCTAGTTTCTTTCATTCCATGAAGATGCCATCCCTGGCATTGTGTGTACTAGTAGTTCACACCTGTTCATTGCTGAGTAGTGTTCCATTGTGTGGCTATGCCACAATTTGTTTATTCACTTGTTGATGAGCATGTAGGTTGCTTTTAGTTTTGGGCTATTACAGATAAGCTGCTATGAACATTCATGTACAAATCTACGCATAGACACATGATTTCCTTTCTCCTGGCTAAATACCTAAGAGTAGAATGTCTGGATCATGTGATAGATGTGTGATTAAAGTTTTAAAGGAACTACCAAATTTTCCAAAGTGGTTAAACTATTTAAGATTCCCAGTAGCGGTGCATGACAGCTCCAGTTTTTCCGTATTCCCGCCAACATTTGACTTGGTCAGTAGTCTTTGTATTTTAGAAATTCTAGTGGATGTATAGACGTACAGTTTAAATTTGCTTTTCCCTGATGATTAATGATGTTGATAATCTTTTCATGCGCCGTTTGCTTTTTTTTTTTTTTTGGTGAAGTGTTCATTTTTAAACTGGATTATTTGACTGTTATTAAGCTATAAGAGTTTCTTTTATATATTCTAGATAAAAGTCCTCTGTCCAAGATATGTTTTTCACATATTATTTTCCCAATCTGTTGCTTGTCTTTTTCATTTTCATAACAGTATCCCCCAACACTTTTTTTTTTTGAGACAGGGTCTCACTCTGCTGTCCAGGCTGGAGTGCAGTGGCATGATCTCGGCCCACTGCAGCCTCCACCTCCCGGGTTCAAGTGATCCTCCTGTGTCAGCCTCCCAAGTAGCTGGGACTACAGGTGCGCACCACCACACTCAGCTAATTTTTGTAGAGACAGGGTTTTATCATGTTGCTCAGGCTGGTCTTGAACTCTTGGGCTTGAGCAATCCACCTGCCTCAGCCCCCCAAAGTGCTGGGATTACAGGCATGAGCCACTGTGCCCAGCCATAACAGTATCTTTTAAAGAGCAAAAGTTTTTCATTCTGTTGAAATCCAGTTTATTGATTTTTTTCTTTAATAGTTCCTACTTATATCCCATTTAATAATCCAAAGTTACTAAGACATTCTCTCGTGTTTTCTTCTAGAAATTGTATAATTTTAGTTCTTATGTTTGAGTCTATGATCCATTCTGAGTTAATTTTTGTATATAGTGTGAGATAAATGTTGAGGTTCCTTTTTTAACATATAACTACCCAGTTGTTCCAGCATCATTCATTGAAAGGATTATCCTTTTCCATTGAAAATGTCTTGGCATCTTTGTTGAAAGTCAATTGGCCATATATTTATGGATTCCCCATTCTGTTCTATTAATCTCTATGTCTATCTTTGTGCCAGGACCACATGACTTAAATTACTTTTAAACTTTATATATATATAGTTTATTTAACTTAATTACTTTATAATGTTTGAAATCAGTTCCTCTAATTATTTTTTATATGAAGCCTACCAAACTTTCTTTCTTTCTTTCTTTCTTTTTTTTTTTTTGAGAGATGGGATCTCACTCTGTCCCCCAGGATGGAATGCAGTGGCATGACATAGTTGACTCCAGCCTTGACCTTCTGGGCTCAAGCAATCCTCCCACCTCAGCCCCCTGAGTAGCTGGGTCTACAGGCACGAGCCACCATAGCTAGTTAATTTATTTTATTTGTAGAGATGGGGTCTCACTATGTTGGCCAGGCTAGTCTCAAGCTCCTGGCTTCAAGCGGTCCTCCTGCCCCAGCCTCCAAAAGTGCTGAGATTATAGGCATGAAACACTGTCCCGGCCTCAAATTTTTTAGAATTTTGCAAACTTTAATAAAAACCCTATCTAGCCTTTGTCTCTATAGACCGAGAAGTCTTGATTTTTTTCTACATTTTCCCTATCCAGAATCTTGATAATTATTTTAGTGGTTCTTTATTCCATTGCTTCTATTCCAGATGTGTTTTCTTTGGGTGTGTAATGTGTGTGTGTGTGTGCGCGCGTGCGCATGTATGGATGTAAGGCACAGTGCTTGGCACATGAGCGAGCACAGAAAGAGTAGCTTCTCTTCCTCTAACTATTGTCATTGTCATTGATGCAAGTGCAGTTTGCTTTTCAACATCTTTCCAAAATATATAAAGCCATTCACTCTAGTCTTGGTCCCAGCAATTACCCCAGGTTAACTTCTTCAATAAACTTACAATGATTCCTAGGTTCCATATTAGCTATTCTAGTGGATGCATTGAAGTATCTCATTGTGGTTTTAATTTGCAGTTCCCTGATGATTAATGATGTGGATTATAATGATATTGTACACTTCTTAGGACATAATAGAAAACTCAGATATTATTATTATTATTTAAATTCTTTCTCCCTAAGAATTTTCACATACCCTTTTCACGCTGATTTTTTTCAAGGAGCTTGCCCATTCACCTGTCTTTGAGAGAGCATTCTGTGGTTTGCCCGGATCAAATTAGCATTTAATTACCTGAAAAGACACCTGAAAACAGGAGATTTCCTTATTTTCAGAACCAGAGATTTCCCTGGTTACTCCCTTTCAGATTTTTAAATAAGAGTTGTCTTGCAGTGATCCCAAGACCCTGCTGGGACATCTTCTCCATTGAGAGATACATTTACTTGTCTCTATCCTTTGTTTGCTGTCTTAAACTTGTGTTCTATTCATGACAAAACTTTCCAATTCCTAACCACAACTCCTAAAATTACAGTCTTTAAGAGTGGGGTGTGTGTGTGTGTGTGTGTGTGTGTGTGTGTGTGTGTGACTAGCTCAATGGGTTGGGAAAGTTCAAGTCATGAACTCACTTAGCAACATGCAACATTAGGCTTATACTCCTGCCTCCGTTGCTTGATGAAACCAGTCAAATTTCTGTTCAAGTTTCAGCAAAATTCCACTTTAAGTGATGATATGACTTTAAGTGGAGAAAACTATCTTATAGCATTTTGGAGGAAAAAGAAGGGAGGCTGACAGGCAAAGTTGTTAAATGTTAAATCAAAAGCTGAAAAGTCATTGAATGCAAAATAATTCAAACTCCAAGTGAGAGAGTTCATGAGGGACTTCTCAGAATGAAGGGAAAAAATGTCAAACCAGCAGTAATTGAAGGAAAAGTCAAATGGAGGGTGGAAGTCTCCCTTCTCAGAACTAAAGGGCTACTCTGTCTTTACTACCTCCCCCAGTCTCCCCCCTTTTAAAACTGGGGACAAGGAAGGTGATAAAGCCTAGAGAAGACAGATGGAGGGAGGGCAGGGCAATCTGCTGGCTGAGCAAGAGCAGCAGGGGCAGAGGCCGAGAGGCCCCACCTTGGGCTAAAAGGGTCTGAGAACTGGGCAAAAAGCTGCCAACAACAGGAATATGCATTAAGGAGGGTGACCTTACAGAAATAGAAAACATGACCTCTCTCTCAAATCTACAGAGGAACAATGAGGATATTAGCTAGTTAGGAAAAAAAGTCATTGCGGATTGGGGAATGAAAAGACCTTAGAGATTGCAGAGCCCACCCCTGTGTTTTATAGATGGCCAAGAGCTGAGAAAAATGAGCCATGGGTCCAAACTAGGCTACCAAAGTATAATATGTTTGTATTTGAACTAACAAAAAGATAATGCCCCCAATCTTCAAAGAAATTGTACAGTACTAAAACATACGCTTTTTTAAATCTCGTGGTTTTATGTAACACTTAGCACCATCAGATCTCTGTTTGAGAAGCACCAGTTTCATTATCTTGCCCTAGGCCACAGCTTGTTTCATGAAATTGTTTTTTTGTTTGTTTGTTTTGTTTTGTTTGAGATGGAGCCTCGCTCTGTTGCCCAGGTTGGAGTGCAGTGGCGTGATCTCAGCTCACTGCAACCTCTGCCTCCTGGGTTCAAGCAATTCTCCTGCCTCAGCCTCCCAAGTAACTGGGATTACAGGCGTGCATCACCACGCCCAGCTAATTTTTTTGTATTTGGTGGAGACAGGGTTTCCCCATGTTGGCCAGGCCGGTCTCAAACTCCTGACCTCAAGTGATCCACCTGTCTCAGCCTGCCAAAGTGCTGGGATTACAAGTGTGAGCCACCGGGCCCGGCCAGAGAGTTAGCATAACCTTTCCTTAGGAAACAGAGATCCGATGGTGCTAAGTGTTACATAAAACCACAAGATTTTTAAAAAGCATATCTTCTAGGACTATACAATTTCTTTGAAGATTGGGGGCATTATCTTTTTGTTAGTTCAAATACAAACATTATACTTTGGTAGACTAGTTTTAAATGTTGTTTTAAAGTCTTTTGAAAGAAATAATGGCCCTGAATGGTGGTTCACACCTGTAATTGTAGCACTTTGGGAGGCCAAGGTGGGAAGATTGCTTGAGACCAGGAGTTCAAGGCTGCAGTGAGCTGCAATCACACTATTGCACTCCAGCCTGGGCAATGGAGTGACAGGACAGGACAGGACAGGACAGGACAGGACAGGACAGGACAGGAAAGGAAAGGAAGAAGGAAAGAAGGAAGGAAAGAAGGAGAAGGGAAGGAAAGAATAAAGGAAGAAAGAAAGAAGAGAGAGAGAGAAAGAAGGAAGGAAGGAAGAAAGAAGAAAGAAAGAAGGGAGAGAGAGGAAGAAGGAAGGAAGCGAGAGAGAGGAAGGAAGGAAAGAGAGAAAGGGAAGGAAGGAAAGAGAGAAAGAGAAGGAAGGAAGGAAGGAAAGGAAAGAAGAAAGAAAGGGAAGGAAGGAAGACAAGAAAGAAAGAAAAGAAAGAAAGATCATCATGTCTGGTGCTTAATCAAAAGTTCCATACATTTTAATTTTTAAAAAAATAGATATGCTAGTTGAACAGTGTTGTGACATGCAAGTTCAACGCTACGTACCAGAGGCAGAATGGATCAGGGCCAAGGAAGACAAGGGCCTTCACCCCTGCCACCCTCATCTCTAGCCTGGGCCTAGCTTGGACTGCTATGAGAGCCTTCAACTTGTCTTCCTGCCTCTTGTCTTGCCCTCTTCCAATCCATCTTCTGCACTAGGCCTCAGAGTGACCTCTCTAAAATACAATCTAATCATATCACTCTCCTGCTGAAACTCTTGGTAGCAACTTACTGACCACAGCATAGATTCGAAACTCCTTAGCATCCCTGTCCTCTTCTCTGCCCTTCTCTCTAGTAGTTCCCCTACTAACACAGACATTCAACCTCTAATGATTCCTTCTTACCTTAGCTCATCAGGCCAGCTTCATCTCTGTGTCTTTGCTAGCAGTTCTCTTCTGCCTTGAATGTCCTTCTCCCCTTCCTTCTCTACTTAGAGAACATCACCTCAATGCTCAAGGTTCAAAGCAGTCCGAGCCTAGTGGCTCCCAGCAATTTGGGTGGCCAAAATGGGAAGATCACGTGAGATCAGGAGTTCAAGACCAATCTGGTCAACCAAGGGAAACCCCATCTCTATATTTAATTTAAAAAAAAAAAAAAAAAAGACTTTCCTCATACTACCAGTTAAAACTGATCATCCCTATGATGATGTCTCACTCCTTCTTGCACACTTATCATAACACCTATAATATTTTATTGCACTTATTTATATACAAATTTATGTTAGAGAAATCAGTGGTTTTCAAACTTTAATGCATATAGTTTGCATTAAGTCTTATCCAGTGTATAAGACTCATCCAAGAAATTTCTTTAAAATGCAGAATTCCTTGGCTTCACTCTCAAAGATTCTGCTTCAGTAGGCTGGCATCAGAGGGGTTCACAGACACTTCTGAGCCTAAGGAAAGCTTATGCTAAAGCAGGTCTGTCTTTACCTGCGTGAGGCACCATTTTGCCAAGGACAGAGGGCACTGCTGGTTTGTTCCGCCCACTTCTCCCCAATCATTGACTCACAGGAGTATGAGCTTGAGAGGCCCCAACACCCACTTCTTCCCCTCCTACTCTCTCGGGGGTAAAATATGCAAAACTCATTTATATTCCCACAAGTAGGTGAGAAGAACATTCTGGGCCATCACCATTCAATAATGGAAGCTTTGTGCAAAGTAGTGACAGGTGAGAGGAATGATTTCATTTTTCACTTTGACAATTGGGTGAAGCAGATTCCTGGCAGTTCTGCAAAGGTTTTATGCCCACATAGTTACCCAAGGGATCTGCTTAGCAACCAACAGATACTGCAGGGAGAAGAAAAAAGCAGCGGCATCTTGTAACTGAGATGCTGGAGTACAGAGAGGAGAGAGGGGACAGCCCTGCCTAGGGGCTACTGCTTGTTCTCTGGTCTCCAAAGAGACTGGTCCTGAATGTCCCAGCCCCTCTCCCATCCCCAGGGCCCATGCAGAGTTCACCGTGCTGGGAGCATCATTCCCCAAGGGGTATGACTATGCTTTACTAGATTGCTTCTTTGTGCAACTTCTAAGTATAAAATTCAACCTATTTGTTGGAAGTTTTGAGGGAGTTCAATAAATAGCATCTTCTTCTATGCCTGGGTTTTGTACTGAGAAATAGACCAAAATGGAGGCATTTGGCAAAGTAAATATGACCAGTTCCCTAATAAAGCTGATATTGCAGAATGAGGTTTGTATCTGCAGGCAAGGGGGCTTTTTAATATTGAACTCCAGAATGGAATTTAACTCCCCCAAACAACAGCCCCTCCAATCCTCCCCTTCTCCCACAGGCAGGGCTCTACCCTCTAATCCTACCATGAGCTAGGACAATCCAGAAGACTTGCTCTTGGATGGTAGGTTGACTCCCTAGAGGAAGGGGAGTGGCGGGATTTGGGCAATCCGTGTCTCTCCTATACCACCAAGCTAGTAACTCCTTCAGCCTCCCAGGGCAGAGTGAGTCGGGGGCCTAGAAAAACCTCAGGGTTACCTTCCCAAGGAAGGAAACATCAGACTTGAATCCAGGCATTTTCCCCAACCCAATCATGTTTACTGGTAAAAGATTTGGGAAATACAAAAAAGTAAAAGAAAAAAAAATTGTAAGATATACTATATTTTTTCTATTCTAAGGCACATGTCTCTTACTTTATCATGTTTCTTAAGTCAGGATGGGTTTTACAATTGATGAATGTTTAATGTTCTATTATTTCTTCTTAAAAGACTTTTCTTAAGCATCCAGTGCCTCTTTGAGTTGTTAGTATCTTAGAAATAAAGAAATATGGTAAATTTAATTTTTTCTTAAAAGATAGCTATTATACTAGCGCATCTTCCTGTGCCAATAAGTAGTGAAGACTTGATGTATGATAACCACAAAATGTCTCATCATCTGAATGTTCTAGAATACACTCGACTCATCTCTACTCCTTGGCATTTAAGTTGTTGTTTTGCTTTGTTTTAGTATTGTAGATAAATTTCCTTGTGTCTAAATCATTGCTCCAAATATGATTTCTTCCCCTCAATAACAGGTCCTCCACTTCAGGATATTAACCTTTTAAAATCTCTTGGCTTCCTATGTCCATATTGTCCCTCGAAGCAGTTATCCAGCTTAACTTCTAATCGGTATTGCCTGAGAATCCTCTTAGGCAATTGTGCTGAGAATTGTCTCTCAGCACAGTTGCCATCTCTGAATGTGAGAGGGCTCTGTTATAAGGTGGCTAGTCTTTTTACAGATTCAAAGATTGTCCATCTTATTGTTTATCCTGTCACTCCTTGTCAACCCTCCCTCTTTCAAGTCCGGTCCAGAGCGTCCTGGAAGAAAATGAACAAGCACAGAGGACAGGGTCAAGCACACGCATGCTCACTGTTGCCACCAAGCTTTGCCACCAGATCCAACACAGTACTGTACAGTGCGCTGCTAGGTTAGGCTGGCTGATGTGGAGAGTGGTTTTGCCTAGGTGAGAGACAATCCCACAGCCAAAGCAGGCAAAGAAGCGCCCACAGACAGCCTCCCCTCTGTCTACACCCATGGCTTCCCCATTGCAAGGAGGCACCATGGAGCGAGCACTGCCCAGGCAGCAGCAGGCACAGCATTTGTCTGGATGCCTGGAGCATGCTGGTTTCGTTCCTCCCCGCACCCCCTTCTCTCTCTCTCTACCACACTGTTCAGGATTGGAAGGATCTGCTTCCTCTGGAGGCCAAGGAGCATCACTGATGTGGGTGCTGGGCTGTGTCTTTGCCTCCAACAAGCCCTCCAGAGGCAGCAAGGGGAGGTGCAGGCCTGGGTTGGATGGTGCCACATAGCACATCTTAAGCAGCAGCTACCCTGGAAAGGACGGCACTAAGTGCTGGAGGAAAGACAAGATCTCATTTCTGTTGAGAGCTGCTTATGGCACCGGTTCCACGGATCCCGTTCCCATTCCGACCCATCTGCTCAGTCCTTGGGTATAGGCAGAGGACTCTTCTGGGGAGGAGCACCATGAGCTCGCTCCTCAGAACCATGGGCAGAAGCAGCCTGGACTGTGGCAAAAGCAAACCTGGGTGTTTAATAGAGAAAAATATCTTTTCAACTCCTGGCTCTCCAGAGAATAATGTACCAAAACAAAATGGATCCTGAGGACATCTCTCAGCAGGATGACTTCTACTCAGGTTAGGCAGAAAATTCCAAGAGCTTAAATATGCCCATATCACAACTTATTCTTTACCTGCTTCTCCACTGGGGTAGAGATCCTCTTGGGGGCTTCAGCTCGAGTGTTTTAGAATAGAATTTGGTTGGACTATTCTGGGTTAGATGGCTCACAGATGGGCTAAGCTCCTTCAAGCTCTGGCAGTTTCTGTTTAAACAGTGTCTAGAATTAAGAGGGCTTATAGGATTTCCCAACCAGGTAATGCACTAGGGTAGGGTTCACTGGTAAAAGAGTCCATGGAGAATTCCCAAGGGTCACTGCCAGGACAGTGGATTTAGGCAAGAGAGAAGGGCAGTTTGAATGGCAAGTCTGTAAGTCTCAGGGTCTAAGGAAGAGACTTTTTCTTGAAATAGGGCAGGAGAGCAGAGTGTTTGATTTGCAGTCGTGGGGTAGATCCCCTCAGAGAGACAGCAGCCTTCCCTGGGGCTTTCCTTTCAACGGGTCTCAAAGGAGATTTGGAGGGAACTTTCCAAGGGTCAGCATCTTATCAGTCCAGTAGGGCTCTCAGAGTTGACCCAAGCATTTTATTCAACCCTGGTAGAGCAGAGAAGATTGGGGAAGTTGAGTCAGACACAATCCCATGCCCCATAGATCCTCACAGAAGAGGCAGAAAGGGTGCCCCTGGGCTTATTTTTCCTGAGGTTCCATCTGTAAATGAGACTTACTGCCTGGGGGCAGGGTGGGGGAATAACCTGAGGGCCTCTCCAGCCAGCTGGGGAGAGGAACTTGGTCAAGCCCCCTGAACTGGGTTGGTCTCTATGTTAGGAGAATGGGGGGAGCCCGCAGAGGCAGCTGGAGGGAAAGTAGCCTTCTGTGTTGGGGCCTCCCCATTATCAACACCGCAGGGGCTGTACCTTTGCCCACCATTTGAAAGAGACATCGTGGAATGTAAAAAAAAAAAAAATAAGAAGAACTTGAAGGTAATAAGGAAGATTTAAATCCTATAATCAAAGAAAACTAAGAGGTTAAGATGGGCTGAAAGTCAAACACTTTAAACAGAAAAGACATTTAAGAATAAGTTTTAAAATAAGCAAGTTTGTTTCATATTTCAATACAAAAAAGGAAGAAAAAACCTAAAATAAGTTGTTTTTTAAAATGAGAGAAATAAAAGGCCTCAAGTTCAAAAAGTAAAATTTAAGAAATTTTTAAACTATGCAGTTGGAAGAGAGTTAAAATCCCAATGAAAGAACGTTGAGTTTTGTTTTTTTTTTTTTTTTTTTAAGACAAGATCCAACTAGATGAGATTTAAAATAAGATAAATGGCTGGACTCCAATAGAGATTAAAAACCTAAAAATGAAGCTATACATGATTAAAATAAAACCCAAGAGCCATTGAGGCGAAAGTTAAAAACATGTTAGTAAGTGAAGCTAACAATAACGTAAGAATTGTAAACACTATAAAATAAAAGGGGAAAAAAAACAAGATAAACTGAAAGTGAAGAGTTTTTAAATTTGGAGAGAGGGTAAAAGACCAACAGGCCGAGGATGAAGCAGCAGGCAATGCCTTCCAGGGCGTGCAGGTCCCAGGCACTCCTGCTTCTCCTGGGGAGTTGCCTCTCGGTCAATGGGGGGGTCATTTATTTTGTGGGGTGAAGAGTCAAGAGGCAGGAAATCAAGAGCTCCTCTTCCCCTCCTTGTCCTAGACATCATCCCCAGAAGCTCACGGTTTGGTCTGACCGTGATGGCAATTCTCCCTGCTCCTCCATTCATGGGGGTGCAGAAGGAAAAGAATTTTCCAGAGCCGCTGCAGCCATGAGTCAGGGGAAACTGCCCTAGATCCTATTGGGCCCCACAGGAAAAAGGAGAAGACATGGAAATGGGTGGAGAGAAAATCAAACATGGATTGAGGGTACACTGTCTAGAACTGTGAACCGTTCACTTCAAACGCCTTCTTTTCATGTCTTCTGCATCAGAACCTGAATACCAGTGGCAGGAAGTTCATCTTCTGCAAAGTTACTAAAACTATTCCATATGTAATTATATATTCTTACTGTATTGGCTCAAAATTGTGCAGAATAAAGTGTAACCTAAAGAGAAACCAAAAATAGTTACTTGATTTCCTTTGCCAAATTGCCTTGAAAAATGTAAATGCGTGAAAATTTAAAATTAGGTAATCAGCTAACAAGTATTTGTTGAGTATCCTGCGTTGGGAGCCTGGAAAGCTTCCCTGGAAGCAATGAAGACAGACTTCCTGGCCTCAGCTGGGCACAGAGGGCCACGAGCTGAGTGCAGGCTGGGGTTCATTACTGTGACTTACTTTTCATCAGTCTGATAGCCAAACAATATAGTTTGGGGATGCTTGTTCCTCTAGGATCTCTCTTTGGTCCACTACTAAGGCATCCAGGTTTGTTTGTTTGTTTTTGTTTTTCTTTGAGAAGATATCATTACCGCAAGCAAGTGAGAATTCTATAGAAGTACTGTGCTTTATATCTGCTCCTTAACTTGCATCCTTCTGCCTCAGACCATGCCACAGGTCTGATTACACAGCCTCAGTGGCAGCAGGTAGGATCCTCTTGTAAGAACTTGGATGACATTTTAAAATTAATCTCTGACTTTCATGTTTCTGTTTATTATTGTGTGTCTTAGTTCATTCAGGCTGCTATAACAAAATACCTGAGACTGGATAATTTACAAACAACAGAAATTTACTGCTCACAGTTCTGGAGGCTGGGAAGTTCAAGATCCAAGTGCTAACAGATTCAGTGTCTGGTGAGGGTTCACTCTCTGCTTCATAGATGGTGCCTTCCTGCTGCATTTTCACATGGTGGAGGGGCAAACAAGCTCCCTCAGTTCCACACAAAGCTGGGAAGAACACCCACTTCCTGCACTGTGGACACACTTCATTACCTCACTCAGAAACTGCATGCTGAGCCCTTTCCTGAGTTTCTTCCTGGAGCCCTTTCCTCCCCAAGTTTTGGACACAGAGCCATGGAATTGGATCCAGGGCTAACACATGACACAGACACCATGCTCTTCTCCAAGAGGAATGTACCCTCTCCCCATTCTTTTCAACAAAAATGACCCTCATTCAGGTCATCTCCTAGCAGGGCCTCTGTCAGTCAACCAGACATGATCCCTAGTGCTGGATCCTATCTGGGAGTCTTCCTCCAAACATAAAATTGACCCCGTGACCAAGAGCGAAGTATTTGTCCACCCGAGCCTTCGTTTCTTCATCTAGAAAACATGACTTGCCCTTTTTAATGTCAGCAATGAGTATCCAATGAGATGATGACCAAGCACTTTTGAAAAGTGTAAAGTCATAGACGATGCTGAGTTGGGGAAAACCAGGAGTTGATTGCTTTGAGTTCTTTCAGCCCAGAGTGGTAAACTCATGGGAGAGTTGATTTCCATTTCTCAAATTACATCTCCCTGGCTTTGTTTACACTTTCTTTAATAAAAGATTAAACCTTACATGAATTACTTACATATCTTAGTGGTATCTTGCCAAGAGACTTAAAAATGTCACAGATACTGTGGGGTATGGCGAAGGATTACCTAGGTAGGAAGGCACTCAGGGAAAAACAGAAAGAAAATCAGAGGCCATGTGCTGTAAAATAAATCAAAACATGTAGGCCCAGCAGTCCCTGTGCAGAATAGACTGGATAGATGAAGTTAATTAGTTCACTAGCTTGTGAAGCAAAGCTACAGCAAGGATTGGCTGTGGAGTTGGCAAATACGAGTACCAGTTATTCACCCTTGTCTGCAGCCACAGCAGACATTACTAATGGAGTATAGCACTCTTTCTCTCTGGGCTGACACTTGACTTCCCATCCCTTCTCAACAAAATGCTTCATGGTTTGGAGTTAGTTAGCCTCTTAGATGAAGCTAAGTTTTTAAAGCTAGGAGGCTTGAAGACTGTAGTTAGATCAGAAAAGCCCACATAACAACAGTAGATGGAAGCTACATTCACTAACAACAACAACAAAAAAGCTTTGCGGCCATATGCTGGAAGAAACTGCTTCATGGGGTGTTTGGGCAATTGGTAGTGGTTTGTGGAAGGACCATGGACCAAGTGAAGACCAGGAGAGAACGGAGGGGGTCAGAGCCTGCTGCTGTAGGATCCCAGCTCTGCTCACCTCCCCTGAAGCCTCCCCTAGTGTGTGTGTGCACGTGCACAAGAGAGCGTGCACATACACACACACGCATGCACAATTTATCTCCTAAACTGTGACACCTATTTAGATATTTGGCTGCTTACATTTAAATTTAATTTAATTAAAATGAAATAAATCTAAAAACATACTTCTTCAGCTGCACTAGCTGCATTTCAATTGCTCAGTAACCACTCATGGTTACAGTATTGGGCTACAGAGATAGAGAGCATTTCCATTACCACAGAGAGGTCTCTTGGCAACCTAAAGCAAATCCCATGGTATGTGTTATAATTTTGCTTAATAGCCCAGCGTCACAGGCCCATCCTCTCATGGTGGGAGTTAGTCACACAGGCTTATTAATAGAAGCTCACTTCTTGAATCCCTCCCTCATCTGCACAGACAGAGGGATCAGGCAGGGGGAAAGAAGGAGAAAACATACAATTTCAAGAATTGAAATTATTTTTTTCCAACATGAAAGTTACAGGAAGAACAGATGGCACTTTTTGAAAAATGAAAATCTAGGATCAAAGAGAAGGAAAGAGCCAAGAATGAGTCTCAGGGCTGCTGTTGATTTTTCCTGACCGCCCCAGCCAATTTAACGTGATCATTGTTGTTTCTGTTAAACACACAAATGTTCTGAGTTTGAAGATTCTCTCTGCATTGCAGACAGAACTCTTACTTTTATATTCAGTTGAAAAGAAGGTACTATGGTTTGCCCAAACTTTTTATGATTCTGTGATTTCCTATTCTGCCTGCCTGTCGGCTGTTTTGTGTATGAGACAGAACAGATAGCTTTGACCTTGGAGCTGCTCCACGGGATCTTCTGCAAATGGTTCTTAATAATAAGGTGTTTGCTCATTTGTTCCTAGGTTCTTTTATTTCAAAATAAAAGTGCAGCCAAATTGACCCATGGGGAGAAACAGATTAGGCAGAAAATAGCATCTCTTTAGATTTCTTACTCTAACGTACTGATCCCATCTTCCCGTGAAATTGCCCCACCAGGATGCTGGCAATCATAGACCCGGGCAGGCCAGAGGAGGTGAAGCAGGGCCCTTAGTTCTGGGCAGGCACCTGCTGAGGGCCAGGAAAGTCAGCTGAGGCTGAGAGGATGGCCTGAGAGGCCAGGATCCAGAGTCCAGGGGGTCAGCGAGAGGGCAAGCCCAAGCTGTTCCAGCCGCTAGGCAGGCGCCTCGGAGGCGGGTACAGGCCATTTTCCCACCAGCCTGGTCCAGGTGGCCTGGAGGCTGCAGGGGTCGTCTGGGAACAGGTCCTGCCCCTGATTGAGGCATGAAATCTGGGTCTCTCAGACCTGACGGACTTTCGGGATCATCTTCCTAGGTCCCCACAAAGTGCCTGAAGACAGGAAACATTTGGTGTGCTTGGTAAGTACAGAGTCCAGGGGCCTGAGCCACCCCGGCTGACGCTTGGTTGCAGAGGTATTTAACAAGCTCCTCAGTGACTCTGACCCGAGGAAAGTCTAGGAAATACTCCTCTACCCAGCGGTTCTCAAACTGCACCCTACCCGAGCCCTGAGGTCTCTCAAGCATTCTTCAGCACTACAGAAGGTGTGGCGTAAGAGTGGGAAGGAAGGATGAGTGTGCGAAACTCAAGGCCCCCACCCCTGCAGCAACCTGATAATGGTGAATCATGGTAGCAAATGCTCACCAAACCCTTCTGTACTAGGCACTATACATGCATTATCTCATTAATCCTTACTGTAACCCTATGAAGTAAGTTTTATTACAATCTCTATTTTATGAATGAGAAAGCTAAGGCTCAGAAGATAAGTAGCTTGTCCAAGGTCACACACCTCATAAGTGGCAGAGCTGGAATTCGAATTCTGAAACTCCTTCCCATTATGTCATGCTGACCTTGAAGAAGCTCCACTTACAGTAGTTTTATCTGTTATTGGCGGTCTTGTCTACAGAATGTGTTCTATTGCTAATACAAATTTGAGAACTATTAACTTAAAAACACACACACACAATTTTTAAAGTTAGAAAAGGAGAGGAGGCCGGGCATGGTGGCTTACACCTGTAAACCCAGCACTTTGGGAGGCCGGGGTGGACAGATTGCTTGAGCACAGGAGTTCAAAAGCAGCTTGGGAAATAGAGTGACATCCCCCCCTCTTAAAAAAAATTAAAAAAGAAAAGGAAAGGAGACTTTATTTTTTATAAGGTGTTATAGTCCACAAGGTGGCCATCCCACAGGCTGGGAAGCACAGCCTCCAGCCAAGACCAGAGAGACGGGCACTTGGAAGGAAGAGAAGTTGGGGTAGGAGCTTTATGCCAACCCAGTTGGCTAAACATACATATTCAATAGGTTACAGGAAGTGCTATGTATACTCATGAAGGTAGTCCTAACACATGCGTATTGAGAAAATATATGTATAACTTATGACCCATGTTCACCTTGGGATGGAGACTGAACATTGAAATGTATTACAGCTAAGCCTTATATGTCAAAAGGTCTTTTTAGGACATGATGACACTCAAGTGCACAGCCTCTGTAAGCCAGCCAGGACCAGTCCATGTTTGGTGGTCTTCCTATGAGGAGAAAGTTACAGAAATCAGTGTCTTGTTCAGTCACAGATACGGTAACGGCTGGCAGAACAGAGGATCAGTTAGTCAGTGTCTGTCTGTGAGCTGGATGAGCTGTAATTGTTTTAATCTTGCTTATCTTGAGGCCAGTTCTTGTTCAGCAGCTGGCTGGGGGGGAACCTCATGGCAGTTAGAACATACTCTTTTTTTTTTTCTTCTGCAACAGAGTCTTGCTCTGTCACCCAGACTGGAGAGCAATGGCACAATCATGGTTCCCTGCAGCCTCGGCCTCCCTGGCTCAATTGATTCTCCTGTCTCAGCCTCCTGAGTAGCTGGGACTACAGGCAAATGCCACCATGCATGGCTAATTTTTTTATTCTTTGTAGAGATGGGATTTGGCCATGTTGCCCAGGCTGGTCTCAAACTCCTGACCTCAAGTGATCTCTCCACTTTGACCTCCCAAATTGCTGGGAATACAGGCATGAGCCACCCACTGGGCCCACAGTTTATTCTTCAAGGCGTGTGTGACTTAGCCCTTGCCTGGCATAGCCTTAGGTCTTGTGTATAATTTGGTATCTTATTGTCACAAAGAGTCTGTTCTGTCAATCTTATGGTCTCTATTTTAACCTGAGTGCTGGTCAGTTGTGTTTAAACCATAAAAGAGAGGGGGAATAATGAGGCATGTTTGACCTTCTGCCTTGTCATGACCAGGAACTCAGTTTTAAGGCTTTTCTAGAGCCCCCTTGGTCACAAGGGGGTTCATTCAGTCGGTGAGAACACTTAGGATTTTCTTTTTAGTTTAGAAAACATACCTAGTCTGATCCCTACCTTTTATACAAGAAGAATCAAAGGCCTGGAGAGGTGAAATAATATGTGGTCACATAGCTTGTAGCTTCCCCAAGAGAGGCTAACTCTGAACCGGCTTCTGTCCCGAGCCAGTGTGTGCCCAAGGTCAGCATGGCCTGAGACATTTCCACCTGCAGTCTGGAGGGCCTCCACCCAGATTCCTAAGGCCAATGGACGCCATCTGCTGAGAAAGAGTTATGGCCCCAGCTGAGGGCTGGATCCAGTACTAGAGGCACTTAGCCAAAGGAGAAAACAAATGTCACAGATTATTGTGAGCAAATTTATCATCTTGTTACATGGGACCATGCCTTCTTTGTCAGCCTGCCTCACATCCGTGCAACTGCAACTGAATCTGATCCTCTTTCACTCCTGTTCTAATGAATGTCCCTGTGGCTTCGGGCCTCCAGAAAGGGTGAAATATTTTTTCTCAAGGTGGCTGTATTTCATGTGCCGGTGACATTTCTTTCTTCCCTGAGACTGGTTCATCAATCATTTGGAGATGTTTTGTAACCAAAGGGCAAATCTATTTCTCAGAGGAGCAGCCTCCACCCCAGCTCCCCAGGCCAAGGCTAGGCGATCAGGGAAGGGTTTGGGGAGCAGCCAACCCCTGTCTTCCCAAACCAGCCATCTGGGAAGTGAGCATGCTTGCCTTTTGCTCCCCCTGGAGAATGGACGCACCGCAAGATGCCTGTGAGTCCTGCTCCTGGAACATCTAGGTTTTTGCCAGGCTACTGTCCCTCTGAGGGAGAGAAGGAAAGTTTTATAAAGCTTCACATGCACTCTTTGCTTGGGGAATCCAGTTGAGCCTCCAAGTTGATTTATTTGATTAAGCATCCAAGACCTAGTGTTTTAGTTAGTTTCCCCCACTCCCCACCCCAGGGCTACTGTTAAAACTATCCTTCCACGTTGAGAAATCAATTTTCCTCACTTTGCTGAAATGAATTCACATAATGCTCATTTTGGAAAGGCCTTCACTCTGCAGGAGACTTCTTGAATGATGCACTTCTTGACACTGTGCTCTCGGAGGGGCTTAGATTTGATGGGGTAGTCTTGGCTCCTTTTATGGGCTCCTGGTGCTCTCGAGTGCTTTTTGTTTGTTTGTTTGGTTGGTTTGTTTTTGAAACAGAGTCTCGCTCTATTGCCCAGGCTGGAGTGCAGTGGTGCGATCTCTGCTCACTGCAAGCTCCGCCTCCCGGGTTCACGCCATTCTCCTGCCTCAGCCTCCCGAGTAGCTGGGACTACAGGCACCCGCCACTACACCCGGCTAATTTTTTTTTTTTTTTTTTTTTTTTTTTTTGTATTTTTAGTAGAGACAGGGTTTCACCGTGTTAGCCAGGATGGTCTCGATCTCCTGACCTTGTGATCTGCCTGCCTCGGCCTCCCAAAGTGCTGGGATTACAGGCGTGAGCCACCACGCCCGGCCCTCAGGTTTCTAAAGAAGGCAGTTCTTCCAGACAGCCTTTAAGCATCCCTTGTCATTGCATGGCAGATGGATCGCAGATAACTTCTGCCTGCATTTCTCGCAGTCGTAACATCTCTGATATATCTCAGCAGAAAGTCCCACACTAAGCAAATCTGACCAAGGAAATCTGACATTTGTAGCAAGAGCAGTACTGCAATGCCGCATGTCTGTAGAAAAGTCTGGGAAGATGGATGAGCAGTTGAAATGAGGACAGGAGAAGTAGGGACATTGGGAAGGGAGCAGTGCAGTATGAAGGGAGGCAGCGTTGAAGGGAGGGTGGGTAAGAGCCTCAGGCTTCCCACTGGCCTGGGTTTGAATCCTGGTGCTTCTACTTTCCAGTTGTGTCTCTGTGAGCAAGTCTTGGTGATTTCATCTGAAAACAAAAACTACATAATGGAATTGTTAGAATTAAATAAGTTAATAGAAAACACAGTATTAAATGAATAACACCGAGCCTGGCACATAGCACGTGTTCAGTAAATACTAGCTGTTATTATTTACCTCTCCTTGGGAAACCGCAGTGGAACCCCTGGCTTTGTGTGAGGACCTGACCCGTGAGGTTTGGATTCTCCCTGTGATTTCCCCACCACTTGGGCCACCATGTTTCCAGGGACCTTGGCAAGTGGAGTGGACTGCCTAACATGCCATGAGACATGGGGTTCAGCTGGAAGCAAGGGGGCTGGAAGGCAGGTGATTTGCTCAGGGGTGAAGTGCTCCTCAGTCTCCTGCCCTATTCATTTGCCTTTTCAGAAGGGATTTTTCTGTTAATTAAAGAGAAGGAAGACCAATTAAATTCACCTCTGCTGCAAGGAGAGAAGACCCATCGGTCTTGGCAAGCCCAGCCTCATTCCGGCACCTTCCTCCCAACCTCCTTAGACAGAAGACCTGGGTCTCTTTTTTAGTCTCTTCAAAAGGAGGATGAAGGACTCTCAGATAAATACACAAATGGCAGGGATAATTGAATCTGGCAGTGTTTTAGGTAAAGCCCTGGTCTCTTTCTGTCCTTCTACCCCCACAGGCGCTCATTCCTGGCCTGTGCAGTCCTTGAGCAGAAAGAAATAACAAACACGCTTGGCTCTGCAGCGAGGTGCAGCCAACCATGTTTATGAACTGCAGAGACAGTTCCCCAGCTTGAGCCTCAAGGGCTGTCCTATGGGCTGGTACAGCTGCCTAATAAAAGACCATTTTCGTAATCAGTGTTCAGTGAAAACGCACCATTTTCATTTATAGAAACAGTGAAGCCACCTGCTTCATAAAGGCGCCCTCCTCCTCTTCTTCCTCACCCCAGGGCTGAATCTTCCAGCTCCCTCCCTCAACCAGCTGTGTCTTGTCAAAGCTCCAGCCTCCTCCCTGAGAAACAGAAATCTTGCTGACCATCCGCCCCAGGTGCATTACTTTTTATACTCTAGAGTCTAGGATTAGGGGCTCACCCACAAAAATAGCTTCCATGGAGTGGCCAGCCTAGCAGGAGCTGAGGGTTCTCCATCAAGTGAGGGTAAATCCACAATGAGTCTCCTTCTGAGCCCTGACTCCCTGATGCTCTCCCCGCCAATTCCCACACAGCCCCGACTGAGTCAAGCACTGACAACTGAGAGAGCAGGAGAGGAGAGAAGAAAAGACTGCTGCAGAGACAGGAGCACAGGAACCCAGAGTTGACAGAGAGCCTGGAAGCAAAAGAAAGGAAGGAAGCAAAACAAAAAGACGGATGCAGCAGAACCTCCATTAGCCAGCCGGCTTGGGGAATGGGGCATTATGGTTAACGGAAGTTTCTAGTTAATGGTGAATGGAGCCAAAATCTTTTTTTGTCTTAACCTCTTAATTTAGAAAAGCTTTCCACAAAATGTGACTTGACTTTCTTATCTCTGTTTCAGACGGGGACTATGAGATCTTATGGCATCTCAAAGGGCAGAAGTCTGGACAGGAAGACCAATTGCATGGTAGAGGGAAGTATCCTAACCTGGATGAAATATATGCTGAATTCCTCTGTTTATCCTAAAAGCTAAATCCCTGATATAAACTTGCTTTTTCATGTTTTTAGGATTTAGCTTTATTTTAGGGATTTAGCTTTATTTTAATCATGGATTGCTGAGAATTTTTGGTAAAGTTTAACTGCATTGTGTACTCCTATTCACTCTTCAGAATCTCAATTCAATATCACCTCCTCCATGAAGACTTCCTGATTACTTTTTCCTTTCTTCCCTCAGGCCCTTCCAGTTATTTCCCTCTCTAAGCAGCATATTATGTTTAAATAATTTGTTAACATGTGCTACAGGGGCCAGGTGGTTGAGGGAGGGCTTTCTCTGTGAGTCTGCTTGTTAAGAAGCTGAGCTCCTAGTCCTTGCCTTGTGATAATAATCAAGCCCAATTACTTGAGAACTCTCAGAAGGCAGAAAACAAGTGCTGCTTCGCTGTTATAGGCAGAGGCCATGGCCAGAAACAAGGAAGGGAAGGAGGGAGAAAAAAATGGGAGGACAAATCCTGTAAACAGGTCAGACGAGAGGGAGAGACATTATTTATAGGCTTGGTGATTTCATCTTAATTCTGAGAAGACTTAATCCATGTCTGTTTCCCTCTGATCTGTCAAACAAAATGCCTTCTACAATATTTCTGAGTTGTTTCATAACCCAGGAAGATGATATTTCTCTTTGCCATAAGACAATACATTTCCTAAATGTGCTGTAGTGGGTAAGGGTAGGGTGGGAGTTTAAAACAGAAAATCAGTCAGCAGCTATGAAGAGCCACATGGACACAGCGTCAGATCTGTGGAAGTTGAACCTAAGGATAGAGTTGAGACCAACCAAGAGTTAAATGGTCAACTCCACTCCACATTTGCCGAGTCTCTGTTCTGTGGGCCCTAATAGAAAGTCGCCAAAACGGTTCTTCTGGGGCCAGGACCTATTGCTGAGAGTGGCAAGTCAGGAGTAAAGCAAAAAGAGGGCAGGACTGGACTCATGTCCAGTTGCACAGCCCTGGTTGTGCCATGTCTCTGGGCTGGGAGGCAGCCGCCTGGTCACTGGCCCTTGGGCCATTTAAAACACAGGACCACGGAAGTAGCAGGCAGGGCTCATATCTGGGGGATTAGCTCCATCTGCCCTGAGTGTAGTGGAAACCTTGCGTCCTTCCTCTTCCCTGGGCCTCCTCCTGGTGCCTGTCCCCAGCAGTCCCTGGCAGCCTCATGTCCGCCTGGCCGTGATGTCAGGTCTAATTTAAGCCAGGGACCTGGTGATCCTTTCCACAGCCCACTGGGAAGGCCTACGTGTTGCTTAAAAACAAACCAACAGCTCTCTGCCACCATGGGTTCTATAGACCTGGGGATACATGGTAAGGGCCTGTTGTGGAGGTTGTAACTCTTTGTCCTTTAGGATTCCCCAAGTAGACCACGTGTGTGCCAGCCCAGCAGGCAAACTGCCCCATATGTGTTTGTCCGTCAACTGTGCGTGCAGAGCTTTACTCGCGTGCATGACACAGGAAGCCCACGGGACGCTCCCCCAGCACGCCCCGCTGCCTCGGCACTCCTGGAAGGAAGACCTGTTCTTGTTTCTTCCGTACTCTCAGGATCTGGCACAGAACCCGACAAAGGGTAGGTTCACAACGGATGTTTCCCAAATGAATATATTTCTATTTTCAGGACTCAGTGATGATGGGATGAAAGTCTGGCTCGTGGTCCCTCTGCTTCTTTGAAGGGATGGGCTCACTGCATCTCCTTAGGGACCCCATGAGCTCACCTGCTACTCAGCCGCCCTTCCTTATGCCAGCAAGTCAGAGCATGCAGGGTTCTGCCCCAGGTGGGCTTGGACTAATGTACTTCACTCTTCCCTCCTTCCTTCCAGCCAAGGTGACCAACTGTCTGGGGTTGCCAAGTCTGGGGGGTTTCCCAGGACACGGGACATTCAATGCTAAAACAAGGGAAGCCTCAGGCAAATGTGCACAAGTCGGTCATTCCGTACCCCTTTTCCTTCCTAGAAATATTTAATGAACTATGGCATAGACCTGGCCCTGAACAAGACCCTGGGACCTTGTTCCAGAAGCAGCAAGGTGCAGCTTCTGCCCTCAGCAACCTCACTAATGGACGCTGCACAGTGGGCGGCAAGCGACACCAGAGAGCATCAGGATTAGGAAGTCTGTTCGGATTAGTGTGGAATCAGGTCAGGGAGACAAACATTTCCTTAGTATTTGGAAATATGTCCTTAATATTTGAGTGAGAGTTTACAACAGTATTCACATTCTGGGAGTACCACCATAGACAGGCCTTAACAACATAGTTGTTTCTGACTGGTTCACTAGACAAGCCTTGGTATGAGTCAAGGGTGGGATGTTTTCCTCAGCCTGTCACGGAGAGATTCCCATGAATTTTCTTCAGGAGGGCAGGTGGTCAGGTTTCTGACCACCACCAGCTCTGATGGTTGCACTCTCTAGGTCCCATTAAGCTGCCTTAGAAGAGCTTGGCACTGCAGGAGGCAGGGCCAGGTATCCTGTTTCTTGAGGGCCAGAAAGCCCTTTCAGAGCCTATTCTTCTCATCTGCACACTTTCAGCAGACTCTCTGGAGCAGCCCAGCTTCCCAGAACTGAGATCACCAAACCAAGAAGAGGAGGCACCTTGGACCTGGGTAAAGCCTCCTTTCCAAGCTACTGCAAAAAGAGGCCCAGGAGAAATCAAAAGATCATGGACTCTTTTTGCTATTGCGTATGTTCCACCTTCAGTATGGACTGTTGCTCTCCTTGCAGATACTTCCCTTTAACTTTTCTTTTCGGCTAAGTTCCTTTGCAATTTATTGTAGAACTTCTGCCTGCCAGATGTTTTCCCCTAGAGTCCACCTCAATGTGGGTAGTCTATTCTTATGGATTCAATAATTCATTACGATTCTGAACTGGATTTGTAGGATCACTCTACTATTATAAAGGAGAGAAAACCCTATACCAAAAGGGGCAATGCACATAGCATTTTTTCTTTTTTTGAAACACGTTCTTTTAAGATTTGAAGGACAGTAAAAGAAAAGATTGGTCGGGCGCGGTGGCTCACACCTGTAATCCCAGCACTTTGGGAGGCCAAGGTGGGTGGATCACGAGGTCAGGAGATCAAGACCATCCTGGCTAACACGGTGAAACCTCGTCTCTACCAAAAAAATACAAAAAATTAGCCGGGCGTGGTGGCAGGCACCTGTAGTCCCAGCTACTCTGGAGGCTGAAGCAGGAGAATGGCGTGAACCCAGGAGGCAGAGCCTGCAGTGAGCTGAGATTGCACCACTACACTCCAGCCTGGGAGACAGAGTGAGACTCCGTCTCAAAAAAGAAAGAAAAAGAAAAGAAAAGATAATGCTGAAATCATTAGGAAACAGGTTTAGTCACTGAGGCTAAAATATAAAAGTACAGAATGAAAGCCCCCTACAACCCTAGTGGAGTCCTACATAAAAACAGAAGGCCTTTCAATAAAAATAGCTTAAATTTGCACTATGATGACATGTATAATGATGATACTGATGATGAAGACTAAGAAGAGGAAAATGTCAACTATAATGATGTGGTTTGAGTGCCTGACCAAGTGCCATGCATGCATCGATTAGGTTACTGAAATCCTAATACCGGAATGTTGAACAGTTTTAGAACAATTGGCATTTTGGCTTGATTGGTATCAATTTGTGCAGACTGGGTCAAGAAGGATTCTGGAGTCACATGCAGGGTCATCAGCAAACTATTCAATGATCCATTTTAGTGGTGTCAGATACAGCCAAGAAAGGAGATGGAGAGCAAGTATGTCATGCACTTACCATCCATGTAGCTTAAACTGTAGTTCGTTTGTGTCTCTTCTCATTCTGCAAGGGGTTGAGTCATCTCAGCTGTTGTATTTTGTATAGGGTTATTCATAAAAGCACTGTAGCGGGTTGGCTACCCTCTATTGCCTTCCTGTCATACACCAGGCACTCTGCTGCATTCTTTGACTACATTATCTCTAAACTTCAGGAGGGCTAGGACAGTGGCCTTTCTTGCAGTAAACTTGTGCCCCATCGCCCACCCTTCTTTCTGCTTCCTGTGGGTGCACAGTCAGTTTCTGTGACAGGGCTGATGTCATGATGATTTCAAGTGGTGAAATCAGAGAGGAGGTGTTGTCTTTGGGCCATTTCATGATGATTTGGCCCAAAGACAACACCTACTCCCTGAATAATATCCATGAAAACTTAAGACAGTCACTCAAGTGAGTCACATTTTCCCTGTAGATATGACTTGCAGATGTCGAGATGGAACCTCACCAGGGCTTCCTTCTGAAAGGAAACTTCCAGAAAGCAGCAGACAGACCACAGAACATCCTTCCTAGAAAAGGATAAGTCGTCTATAGACCAGCAACAGCTCTGATCACATGACTGCAAGCAAGGTTTCCAAAGAAATCAAAATGATAGCTTAAAGAATGAGCATGGAAAATTTCTTTGTAGAAAGATTCAAATTCATAATGTGACCAATTAAAAGGAATCCTAGCGTACATTTTTTTTCTCAAAAAAATTTCACAAATACTGTCTTATTTGATTCTCATATTAACCTGTGGATATGGGCTGTGAATATGAGCCATGAAGACATTATTCTCCAATTTATAATTGAGAGAAGGGAGGGAGGACATCAGTGACTCGCATCTCAGGGTACATGACAGTGAGTGATTGAGACAGACTTGGGTCTTTTGATTACTCCTAGTACAGTGCTCTCTCCACCTCATCCTGCCTTTACAAACTGGAAGCAGGTTAAGTAGCAATTCATTTATTTTTCTTTCAGAAAGAAATACATCTTTAAAAGAATGAGGATCAAAAGTTGTGTAAATAGATGAGGCTGGCGCAGTGGCTCATACTTGTAATCCCAGCATTTTGGGAGGCTGAGGCAGGTGGATCACCTCAGATCAGGAGTTCGAGACCAGCCTGGACAATATGGCCAGACCCTATCTCTACTAAAAATAAAAAAAATTAACTGGGTGTAATGGTGGAACCTGTAATCCCAGCTACTCGGTAGGCTGAGGTAGGGATAATTACTTGAACCCAGGAAGTGGAGGTTGCAATGAGCTGAGATGGTGCCACTGCACTCTGGCCTGGGCAACAGAGCAAGATTCTGTCTCAAAAAAAAAAAAAAGTTGTATAAATAAATGTAAAAAATTCAAGTATCTTCATTCTATTTTATAATATAGTCAAGGTATTTTTTTATTTTCTTTTTTAAGGTAGAAAAACTGAGGGGCAGAGGTAAGTAGAGACAAAGGGACAGAAAAAGACACGCTCTGGTGCCATACAGGCCCAGGGCTCACAGGGAGCAACAGCCCCATAGGTGACTTTTTGAGGATACAAAAGTGTGGTCATGTTTTTGCAGCTCTATGCAGAAATACGGGCAGTGCTTCTGTGACCTGGTGACACTGAGGATAAAATTTGAGCCAGGAGCCAGAGGTCCTGTAGCACTGGCCTAAAACCAGGGAGATCAATTCTTTTAATGCTATGATGTTTTAACTTCTAGAATGAGCCTATTGCCCTGGCTTCAGTTGTTTCTTTATAATAAAGTGCAATAATGACTATGGAGAGCATAGAACATGAAGAGTAAGGGAAAGCCTGCAGGAGGAAACCAGTCACAGCCCTCTAACGGGTGCTCAGCCTCCCTGCCCATTAGAATCACCGGGGAAGCTCTAAACATGCAATTCCCAAGCCCACCCCAAACCATGGAGTCAGAATCCTGGGAGTGGGACCCAGGCATCAGTACTTAACGCTCCTGGGGTGCATCTAGTATACGGTCAAGGTTAAGTACCTTTGAGAGATTTGTCCAAAAAGGCTGGCTGAGGAAAGGAAGAAGCACTGAAATGGGAAAATTCGGATGTGAGATTGAGGGTAGCCAAGCAAAACCTTCCCCTGGAAAAAAGATTGAGGACAAAAGATGCAGGGACTCAAGAGAACAGAACTTTGGGCACGCAGTGGTTGAAGATGGTCTCTCTTTGACTGACTTTCTGTGGGAGAAGATAAAGGAGAGAATTGAGGGACTTCCCCGGAAAGTTCAGTGTAAGAACATCTTCTGCCTTTTTGTATTTAATTATCTTTCTTCTAAATAAAACATTTTGAGGGCTGGGAAGAGGTGCTCAATCTGCCAATTTATTTGAATTTTGCCTTACTCTGCCTTACACAGCAGCGCTATGGGAGGAATACTCACCTGATGGAGCACATTCTTAGGTAGAACTCCTAAGCTTCTCTTCCTTTTTTTTTTTGAGACGGAGTCTCGCTCTGTCACCCAGGCTGGAGCGCAGTGGCCGGATCTCAGCTCACTGCAAGCTCCGCCTCCCGGGTTCACGCCATTCTCCTGCCTCAGCCTCCAGAGTAGCTGGGACTACAGTCGCCCGCCACCACGCCCAGCTATTTTTTTTTTTTTTTTTTTTTTTTTGTATTTTTAGTAGAGACGGGGTTTCACCATGTTAGCCAGGATGGTCTCAATCTCCTGACCTCGTGATCCTCCTGCCTCGGCCTCCCAAAGTGCTGGGATTACAGGCATGACTCTTCCTCTTGAAGAAGGAAAATGCTGTGGCTGTGAATAGGACACACAAAGAAACCCACATCAATCACCACAAAGGTGAGGGACATAAGACCAGAGGAAGTTGGCAGGAAGAGGATGAACGAGGGGTTGCCCTCTGAGACAACCTGGGATAAGAATGATTAAAAAAAAAAATCACTTTCCTTATTCTGACACTGCACTGGGATGAGGAATTGCTCTGTTCATGACTGATCTAAAAGAAGCAATGAGATTTCATTTGAGATGAGGTCTTGATGTCAATATCACCTCACTTGCCGTTGATACCCAAGCCCAGGAATCCTCAGCATCATTGCCCTCCCTGCACTCCTAGAGGAGAAGCTCCCTGCAGTGGGATACTTCTTACTCAGCTTTGCATCCCTTAGGGCCAACAGTTCGGCACCTACTGAAGTGAAAGCTAACCTGTAGTATTATAGAAACTAAGTGAACATGGTGTAATGAGTGATTAGAATGCAGCTAGTGTTGCTGGTGACTTTATGAGCAAAATTCCCTGCCTCTCTCAGAAAAGCAGCTCCCACCTCCTGTTGCTGCGATGTCAGTGGCAACACCCTGTTCAAGGACAGGTTCAAGAAAGGCGTTTTCAAACCCCTCCCAAGCTCATTCAAAATGGCACCAGGGTCGGGTGCCGTGGCTCTCACACCTGTAATCCAGCACTTTGGGAGGCGGAGGCTGGTGGATCACTTGAGGCCAGGAGTTTGAGACCAGCTTAGGCAACATGGTGAAACCCCATCTCTACAAAAATTAGCTGAGCATGGTGGCACAGACCTGTAATCCAGCTACTTGGGAGGCTGAGGCAGAAGAATCGCTTGAACCCGGGAGATGGAGGTTGCAGTGAACTGAGATGGCGCCACTGCACTCCAGCCTGGGTGACAGAGCGAGGCCCTGTCTCAGAAACAAAACAAAAACCCAAAATGGCACCAGAAGGCAAAATCGATTAGAAGAGCTCTCTCTCTCTGCCTCTTTGTTTTTTTTTTTTTTTTTTTTTTTTTTACAAGGAGTGGGATTTCTCAGTGGGCATGAGTAAGGAGGGGGTGGTGCAATGGGAACACTTACAATAGCAGGGCCCATCACTTGTCCAGGGGCTGCAACTGGTGACGGATTTAACCCCACAGTCATCGGGATGAGGTGTTTCTCAGCCATGTCTTCACATTCATCTGCACTGAACCCAGTAAAGCCCCACTTCTTGGAGATGTGGATTTCCTAGCAGTCAGGGAACTTGAAGTTGGCCCATGTGGTAAAGCCCCATGTGGGCCTCAATCACGTGCTCCTTGTTCTGCAGAGTGGTGCTGATGGACACGGCAATGTGGCCGAGGTGAACCCTGGCCACTGTGCCCTGGGGCTCTCCAAAGACCCCCCCCCCCCACATGCCTGTCTGGAGCCCAAGGTGGGGACAGCATGGGGTCAGAGATAGGAACATCCATTGGAAAGATCCATCTCCAAGGTCCCTGGGGGTAAGTCATAGCAGCAGCAGAGGCTGCTACACCTCTGAGGGGCTGCTGTGTGCAGAGGCTGCTACACCTCTGAGGGGCTGCTGTGTGCAGAGGCTGCTACACCTCTGAGGGGCTGCTGTGTGCAGAGGCTGCTACACCTCTGAGGGGCTGCTGTGTGCAGAGGCTGCACGTAGAGAGAAGGGTGGGCTTCAGCAGCAGCGGAGATTAGAAGAGTTCTTGAGGCGGCATTTAAAATGATAACCCTTGGAGATACGGGGCAGAAGGGCTGAGAGCAGAAGGGGGTCATGTGCTCTGATCTCACCCAGACCCAGGGCCTGGGAGGCAGTTGAGGGTTTAGAGCACCGGGTATCACTGCTTCCCAGAAAACACAGCTTGAGACCCAGGGAGAAGATCTTCTGGTGCCAAAGTCCTTTCTGGAAGGCCTGTACTGCTCTGAAACTGGGTGTCCACGTGGGCCTGAGGACCAGACTTTTCTATTGGTGAGAAAGCTTCTGTTACCTCTGCAGCAATAAGTCCTGAGTAAGCTTCTGGAGCCTTGGAAAACCCGGCGCCTGCTGAGCAATGCATCAGCATGCATCCTTAGGAACTGTATTTGGAAGCTGACGTCTCCTTTGCTCAAAGTCTGGCTTCGTTCCCCCTAGCATATAAAAAGTTTCCAGTCTGCGTCTCCCCTCCTCTGATGTTCTTGATTAATTACATTCTGAGGTACAGCTTGGAGCCTGGCCTGAGCCATCAGTGAGGGGAGGCAGATATATTGGTCAGGACAATTACGGAGATGGGTCTGAGCATCAGAGGCTTTGGCCGAAATTGCTGGCGATTAGGTTAGAATCGTTTGGACAAATGGATTAGTGTTGACTGGATGGGCTCACTCAGACAAAGGGAAATAAACGACAACTTTAATCAAGACTAAGCTGCATCTACCGGCCAGGCAGCCGTCGTCAGTGCCTAAGAATGTCTGTTCTGGGACGCCAGGGTCGAATTTGCCTCATTAGCCGGGACACTGCACCTGCATTGGACAGGAATATGGTCCAAATTTGGAGGCCTAAGAGGAGAAAATCTAGGCCAACCTCTGTTGCTTCCAGAGGATTCCAGTCTTATGAAGTGAAACATCTCTCTCATTTGGGGTCAGATAACCACTGGACCCCAAGTTTACAAACATAGGTACTTTGCAGTAAGCCAAGTGGCTGCCAAGAAATATGGCTGGTCTCAGAGTTGAACTGTATTTGGGTTGACTGTGGCCTTTTAAATTCTCTAGCATCACCAGAGCCTGGCTGATGGGACCTTGCCTTTAATCAACACCACGTAAAGAAACCTTCCAGGTGTGGGCTGGGGCTGCGGGGTATTGACTTTCCCACTGTGTTCTCCTCCTCCTTGAGATGCCTGGGGAAGAGGGCTTGGTCTGTTTCCTGTGTGTTTCTCTGATGGAAGCACTGGGACCTCTGAAAATCAATCGGTAGGATTCCTTCTGATTGGGGAAATCAGGGACAGCAAACTGATCCCTATCTTTAAGGAAAGGTGGGATTTAGGCCAACGTTTCTCACATCTGATTGCAGCTTAGAATTGCATGGGGCAGAGCAGTTAAAAAACTAACGAGTGGGATCTATCCAGATATTTTTCATGTAATTGTCTGGGGTGAGGCTCAGACATCCAATATTGTTTCTAAATCTCTTTAGCTGACGTTAATTGGCCGGGGTTGAGACGCTCGGATTTCAGGTCCTCAACCGAAAAGAGAGTTTGTGTGTGCACTGTGTCCTGTCTCTCTAATTAGATGATTAACTCCTGGAGAGTAAGAATGGGGCCCTGTGTTTGGCATCTTCTCCCGCAGGGTTTAACAGAGTGCTGTACACCTTGGGTTCTCAATAAGCACTTAAATACAAATGCTCGGATGCATGAGCAAACAGCATTATTCTCTCAGAAATCTCATCCACTTGAGGCGGTGACGACTATTTTAAATACATTGCAATGCAGAGGCCCCTTTCAGGATGTCTGGGCCAGCTGGCCCTGCCACAATTACACTCAGCACCATTGTAACTGCTGAAGAAATGTCTAGACAGAAAAACCTTCCAGGAAATGAAAGGTAGAAGGTGTTCAGGGTGTGTGGATAGATACATTTTTTTTTTTTTAATTTTTGTTTTTGGCGAGTCTCAGGTAAAGAAAACAGAGAAGCCTCATCATAGGCAGATTATTTCCTTCTGTGACTTGCTGGGGAGGATGATCTCATTATCTGGTTTTCCTTAGGGAAGTTAGACAAGACAATAGTGTCCCTTGTCTAAAAATTTCTGAAAGGATCCCCTGCAATTATCTCGATATACCATTATGATTCAAGTACCTGTAGGTCTGAGCACTTCATTGATAAAGAAGGTTTATTAAGGAAATTAACAAAATCACCAGAAAATAGAGAGGTAAGTAAGAAGAACAAGTCAAGAGAGGGTGGAACTGGAGTTTAGAATGAAACCTTCCAATACAAGCCATCTTTGCTAAATAGCACTATCATTCATAGACTTTATTTTTTTTAAATGATGAGCATTTTGAATTTTAAAAGAAGCAAACACAATAGGGAGGAATTATGAATCAAGAATTTGATTGAGACTGGATGAAGCATCACAATTAAGCACTTAAAATACCATAAAAAGTAAATTTCTTGCCTTCCTTCTGCTTTTTTCCTTTCTCTCTCTCCTTTCCTCCCTCCCTTCCTTTTCATAACCCTAATTGAGCTGAGAAGCAAAACTTACCATCACATTTACTCAAAATGGTCATGATCTAATGGGGGAGACAGGAGGTGGCATCAGGAGCTCTGGCCCAGGGTAGAATGTGAGCTGCTCCCAAAGGGAAGGGAGCTTTGTAAAGGGGACAAGATGTTTTAGAAAGAGGAGAAGCAGCATTCACAGATGAGTCCAGAACAGATTCTCAGAGTCTGAAAGGCCATCTAAGGCCAACTCATCCAGGATCCCTTATGGGATCCTAAACTGTCAGTGGTTTTATGACCTTTCTTAAGTGCCTGTAGTCATTCAGTTGCCAGACAGCTTGGCATCCCAAAGACAAACGATAGACAAAGTCTGCATCTGTCGATATCCATCAGGACTTCTTTGGTTATAAGAGACAGGAAATTGACAACCTGGTTGAAGCAAAAAAGGGAATTAGTGGCTCATAGCACTGAAATGTCCAGAAAATAGTCCTGGCTTCAGTCAAGGCTGAATGTAGGGGCTCAAATGACAACATCTACTCTCAATCTCTTAGCTTTGCTTCCCTCAGCTGTTGCTTCCTTGTTAGGCAGGCTTTCCCCTTGTGAAGGCAAGACAGCCACCGCCTGCCCAAAGCTCCTGTCTGCTCAGCAACCCAGGCAGAAGATGGCAGCTCTTTCCTGCTAGCCTTGGGCACCTCTTAGTAGGCCAGCTGGAGTCAGGGCTGATGCCTAGACTAATCACTGTGGCCAGGGATGGAGGACACGAATGAACCAGGCCTGCTACAGAAACACCCCTGGAGCCAGAGAGCTGGCGCAGCTCCACCCAAATCATTGAGAGTAGGGATAGGGCTGTCCCAAAGCAAAACCTGGGGACTGAGACCGGAAGGGGCAGTGGGCTCTGGCCAGTCAAGAACAGTCCAAGTCCCCTTCAGTACAAAACACACACATCTATAAATCAGAAGAAAAGTTCATAGAAAAAATAAAGGAAAAAGGTAAAAATTCACCCCCAAAATCCCACCACACGTATATAATGAACATATTTGCATTCAAAAATTTTTTCCTGTTCCTAAGCTAAAATGCCCTTCTACAGTTTTTATCCAGTGACCCTAACTCCACCTTCCTTAGCTACATAGCAAAGGTTTACTCCTTTTAGAAAGCAGAAGACACCCTCCAAATGTTTGAAAACAGGTCTTATGTCCCTGGCAAGTCTTCTTTTCAGCCCAGTATTCTACCTGTGCCTCAGTTGTTCTGGTTTCCTGACCCACTGGGTCATGGCCGTGATCCTGCCTGAGGCTGGCTACAGTTGGTCCATTCCTTCTTGACATGAGCTGCCTGGATCAGACCTCAATCCCTGACAGCGTGGATGGGCCACAGGGGGGCTGCCATTTCCCTTGCTCCACATACCACCTTTTATTCACAAAGTCTATGATGACATTCACTCTCTTGGCAGCTCTGGCCCTCTGCTGGTTCATATAGAGCCCAGAGTCCACCCAAACTCCCCAAACCCTAAGTCCTCCCCAGAACACCTTGCCTCCCCCATTCCACACCACTGAATTCACAATTTGAACCTCAATGCAGGATGTCATATGTGTGTTGACTAAGCTTTCTGGTTGTTCCATGTTGGTTTGCTTTGGTTCCAGCCCGAGAGATGGTGTAGAACCCCCGACTGCGACGCATGTATCAGTTCTCTGACTCAGCAGGAGTCAGAAGCACGTTGACCCAGGTGTGAGTCCCAGGTGGGAGGGTGACGGGACCGAGCCAAGGCACACATGTCGAGTGCTCACCTTGTTCAGCACACACTTAGAGTGTTCACCCTGGGTTGGCACTAGTGTGAGAGTCTGTGGATGACCAGCTCTGGTGCTTGCAAACTGTGCTGCCATCTATGCTGTTCTTCCCTATCTGGTCACTAGAGGAAAGGAGATGACCTTTAGCCTGGGGTGAAAGTGGCTGGAATTTTAATAGAGATGGGGAGTGGGGTTGGGGGCGATTTCTAGGTGTCAGAGCTCCACATAGAAAACATGAGAGAGGGCCGGGCGTGGTGGCTCACGCCTGTAATCCCAGCACTTTGGGAGGCCGAGGTGGGCGGATCACAAGGTCAGGAGATCGAGACCATGGTGAAACCCCGTCTCTACTAAAAATAGAAAAAATTAGCCGGGCGCAGGGGCGGGCGCCTGTAGTCCCAGCTACTCGGGAGGCTGAGGCAGGAGAATGGTGTGAACCCGGGAGGCGGAGCTTGCAGTGAGCCGAGATTGCGCCACTGCACTCCAGCCTGGGCGACAGACCGAGACTCCGTCTCAAAAAAAAAAAAGAAAAAAAGAAAAAAAAGAAAACATGAGAGAGGGAAAGGCAGCCACCCTTGAGAGAGAAGCCCCTGAAGAGAGGGAACAAGTAGGGAACATGCACACGGCGAGAACCATGAGGGCCTGCATGTCACTGAGGAGCCCATCATTCAAGATGTTTGGAGCAGAGGCCTGATGGACTCAGAACTGCCCTATAGGAATACCCAAGGCTACTGGCAAGGAGGAGTGAGGCCACGGTAACAGACTAGAATCTAGATAAAGGAAGTCAAAACCCCTAATCAGGACATAATGGCGGTGAGGATAGGATGGGGAAACAGAGAGAAGGCATTCCAGAAATCAACTCAAAAACACTTTGCAACTGTGTGTTTTGGGGCTGAACTGGGAGGTATAGAGAAAGAATGATTAAAGATAACCCTAGGGTTTTAAACCAGAGGAAACTGGAAAGTGTTAATACCTTGATCAAAATTAGAATAATCAGAAAGAGCAATGGATTTGGAAAAAGAGAAATTGTGAAGGAAGAATTAGACCTTAGGTAAGTTGGTAGTATTGGTGGGATTCTAATGATAAGTGGCAGGTGGTTAGAAAAATGAGGGCAGGGATTTGTGGAGAAGTTGGAATTGGAGGTGAGAATTTGGTTTGTTATATAGAAATAAGAACTGAAGCTTCAGAGTTGGTGTGTTCAATATGGAAGAATGTGAATGCTGGCGAGGGCTGTGGACAGGTAAGTTGCGAGTGATAAAGTATTCTGCAATGGAAATTTCTATTATTAGCATCAGGACCCCATGCATGAGATAGGAGGAGAATAAAAAAACCAGTGAAGGAGAAAGATAATGTAGGTGGAGATCTGAGATACTGCAGATCATCATAGCCATAATTTGTCAAGATTTTTTTTGCAAGTGATAAGAAACAATTCAAATTGGTTTAATAAAAAAAGAAACATATTGCCTCATATAACTGGTAAGTCCAGGGTAGTCCACATTCAGATGCATTCCATGGCTCAGAGACATTGAGACTTATTTTTACTCCTACGCTGTATTCTGCTTTCCTCTGTTGGCTCAGGACTCTTCTCTTTATGGTGACAAAATAGCAGTCAGGAACTCCATTCTATCTTCTGCAGCAGGAGGAACCAACAGTTCCAATGGCTGCCATTACATGCCCACCTCTGAGCCAATCTCTGGGGCCAAGAGGTGGCTCTGCTCGGATGTGAAGCCACACTCAGCTCTGTCTTGCTGGTGGAGAGAGCAGCACCTCAACCTGGACACTGAAAATGGGATGCTGAGGGTGGGAGAGGGTTGGTTCCCTAGAGGAACACTGGGGTGCTGCTCCCAGAAGAAGGTAGAATCGACACAACCAAGACAGCGACTATCCACTATAGAGACCAAGGGAAGAACTTCAGGGAGGGTGGTAGTCAACAGTGACAAATGATGCGGAGAGGATGAAGAAGAGAAATGAATGGGCACAGACTTCAGACATGGTGGCTGAGTCATTTGTTTCTTTCAAACATTGTAAATATGGGAGGAAAACAGATTTTAGTGGGTGAAGGGATGGGTGGGAGTAGAAACACTACAAAGGCAGGCAGGCATCTGCTATTTTAAAGAAGTCCATCCATGAAAGGAAGCAGACAGACTAGCTTTCCCCCAATTCTGTCCCACAATTACCAAGCGAGACGCTGTGCTAGGAACTGGAGTCCCAAGATTAATAATTCCCAGTCTACATTCTCAAGAAGCTTAGAAAGGAGGAGATAATTGTAAATGAATAAATTATGGGGAGAAGGAATACATCATGATTTCCAGCTTTCAGAGCGGGAAGTTACAACAATGAGAAGCTGATATTAAGCCAGACCTATCACAGAAGACAGAATGATGAAATCAGTCGGAGGGAACAAGGAAAGGCTTTTCAGGGGAGGTGGTATCTGAGCTGGGTTTTGTAGAATGAATGAGAGCTCATTTTAGGAAGCAAAATGGGGAAAGGAGTGCCAGGCAAAAGCAAACATTCCTTAAGAGGTTCACAGATGCGTACTGCTGGAGCGAAAAGTCCAGAGGATGGGAAGAGTAGGCGGGGAGGCCTGTGTGATATGCTGAGGGGCGTGGGGCGGGGACAGTGAAGGGTTTTTAGGTCAGTGCAAGGCAATGTCAGATTGGCATGCTAGAAGAACCTCTCTGGACTCAGTCCGGAGGGGACCCAGGTGGAGACAGAGGGGCCAGTTCAGAGGATGTGTTGATAGTCATGTAAAGGAGTGACCAAGTCCATCACAAAGGCAGGGGCAGGGAAGAGGGGAAAGAGTAAGAGGAGCACCAGGAGAGGGGAGAGCCCATAAGACAGTGAGAGGGAGGGAAGCTTTGAAGACAGGTGATGGAGTTGAGGGCAGGAGGAAATGCATCTCTGGAGAGGGCGACACCAAAGGTGCAGGTGGGGAACAGGTAATGGGAGGAGGCAGAGAAGGTGGGCTCAGGCATGGGTGGAGGCGGAGAAAGGCCAAGCAGTCAGAGGGGAGGAAAGATGGAGAATATGGATAAGAACCCAGGGCAAGAGTGACAGAGGCAGAAGAACAGTTGAAGAGCTTTCCTTCTTTTCCTTCTCTCCATTAAGAAAGCAGGGAGGGCTAGGTGTGGTGGCTCGTGCCTGTAATCCCAGCACTTTGGGAGGCTGAGGTGGGCAGATCACCTGAGGTCAGGAGTTCGAGACAAGCTTGGCCAACTTGGCGAACCCTGTCTCTACTAAAAGTACAAAATTTAGCTGGGCATGGTGGCGGGTGCCTGTAATCCTTACTACTCAGGAGGCTGGGGCAGGAGAATCACTTGAACCCAGGAGATGGAGGCTGCAGTGAGCCGATTGTGCCACTGCTTTCCAGCCTGGGTGAAGAGTGAGACTCCGTCTCAAAAAAAAAAAAAAAAAAAAAGAGAAAGCAGTGAGATCACTCGTCAACTATACGTGGGCTGCAAATTTCCCTTTGGGGAAAATGGGGATGGTAACAGAAGCAATCGATAACTGAATCACAACTCCACCCCAGCTGTCCCCTCCTCTCCATTCTTCTGCCATTTGCCTCTCCCTGGTCTTCGTTAACTACACCAGTGGTTCTCAGGGTGGGTGCAGGGTGCTTGAACCAACCTTGATCATCCTAGGAGCTCCTTATAACTCTCACCCACACTAGCATCTGATTCAGGAGGTCTAGAGTGAGCCATGGGCATGTGTGTTTCCAGAAAATTTCATATAGGAGAGATTCTGAAATGTATCACACAACTTAGAATTACTGAGGTTCATAGGACTGAGTCCCAGAATTTGCCATGCTGTGGGAGAAGATGGGGTGGAATCATTTGCAGAAGCTGGGTGGGTGTAAGTGACTCAGGAAAGGAGGACAAGGAGGAGGTGGCTGTGCCAGCAGATACGGGAAGGAGCGGGGGCTCCTATTCTCACATTCAGCAGATACGCCTCTCCCAAGCATCACTAGGCCAATCCCCATCCCTCCCAGGCTGCCCTTTTTATAACTTTGTTTCCCCTTCAGTATTTCCCGATGTTCACTTTAGCCTGTGGGCCACCAGCATCAACATGCAGGGTCACAAAATGTGATTTGCCAGTAAGCACACAACAGACTCAGAACTATCAAAGCTGAGCTGAGGATAATCATGCTTTTCTGAAATATCATGGCCATTCTTCTTAAGGCAAGGAATAAAACTGGGGAGAAAACCCACCCCCACACACGGAAACTTGACAATGAAAAGGCACTAGGTAGCTTCAAAAGTTGCAGCAGTTTGTGTGCAGCACTGCCCTCTGCTGGTCACAATCAGACCTGCAGCTGTAAGGCAGCAGCATCTGACTTCTGGATTTTACCGTAAAGAGGACAGGTTAGTTGGGCTTCCGAGTCATTGTAGGTCAAGGTCACACACTATCATTAAGTCCACATGTGTGACTCTTCAGGTACAAACTGAGCCTGAAACTTTAGGCTTGGAGGTTTCCAGTTAACTATATTCAAATAAAGACGCAACTGCCTAGGAAAAACACGAAGTCCCTGAATAAATTTCCTTGTAAAATATTTGGGTGTGCATGTAATGGCTACAGTCACCTGGAGATAAGCTGCAGAGGTAGAAATCTTTCCTGGAGTCAATGAATGAATTTTTTAAAAGTCTGATAATTCTATGCTGTTAGTAATAATGGCCAACATTTATTGAACACATATGGTTATTGGCATCTTCTGTGCATTACATCAGTTAACTTTCATAACAACCCAGTAAGACAAGAACCATTATCATCTGCACTTATGGATGAGATAACAGGTATGAAAGAGTCCAAGGCCACAAAATCTTGGCAGAGAAAGAGATTACACCCAGAACTTACTGTACAGCCTCCTTGTTAAGGTCATACCAACTGCTTTATTACATAGACACCAAAATATGTAATTGCTCTAACATCATAGATGTTTTACTTTGTGCTTTGATAATGGTCACAAGTAGGTGTTTCTTGTGACTGGGTGCCTCTCCTCCTCCAGGTGCAGCAATTCTGGGACTCAGATTCCTTCAGGCTTCTGGCTCCTCTGCCATGATCTGGGTCTGGTCATTTTCATACACATCTAGCCACCCAGAAGAGAAAAGAGCAAGAAGAAGATACTCCTGTTTCTTAAAAAACAGCTGCGGCTCACAGGCCAATGGAAAGAACTATTTTGGCCTTTACATTTAGATGCAAAGGAAGCTGGGAAATGCTGTCCCTGACTGGTCAGCCTCTTTCCAGCACCAGTGACACATCATGACAGGGGAGGCGGGGATTTTGGTGCTCAAGGGCCACCTCTGCCCTCTCTCTGGTAAGTATGATGGGTTGGTTCACTGATTCAAGTCACACCTTTGGTCACTACCCCAGGTGAACACCACAGCGAGGTCCCGAGACTGGGCTCTTTTAGCAATAAATCCTTGGAAGGTGTCTTTCCTCTTGATAAAGCACTTTTACACCTTTACATTTAAATTACCCTATTTAATAATTTAATTTTTCCATTTCATCCTCACAGCTCCTGTGAGGTGGGTTAATTGCCTTTATTTCACAGCTAAGGAAAACGAGGCTAAGCAGTCAGGTGGCTTGCCCAAATTCCTACAGCTGGGATTCAACCAGTTTATTCTCGTTGCCAGATCCTGGAAATAGTGGCAGCTGCTAAGCTTAGGTGGAGTTTGACCAAAAAGCTTTATGGTAGAGAGAGAGAGAAGTGGGCAGAGCCGTGAGCGGAAAGAGGCGCTCACAAATTCGTGGCCTGAAACGACACTGCTCGTTAAACCTTGTGACTTTTGGTCCGGTCTCTGCCAGAAATTATAAAGTCGGAAAAAGTTGAGCGAGAAGGGAGGAGTGACAAATACAGGCTGCTGGAGAAACAGCAAGGTTCTCAGAATTTTTCTTCTACCTTGATCAAATATCACAGAAGGTATAGAACCATGACTTACATTTCACAATTTAATGATTTACATTGCAGATTTCATTTACCTTGGACAATCCTATCATGTTCTTGAATGTTGTAGATTTTTCCTTCTGGAAATTTGTGAGGGGTCTTCACTTCCCTCCCATATTCCCCCTCACCACTTTCAGTCTTACCAGAGTCTCTGATAACAGTCTAGTAATGAAAGACTATCATTATTTTTATTCTCACCAAGCTTTCATTCTGGGCTAGTTCAAACATTTCAAGTTTTATTTTATATTTTTATTGTGCAAAGTATAAAATACACACACAAAAAATAAATTTAAAGTGTTAGCATTTTCCTAATATTTTTATGTTGATTTCTAAATTAATTCAAGTATGTTTAGAGAATATACTTTCTTTGCTTTCAATTATTTTATGTTTGCTAAGGTTTACTTATAGCACAGAATGTGGTCTATCTTGTGTACTTGAAAAGAATGTGCATTTGTTGGGTGAAGTATTCTGTATAAAAATCATTTGGGGCCAGGTGCGGTGGCTCAAGCCTGTAATCCCGGCACTTTGGGAGGCTGAGCGGAGTGGGATTCAAGACCAGCCTGGCTAACATGGTGAAACCCCGTCTCTACTAAAAATACAAAAAAATTAGCCAGGCTCACGCAGGTGCCTGTAATCCCAGCTGCTCAGGAAGCTGAGGCAGGAGAATCCCTTGAACCTGGGAGGCAGAGGTTGTGGTGAGCTGAGATCACACCATTGCACTCCAGCTTGGATAACAAGAGCAAAACTCCATCTCAAAAAAAAAAAAAATTGGGTAAAGTTGGTTGATAGTGTTGTTCATGTCTTCTATAACCTTGCTGATTTTATGTCTACTTTTTCTATTGATTACCAAGGGAAGAGTGTTAACATCTCCAACTATAATTATGCAATTTTCTGTTTCTCCTTTCAGTTCTTCTAGTTTTTGCTTCATACATTTTGAAATTTTGTTGTTAGGTGAATGTGCATTTAAGATTATGTTTTCTTGGCAAATTGAACCCTTTATTATGAAATGTCCCCCTTTATCTCTGCTTTGATAATAACTTAGCCACTCCAGTATGGTACATTTTTCTCCATCGTTTTACTTTTAACCTATCTGAATAAATATAGAATATATTTAAAGATCTATCTTGTATCCTGTTTTCAACTCTAATTTTTGTTCTTCTGTTTTCTATTTCATACTTTATTTTGGGTTATTTGAACATTTAATATTATTTAATGTTTGTTTGAATAATTAGCATTCCATCTCAATTTATCTGCTGGCTTTCTGGCTGTATCTTTGTGCTTTAGGGGTTACAGTATACATACCTAAAGTTCCACCTTCTACTTACAGGTAATATTTTACCACTTCAACTAAAGTATAGACTCTTCCAATTATATTGGTTCCTTTACATTTACATACATTGAAATCTCCACTATATAATTTAATTATTTTTGCTTTCAATAGTCATACACAATTTAAGTAACTGAAAAAGAGGGAAATAGTATTTATTGACACAGATATCTACTATACTTCTGTTGCTTTTTCTTCATTTCCTAAGTTCCAGGTTTTCCTCTGGTATCGTCTACCTTCAGCCTGAAGAACATCCTTTAGCATTTTTTTTTTAGAGCATGTCTGCTAGCTCTCAATTCCTTTGGTTTTCCTCCATGATAACAGACCCCATGGAGATTATTAATTTCTAATTTAATTAGGTCACAGAGTGTATTAAGTATAATTTCAACCCTATTAAATGTATTGAGACTTGTTTTGTGGCCAATGCAATTGTCTATCCTTGTGAATATTTATGTCCATTTGAAAAGAAGGCATTATTCTGCTGGTTTGAAGTGTCATGTTCTACAAATGTTATTTAGACCAACTGTGTCATATCTTATATATCACTACTGATTTCTATTTGCACCAATTACTAAGATAGAAGTATTAACATTTTGTATTCTTTCAGTTTTGTTTTTGCTTCACATAAAGTTTTTGAAGTTCTGTTTTTGGATATATACTCTTGTAGTCTTATGCCTTCTTGATGTATTATTATGTATTACTATGAAATGTTTCTTTTATCTTTGACAATAATCTTTGTCTTGAAATCCATTTCATTTGACATAAATATAGCCATTTCAATTTTCCTATTATTTATCTAGTGTATCTTTTTCTATTCCAGCCTTTACCTTTTCTGAGTTTTTGTATTTAAAGTGGGAAAGTAGATTTTTTTTGCAGATAACACTTGTTGGGTCCCAGTGTTTTATCTAGTTTGACAGTCTCTGCCTTTTAATTTGCATGTTTGACCATTTATATTTAATGCAACTATTGATATAGTTGGGGTCAAATATGCTATTTGTTTTCTATCTGTCTCAATTGATCTTTGTTCCTTCTTTTCATCTTTTCCTACCCTCTTTTGGATTTATTGAGTATTTTTAACATTCTATCTCCTGTTGGCTTATTGGCTATAGCTCATTTTAAAAACTATTTTCATAGGGTCATTCTACAGTTTACAATATGAATCTTGAACTTATCACAACTTATATTCAAATAATATCATATCACTTGACAGCAGTATATTTCTACTTCTCCCTTCCAGTCTTTTGTATTATCGTTGTCCTGCAGTTTATTTCTGCATATGTTGTAAGCCCCATATACACTGTTATTAACAATCAAATATCTTTTAAAGTAAGTTTAAAAATTAGAAATAAGTATTTTATATTTAATCACATATTTATCATTTCTGGTTTTCTTTATTCCTTTATGCAGATCTAAATTTCTGATATTATTTCTTTCAGCTTGAAAAATATCCTCTTTTATTTCTTTTAGTGCAAGTCTGCTGGCAATGAATACACTCAGCTTTTGTTTGCCTGAAAATGATTTTAATTTCTGTCTTTATTTTTGAGGGATTTTTTTGGGATATGAATTCTCAACTAATAGTTTTTTTTTTCTTTCAGCACTTTGAAGATGTCATTCAATTTTCTTTTGGCTTTTGTTGTTTCTAATGAGAAGTCAGTCAAATTTTCATCTTTGTTCATATATATATATAGTGTGCATGTGTGTATTTTCTGGCTGCCTTTGAGGTTTCATCTTTGTTACTGATTTCCAGCCATTTGATTATAATGCATTTTAGTGTGTTTGTCTTTATCTCACTTCAGTTTTGCTGAACTTCTTGGACCTGTGGGTGTATCTTTTCATCAAATTTGGAAAATTTTGGTCATTATTTCTTCAAATGTTATTTCTTAATTCCCCGAACCCACCCCTACCTTTCCTGAGACTTCATTTGCATTTACTATCCCACCAGTCACTGAGGCCGTGTTTATTTTTTAAGGCTTTTTTTTTCTCTCTGTGCTTTAGTCTGGATAGTTTCAATTGTTATGCCTAAAGTTCACTGTTCTTGTTTTCTGTAACGTCTAGTCCTCCATAAGCCAACCAGTAAATTTTTCATTTCAGACAACCTACTGCTTGGCCCAATATAATTTTCCCTTAATGATTTTAAATTTTATTTTTATCAGACACTAAATTTTCATAGGTGTTTTTATTTAATTTGCTTTTTTTCTGTTTCATTGATCTATTTGTGTATTTATGCTCTAGAACCACATTAATTTTTATTATTATAGCTTAATATATGTTAATGTCTGGGAGGCTTGGTTCTCCCTTAATACTTCTGCTTTTCAGTCTCTTATGTTTTCAAATGAAGTTTAAAGTCAGTGTGTAATTAAATGAAAATTCTGTTGATGTTTTAAAAATTATACATATAGGCTAGCTTAGGGGTAATTAACATTTTTCTTATGTCAGAGCTAACTATGCAAAAACAGGGTTAGTCTTCATAATTTTTTCAAATTTTTTGCATCCCTAAGTGGCATTTTAAAGTTTTCTTCATATAGATATTAAATATTTCTTTGTTTATTACTAAATATTTTATATTTTTGTTGTTGCAGCTATTATAAATGAGGTCTCCTTGTTATTATATGTTCTCGGTGGTTATTGCTTTCACATAGGAAGACTATTGATTTCTCTATGTTAATCTAGTCTCAACCACTTAATGTGTTTCATCATTGTTTCCCGCTCATTTCTTATTATATTTTTCAGGTGTATGTAATATACCAAAATGGTGCTTTCTTGAATTTGCATATTCTTTTTCATAATGTCCCAATATTGCTTTTGTATATTTTATTTTTCCTCTCTTTTTGAATATCTTAAACATACCCATTTAAAAACCTTTTCATATTGTTCCATTGCTGTAATTTTTAGGCGTAAATTTTCCCAACTGTTTCATCTGTTGACTGTATTTTAAGATAATTCCTTTCTTCATGGAATTAGAGATATTTTACCATGAGCTCATCTTCAGTAGAAATAGTTTCCTGCGTGTCCCATGAGGCTGTACAATGCAGGCATATATGTCATTTGGTTCATTATTTGCCTTTGCTGCGTTCATTCTTAGATAATTTTTATGTTTACTTTTTGACTGTAACTTCCTTCAGTTATGGTTTGGAGGAATTCTGACTAACACCCACACAGGGTGCAATTTTGGAAGTTTGGTTTTTGGAGGTCTACTCTTTCACCACCCACAATGTTGGACAGATGGTCAACTTCCTGATGCATCCTTAGACCAGTGGGCAGAGTTCTTCTAGTCCTTATTTCTGGAAGGAAGATTACTTTCTGGCTTTTAGCTTTATTCAAAGAGGTCAGTTCAGCTTCTTATCACCTGCAGGCCTGAGACCTAATCCTCTGTTCCTGTGGGTTTTAAAACCTTCTGTGCTAGCACCAGTTTCTGATATCCCTATGGACCATTTGCTTTTAACACCTGCTCAGTTTTATGAGTTCAAGTTTCTACTTCTTTTTTGGACCTAGGAGTTTTTCTTACTTAGTTTAGAATTTGGCTGTGAAATGGCAATGATAACAACGATAAAAGTAACATTTTTCTGTTGTTATAGTTTACCCAGCTTTTATATGTGTGTGCAGCATAATGGGAACTTCCCACATCAGTTCAACATGTGCCATTGACCAGGATTTCCTGATGGCCCCTTAAGTGATTCTGACATATGCTCTTTCCCGACATAGACAGGAATACTTAACTTCAGACTATCTTGGACCCCAGCAAGTGAAATATTCCAATTGTTTCTATACATTCGGTCACTTAGCAACTTTTTCCATGCCCTCCTTTCTACTCTTTTAAATACAAACATTTGTTGAGCATCTATTTTTTGCTAGGAACTGAGCTTGTTATCTGGCATAGAAAACTTAATGAAGTGAGATCCCTTCCTTGTAAGATATCACTTTCTACCGCACAGAGCCAGGGGCTAACTTTTGTGCACTGTAGTAAGTACCTGAAATAGAGTTAGGCGCAATGCATTTACAGGGAAATGTTGCTTCAAGGTTGTTTGTTTTTGTGTTTTGGTTTTTTGTTTTGTTTTTGAGACAGGATCTCACTCTGTTACCCAGACTGCTGTACAGTGGTGTGATCTCGGCTCACAGCAACCTCTGCCTCCAAGGCTTCATATGATCTCCCACCTCAACCTGGGACTACAGGCATGCACCACCACCCCTGGCTAATTTCTGTAGTTTTAGTAGAGACGGGGTTTCACCATGTTGCCCAGGCTCGTCTTGACCTCCTGGCCTCAAGTGATCCACCCACCTCGGCCTCCCAAAGTGCTGAGATTACGAGTGTGAGCCTCTGCACCTGGCCTGCTGCTTAAAGATTTTGTGTATGAATGTGAAACAGATAGGACCATGTGTTTGTCTTCTTTTGCATATCCTGGGAATAATGAGTAAGAGTGGGAAAGTAGCCCACAGGGAGTAGGAGAGAGAACATTGCACTGAGAATTAGGGCCCTTGGCTACTAGTTCTTGTTGCTAACCAGTCCAGGGGCTTTCAACCCCAGCTGCCCTTCAGACCCCACCCACCTGAGGGCCTGACTCAGCCGTTCTGAAGTGGACTGCAAACATCTACATATTTAGATTTGGATGTTTCTGTGGGTGATTTTAATGTACAGTTAAAACTGAAAACCACTCACCTAATTAGATGACTTTGGGCAAATCATTTTAATCCTTATTCCTTCTGTGCCTTAGTGTCCTCAAATGAAGCAGGTAATTTCCAGATCTAGAAATCCACTCTAACACATAATAGTTGCCAGGAGAGGGCTATTTTTGAGACATTTGTTATTATTGTTTTTGTTATTAATATTATTACATAATCTCACTGATTTTTAGAAGCTTAGTCTTTTTACAGAGAGAAAAGTATCAGTAAACTCAAATGGCAAGCAGACTAGTTTTTCTGTCATCCAATGTTGTAATTTGGTTTCCAGAAACTATTAGGTAATGGTAATTGATGTAACAGCTTTGCCTGTTCGATCACCTGCTTTTACACACTGTACTATAAAATAATGGGCTGAGTTTTATGACTTGTGGAATCCATCGTATTGATTTATAGTCACAGCTCAGGGCTGTGTGTGGGTAGGCACAAAAGTGTGAACACTAATTGTTAGTGAACCCATTTGGAGGACTACAGAGAGGTGCTCAGAGGCCAGGGTTCCAAATGTTTCTCATTAATTATCTTCCAAACCAACTCTCAGCTTAAGAGCCCCAATTAGGGAGCAACACATGGTTTAGAAAGCCCTGGTGGTAAATTTCCTGATGTACTGGATTTCGTTTTGGGAATTAGTGTAGTGCAGTGGAAAAAATGTGAACTCTGGAGTCAGCCAGACTGGGTTCAAATTCTGGCCTTACCACTTACCAGCTTTATGACCCTGAGCAAGTTACTCTGCCACTTTGCACCTCAGTTTCCTCATCTGATATGTGGAGATGATGATAATGATACCTACCTCACAAAGCTATAGTGGATGAAATCAGTTAATTCATGCAGAGCACTTACAACAGTGCCTGGAACATGCAAATAATCAAGAAGTCTCAGATGCAACTTTTGTACCAAGACAAAGATCTAATCCATAGGAACAAATAATAAAAAAAACCGAGGCAAATGTTAGGTTGGTTGTGATGATATTTGGGGGGTGGGTTGGCCTTGACCGAAATCCTTACCTGGCACAGGCTAATCCTTCTACATGGAAAGCCAGCGTTGCCTGGGACACAAGCCCACTCCTGAGTGGCCAGACCGTTGAGGACAGAGGATCCTGCAGACGAAATGTTGTTGGATGAGGCACCTGATGGCTCTTTCTCTCCATCTTTCTTTTTGGTCTCTCTCTCACTTCTTTTTTTTTTTTTTTTTTTTTTGAGACGGAGTCTCACGCTGTTGCCCAGGCTGGAGTGCAGTGGCGCGATCTCGGCTCACTGCAAGCTCCGCCTCCTGGGTTCACGCCATTCTCCTGCCTCAGCCTCCTGAGTAGCTAGGACTACAGGCGCCCGCCACCGCGCCCGGCTAATTTTTTTTTTGCATTTTTAGTAGAGACGGGGTTTCACTGTGGTCTCGATCTCCTGACCTTGTGATCCGCCTGCCTCGGCCTCCCAAAGTGCTGGGATTACAGGCTTGAGCCACCGCGCCCGGCCTCTCTCACTTCTTTTTTGTCCTCTCTCCCCGCCTCCTCTTTCTTCACACTAAGACAGGCCTTTGCCACATCAGCCTCACCAGTAAGGTCCTCAGGGATTGTGGTCCCATAAGCAAGTCTAACTTGAGTCGTCGGCCCAGTTCCTGGCCCTTCATTTTAGCTTCTCCCATCCCAAGTGGGGCCCTTGTGGCCCATTCTTCTCCTTCTTCCCAAGAGATGGTGGGGACCTGCCTGCAAATGAGCCTCCTGGGTCCCAAACAGAAGAGAGTCTTGCTGACTGGGAAGGGGTGGGTGGCTGCTCGGGCTTGCTCTTTCCCTGGCAAATCCTTTTCTCATACACACATTTTGCTCAGGGTAGTTTTTGGAACACAGACATGCCAAGCCGACCTCACCTCTTATTAACTGGGACGGAGGAGTCAAGTCCATTTTGGTCTTAATTAAAAGAACATGAGGATCAGGGTAAACTGTGCAGAAGAATCAGGAGCAAAGTAAAGAGATTAAAGCCATGCTTTGTTCTTGGAAAGTTCGATGTTTTGAGAATATTGAGTTGTTATTGAGTCCTCCTCAGTATCAGGAGAAGGAGAACAAAATTGGCCCATAGAGGGCAAACTGATCCAACTCCTTTCACAAATTCTTCTTAGCAACTTGTTTTCATAAAGTTGAGAAGCAGTATGATGTTGTATAAAGGGCAGGGACGCTCATTCTTCACTTTAATAATTTTTGTGGACCTCTGAAAATGCGAGCTTCTCTACTCTCCCTTAGCCCTACTTTGGTATCCACATTTCCACCGGATTAGTTTCCTGGGGCTGTTGCCACAAAGTGTGACTGACTGGGTGACTTAGAACAACAGAAATGTGAGGTCCCACAGTTCTGGAGGCTGGAAGTCCAGGACTAAGGTGTCAGGAGGACTGTGCTGCCTCTGAAGGTACTAGGGAAGGATCTGTTCCAGGGCTCTTTCTGGGATTCAGGTAGTTCCTTGGCCTGTGGCAGCATAACTCCAATCTCCACATGGTGTGCCCCTCATATGCATGTCTGTGGCCAAATTTCTCCTTTCCGTAAGGACACCAGTCATATTGGATTAGGGACCCACTCTACTCTTGTGTGACTCTGTCTTAGCTAACTACATCTGCAACCCTCTTTCCAAATAAGGTCATATGTTGAGATACTGAGAGTTGGGACTTCAACATATGAATTTTGGGAGAATGCAATTCAACCCATAGCAGCTACAGCTATGCCCCACAGACTGGATTCCACAAAACTATTGCAATATGCTTTGCACAGCCCACTCCACAGCTTGAAAATCAAGTGCTCAGAGGCTGCATGTTTGACTGAGCATGCCGATGCTGGTTCTCCACATGCTGGAAACTAGGCTGGAGACAGGGGCAGGGGCTAAATCGTACAGAACCCTGAAGGCCATGAGCATGTGTACTTTATCCTAAGAGCAGTGGGCTGTCGTTGATGTTCACAAACAGAAGGCTGATCAGACTCTAGAAAGAGCCTTCCAACTTTAGTGTTGAGAATGGAATAAAGCTGGAGCAAGGCAATTATTCAAGCAAGTGACAGAGCTGGCCTGAACCTCAATGGTGGCAATGGGAATACGGGGAAGATGACTTGGAGAAATAGCTATGATGTATCAGGGTGCCTAGAGAAAAACAACTTAAGTATGTGTTATTTAGTAAAGGAACTGCCATTTGGGGACTGTTGGCAAAGGGAACTTGTCATTTGGGTTTCTGGATATGGACACTTTAATGTTGGCACAGATTCCCTTGTTTTCAAGGAAGTTACCAGGATAAACCCTCTAGTCATGGCAAAGTAAAGCAAGTTGATTTGGGGAAGACATCATACCTGAGGGTGGTAACTGCAGAGTGTGATGTTAAATGTTGAAGAACTGGTGAAAAGTTTTCCTGAAGTGAGTACTTAGACTGAATTATTCATATCCCCCATGTATTAGGTGCCTGTTTGCTGCTGCAACAAGCTACCACAAACTTAGTGGCTTAAATCAATACAGATGTATTATTTCCCAGCACTGTAGGTCAGAAGTCTGACTTGGTTCTTACAAGACCACAGTCAAGATATCAGCAGGGTTGCAGTCCTTTCTGGAGCTGTAAGACTTTCCTCTGCTTCTAAGGCCACCCACATTCCTTGGCTCATGGCTCCTCTCCATCTTCAATGCCAGCAGCACATTATGTCTCTGGCTCTGCTTCCACTGTCTTTTCCTAACTCTCTCTTCTGCCTTCTACTTTTTTTTTTTTTTTTTTTTTTTTTTTTTTAAAGACAGAGTCTTGCTCTGTCGCCCAGGCTGGAGTGCAATGGCATGATCTTGGCTCACCACACCCTCCACCTCCCAGGTTCAAGCAATTCTCCTGCCTCAGCCTCCCAAGTAGCTGGAATTACAGGCGTGCACCACTACACCCAGCTAATTTTTGTATTTTTAGCAGAGGCGAGATTTCACCATGTTGGTCAGGCTGGTCTCGAACTCCTGATCTCAGGTGATCCGCCTGCCTTGTCCTCCCAAAGTGCTGGGATTACAGGTATGAATCATGGTGCTTGACTCCTCTTCTACTTTTAAGGACCCTGTGGTCAGATTGGGCCCACCTGGATAGTCCAGGGTACTCTTCCCATCTCAAGGTCAGCTGACTAGCAAGCTTAATTTCACCTGAAAACTTAATTCCTGTTTGCCACGTAGCCTAATGTATCCACAGGCTCTGGGGATTAGGACGTGTATATCTTTGGAGACCATTATTCTGCCTCCAGAGCCCACATGATGTTGATATTAGTATAATGTGAGAAGTGCAAAGTCACATAGTGTCGTTGTCTTATCTGGGCCCTGGTGAATCAGACAGAGGGTTGCTCTTGAAAGACCTGGGGGTTTTCAGGGCCAGTTTTGCCGGGGCAGCATGAGCAGGCCTTAGGCCAGAAGACGGGGCAATGCTACATGCTCTCTGGTGTAAAGGGGTTGGGGGTATGGATCCAGGATTGGTGTGGTCTATCCTAAGAAGTCTTGTTGAGGTGGGACAGCTTGAGAGGAGCTAGACGTGGCCCTGAGGCTGGGGTTTTAGGGTCTGCAAGCTCAGGAAGAACATAATGAGCCACTTCTGTGATGCCCCAAATATTCAGGAAGCATTGCCATCTGCTCTGGGCTGGGGAAGTAAGTTTCCAGAATCAATGATGGGGTGGGGCTGGGGGTCATGTCCTCACTTGCAGTGAATCTATATAGGAAAAACACATCCTGGAGAAACGAGTTACAAGGGAGCCCATGGTGAAATCCCTCGGAGATGCCCAAACATGGTGGAGGGAGACCTGGGCGGCTGACGGCTATTCGGCTAGTCCCAGGCAATGGGGGGTTGAACATTAAAGGAGATGAAACTTTATGTTAGGCTACCAGAGCAGACATCCGGGTGTCAGTGTGGGGAGATGCCCCGGGACTTAAAGATGAAGGGGCTGTGGGAGATGATGGCAGAGGAGGGGTCCGGCTCTAGGTCTTCAGGGGAAATGAAATCTCCCTACCTTTCCTGCCTGAGAGGGTGCTCAGCTGTAGGGAGGGTATGTTCTTCTTCTTTTGGGGCTTTATTGTCAAAAGGGAGGAGTAGTCTTCCTACATGACCTCAGGGAAAGTGCCTTTTTAATGAAGGACTTCTGTCCTTGCGTCTTCTCACCTGCCCTCTGTTCCATCTTCTCGCCTCCTTGGCCTTTTCCTCCCATTTGCTATCTGTCCTTATTTAGAGAAAAGGTTTGGGTAAGACTATTCATTTCATAGGATATTTTCTGCTTAATCTTTTTTTTTAAAAATGTTAAAGTCTTAGTTTCAGACACCTAGCCCATGCTTGTCCCTGGAATTACATGTTCCTGTAAGAGGGGCTTGGTCCAACATGCACCCCCTGGAAAAGACCCACTGGCCTTCTCATAACAACAGGAGAGGGACAGTAACGGGCTCCATGATGGGCAGCTTCTCACTTCCGTCGTTCCAACTGGTTCTGGGAGTAGAGAGAGCTCATACCAGCTGCTTGATGCAGGCTCCAAAGGGCATTTTGTTTTAACAGTGCCTTTTTCCTTAGGAATTGTCGCGTTGTCCCTCTCCCTCTCATTCATTCACTCAGCTATGTGCTGAGTCTCCACCCAGGAGAAACTGACTAGAGGCAAGCGCTGCTCTCAGGAAACGGAGTTACACTATCAGGCAGTTTGTGAGTGGATCCCAGGCTTAGCAAGACCCACTGGAAATTCTCTCAAGGTTCAGAGAGGACAGAGTAGATGAGAAAAGAAGACTCTTTGAAGTCAGCCCTTGAGAGATTGGTTCAGCAGAGAGCAGGGGCTAGGACATTGCAGATGAAGCAAGGAGACAGCATAAGGGAGATCAAAAATATACATGGGATATGGTATATGTGCGTGTGTGCATGCATGCATAATAGTTATATGTGTAAATAGTGCAAAATCCAGAAGGTTAAAAAGATATGTAGTCTGTCTCCTTGTTCCTCCTCACTCAGTTCCCCTCCCTAGAGGCAGAGTTTATGTTTAAAAATATTTAACAAAGACAGAGTATCCCTCCGCATCCCCACTCATGGCTGGATGGCTGAACCATTTTCTAAGAGTGGAAGTATCAAATATGCATGTTTTCATTGTTTTATCCTCAGTGCATTCTGTGGCCACTCTCCACAACCAAGTCCTCACAAAAAATACTTCATGCACCATTTTGGAGACCAAGTTCCTGCCCCAAGATGCAGAAAAATTGAGAGGCCTATATAATGTTAGCCACCCCTGCCTCCACCCAGGAATCCACAAAAATCTCCTGAGGACTCTGGGCTCCTGCAGGGCAAGGGTTGTGGCTCTGAGCCAAGAGTATCGAGATCTAGGGGATCTCAGGGACCAGGAGGCCCCAGGAGCATGTGGGCTGCACCTTAAATGGAAAAGGATTGACTCATTTGGAGACCAGGGCAGCTTACAACCAAGGAAGGGCTGCCTCTGCCCCCAAGCGGATGGTAAAGGGGGTGCCCAGGGACACAGGAGCAGCCCTCATGGTGGGCACTAACAGAATCAGGGTTCACAGGCTACAGGAAGACAACTGAGAACACACAGACCGACTCTGGCTCTTCCCAGATGAGTTTCCTGACCACAAGAGAACTCCCGCATAGAAAGGTTATGTGGGAAACACTCTGGTTTTTCTTGCCCTGCTGTGAAATCAATTAAAAACAGGATGGATATAAAGTGGTTTTATAACCTCCTCCACCTTCTGGCTTCCTTCCTTCTTGGGGACGAGCCAGTCAGAGTGGGGAGAGACAGGAGTCTCACGGTCTGAAAATTCTGCAGCAGTTTAAATGATAGTGACCTATTGCTTTAGCTCTCCTCAGGGGACCTGTGGCTGGAGGAGAAAATGTCTCCTTGGAAAGTGGCCAAAGGAAGGAGAACCCCATAGAGGGAGTGAGGGTAGGGCCCAACCCTTCCAAGTGCTGGGTCAGTCTTAGGTTCAGGACGCATCTAACCTGAGGAAATAAGAAAGCCAGTTTTAGAAGACAGTTTATTTCGCACGGAACAATTCGAATGGCTTTGTTAGCCTCGCACACACTTGCTCTATATGGCCCAACATGAATAATTTTCATTCCTGCTTTGATTTACCAAAAAACGATAGTACATAACTTTTATTGAGTACTACTCTGTGCCAGGCACATACTCAGATACCTTTCTTACGTTAACTGTAATTCTTACAACACCACTGCAGGTTAAGTAGTATTTTCTCCTTTTAAAAATAAGGAAAATGAGGATCAATGAGGCTAAGTAAAGTTCCCAAGTTCAGAGAGCTAATAATAATAGTTCTGACTTATTGAACTCCTCCTCTTCTGTGGGCTAGATATTTGACATACGTTATCTGAAATCCTTATCACAACCCTATGAGGGATGTTGCTATAGTCCATTTGACAGATGAAAAAGTCATAGTTAAGGAAATAGTGCAAAGCCTCGGAACTGACTTGGTGAAATCTGGCCTTGAACCTGGGTCTCTCTGGATTCTCTGATGCCTGTATTTATTCGAAGTGTGCCATGCAACTTCGGGGATCCAGGAAGGTGCTCTTGCCCTAGGTGCTTCCAGTGGGTGCTCTGGGACCAGTGAGGGGCCCCCACTGGTTGTCCGTGGTGATCTGAGGTTGAACTGAGCTGTGCACAGAGCATGAGAGCAGCTTCTGCCAATACACATTGTTCTCCGCAGCATGTAATGTTTTCTAGGGCCTTGGCCAACTTGGCTGAGGCATTTTAGACATCTTGAGGGACTGGGTTTCGAGCATCTTAAGCGGATCGACAGATTTTATCAGGAAGTACTGCTTCTTACCACGGAGCTGCCCACATTTTTCCCAGTGAAGAGTATTAGCTGGAACTAGGGTTCCAGCTATTTTTACACCCAATGCAAAATCATGTGAATGAGCTTCCATGGTTTACACATCTCTCCTTACTCGTCAGACAGTTCTCATCTGCTTTAGGCAACCCCATCTTCTCTTTATTCCTGTGTTATTTTCCAAGGCACAGCCACCCACAAAACATCTTAGGGAGTCTTCATGTCCCAATCCACATCTTCACTTCGCTTGGCTCACTTGCCCGCACCCTGAAATCTGTAGTCCACAAGCAACAGCAACAGCAAGACAACTCGAGATTGGGCTGGCATTAGAGAAATGCCCAAAACATGTTTACATCTTGTATGTCTTTTAGGGCTCTTGTTAACCCAAGGAGAAAGAACAGTATGAACACGGGTTTTAGAGAATAACTCTTAAGACCCTATTAGTGCCCGAAGCAGGACTAGAAAGTAGATTTTCGCCGGATCCCATTGTCCCCAATTATCTTGCTCCAGACCCTATTCTAAGGCATAAAGTTAGGGAAATAGCCACAGAGGCTCAGGCACGTTGCCCTAATTTGAAATGTTTCCCTCAAGGGGTCCTTTCAGTTGTTCTGAAAACTCAGCCTGAAAATTGTAAATACCCCATAAAGGCAAAGCTTTTACCTGGAACAATCCATTGCAGAAGAAGCGTATTCCCTAAAGCCAAGGTTGTTGCACAGTTTGAGCTGTCTCACGAGCACCAGCAGCTAGTCATTTATTTATTCAAGAAATACGTACTGAGTGGCTGCCAAGGGCCAAGTACTGCTGAGTACTGTGGACTCAGCCTAGCCCTCCTGGAGTGCAGAGTGTGTCAGAGGAGTCAGCTGAACAGGAACTTTTAGTGAAGTGCACTCTGGGAGTAGAGAGCAGGTGGGCCTGGGCAACCCCAAGGTTCTCTGAGGAAGTGACATTTAAACTAAGACCTGGAAGACAGTAGAAGCTGGCCAGGAGAGGATGACATGGAGTCCTCCAGTGTGGCAGCCATGAGTATGAGCCTCACAGACCCCCAACATCGAGGAACTTCAGTGATCAGGAGCCTGGCTGCTGCACCCTGAAATCCATCACCATGCCTGTGCAGAGGCCATGCTTCCCACAGGCTGCACCCAGCCAATGGCTGAGGTTGGTGGCAGTGCCAGGGCAGCCTGTTCCTTGGAAGCCAGGACTACTCCGATGGCCACCTTTGCTCAAGAACACCTCCAGAACCCTGCTGAGCTTCTTTACATTGCTAGGTGGTCTACAACGTCTCTCTCCATCCTTCCTCCCCCTTCTCCTTCATGTGGAGTCAGGTTTGCGCCATGTTCCTTATCCAGCCTCTCCTCTCCTGCCCACCATGGGCATGTGTGACACTGCTCAGGGAGGATGTGAAGGGGGAGGTGAGCTGAGCCAGGAGGCCAGGAAAGAAAAAGGGAAAGGTCCCTGGGTAGAGCTGGGCAAGTTCTATTGTCCCAGCAGGAGGAGGAAAAGTCAGGCAGGAGGAGTCAAAAGTTTATTCCAGGGGTTGTCTGAGATTAGAATTCTGTCCCTTCTTTTTAAAATTCCAGAACAGGTCTGGCTAAAAGCTTCCTGTTTCAGGGCAAAGTCCCAAAGGAACTTCTTTGTAAAACCATCTTGTAGCTCACCTATAAGAGCTTTGTCCTTCCCCAACATTTATATCCTTACAGGTATCAGAAGAAGGTGGCTCTCCAGAGTGTCACCTTGGCAGGGCCAGTCCCAGTCCTGACTGGGGAGAAGCCCAGGTGCCAGGTTTGTTGTTACTGCGGCAATGGAAGCTGCAGGCTGCCGGCACCTGTTGCCGCTCACCAGCTCCATCCTTCTAATCAGCAGCCCAGGCTCAGATTCTTCCCAGCTGCGTGGGGAGAATGTCCTGCTCCGGCTGCCATGAGTCACTTGGCAGATCTAGTTCTCATTGCACATTAATACCTTGGGGATTTTTTTGTTGTTTTATTTTTTTTTAAATAAAAGAATAACATTAACATCAAGGGAGGTCATCAAAGAGAAAAAGAGTTACAAAAAGGTGGCATGCAGCCTGGGCATGTGAGGTAGAAGGTGGAGCGGGGGTGGGTTTTGGCCTTTAGGTGGTCATGGCTGCCCCAGCCTGGGCTTCAGTGGTGCCTTTCACATCCATTCTTCATCTATAGGATGCCTGGGGATTAGGTAGGAGTGCCAAAACACTGCAATTATAAAAAGAGGGAAAAATGACCCTGCTGGTGATCATTTAAGGAAGTATTTTAGGACAACTGAAAGGAAATAGATCTTTACACAGCCTGTAGCCTATAAATGGAACCCATTACCCCCATCAGGTGATCTGCATGGAAGTAAAAAATGGGTCCCAGAATAGGCCAGATAAATTCACAGATATTAGATGTCATGGTCACTAGGCTCAGCCTATGAAGACCAAGTTACCATGTTCCCATGAAAATGTTCCTGCTGCCCCCAGAGGACCTGTGCTCCAGCCACATCAAGCTCCTAAATATTTCTGGAACACTGAATCTCCTTTCTTGAGTCTGTGTCTTTGCTACGCTGTTACCTCTAGGTTCCCCTGCCACTTTTTCCCAAGACTGGTAAACTACCACTTACTCTTCAAGATCCAGTTCAAACCCTCCTCTAGAAAGTCTTTCTTGAATCCTCTAGGGCAGGGGTGGTCACTCCTTCCTCTGTGCCCTCAAAGCCTGCTGTACCAAGCACACGCACAATGCCATCATTGCACTATAATTGTCTGCTCAACTGGACTATAAACTTCTCCAGGGTAGAGACTGTGCCTGATTCATGTGGGCTTAGCAGAGAGGCTGGCCCACAGCCCCTGTACAGGAAATACATGTTGAATAAAGGAATGAATGTTGAGTTACATCAACCAATGGTCTCACCACTTACAGGACATATTCTTAATGACATTCTCAGAAGCTTTGCTTCTAATATCACTTGGACAGTATTCTTCTGCCAGGACATATTCCTGTTTATCTCAGCTAATATATATGCTCGTCTCCAAAGCAGCCATCTGTGTAGTTGAAGTGAAGTAGCCAAGAGAATTGAGATTTTAGTGTCTTTAACTTAACTGTGTCTCTCAGACAAATGAGCCAGTTCCCCAGAAATCTGGTCTAGAAATATTGCCAATGCACATTCCAGTGACTTTGAGATGTTAGAAAAACAGACATATCACCTTTCAGGCTGAAATCACTGGGAAGTGCATTTTAAAGCTGGGTTTCCTTCCAGATCCTTAGGTTGTGAATGACACACAGTCTGTGGAAACTTTATGAGATCACCAAGAGCTGAGGTCTGAAGTGTTCAAGAAGTGTTTAACCACAGATCAACCAAACAGAACATTTGCATGTTTCTGAAAAACAAAAAACAAAAAAGTAAAACAAAACAAACACCAAACCAGCAAACAAAGGTCTAATGATCAAAATGCTGTCCAAATCAAATCAATATGAGGGGTCTGCCCAGGCTCATATGTAGAGACTCTGAAGATGATGAATTGTAGGAAGAGAAAGGAGAATAAGACCCTGGCAAGTATGGGAAAATCCAAGAATAATGAGGGGTGCTGCTCAGTGAATTAATTAACTATCCCTAGAGAAAACTTCCTAGAAGTGGAGAACCTTGGGTTTCAACCCCAATTTCAACTTTTCTAGAAAATCATTTGAACTTAACTTTCAAATGATTGACTGCAAAAATTTGTTAGTCAATTTAAAAATAAACATCTATACATGCTTTTAGGTGTATGTGTGTGGGTGTATTTTTAGTAGAGATGGGATTTCACCATGTTGGCCAGGCTAGTCTTGAACTCCTGGCCTTGAGTGATCCACCCGCCTCGGCCTCCCAAAGTGCTGGGATTACAGGTGTGAGCCACTGTACCCAACCTATACATGCTATTAACTTATCGGCAAATGTAAAGTGTTTTTATGGGCCACAATGCAGATTTTTATTCAGAAATTAGCTCTGGGACAGCTAGTATGTCCAGGGCCCCCGACTGGGCCCTAGAGATGCAGCAGGGAGCGGGACTGAGGTCGCGTCTGCCCTCATGGGACCTAGAGTCTGGTAAGAAGAACAGGCCCAGGATAAGTGATTACAGTAACAGCCAGTGGCAATAAGGTTTTGCTGGGAGACATCCAGAGGGTTCTGTAATGTCCAGTAAGGGGACTTGATTTATTCCAAAGGGCAAAGATACTCACCCCGAGGAAGTGAGCTTGGGCTGATGCTCAGTATTGAGGTTGTAGGGAGAAGAATGTTCCAAGAAAAGGGAGGACTCTGAAGAACTGAAGCTTCCAGAATTGCTGAAGCCCAGAACGAGAGGAAGAATCACCAGAGAAGGCTTGAGAGAGAAGCAGGGGCAAGAAAAAATATTTAACAACTGACACATGGATATAAATTCATAAACTGTTACATTTATCTTAAGTAAGTATAAAATGTGTTTCATTTTATTCTCTAAATTTGCTAAATTATAGATATTATTCAATGTCTTCCTTTCCAAGAGATTTAATAGTACAAATTGTTTATAGATATCATTTTGTTTTTGTGTGATGTAACTGCCACTAGATAAATTATGCCCCTGAGCCATGAGAAAACTTTTCCAATGATTTTCCCATTAAATTGCTGGACATTAAGTAACACGCAGACTCAGGAAGCGGAGAATCCACTTAACTTCAATGGTATTTTTCAAGATGCTTAATTTTCTCTCAGCATCTGCTGAAATAACAGCAATTGCATTAACAAAGTTTCCTAGCACTTGTAATACTGCCTTAGATTTTTATCTATTTAATATCTTGATATTGACTGAGTCATGAAAATTGTACATTGGAATCACATGCTTGAGTTTCACCTAATCCTTAGGCTAGATGAGAGGCTCTAGTGGGCAATTAAGTACTGAGCTGCAAGTTCAATATTTTGACTCAGCCCCTCAGGCTGTAGATAACCTCTGTGCACTGCGGTTTTCTCATGCATAAAATGGAAATTATGATATCTGTGGTGTTCCACTGAATTAATATACATCTAGAATGAACACAGCTGGCATTCTATTCCCATTAGCTCTCCCCTTTAGTAATAAAGTTAATATCGTAAATGCCCAGGACAGATGACCATCAGGTATCCAAGCTCTTCTGATAAATGGAGGAGGAATTCAACAGAGAAGAATTTCTCACTGGTCTCCAGACCATCCTTATGGGTGTCCGTCTTTCTCAAGAGTGCCCATCATTCCTGAAGAAACTCTGCCCGGCACCTGTCCAGGACCTGTAGGAAGCATATTAATATGTACTTATTTGCTCTTTCAATTTTCACTGAGTACTCCAGGAGCCCAAGTTCAACAAAAGCTGATGTTCCCACATATGGCCAGGTGAGGGCGACTCTGAGAGAGCACTGGCCTGTGGTAGCTGACTACAGCCTGGGAGGGTACCAGAGTCCCTATCAGGGGTAATGTCATCCCCTTACCATGGAATTTGGGAATGCTCTGGTTAAGTGAGTTCACCAGGACAAGACCTAGAGCTTGGTGAGCATAGGGCTTGCATGCTGAACACCACCACAGTGATCCTCAAGCAAAACCCACCTGGACTGGGAGAAACCAAGACACAGGAATGAGGCAGTCCTCTCATAGTGGAAACCAATGTCAGTGCCTAGAAGTTCATATTTTGGGGGAAACTGATTGGCACAAGCAGCAACCAACCAGAGTAGATTCAGCATTCACTCTTTGGTTAATGGATTGAGAGGAGATAGGTGAAGTAGTTCTAAAGCATAGAATTTTACTATGTAAGCAGCCTGTACCACTAACCATACAGATAAACATAAGTTGAATGTTAACCTCAGAGTCATATTAATGGCCCTGGATGCATAGGAAGAACATGGACAGCCACAATGGTCTTAAGAGATCTGATGTATGTTTTTGACAATGTTTTCTGAATACAATATGAAGAAAAAGTTGAAGGAAGTCAAGACTGGAGGCAAGGAAACTCGTTGTGATACCTTTCAGGGGTTCAGGTTGGGATATGAGAGATATTTAATGTGTATAATTCTCAAGACTTGGTGATTAATTAGACGTGGGAGGTAAGGAAAAAGAGGAGTCAAGGATGACTCCTAGGTTTCTTGCTTGGGAATTTAGAAAGATTAGGTCACCGTTTGTCATGCCCCCACAGAAAATCAGGAGACAGGCATGTTTGGAGAGGGGCTGTGTTCAGTCTGGTGTTGGATATGTTCAGTTTGAAGTACCTATGACATATCTAAGCAGAGATCCAGTAGGCAGTTGGAGATATGGGTACCACACAGAAAGAGGCCTGGCTGGAGATGATGATTTTGGAATCCTTACATATTGACTGCATGAAATTGCTGAGAGAGAGAGAGAATACAAGTGAGAAAGGCATGGGTCTGAGTCCTGAGTAACAACAACATGTAAAGAACAGGTAGAAGATAAGGCACCACAGGGTTGGGAGAAAACCAAAATATCACGCTCTAACAGAAGGCAGGAGAAAGGCGTGTTGGGTATGGTGAATGGGCACTTAGCATCCGTTCCTGCCTTCTCTGCTGTCTATGTTGTCTTCTTGGACAGCTCAAGACTACTTTCCCCAGATTCCTTTGCAACTAGAGGACTGGATGCAAATTAGATTCCACCAATTACATGTACATTCAAGATTTTGAAAGTGAAACTGAGGCAGAGGCTATAGTCCCATTGCTTTTGGCTGTTTTCCATTGGCAAGTACAACGTTGAAGATGCAGAGCTTTTCCCAAGCAATGTTATGGTATCTAGTCATTAGCCTCGTGGTTACTCAGTTGTCACAGTGGTGGTAGCAGCTTCCTAATCCTAGATTGTAGCCATAGTGGTATGTTCTGATTCCTTCCTGTACCTTCCTGAATTTGGCAAAGGTCCCACCTCCTGTTGGCAGGTCAGTTATGATGGGCATTCCCAGAGATCCAGCTACATCTCAAAACCTTCCCAACTTTTTTGTTTTTGTTTGTTTGTTTGTTTTGTTTTGTTTTTGAGATGGAGACTTGCTCTGTCATCTAGACTGGAGTGCAGTGACGCGATCTCAGCTCACGGCGACCTCTGCCTCCCAGGTTTAAGTGATTCTCCTACCTCAGCCTCCTGAGTAGCTGGGATTACAGGCGCCTGCCATCACACCCAGCTAATTTTTGTATTTTTAGTAGGTACGGGGTTTTACCATGTTGGCCAGGATGGTCTCGAACTCCTGACCTCGTGATCTGCCTACCTCGGCCTCCCAAAGTGCTGGGATTACAGGCGGGAGGGCTTAAAATGTCAAGACTGACTTCTTTTTTTTCTTATTGAAGCCTGAATAATACAGAATATTTCAGGGAGGGAACGGTTGACAGTATTAAATACTGCTAAGAGAGCAAGCAATGTAAGAACTGGAAAAGTCCACTGGATTTGGCAATTTAGCTGTTGGTCATTTTGGTAGTAACTAAAGCAGTCTTATTGAAGGTGAAAGAAATATGCACAACATCGAATTCATCTCCCTACTTCAGAAAGAACCTCAAAACTCTTATAGGTTGACATAGTGATGTTTTGTGGAAGAAGCTCTAGAGTCAGGAGACCCACGTTCTAGTCTTAATCTTGTTGCTATCAAGGTGTGTGAATGCAGTGGAGTCACTTAGCCTCTCATCTCCTCAGCCAGGTGTCCATGCCAGAACATGCACCATTCTTGCTGCCTCCTATTTCCCTTCTCCAAGCTGACTCTTTACATGTTTCCCTTAACTCTCCAAAGTATAGCAACACTAGGTGGTGGCGTTTGAGAATACTCAAAAGATTTGAGGATAGCAAAAGAGAATTACAAGATAGAAATGGTAAACTTAAAATAAGATATCAAACTATACTTCTGGAAAATATCAACTATGCATCTTGCAGTGATTTCCAGTGCACTTCTGTCATTGCACACCAACAAACTGACCTGGGCAGGAATTCCTTTGACCCTGTCCTAAACCTCCGGGTCCACACCCAGCTCTTCATTTTCCTCAGGAAAAAGGAAGAAATCCTCCCTTAAAATATAATACATTCTGTATCAACATACTTGCCCTCAAAGAAGACAACTCACTTTGTCAGAGCAATTTCTTTCTTCATTATCTCTGTGTTGTTGTTCTAGAAAAGGCTTTATGGTTTATCTTGCAATAATCAAAAGGCTCATGGGAAGGTTCTGCTCCCCTGACATTCCCAAAGCAATCTTCTCCCAAATTTGAATTTGAACCTAATTTGCATCCAGTCCTGTAATTGCAAAGGAATCTGGGGAAAGTAGTCTTGAGCTGTCCAAGAAGAAAACATAGACAGCAGAGAAGGCAGGAACAGATGCTAAGTGCCCATTCACCATGCCCAACACGCCTTTCTCCTGCCTTCTGTTAGAGCGTGATATTTTGGTTTTCTCCCAACCCTGTGGTGACTTATCTTCTACCTGTTCTTTATATGTTGTTGTTACTCAGGACTCAGACCCTTGCCTTTCTCACTTGTATTCTGTCTCTCCCTCTCTCTCAGCAATTTCATGCAGTCAATATGTAAGGATTCCAAAATCATCATCTCCAGCCAGGCCTCTTTCTGTGTGGTACCCATATCTCCAACTGCCTACTGGATCTCTGCTTAGATATGTCATAGGTACTTCAAACTGAACATATCCAACACCAGACTGAACACAGCCCCTCTCCAAACATGCCTGTCTTCTGATTTTCTATGGGGGCATGACAAACGGTGACCTAATCTTTCTGAATTCCCAAGCAAGAAACCTAGGAGTCATCCTTGACTCCTCTTTCTCCTTACCTCCCACGTCTAATTAATCACCAAGTCTTGAGAATTACACACATTAAATATCTCTCGTATCCCAACCTGAACCCCTGAAAGGTATAACAACTAGTTTCCTTGCCTCCAATCTTGATTTCCTTCCATTTGTTCTTCATATTGTGTTCAGAAAACACTGTCAAAACCACATCAGATCTCTTAAGACCATTGTGGCTCTCCATGCCCTTCCTATGACATCCAGAGCCATTAGTATGGCTCTGAGGTTAACATTCAACTTGTGTTTATCTGCATGGTTAGTGGTACTGGCTGCTTAAATAATAAAATTCTCCTGTGCTTTGGAACTACTTCCCCTAACCTGTGCATTTCCCTGGGCATGATAGTGGCTTTCTAAATTTTCCTAGAAATGTGTTTGCCTTTAAATGTTCTAATATTTATATGTCTGGCTTCCAAAAGGAGGAAAAAAAGGAAAATGAAGGGGGCAGAGAAATACACTAGTCTTTTAAATTTTCCTAGAAGTTGCTTTAGTCAGAGAAGGTGGGGCTTGCAATAATGGCAGTGAGGGTTGCAATAAGGCTGCTCTCTTACATCTGCACCTCCACAATCATAAATAGCAATCAGCAATCAGGGCACAGATCCTTGATATTTGGAGGAGAGGTTCTTTATTGACCAATCTAGCTCCCACAAGCTGTATGCATGCTCCTGGAACATGTGCACAGCTGCCTGCCACAAAGCTGGGGGTGGCAGGGTGACAGAGGGATGTTCACACCAAAAGCTGAAATTGACCAAAATTAATCACAGTTTACTACCCAAGTCTTCCTATAGAAGTTGCAACCCTTCAAAAAGACTCCAGAGTTTCAAAACAGTTACTCAGATATAGTTTAATAGGAGAACACTATGATTCTTTAGAAATGAATCCTGACATATTTAAGGATAAAGAACCATGATGCCTATAGCTTTCTTTCAAATGGTTCAGCAAGCAAACAATAAAAGTATAGGTATATAAAGAAAAGATGGCAAAAAAGTAAACACTTTTTGAATCTATGTGGTAGGTATGCGGGTATTCATTGTCCTACAATTTTTTTTGTATTTCAAATTTTTTGTAAAAAGTCATAACAACTAGTAGATAGGGGATGTAGGGGAAGTGATTTCCTGTTTGGGTACTAGCTTCATGGCCAGATGGATGGCAAGAACTATCCAAATTTGCACATGCCTGATTTAAGCATGTCAGAAATAGTGGAGACTGTGTGACTCCATTCACTTAGAGGCCAGAATCTTCAAGGCCTATTGTACCACTCTAAATAGTTTCTAGTTCATCCATGAGCTAGCAAAAGCCCATAAATAGTTTAAACATAAGAATGACAAAAGCATGCTTGCACATATTTGAAACATCATTCAGGCTGGGGAATGGTTGGAAAGGTAGCAAGACTGGAAGGGGTGGGCATTTTAGGGATTGTTGGTCAGTCTTCTGGGTCGATTAGAATGAAGCCTAAACTAGCACAATGACCACGGAAACAGTGAGATAGAATAGCTCCAAGAGAACTTCACAAACATGGACCGAAGAATGAGACATCTCAAACTTCTATTAACCTTGGTTCAAACTGAAGTCTTAAGTCGTCTTGATATTTGCTGAAAATCCCTGGAAAGAAAAGTCATCCTGTTGACCTAAGTACTTTAAGAAATTAAGTGCTATGTTACTTATTGCCCGTCTCAGCAAGATAAGCAGACAAGTTTATAGAATATTTACATCTTAGCAATAATGGGAATATAATGAAAAAATAATCCAGGCAAGGCAAAGATCTCAAGATTAAAAAGTACATGTTCTGAATCATGAATTATTATTTCAGTTCCTCTCTATGCTGAGAAAGAGCAAGGGGTTTGCCAAGTGTTTGTAGCACTTTTATGTAATCTCTCGGATAACCCTTAAAGCCTTGTGATAACCCTAGAGGATAGGAAAATACTTTCTTTTGAGAAATTGCTTATCTGTCTCGTAAATATATTTGTTATGGGAAAGTGAATTATTTGTGTAATTGTAGGTGAAGTAATTGTTTTAACTAACCTACCATTCAGTGTATTATGTTAGACAGAAAGTACCCAACTTCCTAGTTTAATTTTTTTTTTATAAAGTGCTGAAATGCCTTTGACCAATTCTGATCCAAACACATGGCAAATCTTTATTCTTCTGTATGTGGTAGAACAGTCAGGACATGGAGATTGGTTTGAAAGTGTGAGCCAGGATGAATTTTCAAGACTGATGCCCGGGTTGCTGGCTTGGGTAACTAGGTAGGTGGTGAAGATATTCAGTGAGTCAGGGCACACAGGAAGAGGAACAGCAGGTTTCCAAGACAGTGAGTTTGACTTTGAACATAAAGAATTTGAATTACCTGTAGGACATCTGAGTAGAGCTGATTAATAGGCCGATGGAGATATGCATGTGGAACTCAGGAGAAAGATCTGGAAATTTACATTTAAGCCAACTGCACATGACTCAGGTAGAGCCACTCTCAGTTAAATGTGGGACCCTTGTAATATAACCTGAACCACGAAAGTACAAATGTTTTTTGACACCACGATGCTTTCCTCATTGAGAATAGAACATGTTGACTTTGAAAGAAAATCAGTATTCACTTTGGTGAAATCTTGCCGCTGGGTAATTTAAGAGGAAACCAGCCATAGCATTGATGTTGAATGACCAAAAGGGCACAAAGAACCCTCCATCTTGCCCTCACCAGGATCCAGATTATAATAGGTACTCAAAAACTATTTGTTGAATGAACAAATGGTGAAATATCCCCATTCCCCACAGCCTGCTCCCAAATGTGTCCCTATTACCTAATGAAACAGAAAATGCACTGGATGGAGGTATTTTCTTAAGTAAAAGATGACCCCCAGGTACTTCTGGGATGAGTAATACTTCAACCACCACCAGTCACACAGTTCTCCGGGGAAACAATTTCTGGAAATGGGAAGAGGAACAGACATGGGGGAAAGTGGGAGGAATGGGAAGAGAGAAGAGGCCACAGAGGTCAGGCTGCTTCCTTCACATCTTTTCTTGGGGGTGGATCTGGCCTGGGCTGGAGGCCCTTCACCCTGAACTCTTAAAGGAACAAAAAGTATCCTTCCTGTGCTTTCCATTAGTTGCTTTCAAATATGTTTCTGGAAACCCTCTGGGGATAGCAACAGAGTCTGAGGCCTACCTCCCACCTCCACTTATTTTTTGTTACATCACAGCATTGATCTTTGTGACTAAGTGGCAACTCAAAAAGCCCAGGAACAGCATGCCTTCCTCAACAGTAATTCTGCAAACTCTCAGGAGAGGAACAAGATCCAGGGTTTGCCAGGGGTGCCACTTGCAATGGCTATGGAGATGGGAGGGTGGCGGGGAGAGGAAAGCCTTTGCTGAGGCTGCAGAGATCTCATCAAAGGCCTGCAGTTCAGGTGGAGTAAAGGAGTTGCAAACCTTGGGGATAGAATGCCCTCACCCTCCGCTCTGGCTTTGACCATTGCTCATTATTATGTTTCAGTTTTTCTCCTTATGTCACTGTTGGCTTCTGTCTTGATAAGCAGCAGCTCAGAAAGCATAAACCTGGGCTGCGTGGAATGTCACCCTTTAAAGACTAAAATGGGATGTTTCCAGAATATACTTTCCTCTCAGGTCTGCACACAGCCCCAGGCACAGCAACTCCACAGCTGGGGAGTACAGAGTGAGGCCACCACCCTATCATTGAGGCTTGCCAATTGCTTTTCCATGATACAAATAGATGATTAACACAAACCTATTTGGGAAGAAGGGAAGTTCTGAGTAAATGGGTTAACAGCCGCCATCACAGACCTCTTCCTCACCAGCTGCCATCCTTAGATGGCAGGTGCTTGGTAAATATTTGCACTATGTACTAGGGGTTGAGTTAGGCTGGCATGATTGACGTGAAATGCCAGTCAATCCATCTTACTAATTCTGCTTTGTTCAGAGAGTTCTAGGGCCCTGTCTTCAAAAACAGCTGGCTGAAAGGCTCTACCAGATTTGTTCTCCTCATCCTCCAAACTCCTGGTGAATTCATCACCTGAGTTAAAATTACCATCCTCTTGCAAAGCAGACTCTATAGACATGAACCATCCTAACTCCAGCTGTTTGTTATAGCCAAAGCAATCTGAACTTAATTTAAATGGATGAGTGAGTGTTGGTGGTGAAAATCACTCTAAGAATGACCAAAGAAACAGGCTCTAAGATTCCCTGAATAGTGCTTTGGTCTCAGAATATGTAGAGGTGTGGGGAAATGTTAGGTGCACCCCATCTGGGCAACACCTGTTGTTTTGGGAGCCAAGAGTTTATTTGCTGAAGCATATCTGAAGGGTTTGATTTGGTTTTCCTCTTTCCATTCTGGGTTCTGATGCTTAATTTTGCTTTGTGAGGCTCTCAAGGGACAGGTGCATCCCATCTGCTGACTTCCTGTTGGCTCTGAGGTGACATATTCTCATTAAGATGGCTCCTATTTAAATGCTGTGTCTTCTGCTGTTGCTGTCTCCGCATCTTTCTCCTTTTTGGTTTTCTTTCTCTCCAACTGGTCCCAGTGGACTCAAATGGACTATTTGACACTCCCCTGCTTTCAGTCCTCCACCTGTATTCCGTCAGTATGTTATATGATAATTACTTCATTCATCTTTTAATTCACTGGACTGCAAACAAGAGCCAGGGAAAGCCAGAAACTCCATTTTCCACTGGAAAATGTGCAGGGGTTAACAAGATAAGTGTTCACAGGAAAGAAAATTAATGGCTTGATGAGATTTCAGGGTGTGTACTGGACAGGATCACCCAACAGGAAACCTCTTCCCTGATGCTGAGGCCATGAATACATTCCGTACCAAAGCAGGATTTGAAGTGCAGATACACACGTACCTCGTATTTCACTATGAGAGTTACTTAAGCATGCTGTTAAAATATGGGTATTTAACCCGGCTAGAGCATTTTGTTTCTCAAGTGGGAGTAGTCGAACAGACTAGAAATTATATCATTACCATAATGATCATTGTTTTTGTATATAAAAGAACATGACTGGCCTTTGTCCATAGTCTCTGTGAGCTAGCCTAAGTTCTTGGATTTTCCTGAGTGATAGGAATGTCTTTGTTATTCATGGTGGGCCCCTCAGACCATATCTTAGTTTATGCTAATACTATGGCTCAGGATGGGATCTGACTATGCTGGAAAGACTAACCGTTGATGAGAGGGTTGAAGTTTTGAGCCACGTGATATCAACCCAAACTCTGGGGAGGAGAATGGAGCTAGAGATTGACTCCAACCATACAGAAATGATATAATCAACCATGCCTATGTAATGAAACTCCAATAAAAACTCTGGACACAAAGGTTTGGTTGAGTTTCCTGGTTAGTGATACACTGATGTGCCAAGAGGGTGACACATCCTGAGGACATGGAAGCTTTGCATGTGAGCCCTTCCAGACTTTGCCCTATGGGTCTTTTGTTTCAGCTGGTCCTAATTTGTATCCTCTATAATAAAACTATAATCATAAATATAGCACTTTTTTAAGGTCTGTGTGTCACTCTAGTGAATTATCAACCCTGAAGAGGTAGTGGAAACTTCTGAATTTATAGCCAGTTGGTCAAAAGTGCACAGAGCCTGGGAGTCCTGGAACTTACAACAGATGTCCAAACTGAATGGAGCCTTGTTAGGTGCATGCCCTTGAACCTGTGGAGTCTATGTTAATTGCCAATAGTTAGTGTCAGAATTGCATTGCGGTCATCATCATCATCATTGCTTCACTTTATTGAGTTATTACCAAATGGTACCTTGTGTATGTCATGGGATCCCCAAATTTACACACTATACTCAAATATGCAAAGAAGATGTTGCTCTCACAATGGATTTTATCTAACGATCTTCACTTTCTTCCCCAGTCATTGAATAGTAGAAGAAAAGCAGAATTTAAACTTGATAATTTATAGCATCAGAGTCTCTTTCAGTTTAAACTCTTTTAACTCCATCTTTTTAGAGCACGTACTTAGGCTTCCAGATTCCCCTTTCCCACCCCCAATCCTCTTTAGAGTGAAATTTAGAGTTTTGGGCAGAATCATGGCCTAACGGCTGTCAATGCTGCATCAGCAAAAGGGACTCAAATCCTTGGAGCCATGCTGCCCTTAGGCTTGAGCAAGAGCTGCCCGTGGCGGGTTGGGGGTGGTTCTTGCTCTGACTTTTCTCTTTTCACAGCCCACACCAAGGGGCAGGGTGTCCAAGCAGCCAAGGGGATGTGCTCACCAGAGTCTACACCTCCACTACTGCGTCATATTCAGGATACCCAGGACATAGGAATCCCTTCCTTCCCAACTTCTCCAATGCACTTTCAGGGCCTGTGCAGGCTTCCTCGTTAGGTTCATCTCCTGACGGTGAACCCCACAACAAGTATGCATACCCTTAGGCCAAAGAGGTGGCCAAGGAGAAGCTGTAGCAGAGTGGGATTGGGGTGAAGGAGCCTGGACCTACAGCCTAGGGGGTCTATGTGCCTGTGTAAACCTTCCAGACAAAGTTGGGGTTGGGAAGAGACAGGAGCAGGCTGGGGCTGCATTTGTACTCACCTCAGGCCCTGCTCTGGATCCTCATCAGCCTCTGATGCACTGTGACTGGTCTGATCCAGCTCCTGTGCCGGTGACCTCTGAGGTGTCAGGCCTTTGCAATGATGCACTGGCATCCATCACTGGAGTCCATGGTCCTTGATGTTTACCTTCAGTCATGAAGTCCACATATACAGGGTTTACTTCGTCTTGACTGCAGGACTCGGCCAGCAAACCAGCCCTCTCATCTTCTCCTATCCCCTCATGGAAGCACAGAGAAACTTCTAGAACTCCTGCATGTCATATGTAACTATGGGAAATCAGGAACATTGCCACCTCTCTGCTCCTCCTCTGGCTACCATTTATACTGTACTGGATGTGGCCATATGTGAGGCTTCCCTTAAAGTTTCATCATTCAATATATAGTTTACATATGGCATGCAGGAGTTCTAGAAGTTTCCTTATGCACTTGAAAAGAGGTTAGTCTGAATTGAGATGTGCTGCACCAGATACACATCAGATTTCAAAGACTGACCCCCCAAAAGTAAAATATCTCATTAATTGTTTCTATTGATTGCATGTTGAAATGATAATATTTTAGATATATTGAGTTAGGTAAAATATATTATTGAAATCAATATTATTGATTTCTTTTTCTTTTTTAGAGACATGATCTTGCTCTGTTGTCCCAGCCAGAGTGCAGTGTCACCATCATAGCTCACTGCAGCCTCTAACTACTGGGCTCAAGCAATCCTCTCTCCTCGGCCTCTCAAAGTGCTGGGATTACAGATGTAAGCTACCATGGCTGGCCTATTTCTTTCATTCTTTTCTTCCTCTTTTTGGTAGGATTTTTGTTAATTTATTTATTTGTCCTAGTTTTCTGGCAATCTAAGTTAAAGCAGAAAGCTTTTAGGGCTTTAACCTTGAGCCAATGAAGTTAAATGGATAACTCTTTGTAAATGGCAAAGTAGCTGCAGTACAAAAAAAATAATAATAATAAGGACAGATTGACCTGGTTCAGCAGATGGCCTAGAACCAGGGAGCCAGGACTAGCTAGGCATTGGTTCATTACCTCTTCTGGAAAGCCTTAGGGAGCCTGCCTCACCCACAGTCCCCTTCTGAGGGTGATGAAGAGTGATGGTACATGACCCATGATCCCATCACATTAATAGAACAAGGAAGCTATTGTTGGATTAGCCAGAGCCTGAGGGTGGTCTTCAGCAAGAACTCCTCCACCTGGATGTTGAAGGCTGTCCAACCAGATGCTCTATCAGGGCATTCAATATAGACATAGAGAGAAAGTCTGCTGGTAAAGTCAGGAGCAGCAGGTGCAGAGGCAAAATCTATGCATCATCATCATGGTGGAGCCCCAGAGCAGGGATCTGCAGATGCCCAATTCTGAAGAGTTGCCAACCAGATATTATTGTGACAGTGTCACCAGAGCTACTAGTGGAGTAATGGGACTACAACCACTTCCTGGACCATGTTTTTTTTTTCCAGGGAGGCCTGACCGCATGGCCTGAGACAACTTTCTGTCTCCTTAATTTTCCTAAGTAGGCTGATACAATAATTAACCCTCATTTGTGGAAATAACCTAAGGACATGTCTGTATCTTGAAACCTTGAAACCAGTGAATCTAATATACATTCACATGCTACAAAAAGAAACAACCAAAAGGATCAGGCCACAGCTTCTTTTCTAATGAAGGACTGGCGGCTCATATCAGCCCCCAAAGTGGTTCTTTCTAGATGTCACCAGTAGGGCAGCTCATTCCTAATCCTCTTCCACATTGCCAGCCTCCACTTTAGAAACCGGAACAGGGAAATGCTTCTTTCCCAACAATTCTTGCAGCTAAGCGTCACCTGTTTCTTTTTGCTTTAAAAACGTGGCCAGCAGAAAAATTGAAATTACATATATGGTTCACATTAGGTTTCTACTGAACAGCTCTGTCCTAGAGACTTGGTGGCCCAGCCAAACTGTCTGAGGCAAATGGCATTTGCCTCCCCAGTCTTGCAGTTCCTCGTACATGACCTCTTTGCCCTCTTCTTGTCTCTCGTCTCCTTTATCATTCCATCAGAGAAGAAGGGCAGACTTCCTCCTTCATTTTCCTGTCTCCCGTGAACTTCTCCTGTGTTCTAGCCTCTTTCCTTCCAAAGCCTCTAAGCCAAGCCTCACAGCTCAGCCATAATGATGGAAAGGGAGTCTGCTCTACCCTTTGAAAGAAACTTTATAATCCTGTCAGTTAGGCTTGTTCTGGATAAGCAATAAACAAAATTTGATTTTTTCCTTTTTAAAAATGTTTAAAGTTTCTTCTCCTTCTGTGATCCCCCTTCCCTCTCCAAAGTCCTACTTCGGATGTCAAAAACTACATATAACCTCCCACTTCCTCTTTGGTTTCCTTTTGTAATACTCCTAACTCTCCATGAGGCATCTCTGGATGAATTGGGTGAATGCAAAATGAGAAAAACATATTCATAAATTTTAAATGTGTATATCTGTTATATGAATGCAGTCATCCTTCGGTATACACAAGAGATTGATGCCAGAACCCCGTGTGTAACCAAATCCAAGCATATTCAAGTCCTGCAGTCAGCCCTGCAGAACCAGCATATAGGAAAATTCAGCCCTCCCCATACATGGGTTTCACATCCCAGGAATGCTATACTTTCCATCCATGTTTAGTTGGAGAAAAGCTTCTGTAAGTAGACCTGCACAGTTCAAACTTGAGTTGTTCAGGGGTCAACTGTTATCTCATACCATCATCAACAACATATATACCCAAGAAGTAGGTATAATTAACTCTATTTTTATATATGAAGAAATGAGACTAAAAGGTATCAGTGGCAAAGCTAAAATTTCGACTTAGGCCTTTGGACCCTTAAAGCCTCATTCATTCAATTCAATGAGTATTTATTATCCACTTTATGCTAGGCACTGTTCTAGACACTTAGGCTGTATTGGTGAATGAAAAAAGCTCTCTGAAAGCAATTTTCTAGCAAGTGGGGACAGATTATAAACAATATGATTGGCAGAATAATGTCTCCCCAAAGATGTTCATGTCCTGATCCCCAGAACCTGTGAATATGTTACACTGGATGGCAAAAAGGACTTTGCAACTATGATTAAGGTTATGAACCTTGAGATGGGGAAAGTATCCTGGGTTATCCAGTTGGGCTCAATGTAATCACATGGGCCCTTGAAAGTGGAAGAAGAAAGCAGAAGAATCAGTAAAGAGACATGGAATGGAAGAAGAGGCAGGAAAGATTTGAAGCATGAGGTGTACTTGACCTACTGTTGCTGCCTTAAAAGATGAAGGAAGGAGCCATGAGCCAAGGAATATGAGTGGTCTCTGGAAACCGGGAATGCCAACGAGGAAACAGGAACCTGAGTCCATCAATCACAAGGAACTGAATTCTGCCCGCAATCTGCATAAGCAAGAAGACAGATTCTCCCCTAGAGTCTCCAGAAATGAAGGCAGCCCTGCCAACACTTTGACTTTGGCTTTGAGAGACTCTAACCAGAGAAAGCAGCTGAACCCACCAGACTTTTGACCAATAGAACAATAAGATAATATATCTCTGTTGTTTTGAACTACCAAGTGTGTGGTAATTTGCTATGACAGTAATATGAAATGAATACAAGCAATACATATAATAAATAAGCATATCAGTCAGTATCTAATGAGGAAAAGAAAAACCACTCTCGATAATCAAAGCAAAAAGAGATTTAACGCATGTAACTGGTGGGAAAATTTCGGGCAGGGCTGGAAGAACAAAAGAAGGAAGGAAATATTACCCGTATGGCAGACTGATTGCATATATGTTCCTAATCCTTTACTCTTCCCGTACCCAGACCTTTTAGCATGTGAGTTTGGAGTCCCTCCCATACAGTGGAGTGCATTTCTCCACCCTGTGTGACTTGTGGCGCAGAAGTGATGATGAGCCACTTCTAAATCCAGGCTCTTGAGGCTCTGCACGTTTCCGCTTGCTCTTTCTCGGATGCCTGCCATCACCATAGAATATGCTCAGGCTCTCCTGCTGGAGGACAAGAAAACCATGTCTCAGAGTCTAGTGGCCACAGTCAAGGCCAACCCATCCAAGCCAACAACCTGCAGAGTACACAATCACTCAGCCAACCCCCAGCCAACCCTGGGTAGACAAACGCTACATTCTTATATTTTTGAATGCTACCAAAATGTTATGATTGTATGTTTCATGGAACTATTTTGGCAATAGGTAACTTACATCCCTGGAAATCAGGAAATTATCATCACTCTTGACTTAGAGGGTAAAAGTGGGAAGGGGTGTTACTCAGAGATCAGGAAGCTGCTGCCACCCCTAGCTGATGCCCGTAAGCTCAGTATTTATCACTGTACTGCTGCAGAGACTGTCGCTGCTACTAACACTGATAGACACACTATTGCTGACATTGCTGGAGACACTGCCACTAGAATTCAGGAAGTGATTCCCACCCCATGGTTGAAGTTCATGAGTCCACAGTGTTGGAGGCATACTTGTGTTAATGAACAGAAGACAGCCTCTGCCTCCATCTTCTTATCTTCAAATCTCACGTTAATGCCTCCCAAGGGCAGATACTAACAAGCACAAAACTGACCAAGGAGTACAGGAAATATAGTTGACAGCCTTTCGGCCCCAACAGTACAAGGGAAATTAGAGAAGAAGCCTGGATAGAGCTGTGTGCTAAAGGCATTGTCTGGCACAATAAATAAATTATATGATAATTTAGAATAATAAGTACTATAGGAATAAAACAGAAAAAAAGCAGGATTTAGATAAATGAGCATGTCTTTAATCACTGTTTTACTACCTCCCAGGTAATACATCCAGACTGTTTAGTTTTTCTAAGCCATTCCCACCCTTGGTAGACAGATAATAACAAAAGGACAAAGTATTTTTCTGGGAAGGAGGGGCCAGTAGGGAATAGAAATACACATTGGGAAGAAGTGGGAGAATGGGAGAGGAGTCTTGCCTGGTGCATGCAGGCTAAAAAAGAAGAAAGTTGCATAAACTTTGCAGGGATTTAGATACCTATTTAATTCTGTTTAATAAACCATTTGTTCCTACCTATGTGCCACAAGGTACCAGACTATGAACTTTGAGGAATTCAAATATAGCCTGGATATCAACAGTCTGATTGTCCCCCAAGTCCTGTAAACTGCAGGTGTCAATTTGTCTGTTAGGATTTGGTTAAGTTGCTTTACCTCCCATTCTATATACTGTGAAAACTCATCATTACTACCTATCTGTCTGGGTTCTCTTGGGGTGCCTGAGGGTCTGGTCCTGAGTTCTTTCTACTGTATTTTTGGTTTCTGCTTGGAGTTTTGCCTCATGTATACATTATCAACCAACATAAAGCAAACTCTGTAAAATATTCAAAGAGGTTTATTCTGAGCTAATGTAAGTGACCGTGGCCTGGAGACCAGTCTCAGGAGGTCCTGAAAAAGTGTGCTTGAGGTGGTCAGGTTACAGTTTGGTTTTATACATTTTAGGGAGACAGAAGTTACAAGCAAAGGCACAAATTAATACAGTTCAGTCCCAAAAGGTGGAGCACCTCGAAGGGGCAGGGGCATGGGGGCAGCTCACAGGTCATAGGTGGATTCAAAAATTCTGTGATTGGCCATAGGTTGAAAGAGTTAAGCTAAAGACACGAAGTCAGTAGGAAGAAATGCTTGAGTTAAGAGGTGGGGGTCGTGGAAGCCAAGGTTCTTGTTATATCGATGAAGCCTCCAGGTAGCAGGCTTCAGAGAGAAGAGTTAGTAAATGTCTCTTTGCGGACCTTAAGAGGGCTTAGGCTTAGTTAATCTCTCCTAGATCTGGGAAAGGCCTAGCTGCATGAATGGAGATTCTCTATAGATACAGAATTTCCCCCACAAAAGACCACTTTGCAGAGCCATTTTAAAATATGTCAAAGGAACACATTTTGGGATAAAATATTTTGATTTCCTTCAGGGTCTGCTCTCTGTCATGGGATGCTATACTAGAGTCAGGTTGGAATTTGGTAACTTGTTGCCGAAGAGTCTGTTTTGTCAGTCTTATGATCTCTATCTTGGTCAGTTGTGCCTAAACTCCAAAAGGAGGAGTACGAGGAGGCCTGTCTGACCTTCTGCCCTGTCATGGCTGGGAATGTATTCCATTTTTCAGGTTGTTCTGGGGTCCCCCTGGCCAAGGGTGAGGCCAGTTCATTCACTGGGTGGGGATATAGGATTTTATTTTTGGTTTACAATATAATCCAAATCCCTTTATTATATCAGGTCAACACATCAGACACTGCCACAGTCCCTTGCAGCCTCAAAGTACCCACTGCCTAACGCTGTGTCTGGGCAGATATATCTGGGCAGGCTCCGGGCCATGGAGGGAACTTGGCAATGCAGAAACGGAAACCTGGTGTATCACGACTTAGACATCCTTATCCCAACACATCTGTCAGTCTTCTCCCCACCTGGAAGAATTTTCATTTACATTTAATTTCATTTGCATCTTGTCGACATTCCCTTTTACTTAGGTTTCCTTCTCCCTATCTCACTTCCTTCCTTCCTCAACCAGTTATAGTTTGACCTTCCACCAAAATTTCTGTTAAGTGGAGCAATTGAGCGGTCTTTGTTTTACCACGTGACCGTTATCTAGGTGGGCTACCCCACTTTCCCATCAAGGTGTATTCCTGAACAAACACATAGTTCCCTCCTTAAACAAAATTTTGCAGTCAGCTTTTAAAATCATTTTCCTCCTTCCCATCAAGCCAAAGATAATAAGCCAGTGCTTCCACATTCACAGGTACTTCCTGTGTATACACAGAGGAGTTGCCTACAGAAAACGTCCCGCAGAATGTTCCTGGAATTTGATTTCCACGTACTGTTCTGAGAGGCTAGCCTGCAGAGAACAAATGTAAGGAGGTATGTCATAAGATCAAGATATTTTGAAAATATGCACCCTCATTTCACATGGTAAATGGGAAATTAAGTATTTTCTTCTAAAGTAAACAACAAGGGAACTTTTGTTTCTATAAGAAAGACTAGGTAATTTGCTCTTCTTTATTTTTTAAATGTTTTTATTTTATTTATTTTTATTTTTGTGGGTATATAGTAGGTATCTTTGTGGGGTACATGAGATATTTTAATACAGGCGTGCAATGTATAATAATCACATCGGGGTAAATGGGGTACTCATCACCTCAAGCATTCTTTGTGTCACAAACAATCTAACTATACCCTTTTAGTTATTATAAAATATATAATTAAATTATTTTGGACTATAATCACTTTGTTGTGCTAATGAATACTAGGTCTTATTCATTCTTTCTAACCATTTTTTTGTACCTGCTAACCTTCCCCACTTCCCCTTCCCCACTACCCTTCCCAGCCTCTAGTAACCATCCTTCTACTCTCTAGCTCCATGAATTCAATTGTGTTAATTTTTACCTCTCACAAATAAGTGAGGGCATATGAAGTTTGCCTTTCTGTGCCTGGCTTATTTCATTTAACATACTGACCTCTGGTTCCATCCATGTTGTTGCAAGTGACAGCATCTCATTCTTTTTTATGGCTGAATAGTACTCCATTGTGTATAGGTACCACATTTTATTTAGAGGACTAGGTAATTTGAGCCAAGCCTTTGACTGAGGGCAAACAGAAAAGCTGGATGAAAAAATATATATACACACACACAGACACACACACACACACTTTAAAATATCAGAGAGCTAATAAGGTAGCTAAGAATTATTTTTCTATGATCTAGGAAAAGACAGAAATATATAGAGTTGAGCCTGGCAAATAGGCCTTTTTTCCTTGGAAGTGTTTAATGACTTCTGAATAGATTGCTGAAAGGCAGAGCAGAATTTTGAGTGGCTTCAGAGGCTAAAAGATGAAAAGTGGAGTCTAGGACCCTCTAAGATAACCTATTTCCATGCTTTGAATTGGAACCATCAAAGTCTGAATTCTAGGAGTAAGGATAAATCAGAAATATAAAACAGATTTATAGAGAGAGAGTGCTAGAAAAAAGAGAGAATGGTACAGAAAAAATAGTTTAAGAGAATTTTGAAGAAAATAGCCTGGGAATTTTCTAAGAATGATGAAATCATCCAGCCACAGATTTAAGAAGTATCATGAACCTCAAGAAAGCTAAATATAAAGGTCATTTAAATTATATATAAATTGTGATAATTTCTACAAAAGTATGCTGATTTAAATGCATAGAATTTATAGACCAATTTGGGATGGTTAACATCTTTTTAATTTTCTTATTTATTTATTTATTTAATTTATTATTTTGAGACAGGGTCTTTCTCTCTGTTGCCCAGGCTGGAGTGCAGTGGTGCAATCTTGACTCCCGGCAACTTCTGCCTCCTGGACTCAAGCAATTCTCCTACCTTAGCCTCCCAAGTTAGCTCAGACTACAGGGCCAAGCCACTATGCACAGCTAATTTTTGTATCTTTCATAGCGATGGAGTTTCGCCATATTGCCCAGGCTGGTCTTGAACTACTGAGTTCAGCTGATCTGCCTACCTCAGTTCAGCTCATCCTGCTTCCCAAAGTGCTAGGATTACAGGTGTGAACCACCGCGCTGGGCCAGAGATAATTAACGTCTTAACAAAATGAATCTTCCAATCCATGGAGACAGTATATTTCTCCATTTATTCAGTTTTTCTTAAATTTCTCTTATCAGTATGTGCACAATTATTTTTAATCGCATTTTTGCAAAACAAATAACTCACATGTTCTTCAATAGGGTAGCTGTTAAGTAAAATTATTACACATACATACAAACAATGAAATTTTATCCAGCTTTTAAAATGATTCAGAACTCGCATATGAAGATGGTAAAGTAAAGCCATATCACAGAATTTGTCTATTATCTAACAAGGTGGTTTTTTGTTGCAAAAACATGGATAAAGAGCCCCAAACAAGAAAAGGGGCTCAAACTTATGCTATAAACTTCAAAAAGTACTGGGCAAAGAAAATGCAGAAAGTTCAAGTGCAGGCCTGCATCACTTCTAAGGCTACTCCACCTCCACCTGAATCAGTACTGGGGTAATGTTTTAAGTAAGAGAAATCCTGAGAATTTTGAGCAAAATCAACCAATTCAAAGAGAAGTGGACTGACAGTTGATAAGGTTGGCAGATAATACAGCTTCAGGATAATTGGCTCTACTGAATAAAGCAATCCAATAAAGAAGGAGCAAAGGGAGCATTCCAAATTTTCAAAAAGAAAGTACAGAAAATATCCTTGAAGTGAAGGATAAAAAGATGTACACTTAAAGGCATAGTCTCTATCTCAGAAAACTGACATAAAGCAATAGACATTGACACACTGATTAAGTTGCTAAACATGAAAGAATTCTTCAAATAGTCAGCCAGAACAAAGCAAGTCACCAAAAGAAGGAAAATGTGAGATGGTTTCCAAATTCTCTGCAGAAACATTTATTACAGAGGACAATGGAGCAACCTATAGACATTTTCCAGGGTTAAAGAATGACTCAAGGATACTTGGCACAACAAAAATTGTTAATCATGTGTCAAGGAAACAGGCATTCATTTTCAAATATGAACAGTGTGTGAGTCGTTGAAAACCATTTTGACAATGAAATCTAGCCAATCAAGAACTAAATAAAAATTAATAATCCAGGAATGGCGAAGTCATAGAAAAAGGATTGTTGTAAACAATTAATTCAGTTATGTAGAAAATGAAACTAAACATCTGGGAAAATTCTGGTTGCAATACAGAATTTAATGTTATCAACTTGAGCAAAGTAAGAATAACATAATTAACAACAACAAAAACATACAGATGCGGGGGTGGGGGTAAAAGGAAAGAAGAAACAGATGCATACTGACCTATCCACTTTTCACAATCAGGAGTCAACTAACGCTGTTGGGAGAAAAGGCTGGGTGTGATGACTCACACCTGTAATCCCAGCACTTTGGGAGGCTGAAGTGAGTGGATCAGTTGAGGTCAGGAGTTTGAGACCAGCCTGGCCAATATGGTAAAACCCCATCTCTACTAAAAAATAATAATAATAAAAATAAAATTGCAAAAAAATGACAAGTTTGAGACTAATCATTTAATTTTTAAAATATCTTAACCTTAAATTTTATAGGAATTAATAAAATTTCTTGTAGTGAAAGATTATTGATCTAGTATAGCTATTTCTTTCATTTTCCATCAGCATATTTTTCTTCTGTTAAATTCAAATTAGATTTCCAAAACTACACGGATGAATGTCACAGACTCACCTTGTGCAAAAGAAACAGATACAAAGGAATACATACTATATGTTTCCATTTGTATAAAGATCCAAAAGATGAAACAAATGTACCCCTGCATGGTGAGGGCAAGAGACTAATGACTGGGTCTAGGCATTAGGGAGCCTTCTGTTGCACTGTGAATGTCTTATATGTGGGTTGCATGTCCATGGGTGTGTATATATACATACAAATCCACTGAGGTGTACACTTAACATTTGTGCATGTTGCTGTGCATATATAGGTTTTTCGACATCTCAATTAAATATAATGCTTTTTATTTAAAAATAGCATAGATAGTAAAGTTTAATTTTTTTCTTCAACTTCTACTTTAAGTTCTGGGGTACATATGCAGGATATGGAGGTTTGTTACATAGGTAAACATGTGCCACGGTGGTTTGCTACACAGATCAATCCATCACCTAGGTGTTAAGCCCAACATCCATTAGCTGTTCTTCCTGATGCTTTCCCTCCCCATGCCCCACTCTTACAGGGCCAGTGTGTGTTATTCCTTCCAATGTGTTCATGTGTTCTCATCATTCAGTTCCCCCTTATAAGTAAGAGCGTGCAGTGTTGGGTTTTCTGTTCCTGCATTAGTTTGCTGAGAACAATGGCTGCCAGCTCCATCCATGTCCCTGCAAAGGACATAATCTCATTCCTTTTTATGGCTGTACAGTACTCCATGGTGTACATGTACCACATTTTCTTTATCCAGTCTATTACTGTTGGGTATGTTGGTTGATTCCATGTCTTTGCTATTGTGGTTGCAAGGAACATACGTGTGCATGTGTCTTTATAATAGAATGATTTATATTCCTTTGGGTATTCGCCCAGTAACGGTATTGCTGGGTCAAATGGTATTTTAGTTCTTTGAGGAATTGCCAAACTGTCTTCCACACTGGCTGAACTAATTTACATTCCCACCAACAGTGTAAAAGCATTCCTTTTTCTCCGCATCCTTGCCAGCATCTGTTGTTTCTTGACTTTTTAATAATTACCATTCTGACTGGTGTGAGATTGTATCTCACTGTGGTTTTGATTTGCATTTCTCTAATGATCAATGATGTCAAGCTTTTTTTCATATGTTTGTTGGTTGCATGAATGTCTTCTTTTGAGAAGTGCCTGTTCTTGTCCTTTGCCCCGTAAAGGTTAATTAAAAAAAATTTTTTTAATTTATCTATTCTTCTCTCTATGCATATTTTCAATCTATGCATATTTATATATTCAAAGAGAGATATCTGGAATAAATGTCAAGTGATAGAAACTGGTAATTTCAGGGTGAAGGGATTTGGGTGATTTATTGCTTTTTTGTTGTACTTTTCTATATTGCTTGAGTCTTTATAATCAGCATAATTAGGAAACAAAAAAGTTATTTTAAAATAATGGTTCAGATACGTATTTCTGCATCCAAAAGTGTCTCAGACATATTTTTAATTTTAAAAGATTATAGGCCAGGCGTGGTGAGTCATGCCTGTAATCCCAGCACTTTGGGAGACTGAGGCTGGCAGATCACTTGAGGTCAGGAGTTCGAGATCAGCCTAGACAACATGGCAAAACCCCATTTCTACTAAAAATTCAAAAATTAGCCAGGTGTGGTGGCATGCACCTGTAATCCCAGCTATTAGGGAGGCTGAGGCAGGAGAATTGCGTGAACCTGGGAGGCAGAGATTGCAGTGAGCCAAGATCGTGCCATTGCACTCCAGTCTGGGCAACAGAGCATGACTGTCTCACACACACAAAAAAAGATCATAAAATATTATATTATGATCCATTTTTAATTAAAACAAACAAACATAAACCCTTATGTCTATGTAGTTTTTTTTAACGTCTAGAAATAAAGACTCCAAAAGAGTCTGGAAATCCCAATAACAAAATTTATTGGCAGCAATAAAATAGATAATTATTTTTCTTTCATCTTTGCACTTCTTTATATCACATTGATTTTTACATTTTTTCTGATTATTTAAAGTTTTTTATAATAAAAGGTATGTATTACTTGTATAATGAAAAAAATTGCTATTTTCATTGATGGAATAAAGGGAGAAGGGGAAAAAATGGAAAAATAATCCATTAGGAAATAGAATTGAAAGAATCCCATGAAGGAAATGACTAGACTTGGAGTGCTGGTAGGAAAGCCAGGCCACATGTGTGAGAAATTGTTTCTGGAACTGGACTCCTGTGGACTTATAAAGAATCTGACTTTTGCAAAGTATGGCCAAAAGACTAAAGAGAATGAGTGTATGTGTTTGACACATGTGAAGGCAAGTATGATGCAGTTAAATGGCAAATCTCCAAACAGCTGGGCAGGGTAAGTCTTGACATTTGTAATGTCAAAGTGAGACCCCATCTCTACAAAAAATTTAAAAAATAAAAACATAGCCAGGCATGGTGGCACACGCCTATAGTCCCAGGTACTTGGGAGACTAAGGTAGGGGAATCACCTGAGCCCAGGAGTTCAAGACTGCAGTGAGCTGTGATCACACCACTGCACTCCAGCCTGGGTGAAAGTGCAAGACCCTGTCTCTAAAACACACACACAAACACACACACACACACACACACTCTCACACATATACATACATAGATGCAATATGTCTATTAGTAGTTTGTTAAAAGAGATTATGGGACATTCCCTGCATATGGAATAAAATGCAACCATTAAAAGTTAATATGCATATCTGTATTATTTGTGGCTACAACACATTGATGAATAAACAAGCAAGTAGCAAAAAACATGCATAGCACATTCTCATTTTAATGTTATGTGTGTGGCTATGTGTTTGTGTCTGTGTCTGTGTGTATATACACAGACACACACAGAAAAGAAAGTTTGGGCAGATATCTGGCCAATGTTAGCAGCTATTCTGTGAGGTGAAATTACCAGTGATATTCACATTTGTGGTGGTTGATTTCTGTTTTTACAATGAATATAGACTTATTTTGTAATCTAAAAGAGTTAGTTTCTTTCATTTGTTCTTTTTCTTTTTTTCTTTTTCTTTTTCTTTTTTCTTTTCTTTTCTTTTTTTTTTTTTTTTTGAGACAGGTTCTTATTCTGTCACCCAGGCTAGAGTACAGTGGCATGATTACAGCTCACTGCAGCCTCCATCCTCCTGGGCTCAAGCAATCCTCCCACCTCAGCCTCTTGAGTAGCTAGGACACAGGTATGCACCACTACACCCAGTTTTTTTATTATTTATTTTTGTAGAGATTGGGGTGGGTAGGGGTCTTACTATGTTGCCCAGGCTGGTCTTGAATCCCTGGGCTCAAATGATCCTCCTGCCCTAGCCTCCTAAAGTATTGGGATTACAGGAATGAGCCACTGTACCTGGCTTATTATTATTATTTGAGACAGGGTCTCACTGTGTCACCCAGGCTGGAATGCAGTGGCATAATCATAGGTCATCTAAGCGTAAATGATCCTCCTGCCTCAGCCTCCCGAGTAGCTAGGACTGCAGGCATGAGCCACTACTACTGACTTATTTGTTCTTTTTTTGATTTTTCATCCACCACTAAGAGTCATACAAGCAAATGTTATTTTTGAATTTTAAAAATGTAAACCTTTAGAAATTTCAAACAGAGGAGAGACAGTTCTCTGTAATTATTATAAAGGTCCTGATATAAAAATCTACCATTTCAAATTTTTTTAACATGGCACAAAAAAACCAGGAAGATAATGAAAAGTATCAGTGAAGGCCATAGAATGGTGAACACCTAAGTGAGAATAGTTCATGTTTTGTTAACCACATGGCTAAGGATTTCACCCTAGCCTCATAAAAAGAGGTGATTGAGGTTAACCTCAAAATCACACTGACCCTTTTTATGGTAGGTTACAAGGATATGTGTGCCTAAATTAATTTTTAAAATATTTGGAGTGTAGAGCCAGCCACTTACAGATGGATGGAATAAGGACTTCCAATATCTGCTCCTTCATAAAAGCAAGGAAAACTCTGGAAAAAAAAGAAAAGTCAAAATAAACATTTTCAGAACTCTGAAAATTAATCTATTATTTAAAATACTCTGCAAAGCATTTATTGAAGAGAATGGCTGAATCTCAGTAATAACAGTGAGCTTTGTGATGTTTTACTTGCCCCTTCTCATGCCTTTTCCCCAACTCTGTGGCGACCTTGAAAACCAACAGCCTGGTAATGGTGGTAGCCAGGAAACCCAGCAGACTGCCAGCCACTGCAGGGAGCAGAATGGGTTTGGAGCTTCCCAAAAGCTCTATCCCCAGAGAGTTGTCACTATTTGACCTATCTGTCAGTTTCCTGAAAATTCTCATTCGCAAGGCTTCTGATGGTTAATTTTATGTGACAACCTGAATGGGTCATGGTGCCCAGATATTTGGCCAAACACTATTCTAGCTGTTTCTGTAAAGGCATTTGTTAGATGATATTTAAAGCTGTGGACTTTGAATAAAGCAGACCACCCTCCATAATGTGAGTGGGACTCTGAAAAGTTGAAGGCCTTTATAGAGCAAAAACTGATCTCCCCCAAGCAAGAAGAAATTCTGCCAGCAGGTTGCCTTTGGAATTCAGACTGTAATTCTTCCCTGGGTCTCCAACCTGTCAGCCTACCCTGCAGATTTTGTGCTTTGTCCCTCCACCATTACATTAAGGAATTTAAGCCAATTACTTAACACAATTACAAAATAAATCTCTTTCACTCTCTCTGTCTCTCTTTCTCTAACTGTGCACAAATAACAGTTCATGTTAGCACACAACAAGATGGTGCCTCCTGAAAGCCAAGAGGGCCCTCACCAAGAATTGAATCTTCCAGCACCTTGGTCTTGAACTTTCCAGCCTCCAGAACTGTGAGAAATAAATGTCTGTTTTTAAGTCACCCCATTTATGATATTTTGTTATAGTAACCCAAGTTGACTAAGATACTTATCTCATATCGCATACAAAAATTAATTTGAATCAAAGACCTAAATGTGTGAGCTAAAACTACAAAACTGTTAGAAGAAAACATAAGCCTAAATCATAATGATCTTGGATTAGGCAATGGTTTCTTAGGTGTGATACCAAAAACATCATCAAAGTTAAAAACTTTTGTACTGCAAATAATACTATTAAGAAAGTTAAAAGACAACACATAATTTGGGAAAAAATATTTTCAAATCAGCCATTAGATAAGGAAATTATCTGGATCATATAAAGAACTCTTGTCAAGTCACTTCCAAGATGGCCAAGTAGGAACAGCTCCAGTCTACAGCTTCCAGCAAGACAGACACAGACGATAGGCTAAATTTCCAACTGAGATACCTGGTTTATCTCATTGGGACTGGCTGGACAGAGAGTGCAGCCCACAGAGGGCTAGCCAAAGCAGGGCAGGGTGTCACCTCACCAGAGAAGCGCAAGGAGTTGGGGGATTTCCCTTTCCCAACCAAGAGAAGCTGAGAGTGACTGTACCTGGAGAAGTTGTACACTCTCGCCCAAATACTGTGCTTTTCCCACGGTCTTCACAACCGGTAGACCAGGAGATCTCCTCTTGTGCCTGGCTCAGCAGGTCCCATGCCCATGGAGCCTTGCTTGCTGCTAGCACAGCAGTCTGAAATCAACCTGGGATGTGGGAGCTTGGCGGAGGGAGGGGCGTCCACCATTGCTGAGGCTTGAGTAGGTGGTTCTATGCTCACAGTGTAAACAAAGCAGCAGGGAAGTTCGAACTGGGTGGAGCCCGCCCCAGCTCAGCAAGGCCTCTCTAGAATCCACCTCTGCGGACAGGGCATATCTGAACAAAAGGCAGCAGACAGCTTCTCCAGACTTAAACGTCCCCACCTGACAGCTCTAAACAGAGCAGTGGTTCTCCCAGCAGGGCATTTGAGCTCCGGTAACGAACAGACTGCCCCCTCAAGTGGGTCCCTGACACCCATGTAGCCTGACTGGGAGACACCTCATACAGGCAGGTGACACCTCATACAGGCAGGTGCCCCTCTGGGACAAAGCTTCCAGAGGAAGGATCAGGCAGCAATACTTGCTGTTCCCAGGCAAACTGGGTCTGGAGTGGACCTCCAGCAAACTCCAACAGATATGCAGCTGAAGGGCCTGTTAGAAGGAAGACTAACAAACAGAAAGGAATAGCATCAACATCAAGAAAAAGGACATCCACACCAAAACCCCATCCGTAGGTCACTAACATCAAAGACCAAAGATAAAACCACAAAGATGGGGAGAACCCAGAGCAGAAAGGCTGAAAATTCCAAAAACCAGAACATCTCTTCTCCTCCAAATGAACACAACTCCTCACCAGTAAGGGAACAAAACTGGACGGAAAATGAGTTTGATGAATTGACAGAAGTAGGCTTCAGAAGGTCGGTAATAACAAACTTCTCCAAGCTAAAGGAGCATGTTCTGACCCATAGCAAGGAAGCTAAAAACCTTGAAAAAAGATTAGATGAAGGGCTAACTAGAATAAACAGTGTAGAGAAGACCTTAAATGACCTGATGGAGCTGAAAACCACAGTACGAGAACTGCGTGAAGCATACACAAGTTTCAACAGCCGATTCAATCAGCAGAAGAAAGGATATCAGTGATTGAAGATCAAATTAATGAAATAAAGTAAGATGACAAAATTAGATAACAAAGAGTGAAAAGAAATGAACAAAGCCTTCAAGAAATATGGAACTATGTGAAAAGTCCAAATCTACATTTGATTGGCATACCTGAAAGTGATGGGGAGAATGGAACTAAGTTAGAAAACACGCTTCAGGATATTATCCAGGAGAACTTCCCCAACCTAGCAAGGCAGGCCATCATTCAAATTCAGGAAATACAGAGAACATCACCAAGATACTCCTCAAGAAAAGCAACCCCAAGACAAATAATTTTCAGATTCACCAAGGTTGAAATGAAGGAAAAAATGTTAAGGGCAATCAGAAAGAAAGGTCGGGTTATCCACAGAGGGAAGTCCATCAGACTAACAATGGATCTCTCTGCAGAAACCCTACAAGCCAGAAGAGAGTGGGGGCCAATATTCAACATTCTTAAAGAAAAGAATTTACAGACAAGCAAATGCTGAGAGATTTTGTCACCACCGGGCTTGCCTTACAAGAGCTCCTGAAGGAAGCACTAAACATAGAAAGGAACAACCAGTACCAGCCACTGCAAAAACATGCCAAATTGTAAAGACCATTGACGCTATGAAGAAACTACATCAATTAATGGGCGAAATAACCAGCTAGCCTCATAATGACAGGATCAAATTCACACATAACAATATTAACCTTAAATGTAAACAGGCTAAATGCCCCAATTAAAAGACACAGACTGGCAAGTTGGATAAAGAGTCAAGACCCATCAGTGTGTTGTATTCAGGAGACCCATCTCACGTGTAAAGACACACATAGGCTCAAGATAAAGGGATGGAGGAAGATCTACCAAGCAAATGGAAGGCGAAAAAAGCAGGGGTTGCAATCCTGGTCTCTGATAAAACAGACTTTAAACCAGGAAAGATCAAAAGAGACAAAGAAGGCCATTACATAATGGTAAAGGGATCAATGCAACAAGAAGAGCTAACTATCCTAAATATATATGAACCCAATACAGGAGCACCCAGATTCATAAAGCAAGTCCTTAGAGACCTACAAAGAGACTTAGACTCCCACACAATAATAATGGGAGACTTTAACAACCCACTGTCAATATTAGATCAATGGGACAGAAAATTAACAAGGATATCTAGGACTTGAACTCAGCTCTGGACCACGTGGGCCTAATAGACATCTATAGAACACCCCAAATCAACAGAATATACATTCTTCTCAGCACCACATCTCACTTATTCTAAAATTGACCACATAATTGAAAGTTAAACACTCCTCAGCAAATGTGAAAGAACAGAAATCACAACAAACTGTCTTTCAGACCACAGTGCAATCAAATTAGAACTCAGGATTAAGAATCTCACTCAAAACCACAGTACTACATGGAAACTGAACAACCTGCTCCTGAATGGACTACTGGGTAAATAATGAAATGAAGGCAGAAATAAAGATGTTCTTTGAAACCAATGAGAACAAAGACACAATGTACCAGAACCTCTGGGACATTTATAGCAGTGCGTAGAGGGAAATTGATAGCACTAAATGCCCACAAGAGAAAGCAGGAGAGATCTAAAATTGACACCCTAACATCACAATTAAAAGAACTGGAGAAACAAGAGCAAACAAATTCAAAAGCTAGCAGAAGACAAGAAATAACAAACATCAGAGCAGAGCTGAAGGAGATAGAGACACCAAAAGCCCTTCAAAAAATCAATGAATCCAGGATCTGGTTTTTTGAAAAGATCAACAAAATTGATAGACTGCTAGTCAGACTAATAAAGAAGAAAAGAGAAAAGAATAAAACAGATGCAACAAAAAATGATAAAGAGGGTATCACCCCCAATCCCACAGAAATACAAACCATCGTCAGAGAATCCTATAAATGCCTCTCTGCAAATAAACTAGAAAATCTAGAAGAAATGGATAAATTCCTGGACACATACACACTCCCAAGACTAAACCAGGAAGAAGCTGACTCTCTGAATAGACCAATAACAGATTCTGAAATTGAGGCAATAATTAATAGCCTACCAACCAAAAAAAGTCCAGGACCAGATGGATTCACAGCCGAATTCTACCAGAGGTACAAAGAGGAGCTGGTACCATTCCTTCTGAAACTATTCCAGTCAATAGAAAAAGAGGGAATCCTCTCTAACTTATTTTATGAGGCCAGCTTCATCCTGATACCAAAGCCCAGCAGAGACACAACAAAAAAAGAGAATTTTAGACCAATATCCCTGATGAACATCAATGCGAAAATCCTCAATAAAATAATAGCAAACTGAATGCAGTAGCACATCAAAAAGCTTATCCACCACGATCAAGTTAGCTTCATCCCTGGGATGCAAGGCTGGTTCAACATGCACAAATCAATAAACATAATCCATCGCATAAACAGAACCAATGACAAGAAACACATGATTATCTCAATAGATGCAGAAAAGGCCTTCGACAAAATTCAACAGCCTTTCATGCTAGAAACTCTCAATAAACTAGGTATCAATGGAACCTATCTCAAAATAATAAGAGCTATTTATGACAAACCCACAGCCACTATCATACTGAATGGGCAAAAACTGGAAGCATTCCCTTTGAAAACCGGCACAAGACAAGGATGCCCTCTCTCATCACTCCTATTCAACATAGTATTGGAAGTTCCGGTCAGGGCAATCAGGTAAGAGAAAGCAAAAAAAAAGGGTATTCAGATAGGAGAGGAAGTCAAATTGTCTCTGTTTGTAGATAACATGATTGTATATTTAGAAAACCCCATCATCTCAGCCCAAAATCTCCTTAAGCTGATAAGCAACTTCAGCAAAGTCTCAGGATACGAAATCAATGTGCAAAACTCACAAGCATTCCTATACACCAATAACAGACAGACAGCCAAATCATGAGTTAATTCCCATTCACAGTTGCTACTAAGAGAATAAAATACCTAGGAATACAGCTTACAAGGGATGTGAAGGATCTCTTCAAGGAGAACTACAAACCACTGCTCAGGGAAATAAGAGAGGACACAAACAAATGAAAAAACATTCCATGCTCATGGATAGAAAGAATCAATATCGTGAAAATGGCCTTACTGCCCAAAATAATTTATAGATTCAATGCTATCCCCATGAAGCTACAACTGACTTTCTTCACAGAATTGGGAGAAAAGCTACTTTAAACTTCATATGGAACCAAAAAAGAGCCCACATAGCCAAGACAATCCTGGGCAAGAAGAACAAAGCTGGATGCATCACACTACCTGACTTCACACTTTACTACAAGGCTACAGTAATCAAACAGCATGGTACTGGTACCAAAACAGATACATAGACCAATGGAGCAGAACAGAGGCCTCAGAAATAACACCACACATTTACCACCATCCGATCTTTGACAAACCTGACACACACAAGCAATGGGGAAAATATTCCCTATTTAATAAATGGTGTTGGCTAGCCATATGCAGAAAACTGAAACTGGACCCCTTCCTTACACTTTATATGAAAAGCAACTCAAGATGGATGAAAGACTTAAATGTAAGACCTATAACCATAAAAGTCCTAGAAGAAAACCTGGGCAATACTATTCAGGATATAGGCATGGGCAAAGACTTCATGTCTAAAACACCAAAAGCAATGGCAACAAAAGCCAAAATTCACAAATGGGATCTAATTATACTAAAGAGCTTCTGCACAGCAAAAGAAACTATCCTCAGAGTTAACAGGCAGTAGAACATTTTTGCAATCTATCCATCTGACAAAGGGCTAATATCCATACTCTACAAAGAACTTAAACAAATTTACAAAAAAAAAAAAAAAAGCAAACAACCACATCAACAAATAGGCAAAGGATATGAACAGACACTTCTCAAAAGAAGACATTTATGCAGCCAACAGACATATGAAAAATGCTCATCATCACTGGTCATCAGAGAAATGCAAATCAAAACCACAATGAGATACCATCTCATACCAGTTAGAATGGTGATGATTAAAAAGTCAGGAAGCAACAGATGCTGGAGAGGTTGTGGAAAAATAGGAACACCTTTACACTGTTGTGGGAGTGTAAATTAGTTCAACCATTGTGGAAGACAGTGTGGCGATTCCTCAAGGATCTAGAACTAGAAATACCATTTGACCCAGCAATTCCATTACTGGACATATACCCAAAGGATTATAAATCATACTATGATAGAGACATATGCACACATATGTTTATTGTGGCACTATTCACAATAGCAAAGACTTGGAACCAACCCAAATGTCCAACAATGATAGACTGGATTAAGAAAATGTGGCACATATACACCATGGAATACTATGCAGACATAAAAAAGGATGAGTTCATGTCCTTTGCAGGGACATGGATGAAACTGGAAACCATTATTCTCAGCAAACTATCACAAGATCAGAAAACCAAACACCACATGTACTCACTTATAAGTGGGAGTTGAACAATAACAACACATGGACACAGGGAGGGGAACATCACACACCAGGGCCTGTTGGGGGTGGAGGGCTAAGGGAGGGATAACATTAGGAGAAATACCTAATGTAGGTGACTGGTTGATGGGTTCAGTAAACCACCATGTCACGTGTATACCTATGTAACAAAACTGCACGTTCTGCACATGTAACCCAGAACTTTAAGTATAATAATAATGATAAAGAATTCTTACAACTCAATAGTAAAAACACAACTCAATTTTTAAAATGGGCAAATGGACCAATAATCAGTTCTGAAATTGAGGCAATAATAAATAGCCTGCCAACCAAAAAAAGCCCAGGACCAGATGGATTCACAACTGAATTCTACCACATGTACAAAGAAGACCTGGTATCATTCCTACTGAAACTATTCCCGAAAATTGGGAAGGAGGGATTCCTCCCTAATTCATTCTATAAGGCCAGCATTATCCTGATACCAAAACCTGGCAGAGATACAACAAAAAAGAAAACTTCAGGCCAATATCCTTGATGAACATTGATTCAAAAATCCTCAACAAAACACTGGCAAACCAAGTCCAGCAGCATGTCAAAAAGCTTATCCAGCACAATCAAATGGGCTTCATCCCTGGGATGCAAGGTTGGTTCAACATATGCAAATCAATAAATGTGATTCCTCACATAAATAGAACTAAAGACAGAAACCACATGCTTATCCCAATAGATGCAAAAAAGGTTTTTGACAGAATTCAACATCCCTTCATGTTAAAAACTCTCAATAAACTAGATATTGAAAGAACATACCTCAAAATAATAAGAGTTACATATGACAAACCCACAGCCAACACCATACTGAATGGGCAAAAGCTGGAAACATTCCCCTTGAAAACCAGCACAAGACAAGGATGCCCTCTCTCACCACTCCTGTTCAATATAGTATTGGAAGTTCTGGCAAGGGCAATCAGGTAAGAGAAAGAAATAAAGGCATTTAGACAGGAAGAGAGGAAGTTAAACCATCCCCTGCTTGCGGATGACATGATCCTATGAATACAAAAACCCATCATCTCAGCCCAAAAACTTCTTAAGCTGATAAGCAACTTCAGCAATGTCTCAGGATACAAAACCAATGTGCAAAAATTGCTAGCATTCCTATACACCAACAACAGTCAAGCTGAGAGCCAAATCACAAATAAACTCCCACTCACAATTTCCACAGAAAGAATAAAATACCTAGGAATACAGCTAACTAGGGGAGGGAAAGATATCTACAAGGAGAACTACAAACCACTGCTGAAAGAAATCAGAGATGACACAAACAAATGGAAAACATTGTATATTCATGGATAGCAAGAATCAGTATCATTAAAATGGCCATACTGCTAAATCAATTTATAGATTCATTGCTATGCCCATTAAACAACCATTGACATTCTTCACACAGCTAGAAAATACTATTTTAAAATTCATATGGAAACAAAAAAATGGCCCGAAGAGCCAAGGCAATCCTAAGCAAAAAGAACAAAGCTGGAGGCATCACACAACTCAACTTCAAACTATACTACAAGGCTACAGTAACCAAAACAGCATGGTATTGGTACAAGAACAGACACATAGACAAATGAAACAAGAACAGACACATAAAACAGACATAATTTCCCTAGAATAGGGAAACCAGAAATAAGAGCACACACCTACAACTATCTGATCTTTGAGAAACCTGACCAAAAAAAAAAAAAGCAGTGAAGAGAGGAAAGGATTCTCTATTCAATAAATGGCACTGGGATAACTGGCTAGTCACATGCGGAAGATTGAAACTGAACCCCTTCCTTACACCATATACAAAAATTAACTCAAGATGGATTAAAGACTTAAATGTAAAACCCAAAACTATAAAAACCCTGGAAGACAACCTAGGCAATTCCATTCAGGACATAGGCATGGGCAAAGATTTCATGATGAAGACACCAAAAGCAATTGCAACAAAAGCAAAAAATTGACAAATGGAATCTAATTAAACTACAGAGTATCTGCACAGCAAAAGAAACTACTAACAGAGTAAACAGACAACCTACAGAATGGGAGAAAATTTTTGCAGACTATGTATCTGACAAAGGCCTAATATCCGGCATCTATAAGGAACTTAAACGAATTTACAAGAAAAAAAAATCCCCCTAAAAAAGTGGACAAATGACGTGAACAGACACTATTTAAAAGACGACATACATGTGGCCAACAATCATATGAAAAAAGGCTCAACAACACTGATTGTTAGAGAAATGCAAATCAAAACCACAATGAGATACCATCTAACACCAGTCAGAATGGCTACTATTGAAAAGTCAAAAAATAACAGATGCTGCAGAGATGATAGAGAGAAAGGAATGCGTACACACTGTTGGTAGGAGTGTAAATTAGTTCAGCCTTGTGGAAGACAATGTTGCAATTCCTCAAAGACCTAAAGACAGAAATACTATTCAACCCAGCCATCCCATTACTGGGTACCTACCCAGAGGAATAGAAATCATTCTATTATCAAGATACATGCATGTGTATGTTCACTGAAGCACTATTCAGCAAATATATGGAATCAACCTAAATGTCCATCAGTGATATACTGGATAAAGAAAATTTGGTACATATATGCCATGGAATACTATGCAGCCATTAAAAAGAACAAGATCATGGCCTTTGCAGGGATGGAGGATGGAGCTGGAGGCCATTATCCTTAGCAAACTACCACAGGAACATAAAACCAAATGCCTCATGTTCTCACTTATAAGTGGGAGCTAATGATGAGAACACATGAACACATGGAGGGAAACAACACACACTGGGGCCTTTTGGAGGACGGAGAGTGGGAGGAGGAAGAGGATCAAGAAGATCAACTAATGGGTACTAGGTTTAATACCTGGGTGATGAAATAATCTGTACAACAAATCCCCATGACACGAGTTCCCCTATGTGACAAACCTGCACTTGTACCCCTGAACTTAAAAGTTAAAAAAAAAATGGGACTTGAATAGAAATTTCTCCAAGAATACACACTAATGGCCAATACATACATGAAAAGAAGCTCAACATCATTAGTTATTAATGGGAAAACAAAACCCAATGGGATACCGCTTCTCATCTACTAGGATGGCTATAATAAAAAAGACAGATAATCAGTGTTGGCAAGAATGTGGAGAAATTGGAACCCTGAAAACATTGCTGGTGGGAATGTAAAATTATGCAGCTGCTTTGGAAGACAGATAGGCAATTCCTTAAAAAGTTAAATGTAGAGGTATCACATGGTCCAGCAATTCTACTGCTCAGTATTTACCCAAGAGAAATGGAAAAGCATATGTCCATACAAAAAACTTGTTCCTAGCAGCATTATTCATAATAGCCAAAAACTGAATATAATTTAAATATTCATCAACTGCTTAATGGTGTATAAACAAAATATGGTATATCCATTCAGTGCAATAGTATTCATTTTTAGAAAAATAAAATACTGACACTGGCTATAACATGGATGGAACCTTGAAAACTTCATGCCACATGAAGGAAGTCAGACACAAAAGTCATATGTTATATGATTCTATTGACATGAAAAACCCAGAAGAGGCAAATCTATAGAGACAGAAAGTAGATTAATGGTTTCCAGGGATTAGACTGAGGAATGGGGAGTGACTGCTAAAGGGTACAAGTTTCATTCTGCAGAGAAGTAAATGTTCTGGAATTAGGTAGTGGTGATAGTTGCATGACTTTGTGAATATACTAAAAAAAGCCACTGAATTGTACACTTAAAAAACAAAAATGTTGGGAAATTTTTAAGAAACCATTTGTTTTTTTAATTGCACAAATACTTTATATCTTTTTAAAAACCCAGAAAATATAGTATGCAAAGAAGTTAATGATCAATTATGCTACCACTCCAAGATAATGGGCTGTTAATATTTTGTCTTACATCCTTCTGTATTTTTAAAATTTCTTTTTACAAAAAATAAGTACACAGAGAATTAAATATCAAATATTTCTCTTTAAGCCATTGTTCAATTGTCGTCTCGAACTTCCCTCTGTTGTTATCCTTGCCATTCTCTTTGCCATTTTCATGGCTGTGTTCTCTGTGTTCTTGGTTTCACATCTTCTCCCTTGCTTTAATCACTTTTTTGGAGGATAGGAGGGAATGGGCGACAGTCTGAGCAACATGCCTGTCTCAGGTCACACTGCTGTAGTTTGGGTTGGTGGCCCTCAGCCTCCAGTGCTCAGTGGATGTCCTGGGATCTTGCTTTACCATCATCCTGGAGAGCCCCTTGTTTCTCTCTTGGGGTGGATTTCCAATTTATTTTATACCAAGTCTTCCTCTGTCTGAGTTTAATCCTTTATTTTGGTGTAACAATCCTCCACTAGAATCCTGGAAAAAAAAGATGCTTGGAAGGTAACTTCTTTGAGGCCTTGCATGTTTCAAAATACGTCTAATCTATGCTCATGTTAAATGCTAGTAAGGATAGATTGCAAATGCTGGTTCAGGGTGGTAAAAGTGCTGCTTATTACTGTCTGGCTTCTAGTGCTGGCATATGATGCGCCATCCAATCTGGAAAATCATGTGCTTCAGTCTGGGAACTTTCCCTGAATCATTTCATTGGCAATTTCTCCCCTCCCCTCTGTTTTCTCAGTTTTTCTGTTTTGTTTTGTTTTGTTTCTTTTTTTTCTTTTTGGAATTTCTATTCTTTTGCTTTTGGATCTCCTAGACTAATCCTTTAAACTTTCTCCTTTTTTTGTGTGTGTATTTCTGCTGGGGTTCAACTTTATCTTCCAACCCTTCTAATGACTTTTCTTCTTCATTTTGCTATCACCTTTTTAATTTCTGGGAGCTGTTTTGTTCTCTGAATATTCCTTTGCCAGGAGTGAGGGTGGGGTTGGACACATATAATGTCCTATTCTAATTTTATGAATGCAGTATCTTCTCTTAGCTCTCTGATGATATTACTCAAAATTGCTTGTTTTTTAGTGTTCAAATTACTTATCAGATACAATGTCCACTATTTGGGAAATGGGTACACTAGAAGCCCAGTCCCCACCACTGTGCAATATACTCGTGTTACAAACATGCACATGCACCCCCTGAATCTAAAATAAAATAAAAAGTATTCTTCTCCCCATTTTTAAAGTTGCTTTTTCTCTTTTTGTTTGTTTGTATCTATATCTTCCAAATTAAGGACTTTCCTTAGAAGTCTAGTATTCTTCAATTGACTGCTTATGATTTAGAGTTGAGGACTGACCTGGTTTGAATGTGTGTCCCCTCCAAACCTCATGTTGAAATGTAATCCTCAATGTTGGAATCACTGGTGGGAAGTGATTGGATCACAGGGGTGGATTCCTCATGAATGGCTTGGTGCCATCTCATTGGTGATGAGTGAGTTCTTGCTCTGAGTTCACACAAGATCTGGTTGTTTAAACGCGTCTGGGACCTCTCCCTTCTCTCTCTTCCTGCTGCTCTCACAAGGTGACATGCTGGCTCCCCTTCATCTCCCACCATGATTACAAGTTTCCCGAAGCCCTCACTAGAATCAGATGCCAGCTCTATGCTTCATGTACATCCTGCAGAACTGTGAGCCAATAAACTTCTTTTCTTTATAAAGTACTCAGTCTCAGGTATTTCTTTATAGCAACACAAAAACAGACTAACACAAAAACTAAAAGTCTGCTTGGGAGCTCTGAGTATGTAGTTTGAACTTGAGAAAACTACACTTTACTGTAGGGTGATGTGCATAACCCATCTGTTGGGGAAGACCTACCTTAGGTCTTCCCTTTGGACTGGCCAAATGAGCCAGAGAGTTCTCTCTCTCCTTCCAAGAAGGTAAAGGTCTGAGTGCCATCATTCTGGCACTGAGTGAGGGAAGGGCTGGGAGTTTCTACGTTCAGCACTGAGAAAATATACAGTCACTTAATTCCCTATTTCAGGTACTCACTGTGCCTGTCAATCCATTAACGCCCCCAGTTCCAGAAGAGTCTGGTACTGCTTGTTCCTGTGACTTTCGGTTTAATTCTAAGCTTATACCAGCTCTGGTTTAAGATTATTCTTTCCTAGGTTTAAGAAGGAAGAGTTATTATGACAGAAAAGCTGAGAGCAAGAATCAAATCTTAGCTTTGACATTTCAAAAATATAAACCCTAAAGGACTCAGGACATAAAGTTTATGACACTATGCAGGAAAAACTATCTAAAACTTAGAAATAAGGTAAATGTAATGGCTGCATGCCCTTTCTAAATAGTCCATGAAGGGTCATCTGATTCACTCAGGGAATGTGCTTTTGACCATGTCTTAATCCTGAAAAGTCAGAGATGAACTTGTAGAAAAATGATACAGTGTGGTGATTTTTGAGGGGGGAGAAGGGAACTTGGTAGAGAAGATAACTCCAATGCCTGCATTCGTGTGTGTGTGTGTTTTTTAAATCTATAGAGCATTAACTTCTCTTGTATCTGTTTACCAATCTTATTTCTATACTCCTTTCCCCACTAGCAGTATAATCCCTGTTCCTCAAATTTTTTTCAAACTAGCTCTTATTTTGTTACTGGTTCCTTCATGAGCTTGTCATCTATATGTATGAGAATTATGTTTCTTAACAGTTTGAGAATTATGCTTTAACACCATGTCTTAATCCATTTTGTGTTGCTATAATAGAGTACCTGAGACTACATAATTTGTAAACAAGCAATAGAAGTTTGTTTGGCTCATGGTTCTGGAGGCTGGGAAGTCCAACAGCATGACACTGGCATCTGGCAATGACCTTTGTGCTGTAGCGTACCATGGCAAAAAATGGAATGGCAAGCATGTGCCCAAGACAGAGAGGGAAGGAGGCCAAACGTTCACAGTAACTAGCCCACTCCCAAGATAATAGCATTAATCCATTCAAGAGGGTGGAGCTCTCATGGGCTAATTACTTCTTAAAGACACCACCTGTCAACACTGTTATAATAGCAATGAAATTTCAACAAGAGTATTGGAGGGGAAGTAGAAGAGAGATGTCTACATGGAGTGCCTGGGGAAATGGGTCTAACCCAGCATCCCAGAGTTTCTGTGGAGCCCAGTATGCTTAAGGGATCAGTAAAATGTTTCCCATGTATAGAAGTAGCTAAAGGAAAGCTGACCTGATGCAGCCTTGTGGTCGTGATAAGGAAGACAACCTGTGTGGACCCAACAACTAAGACAAAGCTGGAATAAAGACAAGTCAGCACCTGTCTGTGTAGATTAATGATGGGAAACCAGATATCCCCCAACCTGGCCTCACACCAATATGATCTGTAAGTGTCTGGGAACTTAGATGTGAATCCAGGAAATGAGAAGAAACCATAGATTCACTGTGATGAAGTTTGCTTCAGTCAGAAGAATGGGAGCTTTAAATAGAAATTGAATTATAATATATTAATAATTTACCTTTTTTCAAAAGTGGATTATACTGTACTTACTATTGCATATTTCACTCAATAGTACAGCATGACTATCTTAATAGGTCAATAAATCATCTATTACATCATTTTTCTTGTCTTTTTCTTTTTCTCTTTTGAGACAGAGTTCTTGCTCTCTTGTCCAAACAGGAGTGCAGTGGTGCAAACATGGCTCACTGAGGGCTTGATCTCCTGGGCTCAAGCAGTCCTCCTACCTCAGCCTCCCAAGTAGCTTGAACTACAGGTCATCTCTCTATTTTTTGTAGAGAGGTTAGGGTCTCACCATATTGCCCAGGCTGGTCTCAAACTCCTGGTCTCAAGCAATCCTCCCACCTTGGCCTCCCAAAGTCCTGGGATTACAGGTGGTAAGCCACTGAGCCAGGCCGACAACACAATTTTTCATTGCTACATAGCATTCTACCATGCAAGCTAGTTTAATAATTTAGAAAAACTATACACATTTCTCCTTCCTACTGGTAGGCACAATCAGTCTCAATTATTTTGGTTATTAAGTACTTAGTTAAAAGAACATAGACTTGGTGGAAAGAACCCTAAACTGGGTGGACCCCGCTGTTAGTCAAGGATCTGGTGACCAGAGTTGGCAAAACCAAGTTAACTTCTTTTTCAGAAAGCCCCTTAATGAAGCTGGTCATATTTAATCTTGGCTGGCCATTCCAGAGCAACACTGATTCAGCTCCTTACAAGGAGAGCTCTAGGAGTGGAGAACACCTGTTAGGGGATGTTCCATAATGTGTGTCTTAAGTGTAATAGCAAAACGCAACTGTCTACCCACCCCAAGTTCTGTGTTCATGCAGCCAGCCACTGGGAGGCAGAGATGTGCCTGCTGGCTGCAGGCTGGTGCTGGGCTCCATTTAGCCTGTAACACAAACTAGTAAATGCGCTTGCTTTAAAAGACATGGGGGAGACTGATGTGGGCTTCCATATTTGAAGAAAGTACTTTTCTCGTGATGTAGACAGAGATACCAGTGTCTAAAGAGTTTCCATTCCATGGTGGTACTTGCTATGCCCTCAGCAACCCCTGCAATTACACAGGGGAGCAGAGGTCTCAGAGTTGATCAGTTACCTGTCAGTTACCCCAGGATGCTGGTTTTCATCATTTCCTATTTTTTTGCGGGGAGGTGGGGGGGGTGGGGGCATGGGGAGCTTGTATTTACCACAAATCAAAGCTCCTCCAATTGAGATCTATTATATATTGGGGTATTGTTATTATTGTGTTGTTGTCGTCATTGTTCATTTGCTTGTTTCTGTGCCTGTAGCTTTGAAAAACCACAGTGTGTTTGTGTCAAACAGCAGCATTTTGATCAATATGATCTGGTCAAAACAGATTTCTATTTGTTCTTGCTATTTTGTACATTTTATCCCTAGGATCAAAGAGAGATAATCTATTCAACAAGGTCACAAGAAACTGTTTAAAAGCTTGTTCCAGTGATAGAAACAAAATACAAATGCCTGGTTTCTTTTTATAAGAGAAACAAATGTCATTTTCCCCGCAAGTGTTGAGAGAAAAAAAAGAATATTTACAATATAAATTCTGATACTAAACCCAATTACAGGCAAGAATGTGACTATTGCACTGCTATTTTATTGTTTTAATAGTGTTATATTATATTCAGGGCATATTATCTTCATTAGTTGGAAGAATAAAATTAGAATCATATGCAGACTTTCTCAGTAATTCATGTAATTTCCTGTTTTCTATCTTTTTGGTGACTTCTGTAGAAGGACTACTTAAAAAGTTTCCCCTTTGAAAATGGCCCAACCAGGAAAGAAAACTTCTATTTTAATGCTTTGTGAGTCGGTGAGAAGAATGCATTTCATGAAGTTTAACTTCCATTCCAAACAGTGACCAAAGTGGACTGGGGTGAGAGAAGGTAGTAAGGGCAAGGTGGTGGGTGTGAGGGGCAGAGGTTAGGACTCATGTGCTTCATAAAACATAGTGACAATGTGTTTTCCATGTGTTAAAGGCTAAAATGAGTGAAGTGAAGCCCAGTTGTCTTAACAGGGTCAGAAAAATAGCATCAACTTCAGAAACTGAACAGTAGTAGGCAACTCATACACATCAGAATATGAAAATTATCACGCCACTAAGGATTTTAGAAAATAAGATAGCTCTTCCCCTGCTTGGAACAGAATACCTAGGCTGGCCAGAGGAACAGGTTTCAACTTTCCAATCCCTCCCTTCCTTCCCCGCTGACCACACAGATCCCACAGCCTGGGACAATTGGCATTGGTGACCAAGGTAGTTGAAATGAATAAAACAGCTTTATCTTGGATACCTATGCCAGGCATTCCCAGAAGACTCTGGCCTTTCCAGGCTGTACGACCCACCTCTTTCCCCCTACTTCCCTGCAGGAAAAAAGGAAGAATCCAGATAGGTGAACAGTGGGCTGCTGAGAATATTGTCTCCTTTTACAAAGCAGAAACCCTTCAAGAGATGACCTTCGGTGACCTTATTGTTAAATGTATTATACCTTGTGGGAGACATTGGTGTTGTCTGGGTTTGAAGTACAAATGTTGTTGATTCTAACTAAGAATAAGACAAAGAGCTATATCTACGCTTCATCCTTACCCCTCCCCCTTAAAAAAGAACTGGAATACAATTAAAGGGTGCATGTCATAAAATCTGATTTGGAGAATACATGATGAAATTTTATCCTCAAGAAAAGAAAATGTTCTGTTTTTCCCATTATAAATGCCTTTAGTTCCTGCCAAACCTCTTCTTTCCTGAATGTCTTAGAATAACTTGGTATAACACAGCACAGATAGGGCAGCACAAACACTGAGTTATAATTTAATTCAATATATACTGAGGGAGAAGAGTTATACTAAGAATACCTCCCTCAAATCCCTTCCCCTGCCACCCATAAAATATCTCATGATATTAGGAATCTTTTTAAAAAAATTATCCCATTAAAAAAAGACAGTAATATTTCCATTTGGACTTTGCCACAGGCACACTGGACTGGAAGTGGAAAATGTGGTCAGTCTTTCTCATGATGGGGCAGATTCTCATGGCCAGTCCGGGGCCTCGAGGTGGTATTAGGGACATGCAGAGGGGCCAGCCTGGCCACGTCACTTCCTGAGGCCAGGTGGTTGTGAAAGACCTAGAGGCAGGGCTATTGGTACCTGCCATGACATAGGCAGTTAATAAATGTTCAATGTTGAGATAAGCCCTTAGGATCTGAAATCTCAAAATCTGAATGATCAATATTCACTTTATTGGCCTATAAAAATAAACTCGTGGAGGGGGGTTGGGGAGAGATAGGTCAAAGGATACAAAATTTCAGTTAGGAGGAAAAAGTTCAAGAGCTCTATTGTACAGCATGGTGACTATAGTCAAGAACATGTTGAAAATTGCTAAGAGAGTAGATTTTAAGTGTTCCCACCACAAAAAAATACATAAGTATATGAAGGAATACACATGTTAATTAGCATGTTTTAGCCACTCCACAAGGTATACGTATTTCAGAACATCATGGTGTTTACCAGCCATATATATGTATAATTTTTATTTGTCAATTAGAAAAAAAAAACCTCATCCCTTCATGAACTGGCTCAGAGACATTTGAGGACTTGAATATTCATGTAGTAGAGGAGGTTTAAATCAAGCAAAGCTCTGTTCTTTTTTAAACATGCAGTCCTTTTATTGTGCTGTTCTTTTTTTTTTTTTTATGACTTTGATTTCTCCTTGCATTGCCTTAGTCATTTGAACAGAAGGGCTCCTCTCTGAGGCTCTTGGAGTCTCATGCACAAGACTCCATTCAGCACCTCTACTTTGCACAGAGGCAAGGGCATCTCTGCCACTCCACGATCCATGTCTGTGTCCAAAATTCTCATAGCAGCTCATGGGAATGGCACTGGTTTTCATTTCTGTCTTTCAGGCAACCAAGGAAGAAATTACTTTTTTCCCCCAAACTCATTTTTAATGTTTATACTTTGTCTAGTACTTCTTTACATGTGCCGTGGGAAGGGGCATATCTACATCAGCTCAGGCTCTCTTTACTGAAGGAAGTTGTTTCCAACTCCTTTACATCATGAAAAAGATTCCACTGAATTCAGAGACCTTGTAGGTGCAAAGTCTGGTCTTTAAGGAATGAATTGCAACAAAATCAATACACTTAAAGTATAACAGACTAAGTTGATATTGATCATATTAACTCTGTTTCTGCATTCTAGATTCCAAAAGCTAGATTCTCACACCATCTTCTGCTAGGTACCATGACTTCCAGGAAGAATTCTATTTCTTAGAACCATTAGAAAGACTTTCATCACTGGAAGGGAAACTTAGCAGCCTTCAAGGCAAGACAAGTAACACAGATGAGTGGGTCTGGCCGGGTGTAAGACAACAAGGGGTGGTGCCGACTGTAGTAAAATAGAAACTTCAAGCCCCTTCTAAGAGGTATTCAGATCCCATTTTAAAAATTACTGAGGTCCAAAAAACTCATGTGCAGGCTGAATTCAACACAAAGCACACCAGCTTACCAGCACTAATTAGTCTGATGTTCTTCATTATGTAGGAGGAAATGAAATTTAGACAGAATGAATAAATTGCTCAAGGTCATACTACGACTTATTAAAAAACCAGGACTAGCCTGGCCTCAGGTTTCTAATTCCCAGATGCAGTCCTTTCCCCTACCCCACGCTGTCTCTAGCTCCTAAAACGCCCCTTTAAAAATTTAAAAAAAAACCCACTTGCATGTTTCTCTCATTAAATTAAATGTCGTCAAACTCCTTTCCCCCAGATTTCCTTAACAACAAATTCTGAATAGCATCAAAATATGGATAAGTTGGTCAAAAGCCTGAGCAGAAGGGAAGGCCAGGCCTGTTTGAATGAAAAGGTTGATGGCTGTTACGTAAGTGTGCAGCTCAGATTTCCCCAACTTAGCAATGAACCTGAACAACCACAGAAAGCCTTGGAAATCACTGAGCAAGTCAGAAACTCATACCTGTCTCACTCGGAGAGGGCTCCAGAAGCCCTGACATCATCACTTTGCAGTCACGGCGTGGCTAGGGGCCAGACTTTCTCCTACAGAGCACCCTGAGTAATGATTTTGGTCTGATCGGTGAAGCCTGGCCAGAATCACTTCTGACATATAGACCCTAGTTGGCCACACCGTGTGACCTGGTGCAGGGCCAAAATTGGCTTTTAGCCTCTCAGAGGCATTACGTCTGTCCTGAAAGAGTTTGAGTTGCCAGGAAAGGGTCAGGTGGTGTAGTGGAACATACTTTTGGAACAAGATAGATGCACTTCTGAATGCCCTCTCTACTGCTTCTTTCAGTCAGTCAACCAACCTTTCCTGTGTGCCCACGTGCGCCAGGCACTGTTCTACACCCTGAAGAGACAATGATGAGCCAAACAGAAAGTCCCTGCCTTCTGGAAATTTACATTTCATTGGTGGGGGGAGATGGATAATAAATAAATGGTTCAGTGATCTAGTGCGTCAGAGGGTGATGGGTGCAGTAGATGAAACTAAGAAGGGATGGAGAATGGAGAGTGCAGTGTAAATGGTGTGCTCAGGGAAGGCTCACTGAGCAAGGACTTGAAGGAGGTGAAGGAGTGAGCTATGGAGATGTGCAGGGGAAGGGCTCCATGCAAAGACCCTGACGTGGGAGCATCCATGGAGTGTTCAGGGAACAAGGAAGCCAATGTGTCTGGAGGGAGCCAGGTGGCCTGCAAGTGGCAGAAGATAGTTGATAGAGGCAATGAAAGGTGATCAGGCAAGCACTTACCTTGAGTGAAATGGGCAGCTGCTGTGGAAAATATCCGGAAGAATTTTCCGATGGATTGAATGAGGGATCAGAGAAAAAGAATCACCAAGAATGACCCAAAAATTTTTGGCTTAAGCAACTGGAAGAATGGAGGCGCCATTAACTGAGCTGGGAAGGCTGTGAGAGGAACTGGTTGTGGGGAGGGGTAGAGAGAGGACCAGGAGTTCATTTTTGGAAACATTAAATGAAGATGATGAATAAACAATCATGTATGAGTCTGAAGCACGTGAGAGAGGCCTAGATGGAGGATATAAATTTAAATGGTATTTAAAACTGTCGAACTCAATGGCATCACCAAGACTTATGGTAGGCAGGGAAGAGAAGAGCTTCCAGGACCCAACCCTGGGACACTTCACCTTGAAGGTGCAAGCTGCCATGTGGGAGCTGGGTGGCTACAGTGGGTGCCCAGGTCAGAACCGAGGCTGAGGTCACAGTCGAACCCTCCTCCAGGGACAGCTCTCAGTAGAAGGGGCTACCTTGTTTCAGGGACAGTATATAGGCAGTGACTGGTCCATCTGGGGTGCAAAGCCTAACCCCCTTATCTCGATTTACAACAACTCTGAGGGGCTTCCCTAGATCCAGAGTGCCCCATGGTATCAGCTGAGGCCACTGTTTCACCTGCCTTGCTGTTCACCTCTCCCTTGGCCTGCCCCTCACAGGGATGTGTTTTTAAGAGCATTCCCACGCACAGATTTCCATTGCAGACAATTTCCCAGGCAATCTGTCCTAAACAGTGGCTTTGAGCATAGCACTTATTTTATGGTTTGCTCATTTGTCATATGATAATTCTACCCACCTGGTAGGATTGTTGTAGGGATAAGAGACTGATATGTGGAGTAGCTAGAGCAGGGCCTGGTTAATCACAAGCCTCAAACAGGAGCTACTCTCTGAGAACCAGATTTTCATTATTCCGCCTTCTCAAACTTGGAAGATGAGAAAAGGTGCCATCATAGTGCTCAGGAGGGCAGCCTGTCTTCTCCCTGACTCCCTTGACTACATGCAGATGCTCCTTGTATGTGCTCTGACAGTACCCTCCACTTCTCATATCATAATTATATGGTATGCTATTCTAGACTGCAGTTGCGTATTTCATTTTCTTCCGCTCCTCTTTCCTGTAAGCTCCTTGCCTGCCTTCTCCGTGGTTGTAGCTCCAGGGACAAGGACATTGTAGGTATTTCACAAATATTTATTGAACTGACATCTGCCTGAGTGTATGGACTAAGGCCTGGTTTGACTCTGCTCTGGGAATTATGTATAGACTGAGGCCTGGCACAGTTTGACTCTGCTCTGGGAATTATGTATAGACTGAGGCCTGGCACAGCTTGACTCTGCCCTGGGAATTATGTATAGACTGAGGCCTGGCACAGTTTGACTCTGCTCTGGGAATTATACACACAAATGACCTAATGAGAAATTTGGTCTGGTTTTCTGAAGTCCTAAGAAGACTATGCATCTAACAATCCATCCATCTATCCATCATCCCCCAAATTATTATATGATAAAGCATATATTATTATAGAGCACTGCTCTGTCAGGCACTAGAAAGGCAATAGAGAACTAAATTGTATAGTTAAGCAATAAGATAAGCAATGAACAATAAACTCAAATAATTAAACAACCATCAAACCTTCTGTGGAGAAAAAAACAAACAAAAAAACAGGGAGAGAATGGGTAGGAAACCTCATTTAGGCAGAGTCATCAGAGACTTCTAGGAAGAGAAGAAACTTAAGATGAGACCTGGAAAATGGGTAGAAGCCAGCCATGGGAAAGGCAAAACTGTTTCACACCAAGAAAGATCTTGAGAGGGGTAAAGAGGTTGATGCATTAAGAAAAGGAGAGAAAGCCAGTGTGCACGGAACAGAGTGAGGGAGGTGGCGGCTAAGCTGGTAGGGCAGGAGTAGTTCACGCTGAGCCTTGGACATTCCATGCAGAGCAGACACAGCCTAAGTGAGTCATTTTTGGTCCCACCTAAGAGAACGAATGATAGGGGAGCAAGGGTGTGGGTAGGAGGAACTAGCTAGAGGTTGTTGGAAGAAATGATGACAGTGCAGATAGAGAAAAGGACATCTCTTCCATGTGTATTTTGAAGGAGGACATGATGGGGCTTATTAACGTGGGAGATCAGGGAAAAGAATGACTCAAGATTGGCCTTAGGTTTGGCGCTTGGCCAACCAAGTGAATGGTGATGCCAGTTGCAGAACTGGGGCAGGCTGAGGGAAGAGGGCAGGACGTTAGGAGGGAACTAAGAGTTCCTTTTTGGAAATGCTACATTTTGGAAACTCCAAAGCCTGCAATGGGACAGCCGGCTACAGTCGTCTCCCTTCTTGGTTCTGTCCCAGACAAGAACAGAGACCAGACTCTCTTGGGATTTCCTGAAGTTCTTGGGGCCCCAAGGAATCCTGAGAAGAAAAGGCCTGCAGTGCTGGTGGTGAGTAAGTACCTAGAGAAGAGAGCGTACAGCAGCATAGTCTCCAGCAAAGACCAATACTCAGTGTTCTTGGGAACCAAAGCACAGGAACTTAAGCGCTGATGGCCAATGACCAGGAGGAGAGGTGTTACCCAACCAGGAAAGCAGCACCCATCCAGCTCTTGGCACGTTGCCCTCAGTTCCATGAAGAAGGGTCCTTCATCCCACACGCCACTGGAATGGAAAGCAGATTTAAAAGCAAGCACAGGCCTGCCAGCTGGGTACCATTCAGACATCTGCCTACAATCAGGAGCCTCCCGCTCACGACTGGCTTCATGCTAAGAAAAGCACATTTCTTCAGTGGCCACTGGTGTGTCACCTCCACGAAGTATGTGATGGGGCTTGCTGAGCTTGTGGGGGTTTAGGATGGATGAGGAGAGTGGCTGGAGTGCTGTCCCCTAGCTCAAGTCTGGCAGATACTAGAGCACTGAGACCACCAGCGACTTGTTTTCAGGCAAGTGTCAGGAGCCACTCACATCCTAAATGCCCTTTGGCTGTGAGCACCAAAGAAACCCTGTCACTGGTCAGCCTGGGTCATAGAGCCCTGGGAGCCTCTCTTCTTACCACTGTGTTTTGGCCGGTTCTCAGTGCAGCTCCAGAGTGCAGGGATAAATGAAATCTTCTATTTACTTCCACTCTACTGTGCTGGTGAGATTGTTTTCAAATACTACCCAACCATCACTGTTTTGCCCCTGTGTTAGGACTGTTCTCATTAGCCATGAGAGACTTCATAGGCAAATGGATAATGGCAAAACCATTTATAGAAATTGAACTCTGACCCACAACCTGCAGCAACCTCGCCAAGAAATCTACCCCTTATCTACAATAAACAGCCCAGGAAGCCACCCTGCTGTAGGTCAAGCCTTACAGGAAGCCAGATTGCTGTCTCAAGGGGTAATCCACGAAGCCAAACAATAACCTCTGTAACAATAAGCCCCAAATGGCTAGGATTTGATGAATAACCAACAGGTTTTCTAATTTTTATCCCTGCTTCCAACTCGGGACCAAACAGGGAAAGCCAAATAGGCACCCCTAACCAACCGCATAGGATACCTCACTTATAGTTGGCCTACCTGCAGTTTTGCCATGCCAACAGCCTCCAATAATTCCTGCAGCTTTCCCTTTTTTCCACTCTCAAGCTTTCCTACTCCTCTTCCCGCCTTTGAGTCTTTGCCCAAACATAAGTAATGGTTGCTGATTCCCTTGCTATAGCAAGCTCTGAGTAAATTGTCTTTGCTTTTCTCATTCAGTTGGTCTGCATTTACTTACACAGCCATTTATTGACTTTTCCTTTATGAATTTCCAAAAATGATTTAATAGTGCATTTGGGCAACCATATTGAGCCCCAGTGTAATGGGTACAAATTAAACTGCTATATCAAAAAGACCCCACACCATGGCCCAAATATAACAGAGGTTCAATTCTCTCCCGCATGCCTGTCTGCAGATAAGGGGTGGTCGAGGGTGAGGAGGGGAATACTGTTCCTGAGGCCAGTCAGGGACCCAGACTTCCTTTTCCTGGTTGCTCTGCTGCTCCCTGGGATGTTGTGCTCACCTGTACGGTGGGAGCTGACTCCACCCCACCATGTCTGTGTCCTGGTTACAGGAAGGAGGAAAAGAGGATGAGCAGCTTCCCTTTGAAAGATGATCTGGAAGTTGTACACGTTGCTTTCTCTTACAACTGGCCAGACTTAGCCAAATGACTTCAACCCGCTGCCATGGAGGCTGGGAAATGGAATCTCTACAGGCGCCTTGCTGAAACTTGGTCTTATTACTAAAGCAGAAGGAGAGAAAGTAGATATCGGAGGGCAGTTGATGGGCTTTGCCACACCCACATGATGCTGGGTACTACAAGATGCAAATTATACATCCTTTTTGCCCTTGGAGGTTACCGGTCAATGATGATTCATGTGTAGTGTGAAGACTAGCTCTTCTAGCCAGGCATTTGAGGCCTGCCACACTGATTACCACACTTACCCTTTCTCCAAAGATCCCCCTTCCCTCCCATATGCTCCTGCCAAATACAGCCATCCTGCCCTGCCTGCCTCCAACCCAAGCCATCTTGCTCCTTGTACTGTGGATAAGAGCCACTTCCAAATTCAAATTAACTCTTTTACAACTGTATTCCATCCAATTATTTAAAGAGTTTTAAAGTCCTGCCCCTCCACGCTGGTGAGCAATAGGGAGAGGGCGGCGGAGGATTTCCCCACCATGGCACTGACTGCACGGTGTTGTCATTAACTCTTCATTGTCTGCTCTCTTGCCTAACTGTGAAGTCAGCCGGGAACAACAGCCTGGATTTTCCAGGTGCTGTCATTGGAGAAAAGTCTCTCCATACAATGTGGACTGCTCTTACCTAACCCTATTATTTCACCTGAGGGCAGCCCCTGAGAGTCCAGACAGAGCACTTTGGAGGAATGATGGAGAGGTTTAAAGTCATCACATCACAATCTATGTGAACCAACTAGAATATCACAATCTCCAAGAAGCTCCTGGGGTGCCCATACATGAATTAAAGCTTTTCCCCTGTAGAAAGGGGGCAGCTCTCAGGCCTGTGAGGTCTGGCCACTGGCATGTGACTTTGATGTGTTAAGCCTGTTCCTTGGAATAGCTTGTTCTGTAGCTTATTTTGACTTGGCACAGACTAATCCCCTCTCTTTAGATCCTGTCTCTGAATTCACAGCCATTCTGGGGATTCAGTGGTCTCTGCTCATCCCACCACCACAGAACCTCAAGCCAGGGCATCTCAGGCCTGTGTGGGTCCTGAGCGGTTTGGGATCTCTTCAAATCAATGAAAGATTTATTCAACATCTATTTAGAGAAGAACACTAATTAGCAGCTCTGTGTGGCAGACTGGTGAATATGGAGGCTTCCTGGTGGTGGCATTCTGCCTCTCATCTCTTGGTGTGAGCAATTCAGCTCTGGCCTCAGCTTGCATCCTCTACTCAGGCAATAAGCCCTTCATGTAACTTTTACTTGAAAAAGTCCCTTAATTGTCTCAACATCTCCCCTTTAATTACCCTCCAGCAGCTGATCAAGTGATTGTTCCATTTCTCTTCCTGAAAAAGAGCTATGGTAAATACTATTTTCTCCATCCCATTCCATTTCCAGGAATCTTTTAACATATTTTATAGATTGCTGCCAGGCCCCTAACCCAGATCTCACCTCAGACAGCTTAGCTCTGCTACTGTTCCCTCAGCCTGGCTGCACAACCGTGCCCCACCGGCGCCAGCCAGAGCTAATGCCTCTCTGTCTCTCCTAGTCCCAGCCCAGCCTGGGAGCCTAGACTTGCAATTGTCTTCCTTCCATCATGTACTACCGTGGCAGACTGGTGGGAAAACTGAGCAGCAAAAAGTCACCTGTATATTATGCCTCCCGGCCTCCAAAGAAGCAAATTAGGGTTTTAATATTAGACAAACAGGACTTGAGTGGGAGTGGGAAGACTGCCAATTACAATCTCTCAACTCAAGGTTGCTCGTTAAAAAAAAAAAAAAAAAAAAAAAAAAAAAAAAAAAAACACTGGAACTGTTTCCATTTTTAAACAAAGTGAACTTTTGATGTTAATTCTGACCTTAAAAAAAAAAGGAAAAAGAGATGCCTTTCTTCTCATGATTTCAATTTCAAGAGTTGTGTGAAATCAAGCCCTCAGTAGTGCTAGGGTGTAGGGTGGAGGCATTTTCTGATTCACATCAGCCCCCAGCTGCTTGAGGATTGTGAAACCCTGCATGAGTTTCCACAGCACACCAAATCCACGGACTTCCTCGGCTCTCCCTTCAAGCTCTCCCCAGCTCTATCTATGTAGTCTCAGTAGTCACAGTAATTCGGGGTGGAAGTTATTTAGTAGTTTCTTTACAATGAAATAATTACATTGTTCACGTTTCCACACCTGCAAATACACAAGAGGGTCCCAATCTATTTCAATTATCTCGCTTATTAGCATTTCCAGCTTTTCCCATTTGCTAATAAGAACCACAGGTCTGGGTTGAGGTAATCCCTTCAGAAGTTAAATTATTTTGTGTATTCAGTAACCATTCTGGGATTATGACCACACTCCACTGACATAACAGAAACATAAAGATGATGAATAGAAGTTGCATGCTTTTGTTGCATGCTTTTGCAACTGCAGAAAATAATTTGGCTTATCCCTCTCTCCAAACAGGCTATATATAATTCTTAATATCTGAATTTTAAAGGCAAAGACCAAGATGGTAGAGGATTTGTTAATGACTTAAGATATTTAGTATAAATACTGCTCTATGAATCACTATAGTGGTAGGAGCAGGAAGAAGGGGGGAGATGGATAAGAGAAAATTGGGGAGTAGGTGGGAGAAAAAGAGGAATGTGTGGGCTGTTTGAGAATGTTTCAGGCAAGTACCTGGGACAAGGTGCATCTCAAACCCATGCTGAGTCTTCATCATGGTGAGTAGGGTGCTAGCATTTCCCCCTTGTCCACCCCCTTCCCCACCCCACCCACCACCACACAGAGATGTCAGACTTCCATCGAGGCGCGGGTGTGCTATGTCTTCTGGCTCTTCCAGGAGCCCATGAAATTATATACCTTTCAACACTAGTGCTGCAGGGATATGCACCCAGCAAAGAGGCAAGGCGGGAGCAGTGACTCATTCATGATGAAATTTTCACAAGTCTAAAGTGAAGTGAGAAAAACAACAATAATTATTTATATGTGGATAGATAGATGGATAGATGGATGAAAGGATAGGTAGATGGATGGATGGATGGATGGGGGAGAGAGAGAGAGAGAATAAAATTACTAACTCATTTTGGGAAAAAAACAATTGAGGTTATGCTTTTTTCTTTTTCTTTTCTCTCTCTCTCTTTTTTTTTTTTTTTTTTTTTTTTTTTTTGAGACAGAATCTCATTCCATCACCCAGGCTGGAGTGCAGTAGCGCGATCTTGGCTCACTGCACCCTCTGCCTCCTGGGTTCAAGTGATTCTCCTGTCTCAGCCTCCCGAGTAGCTGGGATTACAGGGGCACACCATGCCCGGCTAATTTTTGTATTTGTAGAAGAGATGGGATTTCACCATATTGGCCAGGCTGGTCTTGAACTCGTGACCTTGTGATCCACCTGCCTCAGCCTCCCAAAGTGAGATTATGTTTTTATCACTTATTTGGAGTCAACAAGTTCTGCTATGATAAAGATGTGACAAAGAGGGGCTTTTGGTTTTTGTTTTTAGTTAATCTGTCATTTGGCAAAATTGAAAGTTGACTCCCTATATAGGTCCCCTCTCCACTTGTTTTTTTGTTGTTGTTTTTGACACAGTTTCACTCTATCTCCCAGGCTAGAGTGCAGTGGCATGATCCCAGCTGACCGCAACCTCTGTCTCCCGGGTTCAAGTGATTCTCATGTCTCATCCTCCTGAATAGCTGAGATTACAAGCATGCGCCACCACTCCTGGCTAATTTTTGTATTTTTTATAGAGATGGGGTTTTGCCATGTTGGCCAGGCTGGTCTCGAACTCTTGACCTCAAGCGATTCGCCCACCTCAGCCTACCAAAGTGCTGGGATTACCGGCGTGAGCCACTGCGCACAGCCTCGACTTGTTTTTTAAATTTTACTAATTTAGGTCTGAGAAACCACTGGCCTAGAGTTCCATTTATCAGTGGGCTCAGTGGGCCTGGGCCCTCCAGAGGCACAAACACCCAGATGTCCTCTGAGCTTGCTTGGAGGATGCCTCACCCTGCCTTTGATCTCTTTCTTTGGTGAAGGCAGCCATTTGGCATTCTTTGAAAATGAAGTTTACAAAAAGACTAATTAAGCTCCAGGGAAGCGAAGGGACCTCAACCACAAAGCGCAGCTGAATGTTTCTGCCATCCATTACAGTATTAGAGAAAAGTGAGGATTTAGCAAGTTCCCTTTCTTACAGAATGATGATGAGGCCAGGTCGATAGGGGAATTGCTTTTATATTTGATTTCCTTGGTGGGCTGCCTAAACCGTTTGAATGCTTAACTAGATAATTGTCCAAGAAATGTATCACAAAAAGGTGTTTCTCTTTTATTGTTTGTGTGTCTCACAGTGGCCCATGCAGATATACCCTTAGCCATATGAATCCAGTATCTACCGTCACAATAGCAACTGCATAACAACCAACCACAGAACCTCAGTGGGGACACAACGATAAGCACAGGTTTGCTCACAAGTTTGCAGATAGGTGATTTAGGTCGGGCTCAGATGGGCAGTTCTTCTGGTCTCCGCTGAGGTTGCTCACCTAGCTCTGACTGAGAAGACTCAGCTCTGCTGCCCCTAGGTCTTGCTCCTTGAGGTTAGCTTGGGCATATTCTGGTAATGACTGCTGAGGAGCAAGGGAGTGAGTGCAAAGGCACAGACACTTTTGCCAGCCTCCGCTAGTCTCCCATTTGCTAACATTCCACCAGCTAAAGCAAGCTATAAAACTTGGTCCAGAACAGAGGGAGGGGGTTACCGGGCAAAAGAGGTGGACACAGGGAGGGGTGAGGAATTGGGATTATTTTTTTTTCTTTTGAGACAGAGTTTCACTCTTCTTGCCCAGGCTGGAGTGCAATGGTTCAATCTCGGCTCACCGCAACCTCTGCCTCCCGGGTTCAAGTGATTCTCCTGCCTCAGCCTCCCGAGTGGCTGGGATTACAGGCATGTGCCACCACGCCCAGCTAATTTTATATTTTTAGTAGAGATGGGGTTTCTTCATGTTGGTCAGGCTGGTCTCGAACTCCCGACCTCAGGTGATCCACCCACCTCAGCCTCCCACGGTGCTAGGATTACAGGTGTGAGCCACTGGACCCAGCCAGAATTGGGACTATTAAAGCAATCAATCTTGCTACACTAGTTACGTTCCTATTAAGTGTGAATCTGAATTTGGGAAGGCACAGAAGTCTTAAAAACAACACTTTTTTTTTTCTTTTCACATCTCTGCCACCCCCTGTGCTCCCCTAACAGGCAGAACCATGAAGGCTGCATAAGTTGATGGATGTGTTTGTGGATAATTATTCATCAATAACAACCACAAACACCTCCCTGGGATCCCCCAAGATATGGAGAGGAGATGTAACCTACGGTTGCTGTTTCTGTGAAATAAAGGTGTGCTTCCCATCCCTACACACCGACATTTGCAAAGTGTTTACACACAAATCTGACTCAAGCAGCACATCTGTTGCCAGTCTTCCGCAGCTGTGTTATTGTAGCAGCACTGCTGCCTCTCCGGCTTCCACCACCCTCAGCAGAATCCTTGAGTGCCTGCAGGCTGGGCGACGGCATTGTTGAGTGGAGCTGCTACTCCAAGGGTGGAGGGAACAGCGTGGAGGGGACAGGGCCTCATGGAGCAATGCGCTATTTGGATTTGGTCTCAGGTTCTGTCACTTCCTGGCTCAGGGTCTTGGGTCTCTTTGATTTCTAGTAACTGTAGCCAACCTCAAACAAGGTTAAGGTAAGGGAGTGTCTCATGGGATTCAAGAGTGGGACCACAGGCCGGGTCTGGTGCCTCACGCCTGTAATCCCAGCACTTTGGGAGGCCAAGGTGGGCGGATCACCCGAGGTCAGGAGTTCAAGACCAGCCTGGCCAACACGGTGAAACCCTATCTCTACTAAAAAATACAAAAATTAGCCAGGCATGTTGGTGAGCGCCTGTAGTCCCAGCTACTTGGGAGGCTGAGGCAGGAGAATTGCTTAAGCCCAGGAGCCGACACGGTGCCACTGTACTCCAGCCTGGGCAACAGAGTGAGACTCTGTCTTAAAAAAAAAAGAACAGGACCACAGCTGAGTCTCAGGAAGGAAGCTTATCAAGAAATGACAGGAAAGAGCAGGGCATGCTCTTGGCTTTTGTTCACCACCTCCCTTTGGGCCTTCTTCACTAGCTCCTGTCCTCATGGCAAGCAGGCAGGCAGGCAGGCAGGGGATGGTGGCCTCACAACTCCTGGACATGCACATTATAGGTCCAGCTGCATGTGAATCGTGACGATCAGTCCCAAATCCAATTTCCTGGGGAAGAGAATCTGACTGGCTTTGCTTGGGCCAAGTTTCCACTCCTGCACCAAGAGGCCCCGACATGGGACACCCAGTGCTGCTATGGACCCAACCAGTTTCCAAAGAGGGTGGATTCACTGTTAGCAGCACAGATGACCCCAGGTATGCCATAATCCTGAGCAAGTGATTTAGCCCCTCAGAGCCTGTTTCCTATGTATGTCGGGGCTCACAAAAGGCTACCCCAAAATACGGCACCCTGGAAATTTAGAAAACAGCAGGGGCAGAAAGACCACTCTGATATCCCCCACCATTCTGTGTGAGAGCGGGCCATAAAGGAATTCTTTGACCTACCTTCCCTGAAAGTAGGGTGATAAGCCCCTCGTATGATAAGTGTCTTGCCTTATACTCAAAGGATAGCCTGTCTGCTACACAAGGAGGCTAAGAAGATTCTGAACGAACAGGATTTGTTAGGTTCCCGCCAGCTGATTACCATTAGATCATACTCTTCTAGTCTAACCATATTTCTATACGATTGTCTGTTTTCCACCAAACCTAAGTGTACAGATTTCCCTGGACCTTTGGGTCTTCATTTCTGAAGTTTCTGTGTCGGTAAAACTTTGTTTAAATGAGTTTGTGATGCTTTTCTCTTGTTAATCTGACTTTTATTATGGGAGTGTTAGCTATGACCTTTGCAATGGGGGAAGAAAAGGTACTACTTTTTCTCCCTTACATCTGTAAAATGGAGGAGATGTTAGAAGCTATCTCTCTAGACTGTTGTGAAAATTAAATAATTTCAAAACATTAACAAAAGGAAATCAAATAATAAAACAATAAGTCCTTTTTTGAGATTCTGTGAAACCACTGAAAATATAAGAATGGATAGGTCTAAGGTCAGGCAGGAATACCCAGAGGGACCTGTTGCTGCTTCTAGATCCTTGCTACATTCATTCCAGCCATTCCCAAAAACAAAAGTGACTTATCCAAAGTTATAGAAAATATGTTTAAATTATCTTTAGTTTTTTCAAACTATAGAATAGTATGTTTTTACTGTAAGCATCAAATTATATAGAAAATATTGAAATGTACTCAATACGAAGTAAAATCTCTCTCATTATTCACTCCTGCCCCAACCATGAGAAACTCCAGCAACAACACTGCTGTGGTTTGGCATTTATCCTTATATGTGGTTTTTATGCAAGTGCACACACACACTCTCACACACACACACACACACACTCTCACACACACACGCACACTCACACACTCACACACACTCACACTCACACACACACTGACACACACTCACACACACTGACACACACTGACACACACACACACACGCTCACACACATGCTCACACACACTCACACACGTTCACACACACACACACTCACACACACACACACACACACACACACACAGGGTTGCTGTTTTCCTGTACAAATGGAGTCATACAATACATACTTTGCTGAACTTGCTTTTTATTATCTCTTCCCATGTCAGTATATATAGGGTCTAGTAATCTATAACCACTGCTTAGTACTACTTTGAATGACTGTACCTCAAAGTATCTGCTGTTAGATAGATACTGCTAGAGGACATTAAAGTCAAAACCAAAACTTGTTTTGTTTTTTTAAAAAAAACTTTTTTTTCAGAACATTCCAAAAGCTTGTGGAAAACAGGGAAGTGGTAGGAAACCCCCCTGAGAGGCAAAGGCAACATCAAATGCAATCCCTCACTTGGTAAGTGGCTGAGCCATGACAGGATGCCTGGCCCATTGCAGTACTGGTTGACCGCGTTAGAACTTCAGGGCTCTATGAATTCATGTTGAAAATATAGTGGCTTCAATGTATCTTCACATGTCAGAGTTTAGCATCAAGACATGTTTAAAGACACAGTGCAAATGACTGGACTGGAGGTTTCCACACATTGGGATATCTTTTTTATATTGACAAATCCATCCAAAACTCACACTGTGAATCAGATGGGCTATAAAGAAAAACAACTTTGCACTGTGACAAGATGGGCCTTCTCTCCACCTGTCAGGACCCTTCCCAGGAAGCAGAGCATTTACTCAATTTCCCTCTGGCACCTTTTCTTTATCAAACCCTGATAACAGAAGAGGTTTCTGGTGAGGCAGAGAAAAGTGAGTGATGCTGTTAACATTCTACCCACCAGAGTGACGCTAAAAGAGAAGCAACCTCATCCACAGCCAATATGTGTTGAGTGCCTGCCATATTCTTAGCCCTGCTCTAGGCGCTTGGGATTCAGCTTCCCAACTTACAGAGTTTCCATTCTATTGGGGAATATAGACAAAAGAGAAATTAAAAGGTATGTTATATGGTATGTTTTAAATGATAAATGTTATGAATAAATCAGGAAAGGGGTAGAGAGCACTGAGGTTGGGGGTTCCCTATTTTCCATAGATGGTATATTCATTTCCAAGGGGTGCCTTAAAGTACCACCAACAGGTTGGCTTAAAACCACAGAAATGTATTCCCTCACAGTTCTGGAAGCTAGGAGTCAGAAATGACAGTGTTCAAAGGCCACGCTCCCTCCAAAGCTCTAGGGGAGAATCCTTCTCTGCCTCCTCTAGCTTCTGGAGGTTGCAGTAGCCCTCGATGTTCCTGGCTTGTTGACAGAGTAACTCCAGTCTCTGCCTCCACTGTCACATGGCCTTCATCCCTTTGTGTCTGTGGCCAAATTTCCCCCTTTTTAGAAGGATCCCAGTCATTAGATTTAGGGCTCACCCTAATCCAATGACTTCAACTTAATTACATCTCCAAAGACCCTATTTTTTTATTTTATTTTTATTTTTTTGAGACAGAGTCTCTCTCTCTCACCCAGGCTGGAACAGTGGCACGATCTGGGCTCACTGCAACCTACACCTCCTGGGTTTGTGCCTCAGCCTCCCGAGTAGCTGGGATTACAGGTGTGCACCACCATCTCTGACTAATTTTGGTATTTTTAGTAGAGACCGTGTTTTACCATGTGGGCCAGGCTGGTCTTGAACTCTTGACCTCAGGTGATCTGCCCACCTTGGCCTCCCAAAGTGCTGGGATTACAGGCCTGAGCCACTGCTCCTGGCTAAAAACCCTATTTCAAATAAGTTCATATCTACAGGTACTGGGTATTAGGACTTGGACACATCTTTTGGCGGAGGCGGGGACACGTTCAACCCACAGCTGTTGTTAGGACTGTGTCACTGAGAGGGTGACAGCTGAACAAAGTCAAATGAAGTGAGGGAATAAATCATGCAGCTATCATGAAGGAAAGAACTCCAGGCAGAGAGAATAGCAAGTGCACAGGCTTGGAGTCAGGATAGTGACCGGAATGTTCGCGGAGGAGCTCATTGGCCATGATGGCTAGAACAGCATGGACATGGACAAGAGGAAAAGGTGGCGAGTTCAGGGAGGAAACTGGGTGGCACTGGCTTATGCTGGGTAAGGTTTTGGGCCGAGTGACAGGATCTGATGTACATTTTAAAAGGCTCTCTTGGCCAGGCATGGTGGCTCACGCCTGTAATCCCAGCACTTTGGGAGGCCGAAGCGGGCAGATCACTTGAGGTCAGGAGTTCAAGACCAGCCTGGCCAACACATAGTGAAACCCCATCTCTACTAAAAAATACAAAAATTAGCTGGATATGGTGGCACATGCCTGTAGTCCCAGCTACTTGGGAAGCTGAGGAAGGAGAATCACTTGAACCCAGGAGGCAGAGGTTGCAGTGAGCCAAGATTGTACCACTGTACTCCAGCCTGGGCGACAGAGCGAGACTCCATGTCTCAGAATGTTTCAAATAACAACAACAACAACAACAAACTTCTTGCTGCTGTGTTAAGAGTAATTGAAGGGGGAGAGAGCGGAAACAGGGAGACCAGTAATTAATGGAAAGGTTGATTTGCCTTTAGTTATTTCGCTTGGAGGCACCTGAAGAAGCTAAAGCTGCTCTCAATATTCTGATCCATTGAGGGAAAATATAAACAATCTCAGTAACATCTCCAAAGATGTGATCCCTGAGAACCAGGATGTTGGACACTAGAGAACTTGGCCCACAGACCACAGATAAAAGTAAGACAGGGTGACCAGGGGTTCCCAGGTGTCTGTCCAGGGGAGATTCAATGCCAATTCACTGAGACAAATGAGAGACGTCTGTAGCTAGAATGTCTGTTCCACAAGGACAGGAATCTTTGTTTTTATTCTAACTCAGAGCCAAGTACCTGACGCATGGTAGGCACTTAACAAATATTTGTTGACTGACTGAATAAACGGGAAGTAAAGAACTCTTTTTTCTCTCCTATCCCTGGAATCCATATGTGCTTGATTAATAATAGTAAAGTTTTTTTTTCTAGAATGGACAGTTAAAGGTAACTAAGACCTGGCCGGATGCAGTGGCTCAAGCCTGGAATCCCAGTACTCTGGGAGGCTGAGGTGGCTGAATCACTTGAGACCATGAGTTTGAGACCTGCCTGGGCAACATGGTGAAACCCCATCTCTACTAGAAATACAAAAAAAATTAGCCGAGCATGGTGGTGTGTGCCTGTAGTCCCAGTGACTCAGGAGGTTGAGGCAAGGCAATCAATTAAACTCAGGCGGCAGAGGCTGCAGTGAGCGGAGACTGAGCCACTGCACCTCAGCTTGCGTGACAGAGTGAGACTGTCTTAGAAAAAAAAAAAAAAAAAGAGAACTAAGACCTTACAATAATAAATGTCTACAACCATAAGTAATTCCAAACCCAGTCAAAGGCCTACTTATTTCCAACAATAATTGGTTTTGCATAATGCCCTAGCAAGGGAAGAATTGGTGCTGGTCACTGGAGTTGGCTTAAGGACACTTAAGAGACATGTCTAGGACAGTAGCCTACCCAGTCTCCTCAGGACTTCACTGCATGTGCACTCAAGATTAGCAAGGATGTGCTGGATGCAGTGACTCACCCCTGTAATCCCAGCCCCTTGGGAGGCCAAGACAGGAGAATCGCTGAGGCCGGGAGTTTGACACCAGCCTGGTCAACACAGCAAGACCTCATCTCTACAAAATATTTAAAAAATTAGCTGGGCTGGGCACAGTGGCTCATGCCTGTAATCCCAGCACTTTGGGAGGCCGAGGTAGGTGGATCACTTGAGGCCAGGATTTCAAGACCAGCCTGACCAATATGGTGAAACCCCATCTCTACTAAAAATACAAAAACTAGCTGGGCATGGTAGTGCATGCCTGTAAGCCCAGCTACTCAGGTGGCTGAAACAACGAGAATTGATTGAACCTGGGAGGTGGAGGTTCAAGCTGCAGTGAGCTGAGATAGCCTCACTGCACTCCAGGTTCTAACTTTCCTAGGTTCTAACTCAGCACAGGTGGAGACGATGGTACCTTTTGTAGCAGCCCCATGTCTATGCTGCTTTCCATCAAACACAGCCACAATGACTGAGGTCTGACAGTATGGAGAGGATGGTGCCAGATTCTGGGGATGCCAGGATGAATGAGACAGCATCCTCCACCTCAAGGAGCTTCTAATCCAATGGCCCAGATAGAAATGAATGGCATGGACATTAATACAGATGAAATGACATAAGGCCATTGTAACTAAAGACCAGAAAAACAGCAAGATGGAAAAGGCTTATAGGAAGTCTACCAGTCTACAAAAGACGTTCACATATATATATGGACTTAGCAGAGTTAATGTAGGTGTATGATTAGCAGTATGGAGCTCTTGTGCTTAGCCAGCCAAGCTGTCACTTGGTGTATTATGGGGTGTATTCACGGTTTCCACAGCATTAACCCCACCTCCTGGCTTCTTTCCTCTGGACCAAGTTTCAAGTCCCACCTATTTGGTTCTCTCTTCTCATCCTGACTGATCCTAGGCATATCCAAAGACATCCTTGGGTGTCGGGTCAAGATATAGTGTCTCTTCACCAAGTTGATCGATGTGTTGGGCAAAGATGTGCATAAGAATTATTGGCCGGGTGCGGTGGCTCACGCCTGTAATCCCAGCACTTTGGGAGGCCGAGGTGGGTGGATCACAAGGTCAAGAGATCGAGACCATCCTGGCTAACGTGGTGAAACCTCATCTCTACTAAAAATACAAAAATTAGCTGGGCATGGTGATGTGTGACTATAGTCCCAGCTACTTAGAAGGCTGAGAGGCAGGAGAATTACTTGAACCCAGGAGGCGGAGGTTGCAGTGATTCGAGATCATGCCACTGCACTCCAGCCTGGTGACAGAGTAAGACTCCATCTCAAAAAAAAAAAAAGAATTATTGATTGAGGGTAGAGAAGACCTACCCCTTACCTGATGAAGAGAACCTGCAGGATCCCTTTTCACTGTGGTGACATCCCATGGCAGCTTCACATTTGGCCTCTGCTGGTGAGTAGAGGGGTCAGGGTGGGTGCATTGAAGTTCTTCAGCCCCATCCTTGCTCCCCTTCTTCCTAGCTACACTGGGAGTCACTACCCTGCTACCTGTTTCCTCCACCATATTTCCCAATTTAGGCCTTAGCTTGAGTCTGTTCCCAGGTTTGAGCAGCCCTGGATAGTCTCTGTCTTTTGAATCCCTCAGAAACAGTGTTGGGTGGGACTCAGGTTATGATGTGGCCCTGTCTAACCTTGGAATTGTAGGCCTGGATCAATGGCATGTGGTGATTAAAATGACCCTCTGCATGTCCCCAGCTGTGCCTGGCACCAGAGCCCACATTTCAGTCCTGGGCTTGAAGCTTCTTTGGAAGCCCACAAAGACTCTTCCCTTCAGAACCGTGAATAATTCTTGATTTCATGCTTGTCCTCAAAAGAACTCAGCTTCCTATTGTCAATGTGTCATAGGCTCCAATTTTAGTTATTTTTTTAAAAACTTTTTTCCCAAGAATTTGAAGACTTTTTCTGGGGGATCCTCCCCCACAGTCCTCTGAAAATATTAGCTCGTTGGCCCCTTTCCCCATCAAGCTTCATACAGGCTGTCAGATGCAGGGACTCCACGGAAAGTTTTTGGAATGACCTCTAATTCTCTGACCTTGGAAGAAAAAAGATCCAGTGAGCAATTTCACAATGCCTCCACGGAGACTGCAGCCCTTGATTCAAGGAAGGTGCCCTCAGTAGAGGCAAGAAAGATCCCTCTAGAACCCCTCAAGCTGTGGCCATTCCTCCTCTAGCCCCTCTCCTGTTCACCCCTCACTACCCACCACCCTTCCACCCAACTGGAGAGAGGGAAGAGTCTATGGTCCACAGTTATGAGGTTCTATCCATGGCCCACGGCCCACTGCATGCTAGAGGTTACCGGACTTTAGTGCTCCATAGAAACCTCCAACTTAAAAAGCACTTTGGCCAGTCAGCATACATTTTATCTTCTTGGGGTTGCACCACCCAATTTTCTTAGGGAACCACCTTTCTTCCCATCATGCGTGGCTGGGAAAAAAATGTCAACCAGTGAGCCCTTATCTACCTTCCTCAAGGGGTGGCATGTGATGCAGGTTAGACCAGTTAGATTGGGAATGGTAATAGGAGGAAAACAAGGAGTGGGGAGGCAGTGGGAGCTCATTCCTTACAGAGGCGCCCACCACTGTCCCCTAACAGACCACTGATTATAAATCCTGTCAACTGGACCCTGATGCTGTCCTGGTTCTGGTCCTTTTTCAAACCCAGTTCTCCAGTCTTCCCTTCAATTCTGTGAAGTACTAGGTATTATAGGAATCTATCACTGATCTCTTGTTTTTGGTTTTTTTTTTTTTCTTTTGAGATGGAGTCTCATTCTGTCACCCAGGCTGGAGTGCAATGGCACTATCTGGGCTCACTGCAATCTCCACCTCCCACGTTCAAGCAATTCTCCAACCTCAGCTTCCTGAGTAGCTGAGACTACAGGCATGTGCCACCATGCCTAGCTAATTTTTGTATTTTTAGTAGAGCAGGGGTTTCACCATGTTGGTCAGGCTGGTCTCAAACTCCTGACCTCATGATCCGCTCACCCAAAGTGCTGGGATTACAGGCGTGAGCCACCGCGCCCAGTCAACCAAACCATTTTAACAAAGGATTTCTCGGATTCCACCCTTTCACTCCATGAGAAAACTAGAGGACCAGATTAGGTCTTGCCTGGAGTCATACAGCAGAAGAGAACAGAGCTAGAAAGAACTCAACCCGCCCAGTCTCTCTGTCTCTCTGGGGGTCTTCTTGCTTCACCAGGCTGCTTCTGTGTCTTTGGCATTCAAGGCAAGGTTCAGACAGAGGAATTCTGCCCCTCTGTCGCTGGGCAATGGTGGCCCCATAGCTCTGGAAGTTTGTCTCTTCATCTCAGGTGCTGAAAGCTAAGGACAATCTTCAGTATCTCTGATGTAATCCATTTTCTTCCTGCTCCTCTTTGAACCCGGGTTACTAAGCACTTATTGAGAAAATAGCTCTGCACCAGACTCTGAGGGAAGATGTGAGGGGTCATGGCACAAGGGAAAATGCAGCCTTATTGCCTAGAGACACAGAGACAAACCTGGGCTTTCACCTCTGCCATTGATTGCTGTGTGGAAGTTCAGCTGCCATGATGGCTGGTCCCTCCCAGGAGTGAGGCCTTCAGGGTGATGGTGACACCCCACTCCTCTCACCTCTACGGGTCCTCATTTGTGTCCCCCCCTCTCCATTTCTGGAGCCACCCTCTGAGCAGAGGCATGCACCATTTGTCATCCGGACATGTTTCAACAGCCTTCTCCCAGGCCTCCCTGCCTCCCATTCTTTCTTATTCCCTCCACACTCCCATGCTGGCAGGTGATTGGTAGGGCCGATCACACTGCACTCCCCAACCTCTCCAGCAGTTAGGGGCTTCCCATGTCTGTGAAAGGAAGTCAAAGCTGGAAAGGTAGACAGAGCCTTCTCAACCCCTTCCATCCGGCCTTAATTTCCATTCTGTGATGCTGCTCGCTCTCTCTCTCTCTCTCTCTCTCTCTCTCTCTCTCTCTTTGTCTCTCTCCACCCCTCCAGCTCTGCTTTCTGTCCTTCCTCAGCACACCATGTCCTTTTCACCCAGGCTGTGCTTAGCTCAACCCCCTCAGGATTCCCTGGGTTGAACCCTTTCCTTATCTCTTCCTTTAGAGAGTCTTTCCTGTCTCATGAGCTGAGTCCACACTTCTTGCTTAAAGGATCTTCTGATCCCATCCTCCTCCTCCCATGTGTGTGGTCTCTCCCCTGGTGCTCCCCACAGTACTTTGCTAATGCTTGCATTTGTGCTAATGTTCCCATTCTACTTTGCATGGTCATCTGTTGTTGGCATAAACTATCTTTCAGGGGGTCATAAGTACCTTGAAGACACAAATGAAAGATCTTTGTCATCCCTGTGTCCCACCCATAGTGTCTGGCATATAATGCTCTGAAAAAACGTATTGAATTTTTCCATTCAACAAATATTTGTCGAATAGTGAACAGTAGACATATCAACCTAGATTGAGTGCTAGCTCCCACCATTCTCTTCTCCCCCAAATAGATTTTTTCTCATTTTCCACCAAGAAACCCTGGTTCTCCTCTACCCACGAGCTTCCTTCTGCCCTATAGACTTACTCATTGCCTGCTCCCAACTTAAGTCGCAGCATTTTGTCACATTTGTGTCATATGTTTTAAAGAAATAAAACATTATAGGTACAATTATTGCCCACTGGGATGCCTTCTTGATCCCCTTCTTTTCTCTTCCTCCCAAAGATAACTACTCTTCTGAATTTAATATTTATTGACATATCGTACATGTATTATCCTACACATGGTCAGGCCTATTAAACTGGAATCTTGAAGAGGACTGATGCTGAAACCACCTCTGCAAAATTATAACTGAGGAAATATTGACAGTGAAAGAAATCAGAACTAACTGACTCCGTCTTGCTTCTAACCTTCAAGCTGTCCTTCTTCATTCCTGGGTGTAGGCAGAACTAACTTTGGGGAGAAATTCAGTTCATGGTGTGACTCTGAAACAAAATTGATAATAGCCCTATCCCGAAATGACCCCCTTCTTGCCTGGGGACCAGGCTGCCTTTGCAGGATTAACAAATTAGCTACAAGATTAGAATTTACAATTTAGGGGTCATGCAGCCTCCGGCTCCAAGAGTTTGAACCTCCCCAAATTGCTCCTGGGGATAACATCACTATTGTAAAGCCTAACATCAGTGCTTGAGATAGTTTGCAGATCCTGAGCTTGATGGATCAGCTGACACCAACCAGATCGGCAATCTGGCCCAGTCAGTGCTGCCATCACACCCAGGAACAGAACATATTAAGAAAATCTAACTTCAACTTCCAACCTGACCAATCAGCACTTCCTAAGCCCCTATTCACCAACTTATATTTAAAAACTCTGATCCCTGAATGCTTGGGAAGACTGATTTGAGTAATAATAAAATTCCAGTCTCCCACACAGTCGGCGCTGTGTGAATTACTTTCTCCATTGCAATGCACCTGTCTTGATAAATCAGCTCTACGAAGGCAGCAGGCAAGGTGAACCCATTGGGCAGTTACAATGCTTCAGCAAATAAATAAAATGTGGGTGTTTACAACTGTGGTGTAGCAAGAAATTCCTGTATGACAATACACTGGCCCCCAGCCAATGTCTGAAAGCCAGTGGGCCCACAGGTAAGAGACCCTATTGTCAGGGGTTTCTTCTCTCCATGAGGGCTGTTGAGACCACAGAGCTTCGGGCATGCGTCCCTGAGGAGCAAGGGAGGTCCGAGCAAGATGACTCCCCGTTCTCATCTCCACACGGGTCTAGCAGTAAACCAATGTGGGAGTCCTCCCAGCCAGCCCTCCAGAGTCAGCCTGGACCAGTCTTTGTAGTGTGGTCTAGCTCATGGTGTATCCTTAATCTCAATACAGTGGATTACGTTTGCATATTTTCGAATTTTATATAAACAGTGTGCTATTATTGTATGTATCACTCTGCAGCTTGCTTTTTTTCTTATTTGCTCAACTTTGTTTTGAAAGCTTATAACCATGTTAAATCTTTAAAAAGTATTCCAGTGTTTGTATATAGAAAAATTCGTAGCATTTTTTCCTAGTGAAAATTGCCCGCTTTTTAAATTCTGACAAACAATCCTGCAGGGAATGTGCTTGTCTGTGTCTCTCTGTTGGTATGTCTGGGTGTTTCTCTCTTCTCACTTTATGCTCTATGACAATCTGCTGGGTGTATGAAGTGCTCTCTTCTTGTGGATGTAAGTTATGTTGTTTTATCAGTAGAAAGAGTTGGACCATTGAGGCAGGGGACAACAAACTTTTTCCGTAAAGAGCCAGATGGTAAATATTTTAGACCATACAGCCTCTGTCGCAATACTTGACCCTGCCCTAGTAGCAGAGAAAGAAACCACAGACAATACGTAAGCTAATGGGCATGTTCCAATAAAGTATTATTTACCCAAATAGGCAGCCAACCAGCAGGCTACGGTTGTCCAGCCCTGTTCAAGATGAGCTATCTGAAAAACAAACAATAGAAAAATAGGCAAGATCTTAACAAGTAACATGAAGAAGATAATGCCCAAATGGCTGGTAAATATACAAACAGTTCAGCCTCCCTAGTCATCAGGGAGTTTGTGATCAAATTTCCTCCCTAACACAGCCCCAGAGAGTCTTCAGGTACCTCTCCTAGAGTGTCAGGAGGCATCCGTGTAAAGAAGACCAACCATCAGAGCATGCTGAGGCAGCTCTCCGGGCCTGGAATGAGGGGGACAGGCCCTGCCTCTTCTCTGTTTACACCACAAGTGTCCAGGAACTTCCTTGCACCCTGAGACACACGTAAAAAATGCACCCCATGCTGTTGAACAAGTGGAGGCGGCAAGGACAGCATCTGGTGAAGTCATTGATAAGGGACAGAGATCATTTCCAAACTATCCTTCTTGAAGGTTAAATTCTTTCTTTGTGAAGGGAGAATAGGACAATGGGATCACAGAGCAGAGGCAAAGAGATTTCCAGAGGGCTTTTTGCTTGGTCAGCTGAAATACGTTTCCTCTGAACATGCTGATAGCATACATTTTCAATGACTCCAGCTTAAGGAGAGTTTACCATTTGAAAAACATCCCACAACCCTGAAGTGTGATCAGTAGGGAAACTAATAGCTGCAGAGTTTGCAAAACATTCCATTTTCCCTGGATTAAGTTTGCAACCTGGGAAAACACGAGGAACAGATGGTTCGTGATCTGCGTTTAACAACCTGAGAGGAGCTGAATTTCTGCCTACGACAAACTAATGGAGGAAGCCTGTGCACTGCCCGACTGGGTGCCTAGGAGGGCCCTGATTATGTGGGTCCTAAAGTCAGGAAAGACTCCAAGAATTGCGGCTTTAAAATTTTAAATACAAGATTATCTAGCCAGTTGGACAAAACTAGTCCCACTCTAAGCTATCCAGGATGAAGGTTTCATTACTGCAAATGTCAAACAGTTCCTAGCTGGGTGACATGGCAGATGCCAGGGGCCACATCTGACTTAAGATTTGCACATAGGCCGCTCTCTTCCCCCAAGAAACCCCAAACCATATGCCATTCCAGAAACACCACTGTGAGACGATCCTCTCATCCTCACCCCTCCCCATACTGCAAACTGAGCACGGGAGCAAACTGCCCGAAAAACATCCATCTGCTGACTCCACAGCAAAGGCCTTGGGGAGACGAACCAGCCAGGGCTTCAGTTCTCTGTGTTACTTAAATCTGATTCCCTAATTAGCTACTCTAGTCAAAATTCCCTGATACAGAACATTTACTGTATGACATCAATTCAATTCACCGAGGAAGGCAATAGAAGGATATGCTGTAGCCCTGACAACTGCTTCTAAATAAGCGTCTTCCTCAGGAACTGTTTTCCTTAAAGCTTTTGACCCAAGTCATGCCTACGATCTCATCAGAATGTAGGAATAAAGGGTGTCAAAGCGCTAGTACTAACTTGGATGACACAGGCTTTTATCCATTCCTGACTTGCCCCAAATGAGTGTCCCACAACCGGTACTGACATTCCCCAGAGGTGACTCACTCATGCTCCCAAACAAGTCCTTTTCTACTCCTGGCATGACTACCATGCCTGCCAGGAACCCACCGTCTCTCACTGGGCAGCATCTCAGCCATGGCCCCACTCTGCCAGGGGTGCACAGTCACACACATCCCGCCAGGCCCCATGGGCATAGTGGTCTCCTGCTGACTCTTAGGGCAGGCACATGCCCAGACACGTCCAGCCTGGGCCCTTCACAGTACTGAGCAGTGGTGAGCCCATTCCCTGACTCTGTGTCTCACTCTAGTTCTTGTACTAAAGTAACGCCACTTGTACCCTCACGTCTCACTGACCCTTTCATAAAAACATCTCCTTCAGCACGTAAGATATGGCTGATACCATAGGGTCACCATTGTACAGTCCCTTTTCCATTCTCTCTCTCCTGCATCCCACCTCAGCTCTCCAGCCTGCCCAGGGGCCACCATCAGAAGCCCTCCTGCAAACTACCTCATACAAAGTGATGCCCTCCAGGGCTGCGTCCCAGCTTGAGATGTACCTACATTTGCCAGAACATCAATTTGAGCTCAAGGTGAAATACTCATGTCACTTATGGAAATTGAACCAGCAAAAGCTCACTAGACTGAAGGAAAAGGTTGTCTGAACTACTAAGGCCTAAATCTCATAATTTTAAAGAAATGTATTCACTCATGTATTCACCAGCAGAACATTATTGTGCATTTGCTGCCAGGAGGACAGACACGTAGCAAGGCACGTCTTCACTCCCACACTCCTGTGGCCAACACTGCTAGTCAATCAGTTACTTTCCCACTGAGTCTAGATCAGTCAGAGTCTTTCTCAAGATAGCATTCCAGGCAACTACTACCAACCCATAGGAATTGGCCTGTGAAATACAACCCATTTGCCACTTCTAATCAACCGCACGTTGATGACATTAGATCCTGGAGATATTAAGATGAGTAAAAATACAGTGCCAACTTTGAGCAACAGCTGGGTAGCCAGACATATGGCATCTAACAATGGATACAGAGTTTGAGGGAGAGGGGCTTCGGTAGCCGGGGGGTCTTCACTGTGGAGGGAATAGCCACACACACAGAAACATAAACTAGCACAGTGGAAAGGAGGAAGTAGGGCAGTCCAGGCAGACAGCAGCATGATCAAAAGCAAGCAGACATGAATGTCTATGGTGGGTTGGGGAAAGTCTCAGGGGAACAGATTGTGGCACCAGAAGGGAAGGTGGGAAATGTAGGCTGGATCCAAACTTTGAAGGGCTTAAGGAGGGAGAATGTCAATCAGAAGACAATGAGGAGACGATGGATATTCCTGAAAAGGGTAGTGATCAGATCAGAGCTGAGTCTTAAAAAATTATTTATATTATCATAATGGATAGTAGATTATAAAGACATAGGACTGGAGCCAGGAAACCCAATCAGGAAGCTAAGTTGATAGGCTAGGGCTTCAGTTAATATGTATCGAGTGAATAAACGAATGAATGAATGAATGAGGGAGGCAGGGGGTGAGCCAGCAGGGATCCAGCCCCCAGCCCTGCTCCAACTAAAGCAGCTCTCTTTTATGTATAATCTGGAGTTTCTTATAGATTTTCTTTGAAGAAAGTATTCTGTAATTTTTTAAAAAGAAGTCTGAAAACCATGCTTTGACCAAGGGGAGAGGAGGGCCTGGTTGAAGGCAGCACCCACGAGAGAACTGAGACTGAAGGTGTTTACGAGAGATTTCCAGGAGCACACAAAGGAGGTGGTGACTAACAGAAGGCGAACATGGGCTCATTTTATTTCTTTTATTTTTTACTCTTAAGACCAGAATAACACAAATAAGAGTGCAAAATAAGATCTACCCAAATCTGTCTCAAAAACATTTGCATTTTTAATGCAAATTTATAGTTGAGCATTATTTTAAAGATCATATTGTCAAGTAGATCGAACATTTCCTTGTAAATTGGTTGTTAGTTTTGATTTGCTTAGTTGACCCCCACAACCTCTACTCATGCCTCAGGAGATAGTCGTTCCCAACAGAATTATTAGTCTCTACCTGAAATAGCCTATATATCTTCTTACACGCAGTTAATAAACTCTAAGAGGGCTATTCTTGGCTCACCCAGAATTTGTCTTCTAAATCATTAGAGAAAGTTAACAATTCCAATTGTTAAAAAGATGAGTGTCTTTTTATTGCTAAAAAGACGAGTGTCATAGAATGAATGTTTGTGCCCCCCCCCCCCCAAATTCCTATGTTGAAATCCTAACCCCCAATGCGATGGTATTAGCAGGTTGAACCTGTGGGAGTTAATTAGGTTACGAGGGTGGAGTCCTCATGAATGGGATTAGTGCTCTCACAAAAGGTATCCCTGAGAGATCCCTCTGCTCTTCACCATGTGAGGATACAAAGACAGCCTCTGTCAACCTAGAAGTAGGTCCTCATCAGACACCAGATCTGCCAGCATATTGATCTTGGACTTCCCAGCCTCCAACACCGTGAGAAATAAATTTCTGTTGTTTAAGCCACCCAGTCTGTGGTATTCTGTTACAGCAGCCTGAACTAAAACAACTAGGGACCTCCAATTCCCATCTGCTTCCTCAGTTCCCCTTTCACCCCTTCCAAAGCCCCAAGGAGTGAACATTACAGCAAATTGCCTTCTGCCACTCATCAGAGAAATGGGCAGGTGTCGAGCAGTGGTTCTCAGAACTGGATCCTCAAAGTTTTGGAATGCAGTTCTGTGGACCAGCCATATAGGATTGCCACTATGTTATTTTTTCCAAGAAAGAATACTAAGAAAACAAATAGCATTTACTACAATCCATTTCCAAAAAGACAATTGAGCACTGTTAAAGTGAACTAAATATGGCCTGAGAAGGATTCCACACTTCTATATTTGAGTCCTCATGGACGAACCGCAACCTAACTTGTAGGTAGACAAGGTTGAAAACCTAACTCAGGAGTATGGGCCTGTAACCATAGCTAAGGGTTGGCCAATCCTGGCAGCCATACTTCAACCATTCATACACTGCTGAGTGTTCAAACTGTATTAAAATAAGGCAAACGCTGAGCTGTAACCAATCCAGTCATTCTGTACCTCACTTCCGATTTCCATATGTCATTTCCCCTCTTTTGTCTATAAATCTTCTTCCAACACGTGGCTGTGCTGGAATCTCTGAATCTGCTGCCCGATTCGTGAATCATTCATTGCTCAGTTAAACTCCTTTACATTTAATTTGGCTGAAGTTTATATTTTATCAACACCAAAAAGTGAGAAAACTATCTCCAGAATCAAGGGTGGTTCTTTAAATGGAATACACTTTGCTTTGTGAAAAACTTTCTGAACTAGACTTACATGTTGTATTTTACTTTGGACCAGTGAGACCATTGCCAGTGACCAGTGCAATCCAAGGGCTGGTTTTAGAGGCAGCAGAGTAGATCTTTAGCAAGGTCCCAGAGTTCTCACTCATTCCCCTGATTCCAAGACCCTGGAATCCAGGAAACTGCAAGGGAAACTGTGATCACTTGAGGAAGAAGCTTTGTTGCTGCCATCTGAGTGCCTTCAGGGCCTGGAATTTGTCTTTCTTTGAATGAAAGAGTTACAAATCGTGGTTTGTTGCAATTGGAATATCAGGAATAGTCAGGTACTTCAGGCAAAGTTGTATGTTAAATAAGCTTCTCTAAACTGACCTTGGAATTTGAACCACCATTTATATACCATCATTTCTGCATGGAAGTGTAATGTGATTTCTAAGCAAATGACTTGGAGATGAATTGCGAGCAAAGTCTGAACAGAAGTTGGAGGCAGCCTAGATTCCTTTGGCCTCCTGGTCCCTTTGGCCTCAACGTGCATTGTTATCCTCATTCCTAATCCCCAGATACAAATATTGATTGATGTTTAAATGGCAACTTTTCATTAATGAGCTTAGAGCACTTTCTGAAAATGTGTGCTCTTGCCATCTCTGGGACATCTGCCTAAGTTGTGGTAAGGGTTCTGGCTAGGAGTTAAGAGCCCTGGTTCTAGTTCTGAAGCTGCCATACATTAGCTTAAAGCCTTTAGGAAGAAGAGAGGAGAAGAGCAATACCTTTGAGGTCCTTGCATTGCCAGCGTTCTATGATTTATGATTTTATGGTGAGTAGATCAGAGACAGTGACAGGATCTTTCCATAGCTCCCTTTTCTGGTCAAAATGCAGCACGAATAGTCCAACCACTTTATTAGGATGTCTTTATTTTTATGGCTTTTCCACCAAATGCATTGCTTTCCTTAGCTGGCCTGGGTTTTGGGGACAGAGATTTGGCAATTATGTCCACAAATGCTCTTGACAACAGGCAACGGAGGAGGTAGGAGCCAGAAGCTTTGTAAGTTTCATAAGTTACAGTTCCTGCTGGGATTTTGATTTGATGAACCTGTGTCACCTTAATAAATTATGAAGGCTTCTCTTTTCCTTGACTCTTTTCCTTGGTTCTTTGTTCCAAAACGGGCCAAAGAATGTGCTCTAGAAATTGGCCATCTCCCTGTTTTGAAGGTGAAAGATTGCTGGGTGTCACCCCCAAAAGGAGACCTCTCTATTATATGTTTCTGTGGTTCCAAGCTCACTGTGAGCTGTGCCTTTGACTTGGCAAAGGAATTCATTGTTTGAAAAGCTATTTCTAGCCCAGCACAGCTGTTCACTGCTTAAGTTCAGCAAATGCCACCATTTTTGCAGACTGTCCTAATACCCCCAGAGAAATTATGGCAACCTAAGTGTGTGACTTTGATGAGTGAACAAAGAATGACCACTTGTCCAAGGTCTTACAGAAGTCATCCATTGTACATTTGATTATATTCTGTCTTCTCTTATCTGGTGCAATGTAGGCTCTTAAAAGCAAAAACTCAAAGAGGTTTTTTGCACTAGGTTCCTTCCCTGATCTTTGTGAAATCAAGGAATCAGATGATAATAGTGATAATACTAATAACAACAACAGCAATTCTGATTTATTTGGTGCTTCTATGTGGCAGGTAATATACTAGATACTTTATAAAAATTATCATGCTCATTTACAGATGAGAGAAAAGAGGCATAGCAAGATCGTGTAATTTGCCAGAGAAACTTCTTAACTAGGAAATATCAGATGTGGAATTTAAACCTGGGTTCACCTTGGTAAAAGGCTCATCGTATTCCACTATGGCACGTGGATTAAAATATGGATGTGGAGATATGGATGTGGATGGGGAGCTCTGTAACTGCTCTGGCTCCATTTAGCTTATAGATCTTTGTTAAGGTTCTTTAATAGCTTGTCCCTAATTCTGCTAAAATAAGAGCCACCTCTCTATCCCGTTCCCAACCTACACAATGACAGAATTTCTTCCCTCAGCCTTTCTTCTGTATCTCTGGGAATACCTCAGTGGCAGTGGCAGGAGGTTGCAGCACACATAACTCATGCCACTGCTTGCCCTTCCCTCTGCTGGCCCCCTGATCACCTAGATGATGCTGTCTGGAGCTCCCACTCCAGAGCTCCCACCAACCTGCTACAGCTCTGGGACCACCTGTGACCTCTAGTTGACCTTGGGCCATCTCTCCTCCCTTCTCCAGCTGCTTACAAGCCCTTGATGTCCCCGCTCATCCCAGGTCTCTCTCTGGCTGGAGGGGAAAGAACTCAACCTTCTATACCCTGCCCTTAAGTGTGTTTCACTTTGTGTGTGGATGGGAAGGTGCAGGCCAGCAGCGGCCTTCCCTGGGCCCACTCTGGAGTTCCAGTTTGTTCTGTTTCTCCCTGTACTCCTCCCATCCAGTGCATGTAAGCCCCGGGGGTGCTGGATCAGAATGGTTCACATAGTGGAGGGCTGTGCTCAGACGTGTGGCTCTTCTTTTGGTCGTGCTGCTGAGTGACTCTCCAGGGCTCCTTCTCCTTTCTCAGTTAAAGGTAAGTTTCTCTCCCAGGGCTCTGTGGTGCACATGTCTGTATATGAAAATCCACAGACTCCGGGAACCACAGAACCAGGAAATGTGGCTCGAGGGAGTGAGGTGGCATTTCCTCACAGACACTGGGTGTCCAAATCCCGGGGGAAGTCAGGGGAGGTGTATGTGCGTGGAGTGCTGGCTGGATCATATTTTGAGCTAGCTAGCTATTGTGATTTTATCCATTTCATCCCTGTTTTTTCTCTTGCCCTCTGGCACTGGCCCCCACCCCCACCTCCCATTCAAGCAGATAATAGCTGACTTTGTGCTCAGGCCTCACAGGAGGTTTGTAGCAAGGCACAAAGCAAAGACTTTGCTTCTAAGCTTTGAACAAAAGCCTAAGCCCTTAGCAGAAAAGGATGCAATGGAAAAAAAAAAAAAAAGCAAAAGACAGATTATCCTCAAGAAACATGGAAGGAAAGAAGCAGTTTCCCCAAACTAGAAAGAGATCCCATTTGGTTAGCAGGAGGTGAAGGCAGAGGCGACAGAGAGACAGATGGGGCTCCAGGAGCACAGAACCGAGCACTGCTCCCTGGGAGAGTGACGTCAGCATGATTCAAAGGCGGCCTCAGCAGAGATGCTTGGGGACCCGGGAGCCACAGCACAGAGTGACTCGGCCTGAGGGGTCAGGCCGGCCAGGCAAGGGCAAGGCTGTCTCAGGGATCTGTAGACAGAGAAGCGAGGACCAAGTGGGCCTCATCCCAGAGGCCTTGGTGCTGCGTAAGCTCCAGAAACACTGGCATTAATAACCATGGACAAGGGACTCCTGGGAAGGCTGAGGTTGTGCACTTTTTATTTTTTATTTTTTCTGCCAGCCGGAAGAAATAAGAGCTTGGCATTAGAAATTAAGTTGTTACAGAAAACAAAAGAAAACTCGTAAACCTTGTGTTTGTGGACTGAGATTCATGCTCTCTGTCACTTGCCCTTGTACCCCTTGTGTTCACCCAGAAGGGGAGAGGAGAGCCTGTGCTCATACTCTATCCTGGGCATTCGGCTAGACTCAGGCCTTCTGTCCTGGACCCAGGAATAGGCAGCCTTGACCACGAATGCTTCATATTCCACTTTCTTCTCCATTTCAGTAATGATTCAACAAAACAGTTTTAAATGAAAAGCATTCGGTAAACATTGTTCAGTTTTTCCAGGACCTTAAACTTCAGAGGGATGCCACAAAATCATCTTCAGAGAAGTTTATGCTGCTTGTAAGGCTGAGAAAACAAGAGTCCTTAAGAAAAGCTCTAATTAAACATTGTAGACCATTGTATTTCCTGCCTTGTAATCGTGACGGATGGTATGGCTTTGTTTTTAAACAACACCTCATCTTTAAAATGACTCTGCTGATAAACCTAGCATTTTTTTTTCAGAATATGTCCACTGTGTACATTAAATTGCTAAACATTCAGAAGAAGGAGCACAAATCAGACCCAGGAGAGTCTGTTGCAAAGTGTAAGTAGGAGAGAGGAGATGTTACCAATACTGAAAATACACTAAAATTCTGATGAAAGTACCAGATTCAATCCCATTCAAGCCTCTTAGGAACATTCAAACTGTTGAAAATAAAATGGAAAAAAGTGATTACACACTGGCATCAGCATCTAATTGTTTAATGAACATTACATGGCCTGGATCCTATTACTAATGTTTCTCTTCTTTGACATATGTCCACTGATGAAGGAAAGTTCTTTTTGGGTTGCAAAGTGGCTTTCAGAAGTTGGACACTCTGAAAGATGACAAACAGGCAACATCTTTTACTTCTTGCTCACAAGTAAATTTCTGGCAGTTTTTGACAGGTCATAAACACACATGAAATGCTAAACTTAGTGGGTTGTTAGATGCTTTCCTTAAAGTTGAAAAACATTTTTAAAATAAATTTCCTTATGTCTACTTTTTTCCACATTCTCAACTCTGACATTCAAATGCACTTCACGAACCAACATGTAATAACATTTGAAAACCAAATTTGGAAAACCTTCATGAATTCAGACTTCACTCTTAGAGAATTTTCAAAGCATTCTTGAGACAAGCAAATGGAGGCTATGAATAAGATTATTGAGAATAATGCTTACTTAAGAGAAATATTCATGTTTGTTACATATTCACAAGCAGTTAATTACATTTGGAGTTGTGCTTGTTTGGGTCATTGTGTGAGAGCACTGACATTGGTTAGAACTTTCTAGAAAAGCTTTCATCCATTGGTTTCTGTGACTTCACTCTTCCTTGTATTTCCAACGGGCTCCCTGGACGCATCTTCTCAAGCTCTTTTTTGGGCTCTTCTTCCTCACCCAGCTACTTCAAAGGTGGAGTTACTTAGGGTTCCATCTATAAACATTTTCTTTTCTCACTACACAAACTCACCCAAAGGTTTGAATTAATTATATGCAGATAATGCTCATGGTTACGTCTCCAGCCTCAGGCTCTTCCTTGAGCTCCCTCATGTGTATCCTGTCTTAGTGGGTGACTCCTCTATCTTTTGCTAGCCTAAGCCTTAAACTTGGAAATTATGCTTAATTCCTCTGTCCCTTCCCATCATTGTCCTAAATATCACTTTAACCATCCACTCTGTCTCTTCCCACTGTCGTCAACTTATTCCTGCCATCATCCTTTCTTGTCCAAATTTCTATAGCAATCTCTTAATTGACCCATCTGCTTCTAAAACCTTTCTCCTGCTAAGACCACAGGGATTTTTCTAGAATGCAAATCTGAACGTGTCACTCCTCTGCTAAAAACTTTGTTCGTGCTCAGGCGTGATGGCTCACGCCTGTAATCTCAGCACTTTGGGAAGCTGAGATGGGTGGATCACCTGAGGTCAGGAGTTCAAGACCAACCTGGCCAACATGGTGAAACCCCGTCTCTACTAAAAATACAAAAAATAATAATAATAATTAGCCGGGCATGGTGGTGGGTGCCTGTAATCCCAGCTACTTGGGAGGCTGAGGCAGGAGAATTGCTTGAACCCAGGAGGTAGAGGTTGCAGTGAGCTGAGATCACGCCATTGCATTCCAGCCTGGCCACAGAGTGAGACTCTGTCTCAAAAAAAAAAAAAAAAAAAAAATTGTTCAGGATTCTCATTGCCCTCAAGGTAAAGCCCACACTTTGCTTAGGCTGATAAGGGTCTTCATGATGGAGACCACATTCCACCCTCAGCATAACCCTTGCACACCAGACTGAATGCACTGTTGGCATTTTCTGTTCCATCTGTTTAGAATGCCATCCCCCTCACCTCCACTCTTTCCTGGATCTATAAAGCTTTCTTCCATCTAAGATATCACCTCTCCTGGGAAGCTTCTCTGCCTTCCCAAGATTGAATAAGGGACCTCTCCTATGTGCTTCTATAGTACTTACATCCTATATTATCCATATCACAGCACTCAATACTCTGAATTGCAGCGGCAGCTTTACTCATCAGTTTTCTCAGATGATTGTAAAAACCTTCAAGGAAAGATGTGTCTTGCTCATCATATCTCCAATAATCAGCTCATTCTAGATTCTGAAAAAACATTTGACAGATAGATGAATGCAGTTACTTTACAGACCTGTTTCTCAGTTTCCTGATTCTAAATTCTGAACAGGGAGAATCTAATTTGCCCAGCTCGGGTCAGTTTCCATTCCTGGTCCAATGAGCTGAGCTAGGGGTGTGAGAGTATGGATGGAATCTGTTAGAAAGGGGTGTGGGGTTAGAAGCAATGGGTGGCATGCATACCCGAATTATACCTTCATTGAAACAATAAAACTGCATTTTAGTTTTTAAAAGTCATACGTTATATATTTTTCATTAATTCATGAGCCTCCTTTCATTAGTTCATTATAAAAAGGTATCACTGTACCTTTAATACATAAAATAAAAATTATACAGTCACTTCTTATTTATTATTAGGGACTCATTCATCCAACTGTTCACAAATATTACTAAGTACCTACTATGTGCGAAGCTCTGCACTAGGGACTCGGTAGATAGCAGAAAATAAAATCAAATCCCTGCTGTCATGGTGCTTACTTTAAGAAATGTAAAACACAGATGTAGCATTTTAAATTAGAAAACTTAATATGAAAGAAGACAATAGGATGCTGTGCGGAAAATAACTGGGGGGATGTGATTTAGTTCTGAGAGCCAAGGAAGGATTCCCAGTCTGGGAAAAAATTATGTCAAAGCTAAAATCTGGCTTCTCTGGGAAGAATGACTGGATGCAGAGAGTTGAGGGAGGACAAGGATGGAACTGGAGATCCCTGTGGAGTTATTATGATAGTCTCAGCAAAAGACTATGATGCCTATGACTGCTGATGATTTCAGAAGATTTTGGGAGCCAGAACTGATTGTACTTTGATTGTTTCCATGTAGGGTGAATTAAAGGGTGGTGCTAAGAATAACAGTTGGGGTAGAGGTTAGGCACATGAACTCTGAAGCTAGATTGTCTGAGTTTAAATTCCAGTTCCATTAGTAAGCTATGTGACTTGGGCAAATTACTTAACCTCATTGTGCCCTGGTTTCCTCATCTAAAAAGTGGGTGATAATAATAGTAGCTACCTTGAAGATTTCTTGTGAGGATTAAACAAGTTAACATGCATAAAACATTTCAAACATTGCCTGCATGTCAGTTTACTTACAAACTGAAAAAGAGAGGTAAGTTTCCATGCTTCTGGCCTGAGCAGTGGAGCAATACAGGTGACATTTATTGAGACGGGAAAGACTAGCAGTAAAAGAGACTTTGACGGACTGAAGATCAGAGTTTGGCTTTAGATACAGGCTTGAGATTGCTCAGACCTCTTGGACATCTCTCTTTGGGCAGGTGTCTGATCTCAGAAGAGATCCCTGGGCTGGCGATGTCAATCTGTAAGACTTCCAAATACAGGCAACATTTGAAGCCCAGGAATGGAAAAGACAAGCAAGGAAGAGTGTGTAGAGTGAGCAAAGTGTGAATACAGGGCCAAGGACTGACCATGAGAGTTCTGAAAGCCAAGTAGAGAAGGAGGGGCCAACTACTGGTTTATGTGCAGTGCTGTTATACACATGCATTAGATAAGTGGAAATAGAAACATCTGGTATAATTTGAATATAAGGAATATTAAAATAAAGGACATCCTTGTATTTCTATTTTAATGGAGCTTAAAACTCTAATTCTCTGTTTAGCCCTGTTACATTGATTTTGTGACTTCTCCTACTCCTCATTGAAATCTCTAATCCAAAGATTTAAAAGAAAGTCTGGAGAATTTGGAGATTTGAGTAGTGTCATGGCTGGATCTTCAATGGCGAAGACAGAAGGTGGGGCATAAACTAGAACCAGGTGATGAAATGTCTTATAAACTGTCATAGAGTTTGAACTTGATAGCAATAAAGATCCATTCAAAGTGTTAAGCAACAGTGAAGCATGATTATTTTGTATTTGAGAAAGATCTCTGTTGAACAAGGTAGAAAATGCACTGAAAAGGAGCAAATCCAGAAGCTGAGAGGCCAGTGGTGCATCTGTAACAGGAACCCAGGAAAGAAAAGGCAAGACAAAGGCAAAGAAAAGACAAACCAGGACTGTGGGGGAGGCCAGTGGTTCCAATCCAAGTAATGACCACAGCAAGAAGCAGATAGGACGAGGCGACTGACTAGTTAGAGAAAGTAAGAGAGAGGATGATGCCATAGCCTCTGCTTTTGTTCAGACTATTCTGTGCCTTTAAAATCTTATGCTCCATGCAGCACCCTCAATGTCTTCTGTAGGGATAACCCTTTAATTTTCAAATATGTTCTCATCCTGTCTCCTGGTGAATGCACGCAGTCATTAATTAGCTCAAGTGGAAAATAAAGATGCAGACTTACTTCATATGCACTCTAGGTCCCAGGCCTGGGTAGAAAAAAAAAAAATCTATGACCTAAACCACAGAAGCTAAAATCCTCCAGAAAGAAGAAAATACCCCAGTGATTTACTTGGTCTCCACATCATGTGGCTTCACTAAGTATGGAAATATAAATATGCTAGACCTTATTTATCAAAATAATTTAGTTCATCATTGTGAGAGAAAGCCCATGTTTCAAACAGCAATCTTTTTGTAATAAATAAGAAGTCCCTCGACAAACCCTGTTAAACCCCATGTGGATTTCTGTTAATGGGGAAGTTTTCCCAATGACCTAGCTTAACACTGCTGCTGCACATTAATTTGCTTTCCAGCTATACATAAATAAATAAGTGGCTGCCTCCTTGATGTGAGCTCGAGGACCCAGGGGAAGGCATTTTTTCTTCTAGATATCTTCCCCAGACTTTTTACGCTGTTTATAATTATCATATTCATCATTTTTTTCTTCTCCCTCTTCCCAATTTCTTTCTACCTCGTCTCTCTTGAACTTATTCCTATCAGACTTATGCCCCCACCATTCCATTAAAACTGCTTGTCAAGGTCACCAATGACCTCCATTTTGCTGAATCCAATGGTCAGGCGTCAGTCTCATTTAACATGATCCATCAACTGCATTCAGTGCAGCAAATTGCTACCTCTTCCTTGACACACATTCTTCATTTGGCATCAAGAATAACACATTATTTCCATTTTTTCCTACCTCATTGGGCTTAGCCTTCCTTGCTGGTGTTCTCCATGGTCTCTTAGTGTTCAGAATACCCCAGGGCTCAGTTCCTAGTCCTCTTCTCTGTAACTTAAACCCTTGATGGTCTCATCCAGTCTCGTGGTATTAAATAACACCTTTACCCTGACCACTCTTCAGTTGGTACCTCCTGGTCTCTAGCCTTACTCAGCATCTCTACTTGGATGTCCAATAGATATCTCAAACTCAATGTGTCAAAAGTGGAACTCCTCATCTCCCTTCAAAAACGGTTCTGCTCGTAGCCTTCCTTATCTCAGTTGATGGCAAGTTGATTAAGCCAGTGCTCATGCCGAAAATCTTGAAGTCATCTTTCTGTCTTTCTCTCACAATCCACATCTAATCTTGTTGATAGTGTCTGCAAGGTACACCCAGAATCCATTCTCTTCCTACCTTTCCACTGCAACCATCCTGATCCACCATCTCTTGGCTCAAAGTCACTGCAATATACTCCCAGCTTCTCTTCCTGCTTATATGCCCTTGTCTAGTGCCAGCACCATAGCTCAAGCAATCCTTCTTAAAAAGTAATCAATGGCATCACTTCTTTACTCAAAAACTGCAGTGACACAGAGTAAAAGCCAAAGACTTACAAATGCCTTCAAGCTCCTACCTGGTCTGCTCCCTCCCCTGAATTTCAACCTCATCTCATGCTCTCCCCTGCTCACTCTGCTCCTGACCACTGGCCTCCTTGCTGTTTCTCAGACATGCCAGACAAGCTCTCCCTGTGCCCTCTGCCTTGAATGCTGTTGGATACTACAGGCCAGCCCCACACTTCTTTCGTGCCTTTGTTCAAATGCCATCTTCCCAATGCCATCTATCCTGCCATATTTCATACTATCACTTGTCCCAGCCCCAATGGTCCCAGCCTCCTTGCCCTGCTTTACTTTTTTCTTTTTCCATGGTACATATCACTTCCTACTATGTGATGCAATCTGCTTATTTATTAGGTTCACTATCAACTGTCATCCCTGCTGGACTGTAAGTGCCACAAAGGCAGAGGTCTTTGTTTTGTTCACTGATGTATCCTAGAACAATGCCTGGAACATAGGAGGCACCCAGTAAATGCTTATTGAATTAATGGATACATCGTTTTAGGTTTCAATCACAGGGGGCTCCTACTATAAGGCAAATATTATTGGGCAGGTGATACATTCAGCTTCAGGCTTCCAATCTGAGCCATTAACATCTCTTACAAGCTTGAGCGAACTACAAGTGAGATGTCTTTGATCCATTTCCTTTCTAGCTCACTTCTTCAACACATTTTTCATCCCAGTGCTCTGGTCCTCTCCTCAGGATGGGGAATAGACACAGTCAATAGTATCTGCTCAGGGTTTATCCTCCCTAGAGTAATTTGGTCCTCTTTCTCCTTATCCCCATGGAATCCTCACTGTGATCCAATTTCTCAAGGCCTTAAGACTAAAAAAATGAGAACTAGTGGCTCCATTTAAAAAAGTATTGCAGATTGTAAATTAAGCCAATGCTGCTGTTGAACCAGATTTAGCTCATTGACCTCTAGAGGAAATACAAACGATTGCCAGAACTTTATAGCAAGACAGAAGGATACGGTATAGTGGGAAACCCAAGCAAAGGGCTGGGTTGGGAGCTGTACGTTCCTAGAGGCTAACGTGAATGTCCCAGAGGAGCGAGGAAGAGAGGCATGACTGGAAGGGGCAGATCATGGGGCACACATCTTATTTTTGCCTATGGACAACTGGGCTGACTCACCAAAGGTTTTGCGAGCCCCCCATCGTGCTGCAGGCACCTAGAATAGCCGGGTGGAGGCTTCTCCAAGAATTCTAATACCCATGGAATCAGAAATGCCCACGCAGATACGTGGCGAGTGATATCTCCCACTGGAGCTCTTCTGGAGACCCTGGGCCACTTCCACAATGCTTTCTACACTGAGAACACTCTACAACATTAGGATCAACTAGAGGCAGGTTGAGTTTTTATTTCACTAAGTACCCAAGCTCTTGTGCATAATTAATCCTCAAAAAACTCTAATTCCTTTCACAGCACTGAATTAACCTTGGTCCAAAAGAAATCAACATGATAAATACTAGGCACACAGTGGGCATTTGACATCCTTCTTCCTATGTCTCTCATTTTCCTCTAGTACCCGCCCTCCCAACCTCCTTTGAGATGACTGTTTTCCATATTTGTCTCTTTCATGGCATATCTGTATTTCTTCATATCTGGCCCCAGATGTCAGATTGGCTTGCATTACTCCAGGCTGAATCATTTGATTTCCTGTCCATGTTCCTAACCTTTCCAGATCCTCTTGTATCATTTCTCAGTCACTCCCGCTGTTTACAATACCTCTCAATTTAAAGCCATCTGCAAATCTCATTAACAAACCACTGACTCCTTCTCCCTCACGATCGTAGGACATGTTGAATGAAACAAGACCTGACAGCAATCCTCTCCTCTCCATTTGAGGCATCACTTCTCTGGGTTACTTTAACTTATTATCATTTTTTATATTGTATTATTATTACACATGTACTCCCAGTCTAGGCAAATCTAATATGTGAAAATCAGTATTCATCATTTTTTGAAATTCAGTTATTCACAGGCTGGGCATGGTGGCTCATGCCTGTAATCCCAGAACTTTGGGAGGTCGAGAAGAGTGGATCATTTGAGGCCAGGAGTTCCAGGCCAGCCTGGCCAACATGGTGAAACCCCATCTTTACTAAAAATACAAATGTAGCCAGGTGTAGTGGCACACGCCTGTGGTCCCAGCTACTTGGGAGGCTGAGGCATGAGAATCGTTTGAACCCAGGCGGTGGAGGTTACAGTGAGCCGAGATCTTGCCACTGTACTCTAGCCTGGGTGACAGAGCAAGACCCTGTCTCAAAAAAAAAAAAAAAAAAAAAAAAAAAAAAAAAAAGTTATTCACCTTACAAAAACTTATTAATCTCTTTACTAGTGACCTGTCCTAGTATACTTAAAATATTTTGCTTACAAAGTAATAATTACTCAACTTTTCAAGGCTGGTTACAGCCTTGAATATAGGTATTTAATACCCTTTAGCTACATCTGTCTGTAAGAAATTTTTCCTAGCAGAGTTTTTGAATAAGTTTCAAATTCTTCCATATCAATATTAGTAAGCATCTGAGGAGCACACCAGTTTTCTCACACAAGATTCATTGGATCTTGGCTTCAACTTTTCTCACCCCTTTTCCTGATATACTCAAAATATTTCCAAATCTCACTATTCTTCCTTCCTTAAAATTTTTTGTGTCCCTTCTATGTGCCAAGCACTGTGCTCACTGCTGGGGTACAATAAAGAAAAGAGTCTCCATCCTCTGGAGCTGTTAATCTAAGAAAAAACATGAAGGAAAATAGTACTTTTGAGTACCTGCCATATTCTGAACCTGCAATGTGTATAATCCCTTTTAGACCCCACAGAAACCCCACCTGATAGCTGAGAAAACAGGAATTCAGATAATTAATTTGCCTGTGATGCGAATACAAATAGACAATTTACAGAAGAAATACAAATGGACGATAGATATATGGAAAAAATACTCAACCATACTAGCTATTAAGTAACTGCTTTATTACGTAAATAAAATGCTACTTTTTTACCTATCAAGGTGGTAAAGAGAAAAATAATACTCTATGCTGGTGGGGTTGCAGTAATACAGGCTCTCCTGCATAGGGCTGCAGGGAACATAAAGGAGCATAATCCTCCTGCGAAACCCTATAATAATATGTAACAAGGACCATTATAAGAAGAACTCACCTTAATGTCCATCGCAAGGGAAAGAAATAAATGATGTTACATCCATCCAGTGAAATTGTAGACAGTCACTAAAAATCATATAGAATATGTAATGACCTAGAAAGATTTACCAAATATTAAATAAAAAGGCATATTATAGAATAGTAGATATTATTGGATGACAATATATACAGGATTGTGTGTGTGTGAGTGTGGAGAAAATAAAAGACTGCAAGAATGGATAATATGTTAACAGGGGTTATTCATAAAAGATGGGACAGAGTTCTTTCTATTGGTTGTCTTCTACATTTCAATAATTTAAAAAATCCAAACATAAAAATGTTCATACATTCAGATCTAGTTATGCAACTGTATTGCAATAAACAGTAATGCAGACTAAGAGTCAAGCAACTTGCTCAGGACCACCCATCTGGTATATTACATTAAGTCTTGCTTTCTAAGTCTGAAATCCATTGTCTTTCTACAACCTACTCATTCAGCTCCATAACCCCAATTATAGCCTAACTAGAGTAATCCCTTGATGGCCTTTCTAGTTTCTAGGCTTTTTTGTCATGAGATTAATTTCTCCTACCAAAATAGTTTGCTGTTCTAAAATCTTTACACTGGCACTTTTTCTGCATTAAGCAACCCTTTCTTTTTTCAAAGCCTGCTTACTGGCAGGTCATTCCGATTTTCATCATCTGCTTTTGTTCTGTGAAACCTGATGAGGGCTTACGAGGTCTTCAGCATCTCTCAACAGCAAACATTGGTATTTGGGTTTGAATAATTCTTTGTTGAGCAGGGCTTTGTTAGCCCCTGGCCAGCTTAAATGCCTTCAGGGCTTCACTGTGACAACAGAACTGCCACCACACATTTCCAAACACATCCCAAGGGTGGGCAATTGAGAACCACCCTATGATCGGCCACAGCTAACCCTCTGATCTCATCTTTCTCTACTCCCTGGCTCTCAGGCTCCATTCCAGCCACCCTGGGCTCCTTGCTGCCCTTCTCATAAGCCCACAAAGGCAGGGATTTGGTGGTGGGGAGTGCGGTGGAGGGGTGTTCCTTTCATCTGCACAACCAGTTCCTGTATTCAATTCCCTCTCTTTTAAGCGCTTGATTGTTTTTTGATCCCTTTTAAATTTGATTCAGCTCCCCAACTGTAAATGAACTAACCAATGAAACTAATCACTGATTCCACATGTTCCCAAGCTGTGCACCTCTACCGCAGGATCTCAGGGTCTTCCAAGGTCTGAACTGAAAACTGTGTCTGCATTTCCTTTTGCCTTCTATGTTTTGGGAAGGTATCTCTAAACTCTCTCTTTGGGACAGAAGAGAAAAACTACATGGATGCAAATCAGTCGTACTGCATTTAAATTATGTGCATCTCTCTTATATTTTTAGCTCCTTGAGGGCAGTCATTGTAACCTTCTCTTTATATTCTTCCCAAATAAATGAGTGCCTGGAAATCACAGGTACTCAAGATCTCCACAGCAGCCTCCTCCCTGAGAGGTTAGGTGGTTGGAATGTAATTATTTAGACACGTGGGCATCTCCAGGCTTCCACACGGCAGTCATTACTGAGTGATGGATGTCAATCTTAGCATAAACGTGATTTGCAAGGCTCCAAAGCCAGAGATTGGATTAAATTTGCTTAAATTTCCATTAGGCTGTGTGTGCGTGTTCCTTATTTTTACTTCCTTTTTGGTCTTTTTCCTCTTAATTTCTACATCTGCTATATACACTCCCCACTCCCCAACATTTTCTAAACTATTTGAGCAGTAGTCAACCCTGTGAATTGGATGTCATGTGCAATACAAAATGTAAATCATGTTCATTAGATGAAAAACGCAATTTCCCCCTCACGGAGAAAACTGGGACAACACGTATCAGAAGGGGCACAATATGACAGTCTTCAAACAAGTCAGTGTGCTGCCTGCATTTAAAACTGAAATCTGTTTGGTCTTAATTGTGATATTTGCAAAGTGTCATGCAAATCTTCTACACCAAAAGATTTCTTAGCTTCTTCAAAATGTGACTTCGAGAGCGGACTACCTTCTCCAAACTAGGATCTGGGGAACCAATCTTAATTGTATTTATACATGTTAAAGTTCCCCTGTTCTTTCCACTCACTCAAGACGCAGGATAAATAAAATAACTTCTCTTCTACTTGGAAAAGCACAAGTTTTGGAGCCTTGAGTTGGCTGCACTGGAAATTAGAAATATCTTTGATGATGCACAGCTGTCTTCATTTCTTAGTCACAGATGTCTAAAGCATTCCAGGAGGCTGACTCATATACCTGGAGAGAGGGACCACGGTTTCTCCTTCTTTCTCCTAAAGTCCTTGTCTGGTCAAGAAGAGACCAGTTACTCCTTTGTTCTACAGCTAGGAACTTAACTACAGGATGATCTTGAGTAAGACAAAACCTGACGTTTCTTCACCACCATTTCCTTTTTGTTCCCTTACATTTGTCTCAAACATAATTTGCAGCACTTAGTGATCTTTCTGCTATGGAGGCTCACTGAAGACAAGACCCCAACATGGTAAAACGCAAGAGTTTTCCCACCAATCGCTGCTATATGCAGCAAAGGAAAGACAGCACCTTGTGTTGTAGCCTACCATCCACTGAAGGAGATCAGTATGGACATCCAGGAGTTTCTGAGCTCCCCAGATAGTCTCAGACGAAAGTCAAGCCTCTGAGATGAGCAATTAAGAACAAAATTTCTGAAGCTCTTTGTCATATGGTTCCCAGCTTTGTGACTCTAAGTAGTGTCTCTCCGCAAAAGAATTCCATTATTCCACAACAGCAACTCCTCTTTTGTTCTTTTGTAGCAAGCAAGTGATCACTACTCAGCACCTCAATCCACCCAAGGGCTTTCACCTGGAACCCAAAGTGCATAAGTAATTAAGATTTGTGTTCTTTGGGGAAAGGAGTATTGACAAAGATGTAGGTGGCTTCTCATGTGAGAAAAGTACTTACATACCTGCACAGCTGTACTTGGAAGGTCTATGCATTTTACTATAGGTAAATTACACCTCAATTTTTAAAAATTCTACTAGTGAAGACACCCATTCTCTCAGGGAACTTGCCCTATTTAACTTACAGCTATAAATAACAGGGTTCTCTATAAGCATATACTTTGTCCCATAAACACAAAGCAGTAAAAAAACCTGAATGTCTTCCCTCCAACTAAAATTAGATTATTTTTCTCAGTTAAATCTTCCATTCAATTACAGTGGACTATCCCTGTACTGTCTGGGTGAGCAAAAGGTATAATTTACAAGAAACTGACAGAGCTGAAGGGATGACAGAACTATAACCCTGCAAAGTTGCGTGAGCATCTGAGGTCCTACACAAACCGGTGGCCTAGAGAACAGACCTCTAACCTCCCTTAGCCCGGAGTGGCAAAAGCACAAGTGGTCTCAATGCATAACAGAAAGAATGGACATTTTTTGGCCAGGCACGGTGGCTCACGCCTGTAATCCCAGCACTTTGGGAGACCGAGACAAGTGGATCACCTGAGGTCAGGAGTTCAAGACCAGCCTGGCCAACATGGTGAAACACCTAAAAAAAAAAAAATTATGGTGGCAGGTGCTTGTAATCCCAGCTACTTGGGAGACTAAGGCAGGAGAAGTGCTTGAACCTGGGTGGCGGAGGCTGCAGTGAGCTGAGATCGCACAATTGCACTCCAGCCTGGGTGATAACAGCAAAACTGTCTCAAAAAAAATGGACATTTTAAAAAAACCCACTATGTCTATAGCTCAGTCCCAGCCATGAACAACTACATTCAACCACCAAAAAATTCTTCCCGATGAAAAGATTTACCTCAAAGAATAAATAACATTAAATCAAGAATAAGCAGTCAGATTTGAGATTTTTATTGAGAAAATAGCTATTTTGACATTATATCCAGTTTCTCATTTATCAGAATAAATTCTTTACAATATTGATCACCATCACCACTTTAGTGTATTTATACAGTCTCTGAGTAAAATATATTCACACTCGGCAAGGCTAGAATATTGAAATTATGGCCAACATTGCTTACTTTAAGATTGTTTACTTTATAATGAAGCTAGAGTAGTTGTGCAACTAGAACAGATGTTTTAAAAATGTTTGCCATTCAAAGATAGGCTTGATGGGACAAAACTAATATGCATACTACATACATATATTACTTGTCTTTTTTACTGTCAATCTTTCCGAACAATAACGTGACATTACAAACACCTCAAACTCCCACTTCAAAATGAATAGAAAAATGGAAAAACATCTCCCATTTCATAAAATTAAAAACCAAGTCAGAAGAGAAATAAAACTCATTTTTATGCATTTAACTTAAAAGCTTGAGTACACTACTCCTCCTAGAGAGAAGGAAGCCAGAACTGCAGAAGTAGCCAACAGTCCAAAGAACGAAGGGCCCCATGACCTTCTCTATGGTTCATAACTTATTGAGGGCTGATGCAAACTCTGGAAAGTTATTTTTCATGATTTCCAAGGATCTGGGATATGTAAACGAAATGATTAAAAGACATTTCTCTGAATTTGCGAGAAGACTGAAGAATCAGAACAAAGATCCAACGGCCTTTCATGTGGCTACATGTTCACCATTACACCACAACTCAAAACCCACAGGCGAGCTTTCTCTCAAATACACACTCAAAACGGTGTTCCAAATGATGCAATTGTATACATTGCAAAGACACACAAAATGCTTCCTTACACATGATTAGTAATCTGGTTTTAGACTCTGAAGTGATATCAAACATATTTAGCTAACCCTCTCAAACTTGCAGGCCTAGTGACGTTTAAATGTTTTAGGATACAGAATCTGCTTAGAATTTAGTGAAAACTATGAACCTTAGACTGTCTTCAGTAATGAACAAAACTTGAAAATATTAACCTTCCTTTGCTTTGTCACTGAAGCAACTATAAGCTTTCTATGATATATGTATCATACTAGCTTGTATGTGACTTCAATGTCATAAACATCCTTTGCCTTTTTGGCACTTTTAAAGCACAGCCAGAAAAGGTTTGTAAAGTTGTTCTGGAAATACAAGTTGGTTCCCTCTGCCTCATGGATGCTTAGGAACTGGGTAGTCCTCAAACCACCAGTTCAGACACCTGTATAGCTGCTCCTGGCCAACTAGGATTCTGAGGAAAGGGGCTGGAATAGCCAGGGGCCTCCCTCACAAATGCCTAAATAACCAAGGTATCTATGCCGACAGCCATACCCCTCTCAATACCATGGTCCAAGGAAGTCTTGACCTGTCTCTTCCCATTTTACTACTACTGGCTAGAGGGGCACCCAACGATAAGAAACCTTTGCAATGAGTATAAACTAGCAAAAACACCGTAGGGGAGCATTTCCTCAGGTGTATCTCTCAGAACATAAATCCCACAAGATACCTACTTTAAAAAAAATCCAGCAGGGGGCAGTGGCTCATGCCTGTAATTCCAGCACTTTGGGGGGGTGAGGCAGGCAGAATCACCTGAGGTCAGGAGTTCAAAATCAGCCTGGTCAACATGGTGAAACCCCATCTCTACTAAAAATAAAAAAATTAGCTGGGTGTGGTGGCGGGCGCCTGTAATCCCAGTTACTTGGGAGGCTGAGGCAGGAGAATTGCCTGAACCTGGGAAGCGGAAGTTGTACCGAGCCGAAATTGCACCACTGCACTCCAGCCTGAGCGACAAGAGCAAGACTCCATCTCAAAAAAACAAAAACAAAAAAAAATCCGTATTAAAATAAATTAGGGAAATGATGTATAAAATAGAGGTGCTTCTCGGAGATTTAAAATGCACATTAGCATATCAAAGGTCTGAAAGGCCAACAGTAACTCAATTTTGTCTAACCCACTATTTCCCACACTTACTTGGCCACAGAACCCTCTATTCACCTAACAGTATGTTCTGACAAAACACTCTGCTAGGAACTGCTTCACCCAGAACCAAAAAGGTGATTTTTAAAAAATATTATAGCATAATTTCATATGATTAATAAGGATACAAAGAGACTTATTTTCCTGTCTCTTGTTATTTTGTCTATTTTGTTCTGAATAATCTTCTATCACATTTCCCTTTCTATTCACAAACCTTCAACTCGAGATACCCTTTCTGATACCTTTGTTCAAGAATGTTAATTCTTATCAGAATTAACTAGTCTGGAAAAAAATAATTTTGTGTCTTTTTAAACTCCTGGAGTACCTCTCCACTTCAATCACAATCTAAGTCCAGGGCAGGTAACCTGGGCTCCTAGCAAACACTATACCCCAACAAGAGTTTGGGAACCAAAACAAAACTAAAACAAATTTATCCTTATATCTCTGTGAAAATTAGCATTTTGAACATCTAATGAAACTTCAAGTTTGAGGATAATGGGATTACTGACCTACTGACCTTTGACTTCACGTAACTAACAACAAAATTTCTTTAAAATCTGGTTAAGCAATATGAAAACACTGAAAAGTAAACATAAATTCCACAAAGTTGAATGGCAGCAAAAAACATTTAACATCAAGAACATACACAAAAGACTATCATTACCACCCAAATTATCTCTGTTGCTCAGGATTTCAGTTATAAAAATAGCCAAATCAAGACAAAGACAATTACAGCTTAAAACGAAAAGCTACACCTTCTTCATTAAAGGTGAGCATCTTGTGAAACTGTGCATCTGGAGAGAGAACAAGTAGAGAGAACAAGTACAAGGCACGGGAGAACTACCACGTCAAGGGACAGAACTTTTTCAAAATATTTTATCCTCAGAAGTAAACCCCGCTACCATAGAAAGAAAAAAATATAATTAGATATTTTAAGTCACAGCATTTTTGACATCCTAGGGAAAAGGAGTTTTTGGTTTTAGGTTGGTTTTTTCTTTTCTGGTAAGGCAAAATAGATCTTTAGATAAAGTCATTTGTTACAAACATGAGTTTTTCTTAAGAACGAAATAAAAATTGTATTTAACTTCTATCATATATTTATTCAACTAAGTTGAATACTATGTTTGGAAAATTAAAGTTTTAAATCATAGTTTATATAGATAATGATACATTTAATCTATGAATTTACTTTAAAACCACTTTTATTTTGAAATACTTAGACTCACAAGAAGTTATAAAAATAGTTCAGAGAGATTCCAGGTACCCATTGCTTAGCTTCCTGTCTTTACATGTAAGCATTTATATCTAGGTTTTAAAAGGGTTAAAGTTTTTGACAGTTGATGAAAAACTGTCAAAAAAATGTAACAAGCCTGGTAAATGCATATTTTTGGAGGAGATTGTAAGGAAGCACTACCAAGTTCAAATACTACTTTTATCACTGCCTTAACCAACAGGTTTTCTAAGATACTATCTCCGTTACCTATTTCTGCCTCTTTCAATGGTGTTTTTCCATTTTTACAGACTTCTGAAAATTTTAGCTTTGATTGAAATAAGCTTCCCCATTCCTTCACATTAATATATCTAGCAATATTGAATGAATACGAATTATAAACGGAAATAAAAATGCTTGCTTTTATAAAATCTCCAGTCTTGCAGCACCCCCAAAATAATACAGACTTAAGTTGAAATTTGGTTTGTTAATGCCCACCTTTTGTGTGGTCAAAACACAGTTTTGAAGGAATGACCACCTTCAATGTTCTTTACAGCTTCTTTAGTGTTCCTTAAAAAAAAAAAAAATCAGTCTTATGGATGATTGATGGCAGTTTATTCATGGAAGATCTTCATCTGATGGGAATTATCTGACCAGTTTTTCTAATCATATACTACCAACAAAAATAAACACAAGCATGTTCCCTTTAATCATATTATCCTCCACTATCACTTCCAAAAGGCATTGGCTCACAGTATTCTGTTTAAGATTGGGGCCATTTATCCCAATGAACTCAAACTTTATCTAAAACAGGCTGGTCTAGCAGTCTGTTCAGTCTGAAAAAATGGTCTGTGCTCTGTTCAGATTGACAAAATGTTCTGTTTTGGCCAGGCGCAGTGGCTCATGCCTGTAATCCCAGCACTTTGGGAGGCTGAGGTGGGTGGATCACTTGAGGTCAGGAGTTCGAGACCTGCCTGACCAACATGGTGAAACCCGTCTCTATTAAAAAAAAAAACAAAATTAGCTGGGTGTGGTGGCACATGCCTGTAATCCCAGCTACTTAGGCTGAGACAGGAGACTTGCTTGAACCCAGGAGGCGGAGGTTGCAGTGAGCCGAGATTGCACCACTGCACTCAGGCCTGGGCAACAAGAGCGAAACTCTGTCTCAAAAAAAAAAAAAAAAGTTCTTTTCTAAGAGCTTCCTGTATGTGTGATTGGTCCCTAAAGTACTTTGTGCTCAGTTACAGCTTCCTGTCATCTCATCTGCTTATATACAAATAGCTCAACTAAGTAACCCAACATACAAACTCTCACTAAAATCGCATGTTGCATCTTAGGAAAGGTGATCTGGAAGCATTATGGACTATAGTGAGAATGTAAGGCTTATGGCAGTTTGAAGTAGGGATGACACAAAAGCAAATAAATCATATTGACAGTCATTCCTTCTACTAAAAAAGACAAATACTTGTTATTCTAAAATGACCTCTTTTGATTAAAATTTCAGGTTATGAAATATTACAGTATGCTTCTTTATCAAAGTCTACATATCAGAAGAACATGAGCTCCACGTTCCTGTAAAACTTTAAACACATTTTTCTTCCTAATGGACATCAGCAGTTTTATTGAAAGAAAAATTGACATAACCTAGCATTATCTTTTGACTTTGCCCATAGAGAAACTTGGAGTTAAATTTACCACTTAATTTTAGAATCTGTCAGTGTTGATATCGTTCTGCAAATTTTTAATTTTTTTAATTTAAATTTTTTAATGTTTTTAATTCTTTAAAATTAAAAATTTTTAAATTGTCCTGTTTTACATGTAATATGCTTGTAATATACATGTTATGTATGTTATAACTGTAATGTATTTCAAATACTTTTTGAAGGGTCTGATATAAATCATAATTAAAAATGACTGGCCTTGACCAAAGCATAAACACATGTCTGATGAATGTGCTAATCACCCTTCTCCAATACACATCCATCCCAGAGGACAATAAAGTCTCACAGTCATGATTTCCAATATAAAATATTTAGATTTCAGACTGCTGGAATCAGATTTTAGACTGCTGGAATCTAATAACCTGCCTTTGAAGATGCCTAATACACACACACACACACACACACACACACACACACACACCCTGTTGTAGAAGTAATGTGCAACTCATGAGGTACTTTCCCTAAATACATCCAAACAGATGACCAAGATTTTGAAGACTACCTTATTTCTCATTTAGTTAAAACTTTCAAGAAAAAATATTTACAATGACTTAAAGACTCCTGTATAAATAACTACCTAAATACAGAACAAATTGGGAGGATGTGGGTCAAACACAGCTGAGCTCCACTCAGCTCAAATTAGATGAGTCTTTTGACTACAAAGCTTGTTTTCTTAACATATGGGTTCCTACAGGACTTGATAAGATTTCATGAGCACCACAATAATCTTTTAAGACACTAATCAAAAACATGGTTCTACATTTTGAAAACCTCAGAAGTGGTTTTAGGACAACAGAAGCACCTCAACCACTAAAATAAACAAGTTTCTATTATAAGTAAAATTACCACACAGCAAATCCCTTAACAGTTCAGCAACCAATAAATAGAAAATATTTGTTAAAAGCTGCTATTTCTGATTGTTCCTTTGTATTCTTTGACTGTAAGTGAAACATATGGAAAATAATTGGTTGTCAGAAAGCTTCTGACTACATGATATGCATCTTATGAAAGAATATTAGCCTGAGCCAAGCATAAAAAACTTGGACCAGATGCACAGTAAGTATTTCTACTACCCTGGCCATGGGCTCCTCCTGAGTAGTATCTAACAAGAGGGCAATTTCAGTAAGATTTTACAGCCTAGCATAGTAACGATGACCAGTACATTCACTTCTTCTGGAATTAATACAAGAAATACAACTAAAGATGTACTACAAAGACATAGGTCTAAAACTGCCACATTCGCCCAACTAAACTAAAAGAACCCTTCCTAACGTATATCGAACACATCAGCAAAGACCAATGTTATACTGAAATGAGTATTATCAGATGTTATTATATGTAACCACCTTTAATATTTATCTATGTGCTACTAAACCCCCAAAAGATTAGACTTATGAGAGCATAATTAAAAAGCACGTTCCTCATCACTTTTTAAAGCTAAATATGGTCTCTTCTACTGAAGCAATTTATCTTTTTCTGGTTCCTAAAATAGGCATCAAATTTCTAAACAGAAGTAAAAAGCCTCAGCCAAAGAGCCACACATTAGGTATTCAGCCTGGTCTAAGAAAACTGAGTTAATAAATTGAATAAATTAACTCAAATAAATTAGGAGTGCACATTCAGAACAGAATTGTAGCTTTTGGTCAGCAACCTATGAACCAAAGGCAAAAATCTGCCATAATTAAGGCAGTTTTTTGTATACAGTACGATGTGTTTTTCTTCCCCCCACCCACCAAGTTCAATTAGCATTCTCTTTGATGTTATTAAAAATGCAGTGCCAAGCTAGAATACAAGCTTCCTAATAATAATAATAGTAATAAAAATAGATGTCATAGAAAGTTCCTTTTGGTTTAGAGTCTTCCTTAATACCTATTATGGTATCTTCTTTTTGCCTTCACACACTTGGTGTAAGAGATTACTGCAACAATCATTTGACTTTGGCCACAAACCATGACTACTGTCAGGGTGAAAGCCGTTGGAAGGAATTATTTTCTTCTTCTGCTGGAGTCAGTTTAAGTGTTGGCAGTTTCCGAGGAGGAAGCTGAGGGCTTTGGCGAAGATTGTCATCCATCTGTAGAAAGTACAAAAGATACATCTGACTAATGCTGTGGCACCACTTATGTGGACTGTGGCCTCCCCATCCAAACTATAGCCTAGAAGAGTACAGAACCATATGTTTCCTGGGCTGCTAGAGAAATCTTTTTCTTACAAATAATCTCAAGAATTCTAAATGTCATACCTCAAATACCAGCTGACTCAGTTTCTGTAAACAGCAATGTGGCTCATTCCTGATACCTTCACAGAATTACAGTAATTCCAAAAAATAAATATTCTACTGAACTCAACCATAGCATAACTTAAAGAGATCTTCTGATAGTAAGTGTAAAAGCGATACTGTTACACTAAGCTCCAGTTTGCAAACTATGTTCACGTACAATATCTTATTTGATCTTCCCAATACGCTATGAAGAAAATGCAGACACAGACCTTCCCTGTTGTATAGATAAGCAAACCGAGACTCCGTAAGGTTAAGTGATTTGCCCCATGTCACAAGCTAGTATGAGAGCTGAAACTTGAACCCAGGTCTTCTGATTCCAAAACTATTATTCTTTCAACTATACTTCTTTGCCTCAATGAAAATGACCTGTATTCCAATCAAAAAAGACCAGCTTTTTAAAGCTGAGAGTATGTAGACCAAAGGAAGCTAGGACATTAGGCAAAAAGAAAGATAAATTCTTTACATCTAATCCAGTGGTTTTCTAAACACTGGATCAGTTCTAAATGAGGTAACCCACATCAAGCTCAAATAACACAGTGCTGGACCTCAAAAACTGTTAGCCAGTATCATCAGGCCTCAGGCTTCACTGCCCTATGAGTTTGTAAAACAGTAAGTATTACTATTTGTATCAGAAAAAAAAAAAAAAAAAGCAAGCTTATCAGTTACTGGGGAAAAAATATGTAACCTCTTTGTATTTTTCCTACTAGAATCGCCCTTGAAATTCCCTTTGTTGGCTCTCTCCCCTACCCAGTTCCTCAGTGTTTCTCTCATGAAAAGAACACCCCAAGTGGCAAAATATATACACTGGTGAAAAACCACATACTGTATCTACAGCAGAGAAGAACAAGAGAAGGAGAAAAAATAAAACTTTCATGTGGAAAGAAGAAAAGAACATTACGGTGCTGTTAATAAGAAAGGATAAGCCCGGTGCTTACAATCTTAAGAAACATTAACTTAAGAGACAGAGAGGCAGACATGCAAGCAAGAAGTGTTTTTGCTTTGTTTTCTTAAAGCAAATCTTTTGAATTTCCTAGCTTAAAGGGTACTAATTGTGTGGCAAAAGTAAACCCAATACTCTTATCTGATCTTTCCCCAATCAGGCCACTACTGGCTTCAAAACACTATGTTACATACAACTTTAGTGAAAGTATAGTTGAACAGTTTTCTGAAAAATAAACTCTATAAAAAAACTAAAAGGGTACAGTTAATGTGTGACCCAAATGACAATATTAGCTACAGAAAGGAAAATACTAAGCTATGACAAAATGATTGAAGTAGACTTGACCTTTTCAATCAAGTTGGATTCCTTATTTACAAGTTGTGTGAGTTTCTGAAGATTTGCATCTACCGTTTCTTGTCCAGCTGGAGAGATGCCTAAGAAGCCAGGACAGAAATCAGAGAAAGACAGGAAATTTTTAAAGCCTTTAAAGCTATTTAGATTGAAAGAATTTTGAGTCTACCCACCCTGTCCAGTGCCCCACCCTCCCCAAAAAAGGCAAAGAGGAAAACCATTCCGGGTTTAAAGGCGAAGAGAGGGATTTGAATGCTCCAAAATTAAACCCTGAGCAAAACGGACGAAAATTTGTCCGCTAAGTAGACAATGCTAACCAAGTGTTCTGCAATTGGCCACAATAATTAGTATTAAAAAAAAAAAAAAAGCACAGTAGTCCTCATTTCCTTCTCAGGTTTAAGCTATTCCTTTCTTGCACCCATTTCAAATAGGTCTTTGGTCACAACTATCTGGATAGTTTTCCAAGGCAGTCTTAACTCCCAAAAAGTTGCCCACCAGACATCCAAAGTATTTAGAAGAACTTAAAAATACAAATTCATAGGATTGATGCCTAAAAGATTCTAATTTAGTAAGTCTGGAATAGGACCCAAGATTTTTTATCTGTCAAATAATCAGGTTTGCTAACCACTGCTCCCAAGTTAACAAGGTTGAACATTACTTAATTTCATGACTCCCAAACTACTAACCCCTTCCTGTATACAGAACACATAACCCACCATAAAATAATAAGCTGTCCACCTAAGCCAGCTATCTTTATAACCTGTTTCTTAAAAGGACAATTTCAGCCAACCCTCCCAATAGAAATTTAGTATCTGAATCACTTAAGCACAAGGCCCCACTCTCTCAACGAAGCACATCCTAAGTAACAGGTGCCCTCTATTTACTATACCTCCATTCTGATGCAATCAGTTTTCAAGTAGTGGAATCATGGGAGTGTACCTCACCAAAATCAATCTGCTGCTGATTTCTGTTCATGCAGGAAAATGCTAGAAGCAGCAGGTAAGAATCATTTAAAGTAATTGTCCATTTGCATTCGGATAAATACTCTTTTTCAGCAAAGACTTAATACCTGTGGTTTTAACCTTTTAGAAGAACATGACCCACTTCAAAGGGGTAATATTTAAAGAACAAGAAGCAAGAAATGTAAAAATCCAGAGGAATAGATAAAAGGCAAATATCTATTTCTCTATTTAAATAAAAACTAATGTGAGAATAAAAATGAAGTCAGAAAAATATAAATCCTTGAAGTGTTATCAACCACTATTTAAAGACAATACACAAACTTTTAAAATTAAAATAAGTAGTGGATTTTGCTTATACATACATAAGAGAATAAGCAAACAAGTATTAGCTGAAGAAGAGCCAGCTTACCTCCAAGACTAAGCCTAAAATAACTGCTCAGGATGTCATCACAAAAGCGACAGAGGTTGGAGAGCTGTTTCAGATGTTCTTGTAGCTGAACTTTAGGAAACCGTACTTTGTAAAGAGGTGCAAGAAAACCAAAAACATAGGCATCCAAGGTAGAAGGCCTAGAAATAAATTAAGGATTTTTTAAGCACATAAGACAATATTACCTAAAGGCCGGGTGCAGTGGCTCAATGCCTGTAATCCCAGCACTTTGGGAGATGAAGGCGGGCAGATCACTTGAGGTCAGGAGTTTGAGATAGGCCTGACCAACATGGTGAAACCCTGTCTTTACTAAAAATACAAAAAAGCGGTGCGTAGTGGCAAGGACTTGTAAACCCAGCTACTTGAGAGGTTGAGGCAGGAGACTTGCTTGAACCCAGGAGGCGGAGGTTGCAATGAGCCAAGATCATGCCACTGCACTCTAGCCTGGGCAACAAGAGTGAGACTCCATCTCAAAAATAATAATAATAATAAAATAAATAAATAAAAGAAAATATTAAATTAAGGATTTTTTAAAGCATCTAAGAAAATATTAACTTGGGATGGTGTTTAATTTTTTTTCAAAATTCTCAATTCTGAATTACACAATATAGTCTCTTAAAAGGTTTACTATCCATTTTAGTTTATAAAAATGATGCAACTAAGGTTTTACTCATTGAGTAGCTTAGACTCTAACTATTTAGAAGAAAATGAAATTGTCATAGATTCATTTTCACTCACAAATGTTAAATAGACGGGAAGCAGAGTGGGAACAGTCTTAGATGTTTTAAAGTCACATATGCAGCCTACTAAGTCAATGTTAGATTATCACTGGTAGAAAAAGTTTCCTATAATAAAAGCCCATTAAATTTTTTTGTTTGTTTTGTTTTGTTTTTTGACACAGAGTTTCGCTCTTGTCACCCAGGCTGGAATGCAGTGGCGTGATCTCAGCTCACTGCAACCTCTGCCTCCCAGGTTCAAGCGATTCTCCTGCCTCAGCCTCCCAAGTAGCTGGGATTACAGGTACCCACCACCACACCCAGCTAATTTTTTGTATTTTTAGTAGAGACGGGGTTTCGCCATATTGGGCAGGCTGGTCTTGAACTCCTGGCCTCAGGTGATCTGCCCACCTTTGCCTTGCTGGGATTACAGGCATGAGCCACCGCACCTGGCCTAAATCTTTTCTTTTTTTAAGTGAAAAACTCATCTTTTGGAGAGATAAGAGGACTTGCTTTAAATAGCTGCTCACTGAATATAGGTGCACAAAATATCAAAATGATTTTTAAGGGAATACTCACGTATCTCCGAAGAAAAACTGAGATGTTCCCAATCTGTTTGATAGAAGATTTAGGCACTCCTTGGCATCTCTGTATATCTAATAAGGATGAAATTATATCTCAAAAGTAGAAAAGATACTCTAAAACTACTTTTGAGGAAGGCATCTCTAGATAAACTCATGTCTGCGATTTTTCTTATCCTTTCTCTCTAGGGCCCTTGCTTGAAGAATAATCCACACTATACCTGTGCTTCCACTTCTCGGAGGTGGTAGAGTGGAGGCTGTCCTCTGGTCAGGAGAATCCTGTTCAGTGCTCCCTTAGACATTCTTCCAGGCAGGATCAAACTCAAAGGAAAAGGAATTTGTGAAGCAAACCATGGCTTTGTCACAGTAAAGTAATTGTCACTCTCAACCCAGAATGTGTGAAGCTGCAAAGGGAGAGAAAAAAACACTACCAGGATGTTCTTTTATTAAAAGAAAGATCACTCAATCAACATGAAAGTTTTTCATAAATACCTTTATATGAAGTGACTTCATACAAGTTTTCCAATTAGAATGACTCGGGATAAAACAAGATTATTTTAAAATGTGTGAGTTTTGTTGACTGCTATATTCCAAGCACCCAGAACAAGGCCTGACACATAGCAGGTGTTCAATAAACATTTGTTGAATGAATGAATTATACCCAATTCTATACATGCAGCAAAAAGATCCATCTCCCACAAAGAATTTCCAACATGACATTTTCTTTTACTTTGTTGTTTCACATACTAGTTGAATGCCTAACAGAATCCAGTTTCACAGTAATATGAAAGAATTAAGATTAACATATAAGTAAAATTTTCTCTTAAGACTTTTCTCATTGGTTTTCTTCTAAACAGACTATGTACATTTGCAACTAGGCCACTAAAATACTGTAATATTTAAGAACACTCACCACTGCAGGGAGAAGCTTCTCTTCAAGGAGAGCAATGTAAGCCAATGTATCTGCTCCTTGTTTTGCTGAGAGTTCATAATCAGCATTATATTTCTATTAAAAAAAAAACAAAACTCAGAAGTCAAAGAGCAGCCCCAAAACAGTAAAACTAATCAAATCAGGATTCGTATTTTTCCTCACAAATAGCAAATGTGGTATTAAAATGGGAGAAAGAGAAATACAAATCCAGTGAAACCTATTGCTTAATGCACATAAAAGTTCTTAGCATGGCATCACATACGCAATATGGTCAATAAATGTTATAATATTAGCTACTATTATTTTCATGCTTGTTAATGACCTAGTTCAGTGCATGGCATGTAGTACAAACTTAATAAAAGCAACTATTATTTTTAACAAGAAGGAAACAGTTCCAGTTGGCTGTGTTTCTCCCCATGGAAAAAGAAAAAACCTTCCAATTTATAAAAGTTCAAAATGTTATTGACACAACTTTTTTTAAGCACAGTATTGGCAAAACAAATAACTTTTGCATTTATATAAATCTTTACATGTTTAAACATTTTGGATACACAACTCTCTACTGTTAAAACATTTAGATACATTATTCCATAAAACTGCTATAAGAGCTTTTTATAAATAATATAGTTGCTAGTTGGTGAGAACTCAGATGTCATGCTCAGCACAAAATGTGTACCAACTATGTGACAAAACAGACAATCCTATCAATAAGTGTAATAGTGAAAATGGCTACATTAAATCTACTTACATACAAATTTCAATAAAATTCAAAGGTTATTAAAATATAAATTGACTACCTCTTCATATGACTTTTAAATCACAGAACTCATGCTTTGGAGCAGTGATTCTCAAATCTGTTTTTAAATCTTATCCCAGGTATCTCCAATTGTCTAATGAGTTGGCAAAAAAAAAAAAAAAGCTCGACATGCAGGGATCAACAATCTACTCATCTACTTCTTCAAAGTGAACCACCCACCTGTTTTCTTAAAAAGTTTAGTATTTTTGCTGGCTGAGAAACCATGTTGTCTTCAGTTGTCAAAATTGGTACATCGCCTATAATCAAAAGACAGTTTACATACAAGGACAGAGTGTGATTTCCTCTGAAGAGATTGCAATACCCTAAAAACTATAGCAGATGCACATTTAGAGGGGAAAAAATGAGTAAGCTTGTCTTGGTTTTTTTGCTGTTTCACAAAGAGCGGTTCTAGAGAACATTTTCATTTCTCATAATTTCCAGTGATTTGGCTTGCACTTTGAGGTATTACTCAGAATGATCAAATCATAAACAACACAGAGCCAAGGTCACGGTAAGAAACTAAATCCTTAATATTATAGCTATATACCTCACAGCTTTAAATACAAGAAGAAAAAAAAAAACAGTACAGAAAGGGGAGTGTAAAGGTTTACACTATACCTCTTGAACCTCTCCAGGTGTTATCTATCACATTGACTTTCAAGGGTGCACCACAAAATTTGGCATAAGCCTGAAACAGAGTTTGCAATCAAACATTTTAGACCAAGTGCGTAACGCAAAGCTGCAGAGCAGCTTTACTTCACAGCCCCACCCCCAAAAGCAGAAGGCGACTGATTTTGAGGCCGCATCCCTCCCCGTGATCTCAAGTAGGCACGCGGCCGCCAGCCACCCGGCTTTCGGGGACTTTGCTCCCCAAAAGGTCCTGGGGACGCAGAGTAGGGAGGGCGCGCCCCCTTCTTTGGGGTTTCACTTCACCGCCCAGACAGCTTTGTGAGGCAGACAAAACTCGGGAGTCAAGCGGAGAAGCCTTGACGTCTCCGCCGGCCTTCGGCGGGGGTACAGGCTAGGTGGGGACTCGTTGGTGGGGGGGAGCCCGGGGCGATGCAGCGTGCAGCGGCCTGGCCCTCCTGGACCCCGCAGCGCAGCGGGAAACCAGGGCAAGTCAGCCTCTCGCCTCTAGCCCCGCCCCTTCTTCCCGCGCCCTGGCCCGTGAGGCGGCCTCACCATCACCACCAGGGACTCGCTGTGAACCGATGGGAGCCCCCAGCCACCTCCCCAGCAACTGAGTTCCAAGGGGGCCGCCATCTTGCGGGGGCCGACCTTTACTATCCCGGAAGTAATTTGCCACCTAATTTCCGGCACGTGGAAACGCGGGGGCGTGGCGAAGGGAGAGAAGGGCAGTTTGGGGGCTCTTGAGAGATGGGGGAGAGAATGACTGGAGGAATTAGAAAGAACTCTTAGGAGAAGGTTGGCCTAAAGGGTAAGAGTTCTGCACCTTAAGTCAGGCAGACCCACCAGAAATTCTTCAAATATTAATATTTATTAGATCCTTAGAGTGTTCCAAGCCCTTTGAACATTAAATCTGTGTGATGCCTAAATTAACTGTTTGTAAAATAGGGATGACTCAGTATTTACAAGATTGTGGTGTTTAAAATGTCATGGAGGGAAAGAACTTGGCACACAGGAGGCACTCAGTAATTGTTCAACCCCTTTTCCCATATATATGGTCTCTGCCTACCTTTCCAGCCTCAGTCTGTTCTCACCCTCATGTTCACTGGCACCATCCTGCTTAAAAGTTACAGTATTTCTGAATGTCAGGTAAATTCTGCCCACCTTCAGTGCAGGTCCTTCTATCTGGAATATCTTTCTTCCCTATGCAACTTCTCCCTCAAAAATGAGTTTAACTCACATTCCCAGTGATGCTTTTACAAAGTTAGGAGCTCTGGGTTCCTGCAGCCCCTTGTGCATACTTGAATTGTAGCTTCTCTCCCTAGCTACAAACCTTTTGTCTTTCACAGAAGAGGGCTAGCTTCATAGGTGTGGGACCTGTGCAGCCACACAAGGCTCTATGCTTAAAAGGACTCCTCATTTGGCTGATGCTCTTCAGTCACTGTCTTGAAATTCTTAAGTTTTGAACAAGGGGCTCTGCATTTTTATTCTGGGCTGGGCCCCGCGAATCCTGTAGCTAGTCATGTTTATGGGCCTAATGAGCATGGACTAAGTATTTCTTGACGTTAAACCTGACAATTTCTCAGAAAAACTATTAAAGAGGAAATTTTGGTCTTGGAAATGCTGTGATCCAAATGTATGACTGGGTCTCAGAGTTAGAACTTGGGTGCTGGGTCTTTTTTCTAGAAAGCACAGTAGTCTTTCTTCGATACCCTCCCAGTCATGCCTCTGAGTTCTTTCCTCTATCCCACTGAGATGGTCGAGTCTTCTTAAAAACTAAAACTCAAAAGAAACCTCTGCAACTTTTCATAAAATTACTATTCAACAAATAATTGCTAGGCACTCCCTTACTGTTTACATAGTCATCTAAATTACAGTGCCAGCCTGCTAAAGTCTTTTTTACGTGTTTCAAAAACAAGAGTTCTCAGAAATGAAAAAGAGATATATCAGAAATGAGAATTAATAATAACTGTATAACTGGAAAATGTGTAACATATGTACCATTAAAACTATTGAAACATTTATTGAGCAGGCCCTATGTCTTAGACATCATCAGGCTCTGGAACAATACAGAAATATATAAAACATGAATTCTGTCCTCAGGAGTTTACAGTGCACAAAGGAGACATACACACACCAAGGTGTAACAAGTCAGATAATCACGAGTGGTGTTAGAAATATAAGCAAAATACTACAGAAACACAAAGGAGGGACAATGCATTCTCTGTGTGATCAGTGGAGACTATCTGTTGAGTCTTCAGTATAAAGAAAGTAAAGTAATTCAACTTTTAGATTGTAATGGAACCTCCCTGTTTTGAGGGTTAAAAATGCCAAGCCATAGACTGACAAAGGCAAGGCAGAGAAAAAGAAAAAAAAAATCCTAAGCCATAAAGCCCAAGGTCCATATTCTACAATGAGGCATTTAAAACAATAATACAGAAAGAATGTGGATTTCCTGAGCCTTGTTTGTAGCAGGACTGAGAGGAGTGTATGAACATTCTTAGTGGACACGTAACACAGTTACTCAGTTTGGCCTTTGTCTGTACTGCTGCTGCTACATACAGTGATTTCATTTGCATTGAAGAGAAATTAAATCTCTTTCCTTAGTGTCAAATTGAGACCAGAATAGCATGTCATTGCATCTGATGAAAGAATCCTCACACACATGTTTATTAGTGCATAGATAATAGCAATCTTTTATTGCTGCAGTTCCTCTTGAGAGTCTGTATCTGTTAGATTGAATTTAAAAACTCTAACATAGCTAATTGCACAAACAGGCTGAATACTGTTGCAGAGAACCACACAGAAAATTGAAACCTTCAGAAATTATGCCTGGTATGGTTAGTTGGCTCCTGTGCCTTTTCCTGGCTGCATTAGAGTATTGTTCAGAGTTCATCAAAATCATAATTTCAGATTCCTACCGGGAAGAATACTATCTGCAAAACATCCATGTTTGTGTGGGATGGCCTGAATCACAGCTTTATAATGAGTATCCCAGACAATGTTTTCCCCAAAAAAAGAAATCTTATTTTTCAAAAGATGATCATTAAAAATGGTTTCATCTGGTGATAGTCATCTGAACTCAGGCAACCTGACCTTGGCATCCATACCCATCCTTCGTGTGTTTCTTAACTTGGGGGCCACCGTGCAAGGTTTGTTAGGCTCTTTTTGTCTGGATGATTAATAATCTGGGAAATGGTGCTGTTGGGAAAGATGAAAGGTTTGTGACAAGTGATGGTGCAGTATATGGTCCCTTATGGGAAAGTTAAATTGTAAAGTCTTAAATATCCCTTTGAACTTGAATATTCTGTAGTTTGTGTTCAGATATAAAATCCTTAAGGAGGGGAAAGAACAAACACTGAATAGAAATCAGGAGAGCTGAGTTCTTGACTTGGCCTCTGATTAGCCATATGCGCTTGAGCCAATCATTTTGCATTGATACCTCTGCTCATTCATTTATAAAGCAAAAGCTCTTTTATCTCTGAGATGCTATCATTTTATGTGTAATGAACATTTAATAATTTATGGAGCAATTTATGGAGCATTTATGGAGCAATTTCCACATGCCAGAAGTTGCTTCAAGTATCTAACATAACTTACTTGATCTCCATAATGATTTCATGACACAGGTACCTTCCTAAGGTTAACTAACATCTTTGTGTCCCTCCTTGAGAACAGAAGAAAATATCAGTACCCATATAGCCAGTAGGTGGTAGAACCAAGATTTGAACCCAGGCAGTTTTGGCTTCAGAGTTCTTACTCCTAACCACTGTGTCATACTGCCTCATGCAGCCTCCTGTGTAGTCCATTAAAAAGCCCAGTTTCACTCAAAGTGGAGCTATCAATGCCATGATATTACTGTTATTATTTATGTAAATAATATTTTTTTAGTATTACACCGTTAAACAAATTTATTAAGCAGCTTCTGTATGCCTAGCACACTGCAAGGCTATCAGGGAATAAAAACTCATGTTCACCTGTAATCCTAGAACTTTGGGAGGAGGATCGCTTGAACCCAGGAGTTCAAGACAAGCTTGGACAACATGATGAAACCTTGTCTCAACAGAAACACAAAAATTATAGCTGGGCATGATGGTGTGTGCCTATAGTCTCAGCTACTTGGGAGGTTGAGGTGGAAGGATCGCTTGAACCCAGGAGGAGAAGATTGCTGTGAGCCGTGATTGTGCGAAAACTTACATTCAAGCTTTAAGAGGCACAGTTGATGAAACAAGGCCCACATATTTGAACTAACTAGAGACTATTAGGAAGTACCATTTTTGTCAAGAAGACAAGTCTAATATGGTTTTAGACAAAGACCTGAATGTACTGCAATGCTTGGCAAAGGTCTAATGAGAGAAGTAAAATGCTAGCTGATCTCGAAGGGTGGGTACATTGCATTTAGATTGGCACAGAGTAAGGCATTGCATGTGGGCTGTGCTATATGAGTGAAGGTATAGAAATGGGACTGACTATGGCAAGGAATCTGAAGATGAGTAAACGAATGCTGGGTTTGGTTATAAGCTGGAGACTGCTCAGGGAGAGTATTGATTGACTAACTTGAGAACCAGAATTGGAAGGCATGGGAATTTGTAGTTTTGAGAAAGTAAAGACAAGTAAAAGTCCAAATACAATATTAGTGGATTTACGTAGTCAAGGATGGGAGGTAGACAGCTATTGTTACATGGACATTATAAGAAGAAGCATTTTATAAACCCATAAACTGTATTACATAAAGTAAAAGTGTTATGGAAAATGCTGCTGAATATTATTGGAGGAAGGTCACTTGGCACCCTTCTGCTGAGCATATTTGATAGAGGAGGTTGTTATAAATCCAGTGGCAAGGGATTACTGGAGAAAAGGGTATAAACAATAAGGACAGGTCTAAAAGCATCAGAAATATGACTGATAAAGGAAAAAGAGAAATGGGACAGGAGTGAAAGACTCAAAGGTTTTGAAAGAGATGATATGGTGAATCTACACACATATGAGGACAAAACTGGCTATTAGTGAGTAAAAGTCTGAAGATGCTGGAGAGAAGAAGGATGAGATCCTAGGAATTGCCTAAGAGTTGAGGCTGAGATCCGGAGCTTGAGCAGTGGGGCTGGCATTGAAAATGAGAGACATGATCTCTTTCTGACACTGGAGGAAGTTTCAAGGGGAACTATGGGGTGCTGAGTAGATCAAATCAGTTACCTTCAAATTTCCCTATTACATTAGAAAACAAATAAAAAGTGCCTGAGAGAAAGAGATTGGGGATTTAAAAAGACAGGTGGGCACAGTGGCTCACACCTGTAATCCTAGCACTTTGGGAGGCCAAGGCAGGCAGACCACTTGAGGATTACTTGAGGTCAGGAGTTCCAGACCAGCCTGGCCAATTTGGTAAAACACGATCTCTACTTTAAAAAAAAAAAAAAAATTAGCTGGATGTGGTGGCGCACGCCTGTAATCCCAGCTACTCAGGAGGCTGAGGCAAGACAATCGCTTGAACCTAGGTGGCAGAAGTTGCAGTGAGCTGAGATCATACCACTGCACTCCAGCCTGGGTGACAGAGTGACTTTGTCACAAAAAAAAAGACAGGGAATAATTTAGAGACTATATCAGGGGTTAGTAAAAAGTAAATGGGAGCATTGCTGACAGTGGTAAAAGTCAAATGTAAATTAGTATTAAAGCCTAAATCAAGGGAGAGCCATGGACAGGCTAATGATTAGGTGCCTCTTTAAACAGATATTCTTTAAATATTCATTCAGTTTTTTTAAATGGAAATAAAGTTGGCCCCAGAATGTAACAAGGTCAATTTATATTTTACCAATTATGTTAAAAGTTTTATTTGGAAATCCAGATTTTCGTACCACTTAAAAGTTGGTCCTCAGGATGATAGAAGAGGAATGAGACCCTAGGAATTGCCCCAGGAATTGAAAGATGAACTCTGTAGCTTCAGCATGATGGGGGCTCAACCAGCCTGACGTCTAGCTAAACTTGTACAGTTGTATGGCTTCGTCTTTGTTACCCAGAAGCATAAAAAGCCAAGTTCATGTATTTGGTAGCTATGTGAAGGTGATCAGGCCATGATATATACTGTTAGGGATTCATTTTGCTCCTCTGGCATAGTAAACCTGCTGTCTTTTGTGTGAAAAAGAATTGAATGAAACCAAAATGATAATATTATCATCTGACATTGTGCTCAATTTATGTTGAGGAAATAGGACAATTATACTTAAAAAGTGAAGTTTGTAAAGGGTCTTAGGTGGAAAAAAGGACCTTGTAATGGAAGTAAATAATGGAAATAATGAAGCCTTATTTCTGCACTTCACTCAAAGTGGTGAAACCCAATATACCAATAGACTATGATGTTAAATATGTATATTGTAATACTGAGAGTAGCCACTAAGAGAACTGTACAAGTGATATACTCAGAAATACTAAATAAATCAAAAAAAAATTTTTTTAAGTCCAAGTAACCCACAAGAAGGCAAGGGGCCAGCAGGGGAGTGATAGGTTGGAGGTGGGGAGGTAGTCAGAGAAATGAGAAGTTGAGAATAAACAGAAAACAGGTAACAAAATGGCAGGCTTAAATCCTAAAATACCAAGACTTATTCTAAATGTAAAATTGATCTCAATACACCAATTAAAAGACAGAAATTGGCAGAGTGGGTAAAAAACCGAAGCCAAATGTATGCTCTCCATCGAAACTTCCTTCAAACATGACATTGGTAGATGGAACCTAAAAGGATAGAAAAGTTATACCTTGCAAACATTAATCAGGAAAAAAAAAAGTAGTATGTGTGTGTATATATATGTGTGTGTATATATATACACACACATACTACTTTTATAGTATACTACTTATATAGTATATAGAGAAAAGAAAATTACTAGAGACAAGAAGGACATTACATAATGATAAATGGATCAGTCCACAAGAAAACATATTAATCCCAAATGTGTGCACCAAACAACAGTGCTTCAAAATACATGAAGCAAAAACTGATAGAGGTGAAAGAAGAAATAGACAAATCCATAATTTTAACTGTAACATATAAGCTATAGTTATACCCAACACTCAGCAATTGATAGAACTATTAGACAAAAAATAAGCAAAGATATAGATGAATTAAACAACAGGATCTAATAGACATTTATAGAATGTTCCACCCAACGACAGCAGAACATACATTATTTTTAAGAGCCTATATAGCACTCACCAAAATAGGCTATTATGAGTCATAAAGCAAACCTCAATAAAAGTTTTTAATGAAATAATGCAGAATGTATTACTTGACTATGCTGGAATTAAACTAGAAATCAATAATAGAAAGACAACAGCAAAATCTCCAAAAACTTGGAAATTAACAAACTTCTACGTAATCAGTGGGTCAGAGAGCAAGTGTCAACAGAAAAGAAATATATACAATTGATAATAAAAATACAACATTTCCTATTAAGAGAATGACAAGAAGCCACAAACTGGGAGAAAAAAATTTGCAAAACATGTATCTGTTAAAGGACTTGGGTCCAAAATATACAAATAACTCTTAAAACTTACAACAAGAAAACAACCCAATCATACTGGATTAGGATGGACTCCAAATCCAATGATTGGTGACTGATATGGTTTGGATTTGTGTCCTTGCCCAAATCACATGTCAAATTGTAATCCCCAATGTTGGAGGAGGGGCCTGGTGGGAGGTGATTGGATCAAGGAGGGATTCCCCCCTTTGCTATTCTCATGATAATGAGTTCTCATGAGTCCTGGTTGTTTGAACATGTGTAGCATCTCCCCCTTCTCTCTCTTCCTCCTGCTCCAGCTGTATGGGACGTACCTGCTTTCCCTTCACCTTCCACCATGATTTTAAGTTTCCTGAGACCCCCCTCAGCCATGTTTCCTGTACAGCCTATGGAATTGTGAGTCAATTAAACCTCTTTTCTTCATAAATTAGTTTCAGGTATTCCTTTGTAGCAGCGTGATAACAGCCTAATAAAGGTGACCTTATAAGGAAAAAGAGACATAGAGAAACAGACATAGACCCAGACCCAAATTTGGTGAAATCTGAATGAACTCTGTGGTTTGTACCAATGTCATTTTCCTGGTTTTAATATCATACAGTAGTTACAGTAGATGTTACAATTGGAAGAAACATCCCTGTACATTTATTTTACAACTGCCTGTGAGCCTATACTTAATTGAAACTAGATGTTTTTAAAAAGAATTAAAGGTAATGTAATGGCATGTGATGCAAAAAATGGGCACATGAAATATCCAGAGCATTCAACCAGATGGCAGCTAAAAATGTGGACCATCTGCTTTCATGGAACTTTGTAGTTCGGACATCTTTTCATCAGCAAGACCATGCCATTTAAATGTTTTCCCAGAAGTGGTGCTGAGCTATGTTCAGTGGCCACATGGCTCTCTAGAATCAGGAACAATGAATAAGGATGGACAACCAGGAGTAAAGATGCTCTTCAGGAAATCATCTTAGGACTGGGTAACCGCCCTACACTCCTAGGATTCAGTCAACCTTGGAAATCACTGGAATCCTTAATATAATCTACAAACAATCCAGCATTCTCTGTTTTGTCTGAAGATACATTTCAAAGTTTGCTTTAAGAGAAACAAAAGCAATGTATTAAAACGCTTTGTTTGAATATATGTATATTTGCTGGATCACTAGTTCTTGCAGCCATATTACTGAAATTAAGGGGCTGTGGCATAATACGAATTACTATAATTCTAAACCCACTAACAGTTTATAGCTTATCCATTTCTTATACTATCCCTGTGAGGAATAATTATATCAAGCTTTATTTGTTTACACCAAACAGGGAAAAAATAGATATATTTATTCATATTTTCTCCATTGGATTAGCCAAGTCTACTAGGGAGCAAAAATACTAAATTCACATGCCTCCTTTTTTATGGTAGTAATTGAAAAGTTATGGATATGATCCCATTTTCTGAAATGTTTAAAAATGACTGTATAAAATGATCTTAGTTATTTTCAGAACTTAAGTCATTATATGTATTGTTTAGTTTATAGGGAGTTATATTACTTTTCCAGATTAATAAGCTACCATCGATAATGAAGAACAAGTAAATCCTGCCTTGTGAAATGCTGTCATTTTAAAATTTGCCTAAGGAAAGATTCATTATTGAAGGATTCCTTGCTTTATACATAAATTGCTTTAAACGGCAAACTCCCCTAGCATTTAAAAATAGTCCATATATAAAAATTCTCTCAATCCGCAATCATATCAGTTGTGTAAAATGACATATATATGGTCTGATACCTCAATTTATGGAACTTTCTCTTGAAATGTCAGTCATTACTCACATCAGTGCTTTAAATGCCATTTTAGTAAACTAAAAGAAATTAGTGTATATTTTGAGTAGTGAAAGTGACTTAGGAAGAGGAAAGAACAGCGTCCAATGAGTTTGAAATGGTGTTTACAGCTGGTTATTGTTCATAACTTTTGGAACTGTCTTGCTTCCCCTGTTCATCAAGGTGCTGAGCAGAAATATTAAAATCAACCCAAGAAGTATACTGAGTAGGTATATGGGAGAATGGCGTATTGTTAACTTCTTGATAAAATGTCTCAGTATGTAAATACTTGTGAATTATTGTTAGTTTATATTACTGTACTTACACCATTTGATTGCCCCTGCATAAAGCTGCACACTCATTTTTACTTCAAATGCAGGGACTAACTCTCATATCCCCCATAGCATTTAGTAGGCACATAATAGATGCTTATAGTTGATGGACACAAAGCATATTCAACTATTAAAAGAATAGAACTTTTATTGCTTCTTCAGTTTCCAGTGTCTCAAAGTTACCCTTTGCTTTTGACCACAAAGTCTACCCCTCCTTATGGTGTTTTCCTCAGGTGTCTGTGTCCTCTCTCCATTGCATTTTCTCCTCCCACGTCTACTCAGTAACTGGAGCCTTCCTCCTTTTGCTGACCCTTGACTACAAGGCATTTCCATCTTTTGGCTTCCTAATATGTCATGCCTTCTGTTATTGCCACCACAGCCTTCCATTCCCCAGCTCTCATTTCCATCCTAGGACAGCCTTATTGTCCCATCCCTAGGATGAATAAGCATAATTTATATGCCTTTTTCTCCATTTGTTGGTATGGATAATTAAGTGACCTTCAACTTTCATTCGAGGTTAACCGTAGCACTGAAAACCAAAAGGATGAGAGGAGAGTGAGCAAATCAAGTCCAGAGAGGTGTATTTCCAGTGTGGAACAGTGACTTAGTATGAATATCCAGGAGTGAGGCTTCCAAGAGAGCATATGTGTGTGCACTGGTGAGGGGAGGAAGAGTTAGGGGTGGGAATTGTAGTAGAAGCTTCCTCAGGCCAAAGAAAACATTCCCAGAGGGTCTCTATTCTAAAGAAAAATTTTCTTTTCTCTGATTTTTTAAAATGTAGATATCTTCATTATGTATTTGGACCTGTTTTTAAAACAGCTTAGTTTTAGATTTATTCTTCAAGATAACTTGTACCTATGGACATCGCCAACAACTTATAAAAATTAGAGAGACCAGTTGACTCTCAGTAAAACTTCTCACCTGGTCCATGAGCATCGTGTCTTTATTTGGATTCCATAAGCCAAATGTTATCTTAAAATTGGCAAATATAGTTACATCTCTGTTGAACATATTTTTCTCCAGAAAATGTTTTGAGTACAAAAACGACATCTAGAGGTGACTGTCAATATATCTTTTCTTTGCACATACTACGTATTTGTTGCCGTGTTTTAGAAATATTTTAGGAGAAGTTTGGGTAACAGAACTAGCAGTGGCATTTATTAAATTCTTCCTCACAATAACTGAAGGGATATACTCCTTTTGCAGATATAACCCTTTCAATCCAACTAATGAGTTCACTAAATGCTGGCACCAGTGATACCAAGATCAATCAGATGTAGCTCTTGTTACTGAATGGCGTACATGGAGGAGATAAACACAGTAACGTCCTCTCTGTGTGGTGAGCGCTGTTGGAGATCAATTAAGTGGTATGAGGTTATAGAAGAGGAATTATTCACCCATCTGCAGAGGGCTTGGGGACGAAACAGTGTCAGTAAAGCACTCCTGGAGGAGGTGTACCAGGGGAGGTGTTCCAGACAGAAAACAGCTGAAGTAAAAACATGGAATAGAGCAATAGTATATTGTGGTCTGAGCAGTACGTATAATTCAACATTTCAGGAGGGTAAAGTGAGCGGTAGATAATGATGAAAAATAAGACTGCAGGCACAGTCAGAGGCCTGTTTACCCACACTAAGGAATTTGGAGTTGGAGGCACCAGGGGTAAATATCTTGTTTCAAAAAGTGATTACATGAGGATTTTTATCCAGTTCTGTTTGTCTCCAAAGCCATGATTTTTACATTAAACCATATTTACTTCATAGAGATTCTTCAAATTAACCATTTACCAAAGATGTAAGTAAGTTATAAGAAGAAAAACAATACAAATTTGGAAAATACTTAAAAGCATTATTTGGAAAAAGCCAGTGTAGTATCTCTATTTTCAATTTGAACTTTGAGTCCAATGATTAGACATTTTCTAGTCCCATATTTTATACCATACCATGCACTCGCTTTTGTTAACTATCATTAATAGTGAAATGACAAACCTACCAGCATCTAATACTGGGGTTATACTGGTGGGTACCCTACAACAGGCGTTTTGTTCTTTGGGTATCCAGCCACCACCTTCAGTAGCTGACTGACAAAGATGTGAATCTGAAGCCACACTACCTCAAGGGCACCTCTACCAAGACACATCTGCTGGGCCTAATGAAAACAGAGGTTTCTCTCAGCCCTAGCATTGGAGATTGACATACCTTCAATGGATGTCAGGGGAGACCCAGTCGCTAAGGATGACTCTCCTGCCCCTAACCCATTAGCATGTCCCAAAAAGAAACAGGAGACCACTTTGCCTTGTATAACAGTCACGCTGCCTCGGAAAAGCTGGCAAGTCCCCTCTTAATGACCCCATGCTCTTTCCTAATGTGAACGATGTTCATGCTTTTTCATCAAATCTTTTAAATAGAAAGGGTGCAGAGAAAGTCAACTATAATCACTTGGTGCAGAGCAGAGTGCAGAGAGAGAGGGCATTTCATATTCAAGAAGAAATTGTCCAAGCAGTAAATGTCACTGTGGCGAGTCCTGTAATTGGAGATAGTAGAGAAGCACTGGACAGCTGAGGAAACTCCAGAAGGGAAAAAAAAAAAAAAAGAAGAAAGAAAACCTAAGAACAACATAAAAGAGCCTAAAATTTACACGGAATCAGAAAAAGACTTCTGAACAAAATAGCATTGATGGTGCTGGGAAACTTAATTAGTGTATACCCCTTAGAGCAGGAGGTAGGTAGAGGAACTATTATTTTAATGAAAGATCATTTGGAAAAAAAAAAAATTTGTCTTTCTCTTTAAAATTTTAACTGAATTCCCTAATTCTTAACAGGACAGGGAATATAAATTTTTCACTAAGAACAAGTGTGTTTTCTTAAAATTCCATGTTATGATCTGTTACAGGTGAGTGGGTGGCAAGTAGAGTATTGTGGTTAACTCCTGGGATGGAGAAGGGGTAGGGGATCGATATTATTAGGAGAGGGATATAGAAGAGGCTTCAGTAATTTGCAGTTTGAATACTGCAAACTTTAGTTAAGTAGCAGAAACTAATGTTTCTTGAGTTATTCCTTATACTTTTATAAATGCCTAAATACTACAAACATTTCATAAACTTTTAAAAGTGAATTGGAGGTTCAGGCAATATTTAGGGAAACGAGAAGGAGCAAAAAAGAGATCAGAGGGGCAGAGGATAAGAGGAAGAGGAGAAGTAGGGAGAGAGAGAAAAAGAGAAGGAATGGTTTTGAACCTAGTGAGCTTTTGGAAGGGTTAGGTTAGAGGTCACATCTAACTAATTGATGTGACACAATTAGTTAGATGTATGAATGAACCTAAACCAGCTCTAAACTACTCCCCTTTGGGGACAGAAGCAGATGCCTTTGCCAAATTCAAAATGAAATCCTATATCTCTGAAGACCCCTTTCTTGTGTTACTGTGTAATTTACATGCAAGTTGTCTGCATAGTTAATCACCCTCTGTAGCATCTGGTATTTATCATCAAAAAGCAGCTTGTTGAGAGGTTCTGAAGAAGCTCTTCATGTATCCTGAGTTTTAAACCTTCTTCTACAAGTCTGTTTCTTTAAAAGTTAAAGGTCTTGCTGAGTACAGGGAGGATGTGGTAGTAAGTAGTAGGGAGGGTCATTCATACTTGGGATGCTGCTAATGTGGCCTGCATGATTCAGGGCCAGAGAGGTGAAGATAAAGGGAACTAAGCGTTACAGCTAAAAGGGATCTGAAAATCTCCTAGTCAGATTCCTCAGTTTCCACATGTGACAGTAGCTTTCGCAGGGAACCCCAGCCACCATGACTGAGCTGAAACTGGAAGCCAGGTTTTTAAAGTGTCATTCATGGTTGATTTAGGGTTTTGGTTTTCTCCCACAAAATGGAGAAAATGGGAAAATTCTAGATTATCCATGTTAGAGGGATGATGAATATGTGTAGATGATACTGTTCAGATTCTGTGAGTGGGACCAGCACCACATTGGACTGGCCTAGGGAAGTCAGGATTCTGCCTTCCAGGTAGGCGCTCCCACATGTTGGTGACCTGGAACATCTGTCTGTGTTCATTCTGGAGATGCAGATCTGGGTCCCGTAGACTCAGACTTTTGCAGGACACTAGGGTGGCCCCTTGTTGCTTCTCATCTGCTACAGTCTTCCTGCCACTGTGGCCTACGGGTTTGATTTAGAAATTCAGAAGACTAGAGGTGAACAAATAGATAAAAGGTTAGAGAAGTGTTTCTCCACTAGGGCAAAGCCACAACTTTTCATGTTATTTAGCTCTTACTATTATTCTAAATTTTAAATTGTTTTTTATTCTTTCACTTACCATGTGTAACTTTCACTTTTCACTTACACATGGTAAGTGAAAGAATAAAAAACTATTTATTTATTTATTTTTTTATTTTATATTTTGAGACAGAGTCATGCTCTCTCACCCAGGGTGGAGTGCAGTGGCGTGACCGTGGCTTGCTACAACTTCTGCCTCCTGAGTTCAGGTGATTCTCCTGCCTCAGCCTCCTGAGTAGCTGGGATTACAGGCGCCCGCCACCACACCCGGCTAATTTTTGTATTTTTAGTAGAGAGGGGGTTTCACCATGTTGCCCAGGCTGGTCTCAAACTCCTGACCTCAGGTAATCCACCCACCTCGGCCTCCCAAAGTCCTGGGATTATAGGCATGAGCCACCGCACCCAGCAAAAAAAAAGGAAAAGAAAAAGAAAAAAATTTTTAAATTTAGAATAATAATAAGAGCTCAGAAAATGACAGTAATTAAACAACGTTCACATGGAAAAGTTGCCCTTGATGTATCTTGGGACAGGGTGGGTTTTCCTTACTGTTTTTCTTAGCTCCTTTTGTTAATATTTATTTTAGTGCCTTAATGCTACTAAACAGAAAATTCAGAAAACATTGTAGATATCTTCCTTTTTACTCTAATATTCTCCAGCTTTTCATGTATTTGCAAAAAGAAATAGATTATTAATTTCTCAAGGTTTAGCAGCTTGTTATTTCCATGTGTAATACAAATAAGCATAATTAAAGGGTTAATTAGCAAATTTGCAGTTATCTGAATTAAGTGTACTTCAAATTTAATTTACAAGACCTGACAAGTTTGTGAATAAGTTAATTCATTTCTAATGTATTTTAATATACCCAAACCACAAGGCATCTTAAACTTTGTAAAAAGAGTGTGCACGGAGGAATGAGCACTAGATGTGAATTCTCGAGAACTGGGGTCCAGGCTCTGCAGTATATTGGCCTGAGCAGTTCTCTTAACTTCCCTGAGTCTTGGTATCCTGTTTTGTATACAGGGGGACCTGATCCCTCTTCTGCCTGGCTGGCAGAGCACCATGAGACTCTGGAGAAATGACATATGTTAGAGATATTTATGACCTGGAAGACAGTGCACAGTTTGTTTTGTCTGTGACATTGTTTGTTTGTTTTTGTTTTTGTTTTTGTTTGAGATGGAGTCTCGCTCTGTCACCCAGGCTGGAGTGCAGTGGCGTGATCTCGGCTCACTGCAACCTCTACCTCCCAGGTTCAAGCAATTCTCCTGCCTTAGCCTCCCAAGTAGCTGGGACTACAGGCATGCACCATCACACCCAGCTAATTTTTATATTTCTAGTAGAGACGGGGTTTCACCATGTTGGCCAGGATGGTCTCAATTTCTTGACCTCGTGATCCACTTGCCTCAGCCTCCCAAAGTGCTGGGATTACAGGCATGAGCCACCACGCCCAGCCTCTGGCATTGTTTTTAGAATAAAGCATGTATTATAGTTTTCTTGAAAAGTAAAGATTTCCAGAAAAGGAATTGGGAAACTCTTTTACCCTCATAGTTACAAAATATGGAGGTTTCCTTCCTCCAGGTTGGTCAGCTTCCCTCTTGATATGGTTTGGCTTTGTGTCCCCACCCAAATCTCATTGGATTGTACTCTCACAATGTGGGAGGGACCTGGTGGGAGATAATTGAATCATGGGGGCGGTTTCCCCCATACTGTTCTCGTGGTGGTGAATAAGTCTCACAAGATCTGATAGTTTTATCAGGGGTTTCCGCTTTTGTGTCTTCTTCATTCTCTCTTTGCCTGCTGCCATCCATGTAAGAGGAGACTTGCTCCTTTTTGCCTTCTGCTGTGATTGTGAGGCTTCCCCAGCCACGTGGGACTGTAAGTCCAATTAAACCTCTTTCTTTTGTAAATTGCCCATCAGCAGTGTGAAAATGGACTAATACACCTCTGCTCTAGTTTTTTTTTGGAACTAGGCCTCTTCCCTTTTATTGTCTTGCCACTCACTGTCAGATTGGACATTTCCCCACACTGGACCTCAGCATCACCCTGCTGGCAGTCCCACAGGAGTTAAAATATCTGAAGAGGGAATGGCCCAAAAAGGAGTCTCACTGCCATTGCAAGAGCTGGTTTAGAATAAAGGGGGCACTACCGTCCGCCATGTGTGTCCTGTCTGCAGGACGTAGCTACTACTCAGATCCTGGTTCTCACTCAAGTTCTACCTCAAGGCTCGAGCTCTGTCAAGTGATGCACTTCTTGGGGTCCATCTGCCTCAGGGATGGAAACTGTGAATAAAACTGAAGCACAGAGAATCATTGAGAGACTAGTTATAAGCCATTGGCAGAACTTCAACCAAAATGCCGGGCTTGTGACTCCTAGCCCTGGGCTCGTGCACATACCACACAGTGCTCTGAAATATCATTGTTTGAGGCGTTATTGTCACTTTTCTTCTAGTGATGTGGATGGCATGTCACTATCAATTATTCAGATTCTTCTCAAATAGTAATTAGTTTGTTTTTAGAGTAAATAAAGCAATAGATGCTCCCACAAGAAAAGAGAATGAAAGACACCAATTTGTGTATTTGGGGTAAGATCTTACAACAAACTGAGCCCAGGTCTGGAATAAATGTGGATAACTTCTAGCAGAGCATAAAAGCATTAAGAAGTTTATTAACACATCAGATCGGTGTCAATGAAAATCAAATTGGTATAATTTTCAAAGAAGAAACTAATGATATTTTAAGGCTGTGTTCATAGTAATATTGTCTTTCTGAAAGATACTTTATGTACTATATTAACATAGAAAAATAGTAAGCAGTTTCCAGCTACAATCAGTGGTTTAAATTAAGATATAAATGTGAGTCTACCAGTGAGAAACTAAGGCAAATGTCTCCATCTAAGACAGAGTTGCCAGATAAAATATAAGATGCCCACTTAAATTTGAATTTCATATGAATAATAGGTAATTTTTTCTTATAAGTAAAAATTTCAAACTTAACTGGATATCCCACATTTTTTTATTTTTATTTTTTATTTATTTTTATTTTTTTGGAGATGGAGTCTCACTCTGTCGCCCAAGCTGGAGTGCAGTGGTGCAATCTCGGCTTGCTGGCTTCCCACATTTTTATTTAAGTATGGCAACTATAAAGGATAAAATTTGCTTCCAAACACTGCCTCTGAATAATATCCAAAGTACATATGATAGCCAATTAATTTGGAAAATACATCAATACAATTTCAAATCTCACAGAGGCAAGGTTTCTCAACATTGGCACTATTTATTTTGGGCCAGTTAATTCTTTGTTGTGAGGGGCTCTCGTACATTGTTTGATGCTTAACAGCACCCCTGGCCTCTACCACCAGATGCCAGTAGTAGTATACCCTAGTTGTGACAACCAAAAATGTCTGGATATTACCAGATGTCTGGTGGGGAGGGGGTCACAAAATCATCCCTGGGTGAGGACCCCTGTTCTGAGGGAAGAAGCTTATTTATAAGTGCAGTATATGTATTAATATCTTAGTAGAAAACTAGCTTGTCCTGATCTTGAAGAAAGAAGAGGAAAGCCATATTTTATGTAGTCTTTATTTTAAAGTATCTTGGGAGAAGCACCAATGGAAATGGTTGAGGAACTGGAGAACTGGTAGACATGGGATTGTTTTGCAATCTAAGGCTCTATGACAGAAGCTTCTGTTTGCTCCAGCAGCTTTGAGAGAAAAAGGCAGTAGAAAGTACTCATGACGCGGCTCAGGTTCCCAATATAGACTTCATCCAAGGCTTTGAAAGAACAGTTAGTACAGAGTCTGCTGATTTCTGGAAAAGGAGTGTTTTATTTGGATAGCAATAACTGAAATTCCAACCTAGACCACCTAGCTGAATAATTATATGTGTGTGTCCAAAACACAAATTGCCAAGAGATGAATTGAGAATCAGAATAGGAAAACTGTTTGCTGTTTGATTTTTCAGAAAATAATTCGACAGGGAATTTTGCTAAAGTGTTGTTCCTTCTATTTTACCCAGGAAAACATAGTTTGCTGTCTAAACCAAGAAACTATTAAGGGGAAGTTTTTAAGGAATTAACCTTTAGAGTCTTTGTGGCTCTAATTACTGCTCTTCGGTTGTATAGTGAGAGTCACTAAGCATTCCTTCCTCCAAGGAATTTTCAGCATAATCCTATTTTCCACTCAAATTCTTTGTGATTGCCAGATTGGAGTGAAAAATCAATTCTACTTCCAATGAAGAAAAACTAAAAAAAAAAAACCAGTGATTCAAACAAGTTTCCAAAGAGAATACATGAACTTCTTATTCTGCCTTTATTAATTGACATCTACAATTTTGTATTTTTGTCAGGACAATGCAAAAAAAATTCTTTTGAGTCAGTCTAACTAAATATAGGGGCCAAGTGTCCTAGCTATATTGCTTTTTTTTAAAAGTTATGTTAAAGCAGCCAGGCTTGGTGGCTCAAGCCTGTAATCCCAACACTTTGGGAGGAGGAAGCAAGAGGATTGCTTGAAACCAGGAGTTCAAGACCAGTCTAGGCATCATAGTGAGACCCTGTCTCTACCCGCATCCTACTCCTCCCAAAAAATTAGCTGAATGTTCCTGTAGTCCCAGCTACTCAAGAGGCTGAAGCAGGAGGATTACTTGAGCCCAGAAGTTGAAGACTGCAGTGAACCATGATTGCACTGACAAAGCAACTCAGTTCTGGTCTACAGTTCATTCTTTGGATAAACATAATACACAATACCTAGAGATACAGCAAAAACCTGCTACCCTTAAGACAAAGTCCAGAATCCTTACTGCGGTCTACAAGGTCCTAAATTATCTGATTGGAACAGACTACATTTTCCCCAACTCCTAGGGTATATGCTAAGCTGCTCTAAGTTAGAGATCAAAAAAATAGAGTGACTCAAATGAGATCAAAGTTGATAATTCTCTCACCTATCAGGGTAGAAGTATGCAGTGGTCAGTGGTCCAGAGTTTGTGGGAAGTTTGATACATGAGGCCATCTAAGTAAGGTACCTTGACCCAAGTACTTTCTATCTTGTTGCTCCCCACCCTTTAAGACATTCTCCTCATCCACACGGTCAAAGCTCACTCACCATTACGCTCACTCTGTCCCAACCTGTAGAAAGGAAGGCAGAGAGGCCAGCAAATAGCTTTCTTTTAAATTTGTGTTGCTGGGTAGGTCCCCCAGGAAACAGACTCTGAGATGGAGGTTAGTGTACAGGAAGTTCATTACGGTGTGCTCCGTGAATTATCACCCACTGGAGGAAACGAAGGAAGCAGAACTGGGAGATAGAAAAGTTAGGCTGCAGTACAGTCCTGGCAAGGTCTCGATCCAACTGATACGGAGCGTTGAAGCTGAGCTGGTCCTTCAGAGCTGGGATGAGACCAGATATTGGTTGCTAGTCGCTCCAGGAAAGGGATATGACCTTAATGAGATGGCTCTTCTTAGCTGAGGCAATTCTCAAAGGGGGCTGTCAGCCAGTAGCCTTCCAGTTGGACAGATGGCAGCACAGCAGAGCATCTGGCTCAGGATGTGACCTGGAAATAGCATTGATATGGTTTGGCTGTGTCCCCACCCAAATCTCATCTTGAATTCCCATGTGTTGTGGGAGAGATCCAGTGGGAGGTAATTGAATCATGGGGGAAGGTCTTTCCCATGCTGTTCTTGTGATAGTGAATAAGTCTCATGAGACCTGATGGTTTTAAAAGGGGGAGTTTCCGTGCACAATTTATCTCTTTGCCTTCTGCCATCCATGTAAGACATGACTTGCTTCTCCTTGCCTTCTGCCAAGATTGTGAGGCCTCCCCAGCCACGTGGAAGTGCAAGTCCATTAAGTGTCTGTCTTTTGTAAATTACCCAGTTTCAGGTATGTCTTTATCAGCAGCATGAGAACAGACTAATACAAGGGTAAACCACTTCCATTCACCCCTCATTATCTAGAATGTCTAGAACAGCCACCATAGTTGCCACGGAGTCTGGGAAATACAGTTTCTAGTTAGGAGGCCCTATACCTAGCCAGCACTAAAAGGAAGAAGGGAGAAGGGATACTGGGGAGCAATCACAAGAAGGAAGGAAAATCATTGTTTGAATTTGTTCAGCTTATTGACTGTTTTAGATAAAAAACCACTTCATTGAGGAAAGCAACCCACCAAACACAGAAGCAGAAAGAGAGCTAAAAATGGGATAAGAACAACTGAGAAACTGCTCATCCAGTAATATATTTTAAATAGTGAGGACTACACCAAACTTAGGTAGGCTTCAGAATGAGCCAGGGACGACTCTCCAGAGCTCTGCAGGAAGGGGCTTCACTGCACGCTTCACTGTAAGGACACACTTACAACCTGCACCTGAAACCCCAAGTCACAAGGACAATTGATATTTAGATGCTTTTTTTTTCCTAAGACCTGCTACATATCAGAAAAAGTCACTTAAGGTAAAAGATAAAATATGCTGAGAAACGATTCTGTTTCTTCAAAAAAAATTAAAAGAAACCCAAACAGTAATTGTATTGACCCAAGATAGCACTATTAAAATGTGGGGAGGGGGGAGGGATTGCATTGGGAGTTATACCTGATGTAAATGACGAGTTGATGGGTGCTGACGAGTTGATGGGTGCAGCACACCAACATGGCACAAGTATACATATGTAACAAACCTGCACGTTATGCACATGTACCCTAGAACTTAAAGTATAATAATAATAATAATAATAATAATAAAAGAATACAATAAAATGTATCACTTTCTGTTAGCGTTGATTGGATTTTAACATAATAATGTTCTGTTTAAAAGAAGGAGACCAAAGTATGCTTATTACCTGAATGACAGAATATTCTGAGGACCAAACCCCCATGGAATGCAATTTACCTATATATAACAAACCTGCATGTGTACCCCTGAACCTAAAATAAAAGTTAATAAATAAATAAAATTTAAAAATAAAAATGAAGGAGACCAAGAAATACTTAAGGGCCCACGCCCCGTCTTTCTGAACAAAATAGCCAGACCAGCCTCTGCCACTGATTGAACCAGGGATTGGAAACGAACATAAAGCAACCACCACCTGTAGGATAAGCATAAGATTATCAGTAGCCTATGAGGAAACCTAGTAATAAAACTCTGACTGGTAGTGACACCGTATGAGGTAGTGTGGGCATCTAACCAACTAATGTGATCCTCCTCTTGTGGACAGGGAGAGGGGTATGTGGTGTGTACAACAGGAAAAACACATTAAAACTCTAGAAACCTAAACAGAGGGAGTAGGAGGGACCATAAAATGTCTGACTTCTCAAATGGTTATGAGCTCCTAGAGGTGTGCTTGGTCTCTTCCCCAGAGGCACATTTCAACTAGAGGTTGAAACTAAGAAGCTTATCAAGACTCAGGGCTTCTCACTTTCCCCTCACAGGCCCCCTCCAAGGCTGTGATTTCCTGGGCTCTCTTTGCCTTGGTTTCCTGGCCATCAGTGTCCATCACTTGAGACAATCTGAGTGTCCCCACAACAAACACCAGAAATACACCTAATGAGAAAGCCTCATCCCATCTGCAAAGTATGCTGGAACTAAGATCCAGATTCACAACCCAGGAAATTTCACTCTACTTAAGTAGTGGCATTCTATCTTCAGATTAAAGTGTGTTTGAAAATCTCTACCCTGACTGACTGGGGCTGTCACACAAGGTCCCACTGGGCCGTCTTGGGACTCTCCTGTGCAGCACTTGACCCTGCTAGACATCCTCTCTCCTCTCCCCTGTGCCCTCATCCCCATCATCTCCCAGAAACCCAGTGCTGGAACACATGAGACTTCTCAGCTGCATATTGGCAGGGCCAAGGGATCCTCAAAACAAGGCAAGTTTCTGCCCTGCTCCCCCATCAAAAGTGTGTAATTTCTTTTTCTTTTTCTTTTTCTTTTTCTTTTTTTTTTTTTTTTTGAGATAGAGTCTCACTCTGTCACCCGGGCTGGAGTATAATGGTACAATCTTGGCTCACTGCAACCTCTGCCTCCTTGGTTCAAGCAATTCTCCTGCCTCAACTTCCCAAGTAGCTGGGAGTCCAGGTGCCCGCCACTACACCGGGCTAACTTTTGTATTTTTAGTAGAAACGGGGTTTCACCATGTTGGTCAGGCTGGTCTCAAACTGCCAACCTCAGGTGATCCACCTGCCTCGGCCTCCCAAAGTGCTGGGATTACAAGCATGAGCCACTATGCCTGGCCAAAAGTGTGTAATTTCTTAAACCCAAAGGGGTCTAGCCAGGATTCTGCATTCTCCTATTTTAAGAATACAGTGGTATCTCCATGAAGGGCCCCACTTTGAGCGCTATTTATGTTTGCCTCTGGGATTTAGCTATAGCTGGGCGTGTGTGATAGTGGGCAGGTGGCAGCCTGCCCAGGGTATATTTGCACCCTGTCCGTGTAGCATGGGGTTGAGAAAGCAGGCTCCAGTATTCCACAGGTCTGGGTTTAAACTCCAGCTCTATCATTTATTAGTTTTGTGGCCCTGGAAGAGTCTGTATCCCCTCTAAGCCTTCATCTCCTCATTTGTAAAATAGAGACATAATAATAGTTTCACAAGGCTGTTGTGAGAATTAAATGATGTATAATTCATTCTTGGCATAGGGCCTAGAACGTAGTAAGCACTGATAAATGACAGTTCTAATAGTAGATACCCCATAAGTAAGCCTCCTTGAAGGAAGTTTACCCTAAGGTAAGAAGAAGGTCAACTTGATCCAGTAACAAAACCCCAGAAGGAGAGATTCCAAACATAGCTTGGAGCCTAGCTCTTGGCTATGTCTCCTTGCCCAGCTTCCCGGTAATTCATCACTGAGTCCCATGTAGAGGAGGGATTGTAAGTAAATTGTGAAAAGAATTGTTTCAGTAAAAACTCCTTAAGGCTTCGGGGTACAGCACAGTGTTGTCTTGATACCACCACCACTTCCTATAACACATATGTCCCACCTAACCAGGAAAGAGACAACGTCTCAAACTTGGCTTCAAATGCTGCCCAGCTTTGGAATCTCACAGTGTCCAAAGCATCAGAGGTGGTACTCAATGGATGTAACAGTGGCCTTCCGCAGATATGACCATGGTCTTCAGGTGATGTGCCAATGGTATCTAGTAGACATAGCTCTGGTTCCCAAAAGAGGTATTGATGGTTCTAGCAGTCATGACAATGGTCCCTCGAATATGTGGTGGGATCTCTGGAACAAGCAGAATGGTGTTCCGTGGATACAGCAGGACCCTTGGAAGCATCAACATTCTGAGACTGATTGAGATGTTAGAGAGTTCAGATACCTCTTAGGCCCAGCAAGAGTGGTACTCGAGCCCAAGGATGTGGTGTTAGCCAGTACTTGGGGGAAGAGAGGGAGAAAGTGTCTGATACCATGGAATAGCTGCTGGTATTTATTTATGACCATGCATGGGTTATAGCCCAAGGTACAGACATTTGGGGTGTGAAGAATGTGAAGAAGAGACTTTGAATTGGACAAGAGTGAGGAAAATAGCCAAGGAACTATGTAGTATACTTCTCTTATCTGGGGTCACCATAAGCATAAAACTAAGAGCTTCATTTACAGCCGTGTATTTCAATGAGAAAGTGGAAAGAGCACCGAACCAGCGGTCTGGAGAACCAGGTGTTAATCCAAGTTTGTCAGTTGATCTCTTCAAATCTTATTATGTATAGAAAGGAGGAAAAAGAGTAGCACTCAATAACTGATGTATTTTCTTTGATAATTTTATTTCATCACTACCAGATTCAGATAAAGCCAAGGTCTCGCTAACACTCCTTGCCAGTTGAAATGTGGTGACTCTCAAAAACTTGGAAATGTCACCATTCTGGCAAGAAATCTTTTAATGGAAACTTTACATCTTCTAAAATAATTAACATTCAGTACTCAACCTTAGAACATTTTCCAAATTTAGATGAGAAGAGATGAAGCAATATAAAAAGGTGTAACCCTATCATGCTTTTCCTTTTGGCATTGAAATGAATATCCAATTAGGGGATGGGGAAAGTTTTGGTTTTTTTAGTACTGAGTTGGTGGCAGCAAGAGCTAAGTAGGGGCTGAGCATCTCAGGTGTGGCCTTCCCCTAGATGATCCAGCTATCAGGTTCAGCCAAGGTGAGTATGCCCTTGTGGGGCTTGCATGGCCTGGTCACAGTGGGAGACCCTCTGTAAAGGCCTACAAGTACTTAGGGAGGTAAGAGGACACCCCCTCAAGGGCTGAAGCCTGTCTCACCTTTGAGGGGAGTGAGATCACCAGTATCCCTGTGAGCTGTATAATAGGAGGGATAAGTCCATGTTCTTGTGCCCACCCCTATGCCTTTGGAACATTTCCCCCTCTGATAAGAAACCTCCTGATAATACTGTGTTTCACTGGAACACCATCATCCTCATCATTAGTAAAATGATTGCTGGTTGTCAGCATTCACGGAGAAGGTCCCTGGGGAAGGTCAGCTGTTGGAGGGAAGACTGGCATGCTGGCTCCCAAGGCAAATGTTCCTTTCCATGATGAAGGCACCAGGGACCAGGGTCAAGCCTTCGGTCTCAGAGATGCAGAAACTCTTGTCAGTGCCTGAAAGAAGCTGAAGAATAATAAGCAGACTGCCAGTGTTGTCATTAAAAGGCAAGGTGTCTTTTACGAGGTGAGCATTAGCATCAGTCTGGCAAGTACATTCTTAGACAAACTGCAAGGAAGCCAATTTAACAGAAAGTTGCTTGACAAGCAACAAGAGTGATGTTTAATGGGGTCAGCCTATAATTACATGATGCGTCCATTTCCACCATGTGCTTCTGTTTGCCAAAAGGGCTGTCTTTGGGGCCAGGAAGACCCTTCCCTGGACAGTATTCATGCGTCCACTGCCAGACTTTGCCTCACTGACTCTTCCTCTGTCACACATTTCCAAACCTCAATGACTCACCGATTCCCTTTCTGATTGTCATGGTCTTGCCTTGAACGTGTTGATGTCTTTAATCAAGACAGATTAAAGTGAAGTTTCTTTTCTCTGGAAGATGGGACTGCCTACTGTTTTGACCCATTATATGTGCCCAGCTGGTGAAGGGCTGTGTCCTTTCGTAGCCTAATTCTTGGGTCACCCCATTGTTGCCTTCCTCCCATATAACACCTACGCTGTAGTGTTGAAATGTCATCATGTTTTATTTCATATCATTTTTATTTTCTGTGTTCTTTTTCTGTGTTCCACTGATTTTTTTGAGTGGGATTGGTCTGCGAAATGGCATTATTTTTAGCACAAAATGAATCCAGTGAGACAAAATCTTATAACAAATTCAACTGTTTCATTGTATGAAAGCAGGGCAGGTTCTTTACTGATGACAATTTCTGTTCGAGAGACCAAACTGAGTTCTTGATAAATTATGAACGAATAATATACACATATTATTGTGTTTAGAATTATAGTACTGCTAGCCCTAAAAATTGATCAGTGAAGTATTGGTAATGTGAGGTGATAAGTTTTTATTTTTTCTTTTCATAATAGATTTTGCCTGTCCTTTTAGTGATTTGCACTGCCCGCAGCTACCCAAAACCTCAAGCATAGACAAACTGCTTAAAATTCCAACCTTGGATGAACTGATTCAAAACAGATAGATTAACCCATACACACTCCCTGTGCTGACACTAATGAAGAAACAACAGAGCAAAAGAGTTTCCGCTTCCCAGATGTCAATCTTCTATTTGCTTTAATCATTTTATATTTATTTATTGATCCATTCAATTATGTTGGTTTATTCCTACTTAATTTGTTCCAAAGCCTTTAAGACAGATGATAAAACACAAGATAAAAACCAGGATTAAGAAAAATAAAAATAAATGTTAGATGATAAAGATGGAAGGAGGAGTTAGAATTAGAAAGATGTATAGAATGCTAGTTCCTACATAATTATTAAAATGGAATATTCAAGCTGGGCTTCCTGTTGGCAAAAGCATAAATGAAATTATAATAGGTACAAAATAATACCATAAAGAAAACCTCCCCAAATAAAGAAAGCTTTTTCTTGGCACTCTAATCTATATAAGAAAATCTCAGTAATATGGATGACACAATACCACAATATAATCTAACAACATGCAACCCAACAAAACGTGTTTTTTAAAGGAATTTTGTTCTTTGTTCAATTTCTTCCATCTACTGATTTTTAAATAATACATCCTCTGTCTATTCATTTGAGGTTAACCTAAATATTTTAATATTTAATAAAATCTAAGTTTAAATCTTTTTACCTGCTTCTGAAAACTACAAGGGGATTATAAGACTGTATTGAATTGCTTCTCATGCCATTGTATTGTGTTTTAGTTGAGTGTTTTAGTTCTATTTTGCTTTTTAATTCTACAAATTAAATCCTATTATTATTATCATCACCATTATTTTATATGGCCAATGTTTCAGTGTATTTATTTATAAATGTCTTTGCTCACCATTTCTTCTTGCATTTCAGGCTTTCAATTTGGATTCATTTTCTGTGAGCCTCAACTATAGCCTTCAAAATTTTCTTTTGTGAGGATCTATACTCAGTTTTGTTTGTCTTCAGTGTCTTTTATTTTACTGTTATTCTTAAATGATCTTTTTACTAACTGTGGGATTTGGGATTGATCTCTTTTTTTTCTTTGACACATTGAAAATAATATTCTGTCTTCCATTAATGCTGTTAGAAACACTGCTATACCTCTAATTTTTATTCCTTTGAGGTGATTTGTTTTCTATCTTTGGCTACTTTTAAGATAGATCCTCTCTTTGACCTTGTTGTTCTGAACTTCCACTATAATGTGCCAAGGAATTATTTTATTTATATTTATCTGCTTGTGGTTTGGCTTAGCATCTTTCCACAATTCTGGAAAAATTTCAGCCATTTTTCCTCGGAATATTGTCTCTTTTCCATTCTTTCTACTATTTTTTTCCAGAGTTCCAATTAGGTATATGGACTTTTTCAAAAACTCTATCTTCCTTTTCTCTTATTATATTTTGAAATCTCATTTCTCTATACTATATTTTATATGATTTCTTTAGATTTATCTTATACTTCACTGGTTATCTCTTTGTGTCCAGTCTGCTGTTTAATTCATACATTTATTTTAATTTAAATTATATTTTCCACTTACAGAAGCTCCAGTTCAAATATACTTTTTTTTTCTTGAGGCAGAATTTTGCTCTTTGGGTCACCCAGGCTGGAGTGCAATGGCATGATCTCGGCTCACTGCAACCTCTGCCTCCTGGGTTCAATTGATTCTCCTGCCTCAGTCTTCCTAGTACTGGGATTAGAGGCACCTGCCGCCATGCCCGGCTAATTTTTGTATTTTTAGTAGAGATGGGGTTTCACCACGTTGGCCAGGCTGGTCTCGAACTCCTGACTTTAGGTGATCTGCCCACCTCGGCCTTCCAAAGTGCTGGGATTACAGGTGTGAGCCGCTGTGCCCAGCCCAAATATACTTATTTTTTAAACATTTTTTTATTTCTTGTCATTATTTTCAGATGTCTGTTTTATTTCTTAAAGCATATTAAATATATTTACTGTATGGTTTACTTCTCATATTTCTAATATCTGCAAGTCTCTGAAAGTGTGATGTTGTTGTCTGCTGTTTCCTCTGGTTCTTACTTGGTGCGTGTTTTGCCTAGTATACTTTGTTTGTTGGGAGGGGAGTTCGTATTCTTTAGAATGTTATCTGTAGGATTTTTTGAGAACTGGTTAAAGTTGGGGTCCTTCAGAAAGGATTTTCTTTTACTTCAATTGCCTGGGAGCACTACCAGTGCTCTCTTTGACTTTTTTTTTTTTCTTTCTGTCATGCGTTCCACTTCCACTGCATTTCTCACTGGCTCAACTATAGTAGCATGAATTTGGAACTACAAAACCACAAGAAGCAACATCAACTATGAGGTATTATTGACAAAAATATTTAACTTGAATCTAATCATCAGAAATAATTGATCAAATCAAGACTATGGGACAGAATCTAGGACATTCTATAGAGCCTGGATTCTTTAAAAAAGTTGTACACACACACACACACACACTTTAATTTATAAGATAACTTAGAAATTAAAAGAAACTACAGAGACAACAGTCCAATGCAAGGCATGCCCTTCATTGACTTCTGGATTTTTTTAAGTCATAAAAGATATTTGGGAGTCACTTAGGAAAATTAGAATGCAAACTGTATATTAAATGGCATTATGGAATTATCATTACTTTTCTTATGAGATAAGGATATTGTAATTATACAAGAGATGTCCTTCATCTAGGAGATGGCTGCTGAAGTACTGAAGGGCAAAGTATCCTGTGCTTATAACTGGCTTTCAAACAGACAAACAAAAAAACCCGGTCCAAAATGGCAGCGGCAATGGATGTGGATACCCCAAGCAGTACCAACAGCAGTGCTTTGAAGTAAAAAAGTGAAATACAGTAGCTAGCCCTCTGGGCCTGGGATGTTGTGGTTAATAACTGTGCCATCTGCAGGAATCACAGCAGGGATCTGCAACGAATGTCAAGTTAACCAAGAGTCTGCCACTTCAGAAGCGTGTACCGTTGCACGGGGTGCCTGTAACCATCCTTTTCACTTCCACTGCTTCTCTCACTGGCTCAAAACACAACAGCTGTGTCTGTTGGACAACAGACAGTGGGAATTCCAAAAGTATGGGTACCAGAAAAAGATTTCTTCCATCAAGTTTAACTGTTTTGTGATTCATTTAATGACTTGCCCTTCTGTCACTTAATTATAAATTAGATAGAACTGTGTCTTTTCTGCTTTGTCTTTTCCATTTGCTGTTCTCGCAGCCACATTGTATTCTGTGTCAAATAAAGTCCAGTTGGATTCTAGAGCAAATGCTGTCTCTTGTGTATGTGGGAAAAAAGTGAACATAAATGAAGGGGCCCCTCTTCCAAGGCTGAAAAGCCACATTTTGAAAGTGAAATGTGTGTTCATTAGAGCCGGAGCAGGGTTGTCCTGTGAGTGCATTGCTTAGAGGACTCCAACCGTACAAGGGAGGAATGTGGATCACTGACCCTGAAAACAGCAGTCAGCCCTGTCTTGCTCTGGTGTGACAGCAGTGGGCAGCTGAATGAGGAAAGAACGTGGGATTCAGTCATCAGACCCAGCTCTGAGTCCTGGTTGCATAGCCTGGCTACTGATGGCAATCTCAGACAAGTTGCCTCTCTACCCTGATCTTTCCTCCTCTATAATGTGGGCTTCTAAGGACTATATGGCATTACATGGGGCACAGAAAGAGGCTTTATAAGATGCAAAACCACTATTCAAATGTAAACATTGCGTGCATATGACATGTTGCTTTCTCTTCTTAGCTTATAAAAATAAGTTTTAAAAAATTGTAATATGTAATCTTGGCTGGCAAATGTATGAACTCAATTTAAAAACTGATGTCACCTAAAATTGAATTACCACAAGAGTTCAAGTTTCCTTTACCACCACTACCTCATCACAACTTGTTAAAATGTTTTGGGCCACAGAAGGAATTGCCAATTCTAGTACTAATTTGGTAGCTATAGAGAATCTTCAACTGAGAAATGGTTTTGTTTGTTGCAGTGGTTCTCGAAATATGGTCTGAGGATTCCTGGGGGTACTTGAGACCCTGTCAGGGGGTTCATGAAGTGCTCCCTCCAACTGCAAGTCTATGCGAAACTAGTTTTTTCTTCATATAATTTAACCAAAGCAGTGCATCAAATGAAGAAGCAGACTTGAGAATCCAACTGTCTTCCATTGTCAGACATAAAAGAGATCTGCAAAAAGGTAAAACAATGCTAGTGTTATCACTAAATTTTTTTTGTTTTGAAAAATAGTTGATTTTAATAAAAGTATGTTAATAAGTGAAAAAACATATTATCTATACACAGACACATACACACATATGTATAGGCATATGAAATAAAGTAGTGACTCTAAGAGCACTGTTCATAGTACTTTGTTTCTTAGAGACAGGGTCTTTGTCATCCAGGCTATGATTGGATGCACAATCATAGCTCACTATAGCCTCAAACTCCCAGGCTAAAGGGATCCTTGCATCTCAGCCTCTACATGCGCCACTACATCCAGCTTAGATTTTTGTATTTTTTGTAGACAGGGGGTCTGTGTTTTGTACATTTTGTAGAGACGGGGTCTGTGTTGCCCTGACTGGTCTTGAACACCTGGCCTCAAACAATCCTCTTCCCTCAGTCTCCCAAAGTCCGAGGATTACAGGCATGAGCAACTGCACTTAGCCTCATTGTACCTTTCTTTCAACTTTTTTGCAGGCTCAAAATTTCCACAAATTTTTAAATTTTGTGGGAAAGTGTAAAAACAAACCAGAAAATCACATGAGTTCCCCTAGAGGTGTTCTCCTCTACACCACGGCCAAAATCAGGAGAGGCAAGTTTCTTGTTCTCTCCTTTTGGGAGGAGGGTTTATGTCTAAGCTACCCTACACTGAGGGTGCGACTCCTGAGGTCTCAGTTTTCTTTGAAAGGTTTCCTGCTGGGCTTTTCACCCTAGGACGGCTTTTCTTAATCTCTTCAACCCATGATGCTGATACAACAGAAGTTTAAGGTCCCAGGTTTTATCAGACACTTTCAGGGTATAATATAGCTTTGGCACTCGCTTCCCTCTCAGAGCGCAGGCTTTCACTTTATATTTGGTCTCTATACATTTCTTGCTTTCTTGCCAGCTCAATAATTCATTTAATTTTAAAATTTCTACCCCAAATTTTTAGTTATTTTCACTGGGAGGATCATTCAGGGCATGTCATCACATTACACTACTAGAAATGGAAGTCTCAATGCAACAGCATTTTCAATGGAAGTTGAATCGCAATCACTTTTCTTCCATTTCTTGCAGAGATTCAAATGGTGGTTACAGCCACAAGCAAGAGATTCAAATAGTGGTTACAACCACAAGCAAGTTTTGAAAAACAAAATCCTTACCATAAAACTGTAAAAAAACTGGTGGCCTTAAGGCATAAATCCAGCATGTCCACCTTTCAATTACTCAGTTGAAAATATAGTTGTCTCAACACAAGAAAGTGCTCTACAAACCAATCTTTCCCCCTAATTTTTGCAGCTCATTTATTCAAATTATTGTGAATTCAGAATTCTATATTATGTACAAAAAAAGTATGAAGATAGGCCAGATCATGAAAAAACACTTTCTCAAAAGTCATGAATACTTTCATAACAATGTGGAGATAGTCCTGTTGACAAGTGCACTACATCTCTTTTTTCATGCTTTTTAATTTGCGAGGACATTTTTATATAAGAAGCAGGTTTCTAAAGCCAAAGTCATTCATGGTTTCCTTTTTATCGTAGTGGGCTTGGGATGCTCGGAACTAGGCTACTGCCTGAGGATGGTCCACTCTCTTTACTCAAGCCTCCCCTTAAGATCTAGGATAGACCTTTCCCCTGGATAGCTGAGTAGGTTATCATCAATTTCCTGAGTTGCAAGAATACCAGCCTCAATTATTTATTAAAGAAAAATAAAGTAAAAAGTAAACAGACATGATTTTGCAAAAAACAAATCTCAGAATTATAACATCACGTGATAACCCAGTCTCTGATTATCATAGAATAATTATTCCCGAGTGTCAATTACAGGTTGTAGATGCTGGATATTTTTATCCTGAGACCTCGTTTGGCCTGAACCAGCCCTTGAACTCTATTTCTCATCTCTATGTTGGACAATATACCTAGCTGTACCTGCACATACACATGTGAGATATATCATATCTCTATATAAAGTAACACAGACTCCACCTGAGTTTGGAGCGCAGTATTTGCACTGGGTTACGAAAGCAGCTGAAATCACTTTCTACTTGTAGTCAGGGGAATTAAAATTTACTCTAAGTCCTGCTGTTTTTTCCTTCCTTTTACAAGAGGGTTAGGTGCCCCTTCCCTAACAGAGTATGCTCTACTTTTTCAAAGATTGTCAAAATAACCTACAGTTTCCCCATTTCCTCTTATTTAAGCTTTGGGTGATAATAGATTAACAAACTCAGTTACAAATGGAAACATCTGAACTCCACTGTCTTAATTCATTTAGTGTTGCTGTAACAGAATATCTAAGACTGGGTAGTTTATTTTAAAAGAAAGAGAGAGAGGTCTATTTGGCTCATGATTCTGGTGGCTGAAAAGTTCAAGTTTGGGTCCACATCTGGTGATGGCCTGAGGCTGCTTCAACTCATGGTGGAAAGCAAAAGGGGAAAGCTGGTGTGTGAAAAGAAATCATGACATGGTGTGAGGGGAAGCAAGAGAGAAACCAAGGAGCCAGGCTCTTTCTCACGACCCACCCCATTCTAATCCATCCCACAAGAGTAAGAACTCACTCACCTTTACGGTAGGGCATTAATCTATTTCTGAGGAATCCATCCCCAGGATTCACACACCTCTCACTAGGGCCCACCTCCCCACACCACCACAAAGGGGATCAAATTTCAACATGAGTTTGGGTGGGACAAACCATATCCAAACCATAGCACCCACAAAAATAAAGATAATAGTAAGGAAACCACTATATGCCAGGCACTGGATTAAGTGTTTATATTCATCCTCCACCTAAGAACAGTACTGCTGGCTTTTCCACTGACCTGAAAACAGGTCGCACTAGCATTTTCATCTTATGAATGACCACTCTAAGGAACAGAGCCATTAAATGGCTTCCCAAGGTCATACTGTCATGGAGCCAGTATCAAAGGCTGTTGCACTCCTAACCAGGACGCTACCCCTTCTTGTTTTTACTGGATGCTCTCAGAAATGTTTCAAGATCATGCATCCTGGAAATCAGTTGCAGGTCCCTAAAGTCAGAAGCCCAATGCTGTTCATTGAGAGCCATGATATGTCACGCACCACCCTAGAGCTGGTTCTTAACCCATAAGGTAGCTATCATTCCCATTTCCCAGTGAGGAAAGTAAGACACCACTCCTTTATCCCACCAAGAGCGTAAGGGACTTCCGCCAGGCCACACAGCTAGTAAGTGACTGGGCCAGGTTTCAAACCCAGGTGTGGCTCCGCCGTGCTACCTCTCCAGATCATACATAGCATTATGATTCCTTCGCAGGACAGGGCTATATCATGATGTATTATGCTGGTGACCACAACCATTTTGGCAATGGCTTTCTAAAAATATAGAGAAAAAAAGCAAATACTAAAAAACTGAGTTTTTGGCTTCATATAATATATGAATAATTGGAAGTACATTAAATTAAGTATAAGAAATGCATTCTCATGGCCTCAATTCACGTAGTCTGCCCCAGAAGCAAAGTTTTATGCATTGATCAGACATTCACTCTCCCTAAGGCAGTGCAAGCAAGTAGAAGGACACTGTGCCTAGGATCAGAAGACCTGAGTTAGAGTCCAGTTTCTGGCATTTCCTTGGGAAGGTTGTTCAATCTCCCTGACGTTCAGTTTTCTAATCTGTGCAGTGGAAATTATAACTACAGTACCTGCTGAAAAAATTGGTGGGTTATAATTATAACTATGGCACCCGTCTGTCCCACCTCATTGTTGTAAAGATCAGATGAGATCAAATATAAGACAAAGCGTCCTATCTGAATGAGATATTTAAAGTTGGTTATTATTATGATATGGGTTTCTAGGCAGTAAAAACTTACCGTATTCTTCCACGGAAAAAGAAAAAGATGGTGCGTGGGTATATGTGTACTTATACATAAACATGGATATATATGCATGCATGAATATGATTACAAGGACATATGTATAAGAACGTTGTGTTATGCAAAAAAGATGAGAAAAACTAGTCATACGCTCACAGAAGAAGCCCTCATAAAGCATGCTAGGGCCAGTCTGCAGTCCTCTGATTTTAGTTGCTTAACTATTAGATACACAGACAGTGTTCAAAGATTGTGTTCAAGGCACTGCAGCCCTCAGAGAACTAGCCCCAAAGCCCATGACCCCACAAGCAACTTTAGGGAGCTGCTGTGGATGGAGACCTGGCCCCACTGGAAAGGCACTAGAAAATGAGCTCTTACATTGCAGGGAGTTGTTGGGGGAACATCAAGGAAAGAAGAAGGAATCATGAATGGCGCTTGGGGCTCACTCAGGAGGAGCTCTTCCTGATAGGCACTTTAAAGGAATCAGTGCTCAAAACCCGTGGATGCAATGAGCTCATTCATCCTTGAGGGACCCTCTGTCACCTCTCACCTGTCCTGAGGTCCTCCACACGTCCCCATTCTCTGTTCTTATTCCAAATTCCTTTACTACATTAACACTCTAGTTTTCTGGGTAAACTTTATTAGATTTGTTACTTCTATTTTCCTTTCCCATTAGTCAGTTTTTAAATGTGGTAGCCAAAATAATCAACATCACTAGTAATTATACCCATACTCAGAAACTCTTCAGGTGAAGGGGCATGGCAGAACTCCACAAGGAAATCCCGTTGCGAAGATTATATAGGTCGGAAAGTCATTTTTAAGTGACGTGTGTGATAAAGCACATGCTACATACCAATGGAATTTAATGCTCAAATGGAATAAATTGTGTTTGCAGTATACATTTCCCTAGATCCATACATGAAATCACATTTCCATTAAACAGTTTTCAAGTCAGTGACCAATTCCCTCCCACTTCTCCTGAAATTTATATGAACCTGAATCATTTTAATACCACTGAAAAGAAACACTATACTTACAAGGAGATGAACAACAGGTTTAATAGTTTTTAGTTTGCGGTACGAGGAGGCAAGATGGTAACTCTAATATCCCGTGTACCTCGACTCCTAGATCTGAGTAGTCGATAAGAAAGTAGGGAAAGGACTACCAGCAAGAAAAGAAGCCCACTAATATGTCCTTCTCCTTCCTCCTGTGTTTTTTTCTACTTAATAATTGAGTCTAATATTAATGGACAAGGATTGCCAGAAAAGTCATGATCTAGAACAGGGGTCAGTAACCTTTTCTGTAAAGGACTAGAGAGTAAGTATCTGAGACCTTCGCAGGCCACATGGGCTCTGTTACAACTACTCAACTGTGCCATTGTGCCACAAAAATGGACACAGCATTGCTGTGTTCCAATAAAACTTTAATTATGAGCCTTGAAATTTGAATTTCACATGATTTTCACGTCAGAAATATTAAATTCCAATCATTTAAAACTATAAAAATTATTCTTAGCTCACTGATCCTATAAAAACAAGCAGTGGGCCAGATTCAGCCTATAGGCTATAGTTGCCAGTGCCTGGTCTAAAACTTTTAATACATTGAAAAGAAATTCAAGTCATTTTCTGAAATTGAAGTCATTTTCACTCTTTCCGCCCATTTACTTTTCCCTAAGACTTTATGTTTTTCCCCACACTCTCATTCCCATTCTGATTTACCAGGACATTACTTCTCCTCTCTACCTCACGTATTTGCTTTATCGCACTATAAACCTTACTGAAGAATAAGACTATTTGCCAGAGACCCACCTGTAAACACCCAGCACTGCAGCAGGCACTAACAAAGCAGAAGACACAGAACTTGCGGCCAATCTTGTTGACATGGGCAATAATCCATTCCCTTCTCCCTCTTTCTTCCTGGTAGAGTCCACCTCTCATAATAGAGTCTGAAAAAACCAGATTGTCACTTTTCCACCTTCCTGGCAAACAAAGGGGTATGTCTATGACCAACTCCTGGACAGTAAGACCTGAAGAGAAGTCTGTTGGGGTGATTCTGGAAAAGGTTTTTCTCACTGGAAAAAAAGAAAGCTACAAGAGCAGAATCCCCACCCTCTCCTTGTTTCCTACTTTGGGATGATATCATGTAAAGAGACAATGTTTAGAGCTGCAGCAGCCATTTTGCAACCATGAGGGAAGTCCAGGAATTGGTCCACAGGCATAACATGATTAATCCACCAAAGCACCTCCGTACCTCTCTCCCTCTGGACTTCATGTTGTAGGAAATAATAAATCCCCAAGATGGGAATTTTGTTACCATCTATTACACTGACAGACTTCACTCTTGCACAGCTTACATTGCTAAAGGAGTGATGTGACACATAAAATGAAAAACCATTATAAAAAAATCATAAAATATCAGGCAGGACACAGCGACTCACACCTGTAATCCCAGCAATTTGGGAGGCCAAGGCAGGTGGACTGCTTGAGCCCAGGAGTTCAAGACCAGCCTAGGCAACATGGCAAAATCCCGTTTCTACAAAAAAGTACAAAAATTGGCCAGGCATGTAGTGGACACATGTATTCCCAGCTACTTGGGAGGCTGAGGTGGGAGGATCACCTGAGCCCAGGAGGTTGAGGCTGCAGTGAGCCAAGGTCGTGCCACTGTACTCCAGCCTGGGTGACAGAGTAAGACCCTGTCTCAAAAAAAAAAAAAAAAAAAAGGAAGAAAAAGAAAACCTAAAATACTATAACAACTCCTCCCTCCTTGGCAGCTCTATTCAACCTAAATCAAAATACGTTCATTTCTCTCCCACAGAGTTACTGCTCTATATCCACCTTCTGCTTTACAGACAAGCTTCTTAAAAGTTCATCTATCCTAGCAGGGCACAATAGTGCACACCTGCAATCCCAGCTACACAGGAGACTGAGGCAGGAGTATCTTTTGAACTCAGGAGTTTCAGACAAGCCTGGGCCACACAGCAAGACATCCCCACCCCACCCCACCTCTGCCACTGTCTCTAAAAAACCCACGAAGTTATCTACTCTTACCCTCTCCACTTCGTATTCTGTCATCCTCACTCCTCAAATAGCAATACTCTGCCCTTGTTTCACCCACACTACTCCATCAAACTGCTTTCAACAGAGTCACCAGTGACTTCTGAGTTGATAAACCCAAGCACAGTTTTTAGCTCTTATCTGGCCTGACCTCTCCCCAGAGTTCAAAATAGTCAATACTATTCACTATGCCTCTCCCACACCATACTTTTTTTTTGGTTTGTTTGTTTTGAGACAGAGTCTTGATAATGTCGCCCAGGATAGAATGCAGTGGTGCAATCTCGGCTCACTGCAACCTCCACCTCCCGAGTTCTAGCGATTCTCCTGCCTCAGCCTCCCAAGTAGCTGGGATTACAGACGCCCACCACCATGCCTGGCTAATTTTTGTGTTTTTAATAGAGATGGGATTTCACCACTTTGGCCAGGCTGATCTCGAACTCCTGACCTCAAGTGATCCACCCTTCTCGGCCTCCCAAAGTGCTGGGATTACAGGCATGAGCCACCATGCCCGGCCCATGAAACCATACTTTCCAAATTTTCTTTTGCATCCTTAAATATTTATTTCTGGCTTCTCCTTCTACGAGGCTCTTAATACTAGTGTTCCCCAGTGTTCCTGTACCACCTCCCCGTTTTTTCTTATTTTACACACTCTTCTTATGTAGCCTCATCTATACCTACAGCTTTAGTGAACTAATTAGAGGTAATTTGTAATTAGCAGCACTGATTTTCTGTTGGAAGTTAACTACTAAAATCCTTCGATGTGACAGTTATTTTAGTTAGGATAAACATGCCCCCCAGGAATTCAAGTAATACTATTCATTTGCTTGCAAATTCCTTTTTCCCCATAGATGAACTTCACCCCAAGTAAAATCAGGCTATCCAAAATTCCCAGCTACTTGCAAGGCTGAGGCAGGATCCAAATTAATGTAATTTTCATGTATTTTGCAAGTTTGTTTTATGTCATATTATTTCATTACACTCTGCATAGTATTTTCTTAGCAAATACATCTAGACTAGACACCTGGCACTCAGTAAAGGATATTCCTAGCCCAGTAATCATTGTTGTCATTTGACATTGCAGGAACCACCATATGGATGGATAAATGTGTTGTTTAATGAAGGCAAGCAATTACTTTAAGAGATCCTAGTTGTTAAAAACTCTCTCTGGACTTTAAGTTTGGTATATACATAATTATTAAATGTATACATAATTGTTAATTGTAACAAATGTCCTCACAATTGATTTCTTGCTATTTTTCTAAGGATTTTACACTTTATTTAGTAAAATATATTAAAGAGGTTAATGATAATTTTTTTATACAGACCCTTAGTAAGATTGAAAATGAGTGATTTTTCCCACTTCTTTTCTTGCTTTGCTAATCATCAGTGCCTAATTGCAAAAGCAAAATATCTTCTAAATTCTGGGGGGGAAATTCTACTTTGAATTGCACACTAATCAAAAGACTCCTGCTTCATTTACTGAGCCCTTATCTGTGGTAAGTAGTTCTTGGAATAGCTATTTTCCTGTCACTTAAGCACCTTCCTTTGTTATTAACAGTGAACTAAATAGGAGTCCAAAGTCTGCCTTTCCCAGTGCTAGAGTATAAATGTCATCACACAGTAGAATGTAAACATCTTTTTTTTTTTTTGAGACAGGGTCTTGCTCTGTTGCCCAGGCTGGAATGCAGTGGCATGATCATGGCTCTCACTGCAGTCTCAACCTCCTGGGCCCAAGCAATTCTCTCACCCCAGCCTCCCAAGTTCTCAGGGCCACAGGTGGGCACCACCATGCCTAACTAATTTTTTAACTTGTTTTTGTTTTTGTTTTTGAGACAGAGTCTTGCCCTGTTGCCTAGGCTGGAGTGCAGTCGTGCAATCTCGGCTCACTGCAACCTCTACCTCCCAGGTTCAAGTGATTCTCCTGCCTCAGCCTCCTGAGTAGCTGGGATTACAGGTGCCCACCACCATGCCTGGCTAATTGTTTGTATTTTTAGTAGTGATGGGGTTTCACCATGTTGGCCAGGCTGGTCTCAAACTCCTGACCTTGTGATCCACCTGCCTCGGCCTCCCAAAGTGCTGAGATTACAGGCGTGAGCTACCTTGCGCCTGGCCTGATTTTTTATTTTTTATTATTATAGAGATGAGGTCTTACTATGTTGCCCAGGTTGGTCTGCAGCTCCTGGTCTCAAGTGATTCTCCCACCTTGGCATCCTAAGTGCTGAGATTATAAGCATGAGCCACCAAACCTGGCCCTTTATCCATCTTTTAATGTTAATAATTATATCCATTTCTGTTTCCTTCAAAAATTCAAGTGGAAAACCTGACATAACTAATGGTAATTTTATTATTATACCTATATCAATTAACACATGTGTATAAAACTTCTACTTAGTTGTGCCAAATGTAAGTGCACAGTATGGGTGATTTCCCCAACTTGTGAAGAATAGTGCTATAGTCACCCCACAGGAGCAGGATAGATCCCCGCTTTCAGAATTGGGTTTGGATGCCAAAATCAATAATGCCATCACACATGCAGCAAAGGGGTTTGAAAGGTTTATTGCTCACAGAATACGCTTTTTGGGGGAGAGTAAGATGGGTTCCCAAGCTGGTCTGTAAGCTAGAGAGAACAAGAAAGGAGAATGGCTTTGGGATTCTTATTGTGGTTAGGAGTGGGGCTGTGATGAGGGTTCCTGTACATGGGCTAGGGCTTACACTGTTGGAACTTCCTGCTAGTGCCAAGGAAGGACCACCCAGGCATTCTTATCAGTTTGCCCAGATGTGGGGCAGAGAGGAAGGAAAGTAGTGGGGCTTGAGAGCTGTCAGCAGTCAAACATCAAAAATTAAGTCATACTCTGTATTACAACAATTAGAAAAGAAATAAAATGTAGTATATCAGTTCTCCATTGCTATAATATTGTTACATAACAAACAACCCACAAACCTCAATGGTATACAAAAATAAATGTGTCCTGCTCACACATCTGGAGTCAGCCAAACAGCTCTACTCATCTTGCCTGAACTCATTCACTGTCAGCTTGATCTTGGCTGGCTTTGCCTGGGGTGGGCTGTACTCTGCTCCATGTCTCTCATCCTCCAATAGGCCAGCACAGGCATGCTATCATGGCAAAGGCAAAGGTGCAGGAGTAAGCCAGCCCAATCACACAAGCACTTTTTAAGCCTCTGCTTGTGGCACTTTTGCCAAAATCCTATTAGCCAAGCATGTTACATGGCCAAGCCATGAGATGTGTACACAGAAGAATAAAAGATGTGTACATAGAAGAGTAAAGAATTGGGGCCTGTTTTGTTACCTACTGCACCTACTAATGGATTACTAATATATCACAACTCTTATCCTAGATTACAGTATTAAGAGAAGGAAAGTCAATTCAATGATATATTTACTACTAAATGTTAGGTACTGTACTTGGAATTAGAGTTACAAAAATAAATGAGATAATACTAAGGAGCTCACAGTCAGATACTGGGAAAAAAATCAATACATTATTAAAATAAATGAAATAAAATCCAATGTAAGTACATGAACAGATATTTTAACAAGAAGTGGAATGGAAATGAAAATAAACTCTTTTGTCTCCTTTATCATATATTTCATAGCTAATTAAATTAATTTTATTGTAATCAAATTTACTTTAGATTCTGAGGACATAAAGAAAAAGTTTACTGAGACTCCCCAGTGAACGGCTGCATAAAAATGCAAGCCCTCTAAAAGCAAAACCAGATTGTAAATTCTGCTAGGCTAACAGAAAGTCATTTGATTCTTTTGTTTTTCCATTACACTTAGTAGTCAATCTTTTGTTTTTCCATTACACTTAGGGTTCTCTAGAGGGACAGAACTAATAGGATAGATAGGAAGGGGAGTTTATTAAGGAGTATTGACTCAAGATCACAAGATGAGATCCCACAATAGGCTGTCTACAAGCTGAGGAGCAAGGAAGCCAGTCCAAGTCCCAACACCTCAAAACAGGGAAGCTGACAGTGCAGCCTTTAGTCTGTGGCTGAAGGCCCAAGAACCCCTAACAAATCACTGGTGTAAGTCCAAGAGTCCAAAAGCTGAAGAACTTGGAGTCTAATGTTTGAGGGCAGGAAGCATCCAGCACAGAAAAAGATCAAGGCCAGAAGACTCAGCAAGTCTGCTCATCCGTCTTCTCCTGCCTGCTTTATTCTAGCCTCACTGGCAGCTGATTAGATGGTGCCTACCCAGACTGAGGGTGGCTCTGCCTCTCCCAGTCCACAGACTCAGGTGTTAATCTCCTTTGGCAGCACCCTCACAGACACACCCAGGAGCAATACTTTGCATCCTTCAATCCAGTCAAGTTGACACTTAACATTAACCATCATGATGTGTGAGCTATTTTGCTGGGAATTTGCTATGAATCGAAAATTCTTAGTTTTTTTGTGTGTTTGTTTTTTTTTTTGTTTTGAGTCTTTAATGAGAAAAAAATACTATCGTGCTCAAGAACACTGTGTGTCTGGTGTGTCATTGGATCAAGGGTTGGGGACACACATGGCAGAATTCAGCAACAGGGTAACATCAACAAAAATACACACAAAAAGGAAAAGAAAACGGCACTTGGCACGATCAACTCTGTTTCCTCATCATTCAGCAGCATGTTGGGGATCCCACGGCTGATGGGGAACACATGTCCAGACTCTGGGCACTGCAGGGTGCCCTCCAACACATTCATCTCCAGCAGCATGTGGTGCATCGTCCTCACCATGGAGATTCCTAGCAAATACTCTAGGTATTTTAAATAGAAGAAATTTAATACAGGGAAATGATTACATATATAATGGAAGAACTGAGATGTCAACCGGAAGAGTGAGGCAATCCACATTTTAGCAACTACAGTAAGTGATCTCCAACATCATGGCTGGAGGACTCAAATGGTGAGAAGGCAGAAGCTAGAATCATGGTGGACCTCACCTGCAAGAGTCACAAAGAAGATACATCCATTCAGTTCACAGAGAGGGAAATACTCTAGTTTCTACCTTCTACCTTCTTATTGCTCTCTAGTCTTCCATTTTATCTAGACTGCTGACAAGCATGCAGTGGAAGGTGAGCACCAGATCTGAGAGGAAACAGGCAGTGTCTGGCGCACTACACAAGAACTCTCGCAGGCATCTACTAGGCTTGCTCGGTGACTCATTTAAGGAGGAGTAGTCTATGGTGTGATATAGTATATTGTTTCTTTTGATGACTGGTTTCATTTGTTCCCTGTAGGCACCTAATCACTGTTTTTTAAATTCCCCAGGAGATTCTGATATACCCAATCAGCTGAGAACCACTGAATAGTGGCTTTCAAAATTTTGAACATCTAAACATTGTCTTCACAGAAAATCTTAATGTCTGAAGTCTACTGTACAAAACATAGAAAAGCAAGGCTGTTCTGCTTGAAGCGTAGGTTGGGAACCTGGATTCCTCTCAAACCCAGGCCACTCCTGAGAACATGGTCTGGAGATTTGAAGATTCCCAAATCTAGTCCATCTCATTAGTTGATATGTATGGACATCCTCTGTGTCTCTCAGTGCTCTCTCATGTGTAGACATATGGTGCCCCATTCCAGAGAGTGACTTTAGTGTAATGCGGCATTAAAGGAACCCTGGATAGACCTGTACTGGACCTTACATATTAGAGAGCTCTGCAGATAGCTGTAAATTGAGTAATAATTGGTGTCAGGTTATTTTAGCACAGTTTGGGGATAAAATGGTGCATTAATCTCCCAGTTTGTGGCTTATTAAACTTTGAAATGGAATTATTTGAGACATAAAAGAGATAGCAATACTTTGCTGGATCTTCTCCATTAGTCGAGATTGTTACAGAGGAGAAATTTTTGCCACTGTTTATCAAATATTTTTTCCTCTAGTTCATCCATATAATTCCGGGAGCTTTACCCAGGAGGAGGACGAATTACTTGCCTTCCCTCGATCTCTTTCAAGTCCTACCCCCGCACCTTTAAACTGTCACACGGAATCTTTGGTGACAGAGGAATAGAGGTGGGCAAGCAGGGCGTTTGGAAACCAAACTGAAAACAAATTCTCCAAAAAGCACAGATTCACCAGCCTAGAAATGGCTCTGTCTGGATGGATTCCTTGAGATGTGTTTTATTTCCATTAAAAACACAAAAACTTTCCTTTCACTGTGTCTCAGAACGATAGAGAAAAACATTCAGCCTTTCAAGTATTCAAGAAAAGCTTGAAGAAATGAAAGAAACTCGTTGCTCTCTGGGCCACGTTAGGTGGCAGAGCGTTCCTGGAGAACTTCAGGATTCTTTCTCAAGGTGGGCGTTCAAAGCCGATCCAAAGGATAGTCCTCTTTTTAGAAAACAAAAGGAGCACAAGGGTGGGGGACTGAAGGTGCCCAAAGCTGGTGGGTCAGTGTCACTTTCTTCTCCCTTTCGCCCCTTTCCTCCCGCTCCTTTCTCCCCTGTGGCCCCGAGTGCCTCTGCTCAGCACCCCTTTCTCTCCAGCCCCGACTGCCCATCTTCGCTCCTACCCTCGCGCGTCGGGGCCGTGTCTACACCCACCCCAGGACCTGGTCCGTCCAGGCTCCTTCCCATCCTCACACCCGCGCCCTTCTCCCTGCGGCCCCGGCTTGCGGCTCCAGCTGCCCAGCTCTTCCCGGGACAGGGGATCCCGCCAAGGGGGCCGCCCCCGCCCAGGCCCTCCCCCGCCCGGCCGCACCATAAAGCGCCGGGCCGCGGCCGCGGAGCGCAGCCGCCAGCAACCAAGCACCGCGCGGCCGGGACGCGAGCGCCTCCCCCGACGGCAGCCCGGACGCCGAGCACGGGTCACCTGCGCCGCCGGCCCGGGCCCCGACCGAGGTTCAACGCACGGCCCGGGGACCCCCAGACAGGGCCAACGCCGCCTTCGCCCCAGGCCTCGCGGGGAGCAGGAAGAGCCAACATGCTGGCCCCGCGCGGAGCCGCCGTCCTCCTGCTGCACCTGGTCCTGCAGCCGTGGCTGGCGGCCGGCGCCCAGGCCACCCCCCAGGGTAAGTGGGCTCGGGTCGGTCCCGGGGGCTACAGGCACCGGGTGCCCCATCCGCGGAGCGAGTGGAGGAGGGACCTGCTCGGCCCTGTGCTCCTGGGGCCCTGCTCAGCCCCTCTCTGTTCCTCCCGGGCCCAAAAAAGCATATTGTGATTGGAGGTAGTGATTAGTCTAGAATTTTCTGAAATTCGATTATCCAATGATGGGAACAATTCCCTAAATAGGTGGGGGATGTAAAATTGATTCAAACTATGCAAAGACGCGGGGTTGCCTTCAAAACTTGCTACACGGCGCTAGACCTCTAACATGTTAGGCTCTGGTGTAGGGTGAACTCCGGGTCCTGCATCCTGTGCCTGTTCCCTCCAGGCAGCCTTGCTCCCTAAATTCTTCCATAGGCATAGCGATGTTCGCCCAGAGTCTGCTCTTGACATCCCTGAGAAAGATGCAGAATTACTCTACTTGCCCTGCCACCTGCATTTTCTGCTCTGACTTTGCTTGAACGCCAAAGAGAACGTTTCTTTCAGGAGTTGGCTTGATGTCTTAATTTCTGAGATAAATAGGAAGGGCTGAAAACCTGGTCTTTTTCAGTGAAATCATGTTCTTTGCAGCAAGATGAGTGCAGCTGGAGGCCATTTTCCTAAGTTAATTAAGGCAGGAACAGAAAACCAAATAGCATGTTCTCGCAAGTGAGAGCTAAACAGTGGGTACATATGGACATAAAGGTGGAAACAGTAGACACTGGGGACTCCAAAAGTGGGGGTGAGGGTTGGGAAAACTACCAATTGGGTACTACGTTCACTGGGTGATGTGTTCACTAGAAGCTCAAATCCCACCTTATGCAATACACCCACGTGACAAACTTGCACGTGTACCCCCTGAATCTATAATTTTTTAAAAAGTCTTTTTCTATGAAAAGGTAAAAATACAAATAATGTGAAAAGATACTTGGACAGTCCTCAAACCCCTTGGTTAAATGGGTGTGAGATAGCCATTGGGTAGAAAGCAGTTAAACAGTTTTTTTGTAAAGACCAAAAGAAAGACATAATTTAAGCAAAAAAGAAAAAAAAAAATCTTAGGGCTCTAACTGGCCCTAACTGGTAGGGGTGAGTTTCATGTGTTTGAACTTGGTGCCTGGGTTGATTTATTACTGACTATGGAAATAAAACTGGAAGAGACACACAACTTGAAGTAAAAGTTGTTTTTCCTCTTGAAGCCAGAGCAAAGAATGCCTATGAGGGTGTTCTCAACTCCCCTGCCTCCTGCTGCTGGAATCGCCCATTTAAACTGCATTTCGCCAAATAACTCATTTTCATTCCAGATCAGACAACCAGAATTGTGGTTTCAGGGGCTAGAGTACTGCTAACTTTTAGTTTGTGCTGAAATATTTGAAATGCTGTAGTCTGTGCCTCATAGTTCTAGGAAGGTAGGAAAGGAAGCTTTTAAAGACGCTTCAAAAGTCTTATTGTGGTGATATTTGGCAAGTTTGAATGTATAGGTATAATTTTTTTTCATTATATGCATTCTTGACTTTTGAACATACAGCATCATGGTGTGCCTTAGGTGTGCTGTTTCTCAGACATACCTGACCATTTTATGGAGACTTGAACTCAGCCTATATAACCTAAATTATCTGGTTAATTTAGTTGCTGTAGATGATCTGATTAAGTCAACTTTCTGATAGATTCTTTTATTGCATTATCTAGTCTGCAATCATCAGGCTTAACAGGATAATTTGCTTATCTCCTTCTTCCTCTGAGCTGCATTGCTAGTCTTAAATTAGTATATATTCAATTTACATACCATGGTTGCTGGGCTCATTGATAGCAGTAATTTCACCTCTAACACTAGAGGATTGTGCTTTGATCCTGGCACTTTTACTAAAACGTAATAACATTAATAGAAAATGGTAGTGTCTCATTTCCTTTTCAAAACACTCTCTATGTTCATTACTAAGTAATCCCATCTCTGCCTCTTGAGAGAGATGCAAACGAATCAGACAAACCATAGATTGAAATACAGCAAGTTTAGCTTGAGTTACATCATGGACCTGATCATAGTCAAAGCAAAAATCAAGAGTACTAAGAATTTTGCTTTGAAGGTAGTTCCCATACTTTAAAAACATATCTCTTTTCTGAAGATGTTTTGTCCTGAATGGAACTTTAAAACATAATACCTTATTTCCCTTTGCCCTCATTAGTGGAAATGTAAAATTTCCAATTCTCTTGAAGATTAAAAAATCCAATTTCCCTTTTGAAATGCAGTAGGCAACAGTGTTTATGGTTTAGGGATATAGGCACTAAGAGGAACACAGTAAATGTTCTACTTTCCAACACGTCTCATATTAAATTCATTACTGTGTAAGGACCCCGGTACATGCGAAAAATACAATATAGATCCAGTTTGAAGACAAATTGTCTTTTAAAAAGGGTAGACATTCTTGAGTAATTAGGTTTTTGCCTGTTTGCTTTAGAACTTTTATTCATTCTTATTACAAAAGCAATACTTGCCCATTGTAGCAAAGATAAAAGTTAGAAAAGCAAAAAATGAAGAAATTTAAAACTTATATTTATGCAACCCAGGGATAGCTTCTATTAACATTAACATGTTGTTGTCTTTCATTTCAAATCTTTTTCTACGTGAAAATATATTTCAAATGGAATTATGTTATACATACAGTTTTAGAAACCTTTTTTAATGTATCGTGAACATCTTTCCACATCTGTAAGTATTCAGCTACACTTTAAAATTAGGTAGTATTCTGCTTTTTGGAAGAATCAAAATACATTTAGCCAGGGTTGTAATATAGAACCCTTAAGTTGTTTTTGGTGTTGATATTGTAAATAATAATTTATTGAACAAGTGTGAGTGTCACATGATGGTTTGGGATGATTTTAACCATCCCCTCAATCTCAGCCAAGCCCTTCTTTTTTTTTTTTTTTTTTTTGCTAAGAACAGTTAATATTTTCATAGCAAAATGCTATGCCAACAGAGCTCAGGTTTACCTCTCTTCCAATTAGATTTTCACCTAATTCTTTCCTAAATAGAAATTCTAGAATTACCACTAGTGTCTAATATTCTTATACCTAAATAATTTACCATGTTATTCATTATTTCCATAGGATAAATTCCCATAAGTAAAATTGCTAGATTAAAGAGCACATATGTTTTAGAGCCTTTATTACTGTTGTTTAAACTGTCTTCAAAATGTTTATACTAGTTTAAATGTTACACAGTGGTACAGAGACTGCCCATTTCCCTGAACTCTCACAGTTGAGTACTATTGTATTTACTAATTTTCCAATTCGATGGTGAAAACAATATCTTATTGTTTAAGTTAGCAACTCCTGCATCATTAGATAAATACATGAACATTTATTTATATACTTAATGGTCATTGTAATTCTTTTTATGTAAATTGCCTTTTCATATTCCTTGCCCATTTTTCTGTTAGGATGCTTATCATTTTATTGATTTGTAAGAACTCTTTATCAATTGTCAATATTACCCATTTAATAACTAGATTATTATATCAAAGAGACAGCTGTAGGTGCTGAAGTTTCTGCAGGCTATGTAATTGTTCAAGTGATATTTGCATATGCTAATAGATACACTAAGTAACTTCTACAGAGTATTACCCAAATTTGGCCTTTGCCTTTTAAATGACTCTAGGCATACTCTCTCACAGCTTTCAAAAATATTACAAAGTTTGTGAGAGAAAGTACTGCTTGCTTGATCAAAAGCAACTATACAAATACAGATGCAGATTCTGATTTTTGTAGACCAACTCTATAAGTCAAGATATAGTCAAGAAACAGACACCACATCATTTTGTTTTGTTTTGTTTCCACACTGGGATTTTTTTAAACAGAGAAATGCCGGAAAATTGTAAAGGCACAAAGGGAACACTTAGGTCTCACAAAGGTAGCAAATCATTTTCCGCCAGCACATCTACCACCATATCCATGTTTTCTGCTGCATTTCCTGTCATTTGTCACTGACCAGGAAAACACAATTGGCTCTGGTCCTGGAGGTGCCTAAGGGACTCTGTGACAGAAATTCACTGCTTGGGGATATCAGTAAAGCAATGGCTTGGATGCATTCACCAGTCCCCCTTGTACTTTAAGCCTTTAGTGCTTTTCCTGGTGGGCATTTTCAGAGCTACTTGTTCAGCCAAACCCAATTTTGTGTTTGCAAATTCAGTCCTCTCTTGAAGGCTATACCCAGTGATGAATATTGTGCTATATTTCTTCTGGCTCAGATGTCCAGCCACTGTAAAAGTAACAGGGAAGAACTGGTGAGTTTGGCAATATGGAAAAGGGATTACAAGATTAGTTTACATTACTTTGTAGCTTACTGTCAAATTGCCCCCCCAACCAAAAAAAACCCTGTTTTCCCCCAAATTGAATCTTTCACTTATACCCCTTTTCTCCCTTCTCCCCAGTCTTTGACCTTCTCCCATCTTCCAGTCAGAGGGTGAACCCAGGCGCTCTGCTGCCAGTCCTGACAGATCAAGCCCTGAATGATCTCTATGTGATTTCCACCTTCAAGCTGCAGACTAAAAGTTCAGCCACCATCTTCGGTCTTTACTCTTCAACTGACAACAGTAAATATTTTGAATTTACTGTGATGGGACGCTTAAACAAAGGTAAGCAAATTTGCTGAAATTATTTTCTTAAAAATCTCCTTTTTCTATTCCAGGATTAGGGGTATACTTTCTTTGAGATGGTTTTCTTGTACAATTATATTCTCACTCACTAGTCATCTCAATTTTCAATATTGAATTCTTCTTACTGTACATTTACCTATATGGGAGTGGTGGGTTCAGGGAGAAAGTGACATTGGGAGAAAAAAAGAAGAATTGCTGTGACCAAGATGGCTTTTGACATTGTCTCATCCTTATGTTATTCTGAATCCAGTTCTGGAGCAGACAGGACAAGGGACAATTCAGCCACTATCTTAGGCAGCTCAGGCTGCTATAACAAAATACCATAGACTATGTGGCTTAAACAATAGACATTTACGCCTCACAGTTCTAGAGCGTGATAAGTCTAAGATCATGGTGCCATCTTAGTCCATTTTGTGTTGCTATAAAAGACTACCTGAGACTGGGTAATTTATGAAGAAAAGAGATTTATTTAGTTCACAGTTCTGTAGGCTGGGAAGTTCAAGAGCATGGCCCTGGCTTCTGACAAGGACTTTCTTGTGTCACAACGTGGTGGAGAAGGTCAAAGAGGGAGCAGACACATGGGAAGAGGAGAAAACCTGAGGGGCATCCTAGCTTTATAACAACCTACTCTCTCAGGAACTAATCCATTCTCTTGAGAACTAATCCATTTTCACAAGAGCCGAAACTCACTATCTCGAGAACGGCACCAAGCCATTCATAAGAGATCCACCCCCATAATCCATACACCTCCCACAAGGCGCCACCTCCCAACACTGCCACACTGGGGACCAACTTTCAGCACAAGTTTTGATGGGGACAGACAGACCATATCCAAACCGTACCACCAGCAGATTTGGATCCTCGTAAGTGCCCAGTTCCGGGATTGTAGATGGCCATCTTTTTATTGTGTCCTCACATGATGCAGACAGACAGCAAGCTCTCTTGTGTCTCTTCTTATAAGGTCACTATTCCCATCATGAGGGCCACACCCTCAGGACCTCATCTAAACCTAATCATCTCCCAAAACCCTCACTTCCAAATACCATCACGCTGGAGATTAGGAGTTCAATATATGAATTTGGTGGGGCAGGAGGAAGGGGCAGATACAAACATTCAGCCCATGACAGCCACCGCATACCATTCTTATGTTCCCTTTGAAGCCAGTGCTCAGTAGACCTAGCTCCTAGCTCCATAAGCACCTACCTGGCTGTGATGGAGAGAATAGACCTTAACCAGTAGAACAGGACGAATAGTGCTCTTTTCTCCCTGTGCATGCCAGACACAGGCCTGTCACTGGTTTGATTCCTCTGCTGTCATTTGTTTTATTGCCGTAGTAAGTTACTATAAGCACTGAGAAGTGAGTCCCAAAGAAAATGGTCACTATTTTTCATTGCCTTCTCCTCCACTCCTGCCCGGGGGACAACACCTGTTCCTGTTTATTAAGGAATGTGACAGATGTGTGTTCCTACTGCTTCATGCTTTTAATAAAATAGGAGAACTGGTTCTTCTGGCTGGATTTTATGTTTATTTCAGTTTGCTTTACAAAGTAGACACTTCCTAGTGCTTCAGACTCTCTCTTAGATTGTACTTGTGATTGTACACTTAAATCTGTAGGCATTAGGAAATAAAAGAAGTTTCTAATTCTTAATTTTCATAGGACTCTAAAGTTAAAAGTGTAAAGGAATGGGATTTTAACCCCTTCTTTTCTGTCAAATTCCAACATGCTTCTTCCCTGCTTCCACTCTACTCCCAGGTCTGCTTTCTCTGTATGTGGCTCACAGCGTGTCAGGGGCCGTGAGGAGGTGTCAGATAATAAAGTGAGCCTGGGGACATAGCCAGCAGATGGGTCAACCATTCCTGTCCCCCTTTTCCCATCTTCAGCCCTAATGAGAGGAGATTCTGCCCATGTCTCTGCCTTGAATCAAACAGCCCCATTTTGCCTAGCATCTGTTGAAGGAACTGCTCACCTTCTGACAACCCAGCTACTCAGTTTGTGATCTGTAAAAATCACCGTTCTTCATCTGTGGATCAGCAACTTCTCCTAACCTGTCTATTTCAGAGGCATTGCAAAGATTTTTTTTTTTTTTTTTTTTTTGGTTCATCCAGCTTAATGGCCAGAAGTTCCTCTACAGTGTAAAAAACTGCTCCCAGCTTTTGCCCTCACTGCCTCTCACCCTCTATTTCTAAATTGGTCAGTATTTGTGAGCCCATTGTGGAAAGTCTGTGTTGCTGGGAAGCACAAGGAAGCAACTTCCCCTGAACTGATCCTTTCATTTTGCATAGACAAGAGTAGCACTAGATTTAATGGGCAGTAGGTAGAGGGTAAGGGAATCATTACTATGTTTCCTCTGAAGAATCACCAGTAATGTGAGTCAGCTGTAAATACTAGCAGATCAAAAATTTTAGGGGCTGTAATCCCAGCACTTTGGGAGGCTGAGGCAGGCAGATCACCTGAGATTAGGAGTTCGAGAGCAGCATGGCCAACATGGAGAAACCCCGTCTCTACTAAAAATACAAAAATTAGCTGGGCATGGTGGTACATGCCTATAGTCACAGCTACTCGGGAGGCTGAGGCAGGAGAATTGCTTGAACCCACGAGGCAGAGGTTGCAGTGAGCTGAGATCGTGCCGCTGCACTCCATACTTCAGCCTGGGCAACAGAGCGAGACTCTGTCTCAAAAGAAAAAAAAATTTTGAGGAAAACATGAAAGGTTTGAGATGAAGAACTGAAAGATGAACATCTCCCTACCCTCCAACCTATTAGGAAAGATAAATTGTTCTTAGAAACTATGGGGACAGAAGGAGTCCTGGAAGAATCTAGAAATGAGAATTCTTATAAGGCAAAGAGGGATTTATGGTATTATTAGAGCTTGGAGAGTTGAAGTGACACAGAGAAGTTGTTTCACTGGAGCAGTCGGAAAAAGTACGAAGATTTGCCAGCGCTGGTGAATATAAAGTTCCAGGAAGGAGAAGTCCATTCTGACTGGAACAATAAAAAGAAGTCACTGGGTTCATCAGATCCAAGGAGAAGACAGAGCCTGTGGTTGAGACTCCCCACTGAAGTGTTCAGTGGTAGCCATGCTGGCTTGACATAATGCTCCGCACAACCCTCCATAAATTATCTTCCTGGACGTGGTAGGCTCCAGACAGCGTTCATCTGGCCAAGGTTCAGCTGATCTCCTCTTCTGCTGATTTGCATGGTAAACAGGGAAACAGAAGAAATCCAAATGGATCTCTACTGACTTAAAACACCTGAGTAGGAAATAAAACACACCCTTTCCTCCATTAAAGTCCAGGACTAGGCGATGAAGGAGGGTGACTACACAGCATCAAAGAGCAGAATTTGGTCATCTGGGCCCCATATGACCTCCTGGAACAAATTAAAATGTAGCTAATGAAGACTGCAAAGAAAGAGTTTGCCACTGAGCTCTCTGCTGCTATTCTCACCCTCTCCAAGTCAGCCTACCCCAGACCACCTCATTACTGTTCACAGACATAATTTGGATCAAGATACACCTGACCTCTGAGACCTCTAGTGGCCCCCTTTCCAAACTGAATAATGTACCCATGTCTCAGTGAGGCATTCAGGGCTTCCACTGCATGGCCCCAAGCAGCCTGTCCAGTTTATCCCTCATTCCAACCTCCATGCAGCCTGAGCTTCAGCAAGATAGGCTATTGCCATTCTTTGGGGCCGTACATGCTGTCTCTCCTCCATCCTTTTGTTCCTGCTCTCTGCTCCCTCGGCACATGTCCTACATCACCTCTCGACACCCAAATCCTACACATTCAAGACTCATCTCCAGCTCCTTCTGATATTCTTTCTAATATGACTTTGTACCTCTTAAGGAAGACATTCATCTTAGCTCATCTTGTACTTGAATTACTTCTAGGTCTTCTCTCCGTTTGGTTGGGAGCTCCCTTGAGACAGGGACTATGCAGCCCTTATCTTTGCATCTGCTGCAGCACTTAGCAAGGTGCCTTGTACATGGAAGTGGTTCATGGGCAGATTGAAAAGAATAAATGGAGGCTGAGAAGAATAGACTTGTTCGTGAAAAATGACATACACCATTGTGAAATTCTGGGATTCTACAATATCTGACACACAGTAGGTAATAAAAAAAAAATTATGTATTTATTTATTGAGACAAAGTCTTGCTCCATCACTCAGGCTGCAGTACAGTGGCTAGATCTCAGCTCACTGCAGCCTCTGCCTCCTAGGTTCAACTGATTCTCCTGCCTCAGCCTCCCGAGTAGCTGGAACTACGTGTGCGCACCACTACACCCGGCTAATTTTTCTATTCTTTTAGTAGAGATGGGGTTTTGCCATGTTAGCCAGGCTGGTCTCGAACTCCTGGCCTCAAGTGATCCTCCTGTCTCAGCCTCCTAAAGTGTGGGGCTTACAGGTCTGAGCCACCACACCATGCCAAAAGAGATATATATATATATATATTTTAAATGAATAAATGTTGGAGGCCTTTTGGAATAGGATATAAGAGGATACAGGTAGTATTTCTGGTAGAAGTGATCTGCCAGGTTATTAGTAATACAGGCTTTAAATCTTGATAGAAATAAGCATCCTACAGAAACCACCTGGCTGGATAGAAGATATGGCTGATGTTCTTCTAGTATCTGGCATAAAGACAACTTTCCAGTTTGTATCCTGAGTTTGAGTCACAAACTGCATCACTATGAATACATCTCTGAATCTCTCTTAGCCCTGGTTGATTGCCTATAAATGGGGATAATAATAGCTACCTCTCAGGTTGATTGCAAGAACTGAATTATATAAGGTATAATAACTTTCTTTAGACTATGAGGTTCAATAAAATTTTCATATTCTTAAACAGTATTAGAAAGAGAGAGATGTCCACTATTTAGGCAACTGTTTTCTAATGATGATGGTTTGGTGAACTCCTGGCTTGCCTTGATGACAGTTTCACCTTTCAGAAGAAGAAAAGGAGAACTGCTTCTTTAGTCTTAGTATGATTGTCTCAGAACAACTTGATGCTGTGAAGTGAAGGAAACCCAAAGTGTTTGCTGTAATGACCAGCGAGTGTCAGTCAAACTCCTTAGCCTAAGGAGAGGACATGCAAATAGTTCAGAGTAGTGGTTCTGAAGCTTGCAAGCTAAAGAGAAATATAGATTAAGAGAGATGGTAGAGCTTAAAAAATAAAATTTTAGACCCAATAATAAGTGGAAAAATTGAGGGGCCTCAAACATTAATAATAATATTTATGGAGTCTTTTTTTTTTTTTTTTTTTTTTGAGATGGAGTTTCGCTCTTGTTGCCCAGGCTGGAGTGCAATGGCACAATCTTGGCTCACTGCAACCTCCGCCTCCCGGGTTCCAGCAATTCTCCTGCCTCAGCCTCCCAAGTAGCTGGGATTACAGGCATGCGCCACCAGGCCCAGCTAATTTTTGTATTTTTAGTAGACATAGGGTTTCTCCATGTTGGTCAGGCTGGTCTCAAACTCCTGACCTCAGGTGATCCGCCTGCTTCAACCTCCCAAAGTGCTTGGATTATAGCCGTGAGCAACCACGCCCAGCCCTATGGAGTCTTTTTAATGTACCAGGACTGTGTTAAAAGCTCAAAGTCTATTTTCCCTTTTAACTTTCACAGTATTCCTATGAGATGCCCTTGAATTAGCTTAATTTTAAAGTGGTCATATGCAGAAGATGGAAAGAATTTTAAAATTTGACACAAAACTATAAAAATTAGGACAGAAAAGCTAAAACCTAATTGAGTCAAAGCTGGTGATTCACACGTAAGATAATAAAATGGGTGTTTTTTGCCATATTCAGAATGAGATATGGAAGATATGGAAGAAATAAGCCCACCTGGAATAGGTAATAGGAGATTAACAGGTGATTGAGGTAAGTCATAGATGGCTCTTCTGTTTCTGTCTTACCCATCAAGGGGAATGTTCCTCAAATTGTCAAGAATGGTTAAAAGAAAACAAAAATCCAAGCTAGGTGAGGAGATAACAGAAAAACACCCACTCTCTTTAGTGAGACTAACTATTCAGGTCCAGATGAATTACATATTGGGATAGTTAGTGAAGAAAGTGATAGTGGAGCCACTGTTAGTATCATTTAGAAATCGTAGCGAACAGAAAGGTCCTAAAAGGACAGGCAAATGTTTCCATTTTTATAAAGAAGGGAAGGTGGATTCTGAAAACCACAGGCTACTGAAATTTAGGACAGAGCTCCAGAGGGTTATATGATTATTCATGTATTTTGGGATTGCCTAGAAAAGAAATCTGTGATTTTTTTTAAAGACAAAATGGATTTACTAAGAATAAATCATGCCAAACTTTTTTTTCAATAAAGTTTCAAAGCTGATAGATAAAAAACATGCTGTGAGCATAATGTATCTGACTTCAGAAAAGAATTGGATAAAGTTGCTTATTATACCTTTCTAAATAATATAAAAAAGAATAAGCTAGATTATAGTACCGCTAGGGGTTGATAAGTCACTGTATAGCAAATTATCTAGTGGTTTTTGACACGGCTCTGTCTTGGGTATTGAACTGTCCAACACGTCAGTGACTTGAGCAAAGACAGCATTTTATCGTGTTTGCAATTCAAAGCTAGAAAAGAGTTGAACATGTTGGATGCTATCATTCATATTTACAAATTCCTACCAGATAATACAATGGGCCAAAATCAATCAGATTAAATTCAACAAGAATAAATGTAAAGCTGTCAACTAGGAGTGAAAAGCAAGTTGCAGAAGTTCAGGATGTGAGACATCTATCCTAAGAGTTCTAATCAACAACAAATCCTAATCAGTGTTGAGGATAGTGGATGACACATAATGGATACTCAAAAATGTTTGCCAAATGAATGAATGAATACAGATACTGTGATGCAACTGTTTATAAAAAGCTCCCTACACTTTAGGTTTCATTAGTGCATACATATGGCCAGGTTAAGGAAGCTAATAGTCCCACTGTACTCTTAACTGTCCAGGCCACATCTAATACTGTGTCTAGTCCTGGACAATTTCACAGGGACACTGTCAAGTCAAAGATTATCTTGAAAAGAGTCACAAAAAGAGCACCTATCTGGGCCCCGTTTTGGGGTTTTGTTTTGTTTTGTTTACCACATTTAAGTAGAAAAGTTAAAGGAACTAGAGAAATGAAGGAGCCAGACAGAAGACATGAAAAATATGAAATTTGCCTTACAATATTTGAAAAAAGGGCTAGGTGCAGTGGCTCATGCCTGTAATCCCAGCACTTTGAGAGTCTGAGGCAGGAATATCACTAGAGCCCACACATTCAACACCAGTCTGGGTAAAAAATTAAAATATATATATATATTTTTTTGAGACAGAGTCTCACCCGGTTGCCCAGGCTGGAGTGCAATGGCATGATCTCAGCTCACTGCAACCTCCACCTCCCAGGTTCAAGCAATTGTCCTGCTTCAGCCTCCTGAGTAGCTGGAATTATAGGCACGCGCCACCACACCTGGCTAATTTTTTTTTTTGCGTGTGTCTTTAGTAGAGACAGGGTTTCGCCATGTTGGCCAGGCTGGTCTCAAACTCCTGACCACGTGATCCGCCTGCCTCAGCCTCCCAAAGTGCTGGGATTACAGGCGTAAGCCACTGCGTCCGGCCAAAAATACATTTTTTAAAAAATTAGCCAGACTTGGTGGTACATGCCTGTAGCTCCAGCTATTCAGGAGGCTGTGGCAGGAGGATCACTTGAGCCCAGGAGTTTGAGGCTGCAGTGAGCCATGATCATGCCACTGCACTCCAGCCTGGGTAACAGGGCAAGATCTTGTTTCAAAAAAATAAAAATAATTAAAAATAATTTTAAAATAATATTTGAAAAATGTCATTTGGAATGAAGATCAGAGTAAACCTCTCTCTAGCTCTGAAGAGTAAAATTAGGATCCATTGGTAGAAGACAGAGGAAACATATTGGCTCTGTATTAGGAAAATCTTGGAGAGTGATCCAAAAGTGAAATGGGCTTCTCTGCAAAGTAATGAGTTCCTTGTTACTGGAAATGTGCTGGTAGAGGCTGCACTTTTATTGAAGGAATTTGTGAAGTGAGATATTAAGCTGGATGACTTATAATGGTAGTATTTTGTCATTCTACCAAGGCTAGAGAAGTTTCCTAGGCGCTTAAATTGCTTTGCATCTGTCTCCTGTAACATGACCTTGGGCTTCTGTGCACACTCACAGCTTTGTTGCCTACCAGATAGTTGCATACTATGATGAATCTCATACTTTTTCAAAACAGAAAGTCCTCTGCAGATGTTTAGCATAATTGCTGTGTTTTCTTTCACTAGATAGATGTGTGTGTGTGTGTGTGTGTGTGTGTATACTCTGTATACATTACATTGTCCAAACTGCCATAAGAAAACTTTGAAACAGACTGCATTTATCACAGCTAGGAGTCACCCAGAGTACTTTCAGAAAAAGCAGTTTGCTGATTTACCTTTTCTATGTATTTCCAAAGCACTAAAGTTACAAAGACCTCGTGTATAGGGCATGAAGATAAATAAGCAAAGGCAAACAAGCATATCCATCACAAGAGACATTAATGTCAAGGAGGCAATTTTTAAATGTACAATTATTTTAAAAGAAGAGGAAAGGTTGACAATGATTGCTTCCATCATATGTTTAAAAGTGCCAAAGAGCAAAGCCGTTTGCCAAATAAAGCAAAGAGTGCCGGACTACCTTTGTGAGTTTGCTGCCTGCAGGCCAGGCCACTCTGGACTCCTTTGCCCAAGCAGAAAAAATATTATCATTTCCAGTTCTTTAAAGCTGGCACCCTGCTTCATAACTTTGACATTCAACATATTATAATATTTTTGACTACCAGGTCCACTTTTCAGAAAGCACCTTTTGAAAATTCTTTCTGAAGATGGCAATATTTCAAATCTTCATTGCCTGGGCTTGCTTTTTAATCTGCTGCCAGTCACTGAAATCGTATTTAATCAGACTGGGCTATGTGGTTCCTGTGTCCGGCTGGTCCCAAGCATGGAAGTGTAGCTTTTGGACAGTGCCATAAAATTGGACCCCAAATTGTCAATTACACAAAGATGCCAAGTTTAGAGGGAAAGGATTTATATAACCAACAAAGTGTTCCACATTTAACAAAAGACATAATTGTGAGTAATAAAAGTCAGAGTGGACACACTCTATTTTATCTATTTTTTTCACTTCATAGGTAGTTGTAGTGGTGCCCTCAGATACTATGGGATGTGGGAAAATCAGCAAGATATAGACTTGGCAGCAGGGAGGGACTTAAGGTGGTGGGAAGATGAGGGCCAGTCCTGGGATAAGGAGTTGAAACGTTATTTAGAATCCACTAGGGAGTTATTGAAGGATTTCATTTGCTTCCTTGCTTGCTTTGAGGAGGCAATAACTTGATCAGAACAGTCCTCTAAGAAGTTCAATCTCTCAGTCCAAAAAGTCCATGCAGAAAGAGCCCTAAAGTAGGAAGGGGAGTCAGGAATCTAACAGAGAAGCCCAGAGGTGGAGCAGAGGCAGAGACGTCATTTGAGATTTGAGCACCCACTGACTGACAGCCTTCAATTCCAATCCAATCTGCACTGCATTCTCGGTACTAACCCTGCAAGATAACCAGCTGCAATCGCCAAGAAAGCCTGTGCAGCTGGTGGTAAGTGAAAACTGAGGATGCGAACTGAATGTGCTACAGCTGAAGAAACAGTTGTACCTGGAAACACTCAATGGGTTCACCTTGCCTGCTGCCTACACAGAACCCTTTTATCAAGACAGGGGAATTGCAATGGAGAAAGGGTAATTCACGGAGAGCTGGCTGTGTGGGAGACTGGAGTTTATTACTCAAATCAGTCTCCCCAAGCATTCGGGGATCAGTTTTTAAAGATAATTTTGCAGGTAGGGGCTTGGGAAGTGGGGAGTGCTGATTGGTCAGGTTGGAAATGGAATCATAGGGGGTCGAAGTTAGGTTTTCTTAATGTCTTCTGTTCCTGGGTGTGATGGCAGAAATGATTGGGCCAGATTACTGGGTTGGGTGGTGTCAGCTGATCCGTCGAGTGCATGGTCTGCAAAATATCTCAAGCACTGATGTTAGGCTTTACAATAGTGATGTTACCCTAGGAGCAATTTGGGGAGGTTCAGACTCTTGGAGCCAGAGGCTGCATGACCCCTAAACTGTCATTTCTAATCCTGTAGCTAATTTATTAGTCCTTCAAAGGCAGACTGGTCCCCAGGCAAGAAGGGAGTCTTCGGGAAAGGGCTGTTACCAATTTTGCTTCAGAGTCAAACCATCTACTGAATTCTTTCCCAAAGTTAGTTCGGCCTCTGCCCAGGAATGAACAAGGAAAGCTTAAGTGTTAGAAGCTAGATAGAGTCAGTTAGGTCTGATTTCTTTTACTGCCATAATTTCCTGAGTTATAATTTGGCAAAGGTCGTTTCATACCCAGTGACTGTTTTCCTGAGTGCTCTCCAGGGTGGTGGCCAGGCAGAGGTGTGGTCAAGCTGGGAGGTGGAATGGTTCCAGCCTCAGGGGCCTGGCTGCTTCTTCCTTCCCAGAGGGACAAAACAGTCATCCTCCTCCCTCTGTAGTGTTTTCCCCTGCGTTTTGCTCCTTCTACTATGTGTGGATGTGTTGGGATAAGATAGGGTGAGATGAGCACCGGGAAAGGGGGCTGGCAAGAGGAAGGGAACCCTGTCCGTTCTCTTCCCCTTCCCGATGATGCTGCCTCTGGAGAAGGTGAGGAAAACTTGCATCCAACAGGCTGCAGGCTCCTGGGGCGAGAACTTTCTGCTTTTCCCGGACTCTGTATGACTGATGTGAAAACATTGAGCTTCCTGAGGCTGCTTGCCCTCTGGGTAGTCTAACTGCTCTGATGATAAAATAAGTGTAGAGGCACTGAAGTAAAGAATTTGCAATAAAAAAGAAAATGAAAAATGGAAGCCATAAGAGAAATGAGTATTGGATCAATTGTGAAGAATGGGAAATGTCAAGGCACTTGATAATTTTTCTGCTAACAGACATTGTGAAGATGGAAGTTTCCATGGTTTTCTTTGCCTGTGTTTTCTTTTGCTATTGTCATGAGATCTAGAGGCATGAGGGATTTGTCATTTGAGTGTTACATTGCAACAAAAAGCAAGGCAGAAGTACAGAAACCACTTCAATGAGAGTATGAACACAATAGGAGGTTTTGCTACCTTGAATTAGATGTTGAATTGCTACTCTCTGAACTTTATTTTCTATATACAAAGCTTTAAATGCAATCATTTAATTTTTCGTTGAAAGTTTATATTAGCAACATTTAGTGTGCACCTGCTATATATAAAGTATCCCACTAGGTACTATTCATCAAATTAAACCCAGCTATTTAGTTATGAAAATAAACCATGGCCCACATGCCCTGTGAAGCCCTGTTAAAAGCAAGCAACATGCCCAAGAAAATATATTTCCTTTGAATTTCACAGAAATCTTAGTTTGGGGAAGAAAAATCAAGAGTTTTTGTTATAAGCCAGTATGTACATCCTCTGAAACAGTTAATGTAGAGAACAGAGGTAGTGGCCATAACTGAAATAAGGAGATAGTGAGTGAGTGTGTGTGTGACCTAATTCAAGTTTGGTGGTCCAAGTGGTATTTTCCTGGCCTGTAAAAATTCCAGGTATTTGCAAAACTGTTCTAAATAGTAATGTAATAGAAGTTTTTATAAAATTGAGTTAGTGCATATGTTTGGACTCTGTTTCTCCCTCTTTTGGTTACCATATATGGTTCTAATTTCCAGCTGTGCAGTTACTATTGTAAATTCTCAACATTTAAAAAAATTTTCAGATTTAAATTATTTGTATTGATATGTAATTTTTACATATTTAAGGGGTACATGTGAATTCTCAACAATTAATATTAAATAAAAGGAGAAGATTCTGTTCTATCCCAGATTAGAAATACCTTAGAATTTCTATTTGGGTCTATTTTCCTCCATTCCATTATTTTCTTCCTCTTCATACCACATTTATATACATCTTACCATTTATTTATATTTATTTAATACTTTGCTTCAGGAAAGTTAGTATTGTTCTGGAATCAGAAAGCCCTTCTAGCTAGTCTGTCTTGCCAGGTCTTTCTGATTCTTCTCCCTCAGGAAGCAAGTGGTGGTGACCACGTCGACATAAGAGATTTCCCGTCTCACTCCTCCCACCATCTCTGTAGGTCACAGAACCTCACGTCAACTGGCTCTCTTCAGACTGTGGTCAACTGGAAAATCCAGTCGGAGTTCAGAAGGGTGGGAAAATGAACCTAGAAAGCCTAATGTGGAGAAAGCCTTAAAATATATCCTTCATGTTCCACAGTAGTGATTCTTTTCTTTGGCGACACTGCAATGTAAATAGGTATTCTTGGCTAGTTCATCTGCAGGCAGCACCATCTTGGCATTTACACTCTACAGAAAAGGTACCTGAGGAGAAAGATGGTCCAAGTTACTTGCCACAAATCACACAGATTAACAGCAACACAGTCTGGGTGTATATGTCTAATATATTTCTTTATTATTTTTATATACAAGTAATGGTTGTTTCTTGTAGAAAAGTTAAAACAATGAAGATGAGCAGGAAGAAAAAAAATACCATCCAGGCACCCAGAAAATAACCATATTAATGTAGACATATCTTCTTCTAATCTTCTAGGTATGTATGTATACATATATGTATATATATACACATGCACACTTTTTTCTAAATTAACCCATATTGACCTATAACCTTTTTTTTTTTTTTAACTTAACAAAATACTGGGAATGTCTTTTTGTGTTTTTAATTCAGCTATTCCGTAGTATTCCATTTTATGATTATAGTGTAATTTAAGTAGCCAGCCCTCTCCTTTTGGACATACATGTTGTGCCAAGTGTTGATTACAATAAGTATTTCTGAAATGAACATTCTCATCCATACATCTTGGTGCTGCTTTTTTTTTTTTTTTTTTTTTTTTCCTATAACCCAGGACAGTGCTGAAGTGCTTCTTTTTTGTTCTTTAATTTCCTCAGTTTTAGTTCCTAGAAGTGGCAATGCTGGGCTGTTGGGTTTATACATGTTTGAGGTTCTGATGCACATGACTAAATTACCCTCCAGAAAAGTTCTACTTTAAGTTCTACTTAAGGCTTTCCCACCCTGGGACAGCTAAAGACTGGCCAGAGATTTGCAACTGCAATGATGTGTTTACCACCTCCCTTATCAGCAATATTTGCAATTAGCCTCCAACCTTGTTCCCGGGATTGTTTCCAGTGAAAATTAGCCATGCCCGGCTAATTTCTGTATTTTTAGTAGAGACAGGGTTTCACCATATTAGTCAAGCTGATCTTGAACTCCTGACCTTGTGATCTGCCCACCTTGGCCTCCCAGAGTGCTGGTTTGGGAATGGTACCTGTGGGTGCACCTGGAGGCATGTTTGGACACCAGCTGAAATCACTTTGGTATTTCTAGCAAACCTTAACTAATGGGCTCCACTCACAAAGGGTCAACTTCCAAGATTTTAGCTAAGGGCCTCCTATGTTCAGGACAATAATGGAGTTAAAAAAACAAGGCTGCAAGGCTGCCTGGGAGGCGGAGCTTGCAGTGAGCTGAGATCTGGCCACTGCACTCCAGCCTGGGCGACAGAGCCAGACTCCGTCAAAACTAGAAGATATGTGGGCTTAAGCAGATATGTGAATAGCTACCCACATAGGGAAAAAAACCGAAATGAAACAAAAACAAAAACAGAAAATAAGGTGGGAGTCCTTTTACAACCATGGATACGTTTTCTTTTCTTTTTCTTTTTTTTTTTTTTTGAGACGGGGTCACTCTGTTGCCCAGGCTGGAGTGCAGTGGTTCGATCAGGACTCACTGCATCCTCAATCCCCCAGGCTCAAGCAGTCCTCCACCTCAGTGTCCCAAGTAGCTGGGACTACAAGTACGTGCCACCACACCTGGCCATTTTATTTTTTTTTTGAAATGGAGTCTTGATCTGTCACCCAGGCTGGAGTGCAGTGGTGTGATCTTGGCTGACTGCAACCTCCACCTCCCAGGTTCAAGCGATTCTCCTGCCTCAGCCTTCCGAGTAGCTGGGACTACAGGCAAACACCACTAGGCCTGGCTAATTTTTGTATTTTTAGTAGAGACGGGGGTTCACCATATTGGTCAGGCTGGTCTTGAACTCCTGACCTCATGATCTGCCCACCTCAGCCTCCTAAAGTGCTGGGATTACAGGCGTGAGCTACCAGGCCCAGCCTGGCCAATTTTCTTAAATTTATTTTTTGTAGAGATGAGGTCTCACTATGTTGCCTAGGTTGATTTCAAACTCCTGACCTCAAGCGATTCTCCCACCTGGGCCTCCCAAAGTGCTCGGATTACAGGCATGAGCCTCTGTGCCCAGCCAATACCTTTTATTTTCTGAGCATTGTTAAATTCAGGGATGGGTTGCTGAGGGACAATATGACAGATTACACGCGATTTGATGTGTGCTGACTAAGGCCTGTGCATGCCTGCATTTTTTAGTCACGGAATGAACCATACTCAAGTTCAGATTCTAGTCCTGCCGCTTCCTATGTCCTTGACCAAGTGCCTTCACTTATCTGAGACTCACTTTCCTCATCCATAATTATTCCAATTGCATTTGGTTGCAGTGAGTAGAAATTAAGTATTTAGGCTGGGTGCAGTGGCTCACACCTGTAATCCCAGCACTTTGGGAGACCAAGGCAGGTGGATCGCTTGAGCTCAGGATTTCGAGACCAGCCTGGGCAACACGGCAAAACCCTGACTCTACAAAAAATATATAAATTAGCTGGTTGTGGTGGCTCACACCTGTGGTCCCAACTACTTAGGAGGCTAAGATAGAAGGATTACTTGAGCACGGGAGGCAGAGGTTGCAGTGAGCTGAGATAGTCCCATTGCACTGCAGCCGGGGGGTCAGAGCGAGATCTTGTCTTTAAAAAAAAAAATGGGGGAGGAGGGAGAAATCAAGTATTTAAAGCACTTAAGGACAGCCCCCAGCCCCATGGTAGTGCTTAGCAAGTGTTTGGTGAATGAATGGATTCATGCTCTAGGCTTACTTAGAGTTTAGTTTGCTTTCAGATGGGGTTCTGCTTGCTCACTGTACTTACTACTATATGAGAATTGTATTGTTTATTTTCAAATTTGCCACATATTATCTGTTTCTCCATCAGCACAAAACATTCTCAGGAGGAGAGTTGGTTCCCAGTGCCTGAAACAGTGCCTAGCACACAGAAGATGGTGAATTAATATTTGAGGTTATTTCTCACTCACATTCTGTCCAGCAACCCAGTCGTGTTACCAGGAGGCTGTTCAGCACGGGACACTTACCACACCATTCGTTGACCCTCCACTTCCCCCTCTTCCACTTATCACACCATTCGTTGACCTGTGCTTGCTTCCAGCCATCCTCCGTTACCTGAAGAACGACGGGAAGGTCCATTTGGTGGTTTTCAACAACCTGCAGCTGGCAGACGGAAGGCGGCACAGGCTCCTCCTGAGGCTGAGCAATTTGCAGCGAGGGGCTGGCTCCCTAGAGCTCTACCTGGACTGCATCCAGGTGGATTCCATTCACAATCTCCCCAGGGCCTTTGCCGGCCTCTCCCAGAATCCTGAGACCATTGAATTGAGGACTTTCCAGAGGAAGCCACAGGTAGGAACGCACAAACCATTCTCTGAAGTGGAAAAATGAGCTGCCGGTGCCTAGGGAGTGCAGAGGAGTGTGCTGAGAAATTCCTGCTGCAGGTCAGTGGGTCTAATGTCGGTTGCACATCAGAATCGCTTGGGGAGCTTGAAAAGCAAGTGCTAGGGGGCTGCCCCTAAGACAAACCGAATCTGAATCTGTCAGGTGGGGCCTAGGCATCAGCACATTTTTAAAACACCAATTCTAATGTGATGCCAAAATTGAGAGCTTGTGCTTTCAATGGTAAGTAGAGACTATGGATACAATTGTAAAGTTGGAAAGGAAGGGCAAAAATAAAAATAACTACCTCAGAGTGATGACGTTATCTATTTTCAGTTTTCTTTAATAAAAATAAAAAAGAATGATTGGAAACTGCCAAGCTGTCGGAACAGCATTTTCGCAGGTCTTGTCAGAACATCCACTAACAAAAGGGAGCTTAGCTTAGCTCCATTTGGTCTTAAGACATCATCACCTCTGTCTTCTGTTTTAATCCATGTTGATGGTATTTTTATTATTCTATCATTGCACCTGCTGTAGAAATTGCCACATACATTTCTTTTAGAATTGTGTGCTAGTCAGTGCTTTGTTTTCTATAAAGAACTAGTATTCTTTGTCCTTTCCAATAATGCATAACTGGTTTAAAGTTCCTGAATTTCATCTGTTATATAAGCCTATGTCAAATCAGTAACTATGTTCATCTGCTATGGCCCATATTATTTTTGTCTGCTACCTCTCAATCCTCACTTTCCATTCCCTTTGTTAATTCATTATATTAATATATGCTTTGGTTACAAGCTACTCTGAGCCCTTTGTACAGAGAAGCAGGGTGTAAGCAATAATTTCCATTGCATGTAGGAATGCTGTACAGTTTTAGATAGCAATATAAAAACTATGAATCTGATCCTAGAAGTTTTGCGCTTGAACAACAGGAAGCATTTTTAATCGGAAATTCCAAGAAAGCTAAAATCCAAGGTTTGGGGTTTTTTTTGTTTTTCAGTCATATATATAGAGAGATTTTTTAATGTAGATTTACATATGGAAAAAAATTAATAGAAAGATGTGCTCAACTTTATTTCTGAATCCCCAAAGTAGCACACATAATCAGAATGACAGTCAGAAATTGTGTCACTGCTCATTTCAGAAATTAGTGTTCACCACCAAATAAGTCAATTTCTAAAAGTCAGGACTCAGCCTTGACAAAGTCATCAGAAACTGTACTTACTGGAATTTTCTCAGAAGCTCTACCTCGTTAGACCATCAGTAGTGATCACAGTGGCTCAGTCTCATAGTCACCTACTCATTCATTCAGTCAGTCAACAAATAGGCACATTCTAGGCATTAGTGCTACTGTGGCGGGCAAAGCCAGTCATTGTCCTGACTGCAGAGATTGTAGTCTGATGTCCAATACAGTATGTGTTAAATAGCATATGTTGCCTAAATCTTAGCTAAATCAAAAAGCAGAATTCCTCTGAAAATCCTCAGCTGTGCTCATTTCTATATAAGGATGATGACTTGACCTTGGCAGTTAACATAAACGTTTGGTTGTATATAGATATAATAAAAGTGATTGCAAGCAGAATTCACAAGATAAAAGGGCAAGAAAATTTACTTTTTGACTAACAATGAATAATATCAACCCGAAATGTAAAAATACGATGCCAACTGCCTAATGATCATAGAAGATATTATTCATTCTCATAGCCCGAAGAAATCATAGGCTTTGCTAGAACCTTGAGTCAAGACATCCAAAAACTAATACTGTTTAAAATTGGGATTAACACCTTATTTATTGCAATCTAAATTCCATAAACAAATTACAGACAATTCTTAAGAGCTTCCCGTCACAAAATAACTCCTTTACCATGTAGGAAAAGAGCCTTTCCTTTTCTCAGCCCTCTTGGTGGCAATGCCAGCATTTTCCTAGGCTGCTGGCTACTTACATATTCACTTCAATCAAAAAGATAGGGCTGGCAGGCTTTAGGAAAAAATGTGATCCTACAAAATTATGTAAGATGTCAGAGGGTCCAGCGATACAGGACTACTTGATTATGAAAATTGCGTGAGTAGGCAAGCACATTGGCTTTTCAACAGTGTCAGCAATCTGTGGTATGAATGTGATTTCTTCCAGGACTTCTTGGAAGAGCTGAAGCTGGTGGTGAGAGGCTCACTGTTCCAGGTGGCCAGCCTGCAAGACTGCTTCCTGCAGCAGAGCGAGCCGCTGGCTGCCACAGGCACAGGTGTGGGCTCTTGGGCAGTTTGCATACCTTCATCAACACAAACTCCAAAGACCCTGAATAGGCAGGGTCCCATCACCAAAAAGTGGGACTGTCAACAGAGCAGCCCAACAAAACGTATCTATGAAAATCAGGCTCTTGAACAAAATCCAGGGCAAGGAGTATTTTCATTAAACTTTTATTTTTATGATTCACATGAATTTAGACTCAAATAGTCAGTGGCATCATTATCATTGTTTTTAGCTGAATTAAAGAAATTACCCCAAATTAAATTCAAATATTCTAGGTTTCTGAATCATCTTGTCATGATGATTTCCTGGGGAATCTTTTGGTTTTGAGTCACTTAGAAATGACCATCACTGGTTGAAAACTCTTTGCCTTTTGCTGTTCCTACAGGGGACTTTAACCGGCAGTTCTTGGGTCAAATGACACAATTAAACCAACTCCTGGGAGAGGTGAAGGACCTTCTGCGACAGCAGGTAACAAGTGGGGCATATCATCAGAAAAGCCCTGCTCTTCTCAGAGCAGCTCCCCACAAGCTAGTGGAGCTGCAGGCCTGCACAGGCATGGAGGCGGCCTCTGAGTCAGACCTCCAGAGGCCCACGCAGCCCCCCACAGCAGGGATCCACTGGAAGTTCTCTGGAAATGGGGGCCAAGTTCATGATGAACACACCATGGCTCTAAGCAGAGCGGGAGCCACCAAGGGCTGCTAATGCTACTGTAAGAAGTGTTACAGAGGGCCAGGTGTGGTGCCTCACGCCTGTAATCCCAGCACTTTGGGAGGCTGAGGTGGGCGGATCACAAGGTCAGGAGTTCGAGACCAGCCTGGCCAACATGGTGAAACCCCGTCTCTACTAAAAACACAAAAATTAGCCAGGCGTGGTGGTGCATGCCTGTAATCCCAGCTACTCAGGAGGCTGAGCCAGGAGAATCGCTGGAACCTGGGAGGCAGAGGTTGAAGTGAGCTGAGATTGTGCCACTGCACTCCAGCCTGGACAACAGACTGAGACTGTCTCAAAAAAAAAAAAAAAAAAAGTGTTACATAGATAGCTCCACATGGATTCTTTCATTCCTGGATGATTTCAGGCATTCCTTTTCAATCCTTTTCCTCTTCTCATTTTTAAAGGTTAAGGAAACATCATTTTTGCGAAACACCATAGCTGAATGCCAGGCTTGCGGTAAGTGCTTTCCTAGTAATGGGCTCGCCTGAGTCGGATGATGCAGGCTGATGAAGGGCTTGCAGTGAGTCTGTGTTAACCGCAGTTTCTGAAGGTCTACCACATAGTTGGAGGGGAGGGAGGAAAAGTTCAATGGGAAACTAAATTTTGTTTTGTCTTCCGTATATGTTCCTGGCGGTGAATAAGCCTGTGGATGATTGTTTTCCTCTAGGTCCTCTCAAGTTTCAGTCTCCAACCCCAAGCACCGTGGTACCCCCAGCACCCCCTGCACCGCCAACACGCCCACCTCGCCGGTGTGACTCCAACCCATGTTTCCGAGGTGTCCAATGTACCGACAGCAGAGATGGCTTCCAGTGTGGGCCCTGCCCCGAGGGCTACACAGGAAACGGGATCACCTGTATTGATGTGGATGAGGTAAAAGTTCACTTAGACCGGGAGGGAATCCCTAAGTATCCTCCTCACCCTGCAGCTTTTGGAAAAAGAAGCCAGGCTGATGATTAAGGGCTGACTTGGGCTGTCCTCCGGGCTCCATCAAAACCACTTGCTTGGAGACCCTGAGACACAGGGATGGCGGAAGGAGACATGACCCAAGGTTATGGCTGCATTTGTCATTTTTCGTCTGCGTTTCCAACTCTTCTACTGGTCCATTGGCTACAGTGCCGACGTTTCTGCTTTACACGCTGACATTTGCATTGGTTATTTCTCTTAAGCAGTCTGTGCTACAATTTTGTTTTTCCCCCACTTTTGCAAATGTAGAAGGGGAGGATTTTTGTAAGGGTATATTTCAGGAGTCACCATGGATTTCTTCAGGCTTCCTAAAACAAAGGAGCAGAGGGGAATGTCACACCAACAAGGGGGAGGCCCTGTAACCTATTAGTAACTAAACGTGCCCAGGGAGGGCCCCGGAGGAGGCACATCCAGCTGTTTGACCGGCTGGCAGAGCCCCAGAAGAGACTGTTTCAACACCATGGTTAGGCAGGCCAGGCCCAGTGGCTCAAGCCTGCAATCTCAACACTTTGGGAGGCTGAGGTGGGAGGATCACCTGAACTCAGGAGTTTAAGACCAGCCTGGGCAACAAGACAAAACCCTACCTCTACAAAAAATATGATCATTACCAGGGCATGGTGGCATGTGCCTGTGGTCCCAGCTACTCTGGAAGATGAAATAGGAGGATTGCCTGAGGCAGGAGGTTGACGCTGCAGTGAGCCATGATGGCACCACTGCACTTCAGCCTGGGCACGACCCTGTCTCAAAACAAACAAACAAAAAACATGGTTAGGCAATCATCAGTCTAGTCGCAAAGTAATGTTCATAGCAGGTAGCAAGGCTGCCACCAAAATGTGCCTTCAATGTGCCCTTCTCTTCCCACCCAGCCAGAGGAAGGCTGAAAGGACAAGCGCAGGAGAGAGACACAGGTAGGGAACTTAGGCACACTGGCTCCCTGGGGCTCCTGCAGGCCCTTGGTAACCTTAGTAACACTCAGCTGATTACCTTCCCTAGTAGTAAGCAATTAAGATGGTCTCTAGTAATCCCTCAATTGGAGAAACATCTGCACACATTTCACTGAACTGCATCTGGTTTTTATCTGTGAGCTGGAATTTTCCTCTTTCTGAAAGGGCAGGAAGTGGTCATGTTTTTTACATTAGTTGAAGTGGATTAAAAAAAAAAAAAAACCAATCTCCAAGCTTCCTAGAGCCTTGGAATAGCATGGACTTGACAGGACATGGAGGCAGGCACAGGCCCTGAGGGATTATGTGGTACTGAAGAGGCACCGGCCCTGGCTTTGCCTTCTTAAGGTCTTTCTGACTGAGTAGTTGGTTTGCTGATGCTTTTGGAGTCATCTTAACAGCCAGCTAAGTGGTCCAGGGACATAGTCCTTTCACAGAGATTTGCAAATTCCGTGTCAGAATATCAGGGAGCTTATTACATTGAGAGGTAGGCTGGTTAATATCAAGGACCCTTTCAACATAGATGTGCCATTATTCTACAATACAGCAGAGCCCACTAAAAAGCAACGTTAGATTGTGTAGTCAGGGATTCAGTGGGTAACTGGATTTGGAAGCCTTTATTTCCTTTTATTATTTTTTCTACCAAAAGATAGTTAAATGACTAAACAAGTATGTGCAAACAGATGAAGAAAAGTTGGAGTGTTTTCTCGGTGTGGCTAAAGACTTTGGACTTTTTTGTCTTCAGTGCAAATACCATCCCTGCTACCCAGGCGTGCGCTGCGTGAATTTGTCTCCTGGCTTCAGATGTGACGCCTGCCCAGTGGGCTTCACAGGGCCCATGGTGCAGGGTGTTGGGATCAGTTTTGCCAAGTCAAACAAGCAGGTAGGCTGAAGTCATGGTTTCTATTCATTTCTCATCTTAACAGAACAACTGTGGTTGGTTCCCACCTCTTCGGTGTAACCCTTGACCTCCTTGAGCAGCCAAGGCCATGTGGAATGTCATGGTGCAAAATGAGCAAATCAGGAAGTTTTTCAACCATTTCTAAGTATTTACATTTATAAAACCTAGAAGGGAGGAAGCTTTTAAGATGGGATAATAGAGTATTACTGGAAAAACAGTAAAAGGGGTAATATGGCTATTGTCATAATTTCAGGCTTATTTTGTTGATAGACGTTGAACATTTTGTCCTGCAGAATAAGTTGAGAACCAGGGAAACAAAAGCTTTGAAAAATTAGGTCATTTTTATAGAGTCATTGTTGCCAATCCGAAGCTGTTTCAGAGATGAGGGGATTTTAAGAGTAGAAATAATCCCCCAAGGCAACCTCCCCTTTTTCTTATGTAAGCTATAAATTGCCATAAAGCACTTGAGTACTTCTTGACAGTCTCCATTTATTTCCAAATGTTCTACTATATCCTGGTCATTATTTAACTGACTGACTGTGAAATTCTTTTTGATGTTTTTAGCCCTTAAAAATGGTTGGTCTATAAATATATTTTACTACTTTAGAGAAATTATTAGCTTTGAAGAAGGGCAGGGGCTTATTATTTCCTAGCTGCCTATCAAACGGTTCTAGAGGGCATGATTTTTTAGACTAGAAAAGGTAGGCAAGCTAGACATATAGGAATGACAAGAGGCTGTTAGAGTCCTCTAAAGACAGAATCTCTAAGAACAAACCAAGGAAATAGACAAAACAAAATATAAGGTATTTGGTGTAAGGTAGTAAGGAACGCTTCTCAATAGACTTCCAGTAACATGGCAGACAGAACTGAAGTGGAAGGGAGCCACCTTGCAAAAATTTAACAGCAAATGTTACTGCATTCCAAAGTGAAAAGAAATAAAAGGAAATGACGCAGTGTCCAGAAACAAAGAGAAAACTCAAAGCCGGAACTGTGACTAAGAACTGATGCCACAGCAGATCCTGGGAGGTGGGAGCCAGGTCCAGGTCCTAGGAACGGGGACCCGGCTTTTACCCCCTGTGTGGAGTGGATGCAGCAATGGAGTCTGGGAACTTTGGAAAGGCCTAACACCCCCGCGTAAGTCCAGGACCCTCAAAGAACCACTCTATCCATTACAAGGAGACAGGAAAACTTGACTAGCCCTAAGAAACAATAAAGAAGCTTGACTTCAGCTTTAAGACATGCTTGACAAAAATGAAAATTACCCACAACAAATGTGGCACACATACAGTGTGGAACACATACAGTTATGAGTTCCAAATCTGTGTTATACATAAAATGCAGAAACACAAGCCAAAAAATTAAAATCATAACCAGCCATGAAAAGGTAAAATCCCCAGGGCCCTGTCTCAAGTCAAAGACACACCACTCTGTAAAGACACGCCAAAATTCAGGGCCAGTGGAATGCCCACAGGCAAAATCTGGGCTACTGAAGATATGCTCATAAACAAAAATGGCAGTTTATATAAAGAAACTACCATGAGGAAACATGATAAATATAAAGTAAATATAAAAAGGTAAAGAAATAAATACCATACTTAAAGAACAGGGCAATGTCCCATCTGAACAACATGGCAAAATCCCATCTCTACAAAAAATACACGCAAAAAAATTAGCTGGGTGTGGTGGTGCGTGCCTGTGGTCCCAGCTACCTTGGGAAGTTGAGGTGGGAGGATCACCTGAGTCTGGGAAGTCGAGGCTGCAGTGAGCTGTGATTGTGCCACTGCACTCCAGCCTGCGCAACGGAGCAAGACCCTGTCTCAACAACAACAAAAGTGTAGGGCGATGTGAGAAAAACATACAAGTTTGAAAAACAGCAGACAAGTTTGAAAAACAGCCAAATAAAACTTTTATCAGTGAAAATCATTGACCTTAACTCAATAGATGGGCAAAACAGATTAGACACAGCTTCGCAGGGATTTCATAGGCTAGGAGGTGAATTTAAAGAAATCATCTAGAACACAGCACAGAGAAATAAAGATATGAAGCATATAACAAGAGGTTAGGAGTCAAAAGAAGATATTAACGAGAAAGTCCAATATTCATCCAACTGTAGTTCCAAAGAAAGACTAGAAAGCAGTTGGGGGAAACTGAGAATGTTCCAGAATTGAAAAAAGCTAAGAATCCTCAGATAGGAAAACTACACTGAGTCCCAAGCAAGATAAAAAAAACTTTCCTAACCTAACAAGGTGGTGGAACAGATGAATTACACAAGTTGTCTTTTCTGAATAACTTTCAATGCCATGAAAGCAATTCTCATTTGCAATTAGATTAAGTACAAACTGGTACAAATGCAGGGAGATGGCACAAATAACCCTCAGATGACCATTCTACCTGAAATTCTGCATCTTCACTTCACACACAGATAGCAAAACAAAGGAGATTTATTTGCATTTCTATTTAAGCAGCATGTCTCGCTAAAGTTTCTTTGAACTTTTCTGCACTAGGTCTGCACTGACATTGATGAGTGTCGAAATGGAGCATGCGTTTCCAACTCGATCTGCATTAATACTTTGGTGAGTATTTCTCACAGCTGTTGTTATCAAAGCAGAACTGGCTATTAAAACAAGTGTATGTGTATAGACCATAGCTTCCAAACACACCTAGAACATGCGGGCATAATACATTTGATTGGCAGAATAAGGGCAAAAGTTTGTGCTAATGAAGTGTTTAATATGAGTAACTGTATATAAGTAATTTTTATGTAAGAATACTTTTATAAGTGCCAAGTTTGTCCTTTATTTTCTACCAAAGTTGCAATATTAGGCCATTAGATAACTATTTATTGAATAAATTATTACTCCTGTATTTTAAAATTGTGAAGAGCTTGGTAGTTTATGTTAATAGTTCAGTGTTTTACTGGTGACTACACAATCCCCAAATGTCATTCTTTATTTTCATAAAACTTTTCAATCTCGAGGTCAGGAGTTCGAGACTAACCTGGCTAACACAGTGAAACCCTCTCTCTACTAAAAATACAAAAAAAAAATTAGCCAGGCCTGGTGGCAGGCGCCTGTAGTCCCAGCTACTCGGGAGGCTGAGGCGGGAGAATGGCGTGAACCTGGGAGGTGGAGCTTGCAGTGAGCCGAGATCATGCCACTGCACTCCAGCCTGGGCGACAGAGTCTCAAAAACAAAAAAAAACAGACTCAGTCTCAAAAAAAAAAAAAAAAAAAAAAAAAACTTTTCAAAACTTTTCATTGTATTAAATTGAAGTGCTTAGCACCTAGGGATGGCTATAACTTAAGTATTCAGATATGGGTTTTATTTCTGAAAGTTCCTGTCAAACTATGTCCAAGATAAAAGATGTACCAGAATAGACTATCAAGAAAAGAACTACTGATGACGTGTATGACTATTTGAAAGTTTTCCAACCTCTAGGTTCCTTGTTTCCTTGTAAGTAAAAGTACTTTACATTTATCGAGTCACTTATTTTAATCCTCACAACAACCTCATAAACGGGTATTATTATTATCCACATTTTACAATTGAAGAAACTGAGGCACAGAAATATTACATCATTAAGTCCAGGCATGGTGGAGCATTCCTATAGTCCCAACTCCTCAGGAGGCTGAAGCTGAAGGATCATTTTGGTCCAAGAGTAGTTTGAGGTTACAGTGAGCTGTGATCGGCACTGCACTCCAGTCTGGGTGAGAGAGGGAGACCCTGTCTCCAAAAAGAAAAAGAAGAAATGTTACGTATTTATACTAAGGTCACACATCTTAGAAGACTTCCAGGTTGGCTACAGAGCCTGAGTGCTTCTCCACAATGCTATATTGCTTAGGAATAGATGGGGATTTATTGCTTCTCAGCTTTTACCAGGACAAAGTAGTCTGCAAATAGATTTGTAAGATCTTGGTGTAAAGGTAATGACTGAGCCACCTAGAGAGAAGGAAAGTAGACAGTAAATAGAACTCCAGGAAACCCCAAAAATGAAGGACTAGGCCAAGGAAAAAGAGCAGAAGCCAGAAAAAGGAGCGAGTGGGCAGCATCGCCAGGGAGGCTGAGATTGAGACAGGTCGTTGGAAAGCGTGCTTTGGATGTGGCAATTAAGAGGTTGTGAGTGACTTAAATCATTAAACTGCATACTTCAAATGGATGTCTTTTACGATCTATAAATTCTATGCCAATAAAACTGCATAAGATGAAAAATACAGCATGGTGACTTAGTTAATAATACCATGTTATAGATATGAAATCTGCTAAGAGAGCAGATCTTAAGTGTTTTCACTGAAAAAGAAAAAAGGGGAAGGCAACTATGTGAGTTGGTGGATGTGTTACTTAACTGACTAGTAATCATTTCACAATGTATATGTATATCACATCATCACACTGCACACTTTCAATATATTCAGTTTTGTCAATTTTACCTCAATAACAATGAAAATTTTAATTTTGATTTTTATATATTATATAATATGTATTACATATATTGTGTACAGTATGATTATATATATTATATCTATAAAAGCTAAAAAACCTGGCCCCTGAAGTGTCACTGCAGTGGAGCTGACAGCTCATTTGTCAGTTTCTCAGTCTGCCTCATCAGAAATTCTCAATGCAGGCCACCAGCATTTCTCTGTGCACCCATTCCTTTGTCATTCCATTGTAAAAGAGCCAAAGGAACAGCAAGAAGAAAAATTAACTTGCTTCTTAAGCAGATCATCTCCCTGTCCCCAGAGTAAGCTTCTCACACCACCTCCCAGGACTTCATTGGAACTTTTGGCCTCTCCCCTTATGCCCTCCACGGTGGCACAGGCAACTCAGTGTCTGGTTCACTGTGCAGCCTACTTCCCTCACTTCTATTCCTTGTTTGTCTGAGTGGCCGGACACAGCCTCCAGTCTGATGGTGTTTTCACCAACATTCACACGATCTTACATGTAAGCAGAGAGGCAGGCAGGGGTCTGATGCCTGAATCCTGCCAGCAATGAGTACCTGTGAAAATAGACACAATAACCATACCTTTGCTCAAACTGTACCTTTGCTCACAGCTTTCAGCTCATCACCTGATCTTTGTTCCCTGCAGGGATCTTACCGCTGTGGGCCTTGCAAGCCAGGGTATACTGGTGATCAGATAAGAGGATGCAAAATGGAAAGAAACTGCAGAAACCCAGAGCTGAACCCTTGCAGTGTGAATGCCCAGTGCATTGAAGAGAGGCAGGGGGATGTGACATGTGTGGTAAGTTGTTTTTTGACTTCCTCTATCATTTTTCCTCTTCATTTTTGACTTCCCCTATCATTTTTCCTCCTTCATTTTTAACATCACCTCTCTCCAGTTTCTACGTGCTTCGGGGTAAAAGTACTTCAAAATGAAAGCATTGCAATTAAAATGAGCATGCAGTGTAATAGGAACAGGGTCCACTGAGTTTGTGGGGAGCAGCCTGACATCCATCTAACCATCAGCTGCCTTTTCTCTCCCTCTTGGCTGTGGGGCAACACTGTCTACTTGGGCACCTGAATGCCAGAGCCTCCAGTGAAGCCCCAGCTCCCAAGCACCTTCTGTGGAAAGGCCCAGAAGCCAGCAGCAGGGAGGTGAAGGAACATTCTTCTCCCCTTTCCTTCTTCTGCCCCGTCTACTTGCCTGTATAATGACAACATACCTGCTGTCATCTCTAATTGTCCTCATCCTTACGACTTCCACAGTGTCTGCCTGGACGCTCCTGTTGGGGATGGGCCGCCGTGGAGATGTGGGGGCTGTCATAGGCCCTCGGGGAGAAACCTCCCGTCTCCTGCAGGTGACTGGCAGGGGCCAGACGGTGCCATGCTCTATGTCTACCTCCACTCCAATCAGGGACAGCTCCGTGAATGGTCACGCCTCCTGTGCATTATCCAGCCCTGGAGCTGGTCTGGGGAGGGGAGACTGGGAAGAGAGTAGAGCAGTCACAGCAGGGCCTGACATGGGTCTCATGCTGAGCTTGTAGTGGGCCCTACGTGAAGAAGAGGGTGCGCTCCGGCCATCCATTCCCAAATCCAAGGATCCAGAGTCCTCAGCCTGCCATCCATTCCCAAATCCAAGGATCCAAAGTCCTGGGGACCCTAGGCACTGAAAAATCAGCAGACTTCAGCTGCCCCCCTCCTCTGCACTTCCCGGGGTACCAGGCCTTCGGCAGGTGGCTTGTCAGACTCTGGATTCACCGGTTCACAGTGATCACCCCTGAGCAGCATGATGGATTCTTAGAGCCCTTTTCCATCTTCTTTGTCTCAAAGTTATGCTTCTTTATCTTTATGCATGCACAGTTTTCCACAATGAGCCTATCACTTTTCAAATAGGAAAAATAAGAGTCAAAAATGAGTTAAATAAATAAATATAATAAAGTCAGCCCTCCTTGGCAATACAGATATTCTGTAACAAGGTCAGATGGAGGAATGTGCTGTATCAGAGAGGGAATAACCCCAGCAAGTTCCTGAATTCCTCATGGTTGGGCTTGTTTATTACCAAAAAGCAGTCATTGAGAAGCAAGTGTATATCTCTGTTGAAATCCCCATTTTCTGTGAACAAATTGACAACTCCCCTGGGATGGTGGGTGATGGGGCTTTTAATATGTTTTTGAATTTGTAATAAGGCACAACGACAGATGGTAAAGGATTAATAAACTTGGTGTGACTACTAAAATAATTGAATCTGCCAGAAAATGGCTCATTAAAAATGTATTTGTTCCTAGAGGACATTTTTTCCTCATTAAAGTGAGTCAAGGACCAACCTCATGGATCAACCTTCCAGGCCTTCCAAAGGCCCTGCTGGGGCGAGTGAGCAGGAACCAGGAGCCCGGTAGGGTCTCTCTGGAGTCCTGCCTCCTGAATCCTGGTTGTAGAGGGAGAGCACAGATGATTGAGAATAGGCAGGCTGCGGCTGAGGAAGTCACTGGTCTGGAAGCTCCTTATTTTGGGTGGTGAGGCCAGGAAATTTAACCTGTGCTCACATAAGTCTGATTTCCATTGGCCCAGACTCTGCTCCTCAGACTCTCTCCCTCCTCCCTCCTTTATCTCCCACCCCAGGTCAGCTTTCCGTCCCTCTGCATTTCCAGTTCCCTGTGACCTTCTGGGTCCCCTCCTCCCGTCTCCCTTCTGCTGCTCTGCTTGTTCTGGAAGCGGAAGTGGGAGTGGGAGGGAGAGTTTTCTCTCTACGTCTCCCTTTACATCTTTTGAATAGGGAACCATCACACTACTCAAGTGCAATTAAATAGTTTCTAAGCCCCACCCAACAAGGCTGAGTGACTCTGGGCCCTCCCCCTGGGAATGAGCAAAGGAGCAGAGAGGCCCTTGTCAGCCCCCAGCTCCCTGCCAGGCTCAGCTTCCCAGGCCTCTGATGGGCTTTCCCTTTACAGTGTGGAGTCGGTTGGGCTGGCGATGGCTATGTCTGTGGAAAGGATGTGGACATCGACAGTTACCCTGATGAAGAACTGCCATGCTCTGCCAGGAACTGTAAGAAGGTAAGGGGTGTTGGGGTGACAGTAGGCACACATGCACTGTGGCTTTCCAAAGTCACATCTTCTATGGGGAGAGGTTCTATGGATCTAATTTAAAATTGCACTTGTAAAGTAGCTGCATCTCAGATGAAGTGAAACAGTCACCAACAATAAAGCCACAGTGTGTTGAGGTCAGAAACAGTTACTAGCTTAACACAAATGTAGGATGTCATTCAGAACTGCGTTTTCCCCCTAAGGACAACTGCAAGTATGTGCCAAATTCTGGCCAAGAAGATGCAGACAGAGATGGCATTGGCGACGCTTGTGACGAGGATGCTGATGGAGACGGGATCCTGAATGAGCAGGTACCTGCTTTGCTGGGAGGGCCTGTGAATTGCCATGTACCAGGGATGATGGGAGAAAGCCTGTGAAGTCAACTGTGTATATGAATCATCCCAAATGTTAGTTTCCATGCCTGCATTCCACAGCACTGCAGCTTTTTACTCCTTAAGATTCACAAATGTTTGAAATATAAAACTGACAAACTTGGGCCACCAGAGTTCTGACGCTTCTTAACAATGGGGGAAGTGGATTTAGTAAAAGTCTGAGTGATGTTCTCTCCTTTCATCTTTTAGGATAACTGTGTCCTGATTCACAATGTGGACCAAAGGAACAGCGATAAAGATATCTTTGGAGATGCCTGTGATAACTGCCTGAGTGTCTTAAATAATGACCAGAAAGACACAGATGGGGATGGAAGAGGAGATGCCTGTGATGATGACATGGATGGAGATGGTAGATTTATCTTGCTTTTGTCTTTTATCTGGGATTCAATTGACCTTGTTCCATTGTTCTCTCTCCAGAGTAGGAATAGAATGACTGATTCAGGGCCTTCCAGCTGTGGGTGGCTCACTGTGGCCTGCATCTGGAGGGCCCAAGGTGGACTTGTGTCTGTGGAAGGAGACTCCACAGCCCACTCCACTACTTAATGGCTCCGGATGTTTCCAGGACTTTGTATCATTGCCAGAAACTTTGTAGGACCCCTTCAAGCAGTGTCTTATCAGGGTGTGTCTTCGTGGGCATCTCCCTTCCCATTTCTACCTCTCCTCACTCGCTACTAGACTTTCTACACGTGAGAGACCCAGAAGTGAAGAACTGAATGAGAAGGCATTGAGCACCCCCCCTAAAACATGACCTCACCTTCTGCAAGCCTAACTGATGACCCATTTCCAGTGGTGTGCTGGTAAACAAACCACAGAAAGCCCTGGTTGGTAGCATTTGCCAGTTTCCATGAGGTAACTCCATACTGTCCTCATTGCTGATTTCAAGCTACCAATGTGACATCATCAAACACAAAACTGAAGAGAGAGAGGGACACGATGGACCAGCTCCAACACAACACTGCCTAGAGCCCTAGGGTCTCAGTCATAGCTCAGATACCCATGAGATCCTCCCTCTCCAGGGTCAGCCCATACAGCCATCATGATCCCCTCCTCTGGTTGCTATCATAGCCTTTGACATCTTGGACAAATTAGAATTCAGTCGACAAATACCTCTGAGAGCTGTTCATTTTTAAGTCTCCCAGGATCCATCCTTTGAAGCTACCTCTGGATAACTGCTGAAAAGGCTAGTCCCTGTGTGACACTGGCCCAGGCAGAAGCGACTCACCGTGTGCCTGATCTCTCCGGCACCTAGAAGTCAGTGACATCCCCCTGACTCAAGGTAGCATTTCTTTCTCACAGGAATAAAAAACATTCTGGACAACTGCCCAAGATTTCCCAATCGTGACCAACGGGACAAGGATGGTGATGGTGTGGGGGATGCCTGTGACAGTTGTCCTGATATCAGCAACCCTAACCAGGTTAGTAGGATACTGGGGAATTCAAACTCCAGGCTGAATTCCTCTATGCAAAGACTCATTTAAGACGGGTGTCTAGAAAAACAGCAGAGCCTCTTAGCTGTTGCCACTTACCTAACAAAGCAGAGGCGGAGAAAGGACACACTGTGGGCCTGAAGATGGTGGGATGAGCACCACACGAGATCTGAAGCCCTAGGGACTATCTCCCAGGCTGTCGATTGCCTGTGAGGTTAGCAACACGAGCTTCATGATGCTCAATACAAGTATTTCTCCTGCAGAAAGGAAAATGGAACATGGAAATTAACCATTGGGAGCCTTGTGTCCCTTTAGTCCCTAAACCCCTACACAGCCTATGTATGGACATTTCAGATTCAGTTCAGCCAGTGATGTGTTGCATCTCCCTTCTCACTCCTCCTTCCTGTCTGGATAATTGGGTATGATGTGTCATTTATTTTTAAAGCCCTGAGACAGGGGAGTCATGGTTGCCCTCTGTGACTCACTCACAATTTTGGCCAAATTTCAAATTGCAACAGCAAAGCAAAATCAACTTGTCTTCTCCCCGTACCTATGGCTGGCTCCCTCTGACCCATGCCAGAGTTCTATGCCTCCACCTGCCACCATGCTGCCCCAGCGCCCCTTTCCAATCAGCTCATCTGGTGTGTGGGCAGCCCATCCATGTAGCTTGATATTTTAGAAGGCTTTTTTGAAAATTCAGCATTGTGCCTACACCAATATGGTGTTGTCCTTTTGCAGTTTTGCACCACCCCAGTTCCAGAGAAATAATTCCCCAAATCCAATGATGATGGGTGAGTTCTGCCTTCTCTGGAACATTCTGTACATGCAAGCCCAGGAATAAATAACATGCGCTGTTCTTTTTGCAGTCTGATGTGGATAATGATCTGGTTGGGGACTCCTGTGACACCAATCAGGACAGGTATGGCATGTCTCCCAACTGCAGAGAGCCAGATGCAACATCCAGAGAGGGTTTTAAATTTCAGAACTTCCTGCCGCTCCATTCCTTGGGATCTCTCTGGGTTGACTGAGCTGCTGGTGGGATAATAGCCCTGCCTTTGGTCAGGATTACCATGAAAATTCTCCCTGAAAGTTCTGTATAGGGGATAACAGTGTCAGAATAGGGTACTAGGCACTCCAGCAAGTGAGATCTATTTCAGGAGAGGTAATATAGCATCATGCTTCACAGATGGGCTCTGGAATAAGACAGCTAGATATAAATCTCAGCTCCTTCTCTTACATGCCAGCTAACCTTATACTAATACTTATTACCTAGTACTTCTGTGCCTCAATTTTCTCATCTGTAAAATGAGGATGACAGTAGATCTAGCTCATAGGACCATCGCGAAGATGGAGTTGATCCATGGAAAGTGCTTATTATGGTTTCTGTTACATACATAGCACTCAGTAGATATTAGCTCTTTTATTTTTATCATCTTTCAGCTCAGGAAAACTTCACCATCGTCCCAAAATAGAAGGCTGTCAGTTTGCTGAGGGATTGCTATTATTTTCTGGAAATTTCTTTGAAATTTTTAAAATTCCGTTTCCCTTACTTAAGTGGAATTGTTCTATGGAAGTAAGTTTTGTCAACCCTCCTAGCTCAACACGATGGAGTCCTACATTAAGACTCAAGGCTGGATCAACTGATCAGATACTGGAAGAACATCACCAAAAACAGACGTGTGCCACTCAGCCCTAGAGGCACCTGCAACCCAAGGTTCTAAACCCTTTCATCTCCTTAGGGAAGTCTTACAAAGGCAGCTAGGGCAAGGGTGAGAGGGAAAGGATTCTGAAAGACAAAGCAAAAAAAGAGGTAATTTCTCTCCTGATGACCTGGATCAGAGGTTGCCCTGTAGAAACCAGTTCTTGACCCAAACCTTACTCAAGGATAGCTCCTATGAAGCCACGTCTTTTTTTTTTTTTTTGGAGATGGAGTCTTGCTCTGTCACCCAGGCTGGCGTGATCTCAGCTCACTGCAACCTCCACCTCCTGGGTTCAAGCAATTCTCGTGCCCCAGCCTCCCGAGTAACCGGGATTGCAGGTGTGTGCCACCATGCCTGGCTAATTTTTGTATTTTTAGTAGAGACACGGTTTCATCATGTGGGCCAAGCTGGTCTTGAACTCCTGGCCTTGAGTGATCCACCTGCCTCAGCCTCCCAAAGTGTGCATCTTTTTCATTATTCTGTGTGTCCTTGCTGCAAAGTACATATAGTCATCCCTCAGTATCCCAGGGTATTGGTCCCAGGACATCCCTCTGCCCCCAGGATACCAAAATCTTCAAATACTCAAGTCCTTTATATAAAATGATGTAGTATCTGCATATAACCTATACCTGTCCTCCCATATGCCTTAAAAATCCTCTCTAGATTACGTAATACCTAATACAATGTAAATGCTAGGTAAATAGTTATTATACTGCAATGGTTTCTTATTTGTCTTATTTTATGTTATTTTTTATTGTTCTTTTTCAAATCTTTTCAATCCTTAGTTGGTTGAATCTGCGGATATGGAACCGCGGATACAGAGGCCCGACTGTACTAGCTAAGTGAACTTAAACATTTTTCACAGTCTCTTGGCATCTCAGCTTCTTCACCTGCAAAGAGGAGATAAATAAATGCATCGCACAGGTTATGGCGAAAATTCAAGATAATGTAGATAAAGCTCCTGGCACAGCACTGGCCCAAGGGTGACATGCAGAAAGCAGGAGCCATGTTATTCTTGGTATCACAGTACAAGGAAAGGCATGTCAGCAACAGAGCCTGACGTCAGATGTCGCTCTCCTCTTCTGCAGGGAAGGTGGGACTGTATCCTGACAACTGCCCTAAATAATGTGCATCAAGAATGTTCCCTGGTGCAGGTCATCTTGCACTCTGACTACTATCTACATTAATTTCTAAAATATCCTATCCCACCAGCCTCTAGATATTTGCCCAAAACAAATGACTCATTCTGCTCTGCTTTAATTCCCACAAAGTTGAACCTTGGAGAAGAGGACAGGAACTGCTTGTTTTTGCATAAAAATGTTCAGGGCTCTATAGAACGGCTGCTAATGGAAATAGCTCAGTCTTGTGTTTTATAAAGCAGCCTGCTGCATGCATAGGGATTCTGCTGTTTGAGCCACATCATCTTCTGCTTGTCCAGGCTGGCTTCACTTTTGCTGGACTCTTTCTGTCCCCGTGTACCATCTGGAAAGTGTGGCCATAGAGCGTGGTCTGGTCCTTGGCTCCCCTCTCCAAGAGGGTGCAGGGGCAGCTCCTGGCCCAGGACAGGCCGCAGGTGGACCAGGGCAAAGGACTACTAATTCTTTTCCAGAGTAACCATGAGCGGTCTCAGGCTCCAGGACACCTCTTGGAGGCAGGGCAGACGCATTTTCAGGTGTCCTTTCAGCCCAGAAAGTCAGGTGGACAGAGAAGGAGAGTTCTGAGATGTCCTTTAGACCAGCACTGAGCCTGGCCTACATGCTCCCCTCGGGAAGGCATGACCCTGTTCACTTAGTCCTTCTCCCCACGGCGTTCAGGTCTGAATCCTCATGGGATCCACTAGCCACGGATTGTGAAGAGTAATATCCAGAAAACACTGCAGGGCTTCCTAAGAGTCAGTACTTTTTCATATATTGAAATTTAATATGCAAAATCCTGATTTTCATCATTTAATCTTCCTAACAACCCTCTGAGGTGGGTACTATTTTCATTTTACAGATGAGGACCCTGAGCCATAGAGAGGTCAGATGTCCTGCCTGAGGTCACATGCTGGCCAGTGCCTGAGCCAGGATTTACACTGGGCTGTCTGGTTCCACTGCCTATCACTCTGTTCCCCTCACACGTCCTCTGAGTTGAATATTATCTAGCAGTTCCCAGGGACTGACAGGAGCATCTGGTCACAAATCATAGAAATAGACCCTTATCTTCTTGAGTAGGAAATGACTCACTTGTTTCAAGAGGGCGAGGATGGGAAAAGCTGTCTCCGAGGCCCATAGGGCAGCCTTGTCTTAGGGAATGACCCCAGTGGGCTTGATTTTAAAAGCCATCCCTGGTTTAAAAAAAAAACCTCAAGCACAGACTCTCCTTCCTAAGAATGGATCTTTCCTGTTCCCGGCTGAACTGTGAGCCACATCACCTGTCCTTTCTCGCGCAGTGATGGAGATGGGCACCAGGACAGCACAGACAACTGCCCCACCGTCATTAACAGTGCCCAGCTGGACACCGATAAGGATGGAATTGGTGACGAGTGTGATGATGATGATGACAATGATGGTATCCCAGACCTGGTGCCCCCTGGACCAGACAACTGCCGGCTGGTCCCCAACCCAGCCCAGGAGGATAGCAACAGTAAGCAGGCTCAGCCCAAAGCCGCGCAGCACCCCTGCGCTCCCTTCAGCCAGGCACGTGGGGGCACGCCTCTCTCCAGGCACCAACTCAGAACATCCCCAGCTCCCATCAGCTGCTTCTCCATACCCGGCCTCTCTGCATAGCTGCAGCTTGTGTGGACAGCAGATATCTGGTAGACACCACTCTCCAACTAAGTCAGGACTGAGCTGCTTTGCATCTTCCTGAACAACCCTAGGATGCCATCACACAGGTCAGGGAAGCAGCCACACACTGTGGCTCAGTTCCCAAAGGGCTTGGAGAGCTGCTCCCCCATCTTACCTGCCACCTGCCACCTTGCACTGGGAGTCCCACAAAAGGAGCAGGATAGAGAGAATGGCACAGAAGTGGTATATGCCAGGTTCACAAACACAGATGCCTGCGGGGGCCAGGCAGATAAGAAAATGTCTGCACCAAGCCAGACATGAGACAGCAGGGAGTGTTGGGGACTGCGGTGACCTGGAGAGGGCGTGCCCGTCCACAGCAGTGCACATGCAAAAATGCCAGCATGTGAGCTGAACAACACACACGTGGGGGCCACATTCAGTCTAGGGGCCACCAGAAGTTAGTCTTAGAGATATTCTGGTAACAATAATTTCCCTGTTTTCTACACATTACAGTCCAGAAAGTGCTGTAGACGTTTGCTTATGTGAGGTCAAGCTTAAGATCCACCAGTTGGTGAACCCAACTGTAGGTAATAAGAACTTTTATGGGGACAGAGTGGAGGGCAACTGTTCAAATTGATCTTTCTAAAAGCTCTGGGAGGACTGGCCTGGTCACCCAGTACAAGGACTCCAGGATGGGGCCTGGGACCAGCTCAGACATGACCCCAGGGCTCCTCTCCCCACACTAATGGGAAATCATGGCCCTGGTTGTGGGAGCTTGAGCCCTTCTATTCCTCATGCAGCCCCTTTCCCTGCCAAGGAGTGGCAGTGGGTGTGAGCGCTATTGAGCCCCTGTCCTTTTCCACCCCACTCAGGCGACGGAGTGGGAGACATCTGTGAGTCTGACTTTGACCAGGACCAGGTCATCGATCGGATCGATGTCTGCCCAGAGAACGCAGAGGTCACCCTGACCGACTTCAGGGCTTACCAGACCGTGGTCCTGGATCCTGAAGGGGATGCCCAGATCGATCCCAACTGGGTGGTCCTGAACCAGGTGAGTGTCACATGGGCGGCAACGGCTCAGCCTTGCCTCTCAACAGAGGCCCTTCTGATAGTGGTAGGTCATGTTTAGAGGGTGCAGACAATGAGCCAGGCATTCTTCACATCGCTCTTATTCCTCAACAGCCCTATGACAGACTACTTCAATTATGCCCATTTTACAGAGGAGGAAATTGTCTGCTACAGCTTTCATGATTGTAGCATCTTAATGATGGTAGCACTGTGTTAAGTAGCTGAGATGACTGCGCTTGGGACTCAGGCAGTCTGACCCTAGAACTGACAGTTCTGATCTCTGCAGCAGACTGCCTTCTGCGTATCCCCCCCATTGTGTAACCAAGAAAGGCAAGAACAGAGAGGCTTAGTAGATTTTCCAGAGTCACAGAGCAAGTCACATTGATTAGAAGTATATGTTGTATGTTCCCCAGTTAAAGGCCTGTTCGATCAGCTTAAGTGACAGTCTCAGCAAACTTATTTCTATTCAGCTTTGAGCTTATTTTAACCTCCTTTACAAGCACATGCTTTCTTCGAGCACATAACACGATAGAGCAACTATTCTGATGATGAAATCTTTATATGGAGGTCAGACATCACTGGCCACTCACTCGCGGTGCCTGAGGTTTTCAGCTTCCTCAGGGTTACTTGACCCCTTCAAGACTGTTCTGAACTCCCTCACCTCTCTCTGCAGGGCATGGAGATTGTGCAGACCATGAACAGTGATCCTGGCCTGGCAGTGGGTACGTCCAGGGCCTCAGTTGCCACTCGCATAGAATTCTTCCAGCTACTGGTGTGGTTTGTCTGTTGTTCTAATCTTATCTGGTCCCTACAGGGTACACGGCTTTTAATGGAGTTGACTTCGAAGGGACCTTCCATGTAAATACCCAGACAGATGATGACTATGCGGGCTTTATCTTTGGCTACCAAGATAGCTCCAGCTTCTACGTGGTCATGTGGAAGCAGACGGAGCAGACATATTGGCAAGCCACCCCGTTCCGAGCGGTTGCAGAACCTGGCATTCAGCTCAAGGTATTGGTGGTTTGAAGTCATTCATCGCCCTTTCTTCTGGACCCTTCATCTTTTTCCAGATGTTGTGTTTTCCCATATGGTACTTAATCTAAAAAATTGATGCATTTATGCTAACGTTAGAGTCAGGGAAGACGACAGCTGACCCAGGGCCTTGCCTTCGTTCCTGTGTACCAGCTACATTCTAACCTCTAATGGTGGGAATCCCAGCCTACGTGAGGTCAGAGGGAGGGGAGGTTTAGAGTGCACCTTCAGGCACACCGTGTTGGAAACTGGCTAATCAGTTTCATCGATAGGTCCAACTTTGTACAAGAGGGCTCATGGGCTACTTCTGTCACCCCTGCTAGGACACAAGGCTGACTTAAGTAGCCAGACGTTTGATGGGAGCCCTCATTGGGCAAATGTAGGGAGCAGTGGATTTGCAGCAGGAACAACATGGAATGTGTGGTGGAATACTGGGCAAGGCTTAGTAGTAAAAGGTTGGGGTCACCTCCATAGATATGACATTTAAGTGTTTATGCTTTGTTTCGAATCCAAGGCAGCCGGATGATAACCATGACTGTAACCTGGATCATCACTTCAGATCCAGGAAGTGGGAAGGGTGGTGCCTGGGTCCTGTCCTAAAACCTTGCTTGTGTCATCGTCCAGGCTGTGAAGTCTAAGACAGGTCCAGGGGAGCATCTCCGGAACTCCCTGTGGCACACGGGGGACACCAGTGACCAGGTCAGGCTGCTGTGGAAGGATTCCAGGAATGTGGGCTGGAAGGACAAGGTGTCCTACCGCTGGTTCCTACAGCACAGGCCCCAGGTGGGCTACATCAGGTAGGTAGAGGCCCCATCTCCTTACCTTGCCCTAGAAGCAAAGCACCCTCTGTTCTGCATCCCAGAGCCTTCACTTCCCTGAGCAGTTCTGACCTAGGATAGTCCCCAAGGACATGCCAGGACTTTTGTGACTGCAGGGTGGGGAACCTAGAAAAGAAGTGGGGGAGAAGGCACTCAGACTCAGACAGACCACCCGGACAGGACAGAAGGGCCAAGATGGGGAGAGAAGGAACAGAGTTGAGGGGAGGACCCAGCGTTGTGGGGTTGGTGCATTTGGATGGCTGTGCCCTCCTGCCATGCTCTGAAGAGAAACCTGAGGGTAGACATGCCAATCGGTATGAGGTAAGAGGTGGGGCAGGGTCTCTTCTCCACACCCTCCCCTGTGGCACCTCTGGGCCCTGTGTAATCACTTACTAGTGCACGTTTCACCCTGACTGCACTATGCCCCTTACAGTCTGTCTTCCCTACTGGATCACAAACTGCATGAGAGCAGCACTGGTATCTTTTTTTTTTTTTTTGAGACAGAATCTCACTCTGTTGCCAGATGGGAGTGCTGTGGTGTGATCTAGGCTCACTGCAACCTCTGCCTTCCTGGTTCAAGTGATTCTCCTGCCTCAGCCTCCCAAGTAGCTGGGATTATAGGCATGTGCCACCACACCCAGCTAATTTTTGTATTTTTAATAGAGATGGGGTTTCATCATGTTGGCCATTGTGATCCGCACACCTCGGCCTCCCAAAGTGCTGGGATTACAGGCGTGGGCCACCGTGCCTGGCTGTATCTTATTTTATCTTGGTCTCCCCAGTGCCTAGCACAAAGTCTGGCATCTGCTACACATGGCACGAAGTAATCGTCATGTAAGCCAAAGTAGTCTGTCTTGTTTCTTTATAGGACTTTTTTTTTTTTTTTAGTATTCTCTCTCGGGAGTTAGGAGGCTTAGGGCTGTATCTTTGAAATGTAGATAGTGTTCTTCATTTGAACTTGCAGCTCAACACCCATCCTAGCCTATGTAGTATATTGAGGAAGCAGTACTGAGTGCATTCTCCTCCTCAGGGCAGGAAAACAGCCTCGTGGAAAAAAGAAAGTCATGAGGGCAAATCCATGTTTTGTTTCTCTTTGTGACATTATGTCAAATGTACTCTTTTTGTCTCACAGTAAGATGATCATGTTCTCAGCCCTATTAAGCTCAATGCCCCTTTTTTATAATATTTTGAAATGCCCCCTTTTCCATCCCAAAATGGAATCATAGAAATTACAACCTACCTACACATATAATCTAGAAAATCAGTCTGAGCCCTAACAATATAATAGCGAAATAAGAAAAACTTATAACAAGATAATTTAAATACTTGAGCACAGCCACACCAGAAGACAAAATGAAATAGACACTTGCACCCATACCTAGAATCACTATGCAGGTGACACTCTAACACAGACTGTTGTGTCAGTGACTTAAATGTTACACTGGTGTTGATGACAGCAATGTCAATTTCTCAAATGGTGAACATTTTAGAATGTTAATTTTCAAACAAAGTACTCAGTAGTTTTCTCAATTTACCCTGGAAAATACAGTTTACATTAAAATGTGTGCAAAATATATTTGATGTTCACAAGTGAAAGGAAGTCAGGTTCTAGGCCCTGATAGTTGCTCTTTACCTACCCTGGTGTCTGAGGAACACTCCAGAAGTGTAGGGAATGTAGGACAGGTTTTGATTGTTCTCTCTAGGGCATTGCACGCCATCCAGCATCCCTGGCTGCCATCACTCAGTGCCCCTGTGACAACCCAAAGTGTCCACACAGATTCCTCCAACTCTACTTAGGGAGAGCTGAATCCTGTGGAGAATCAAAGCTCTGAGATTCCACCAAAAGAGAGAAATCAGACCAAAGGAAAAGCAGAAGTCTTTAAGCATGGTATATAGACAAGGCGACTCACATGACAATGAAGACACAAAACTTTCTCACTCATGACATCAGGTTTGGTTTGATTTTTAACTCAAGTTTGATAGTGTGCCCAACATCATGTTAAGCCTTGTGAGAGACAGAAGTTGGGAAGAAACACCCCCCCAGACATACACACACACACAGGGACACACAAACGGTCCCTGCCCTCAGGGACTTCCAGTCTAGTAAGTAAGGGGGAACAGCTACAGCATAATCCAGGTCAGCGAGAAATGGAGCCTAAAACAGAGTAAAGACACAGGTGTGTATAAGAAGCGGGGCCCCTGGGCCTCACAGTGAGCACTTTACCCGGGTTGGATTTCATGGAGACCCCTCCGGCTGTGTTGTCCACAGGGTACGATTTTATGAAGGCTCCGAGTTGGTGGCTGACTCTGGAGTCACCATAGACACCACAATGCGTGGAGGCCGACTTGGCGTTTTCTGCTTCTCTCAAGAAAACATCATCTGGTCCAACCTCAAGTATCGCTGCAATGGTAACGTGCATTCTCATTACTATTCAATATTGTTACTAGAATTAGTCAAATACTGCCACCTTATTTTTATACCGCACTTCCCCCCAAAAGCCCAACGCTCATACCACGTAGTCATTAAAACCTGATAGTCCCTGTGTACCAGAAGTAAAAAGCAGATCGCATTTATCCTATTTTATGCATGTGGAAATTAAGACCCACAGAATTTGACTGCATGGTTTAGGGTTTGGGATTCAGTGAGAAATCCAGTCAGATTTAATTTACAGGAAGCCTTTATTTTTTCATGTAGTTAAAACATAACCATAGATGCAAAACCCACTCTGCCTGCTGATTTTCTGTAGGGCCGGGAAGGAGCACTCCCGGGCTTTAAGCCAACGGTTTGCAAAGCAGCCTGCAGGAGAAGATGGCGGCGAGGGCCTGCGGGGCCTCCTGGGCGGGCTAACAGCGCCCCCCACGGGACGCCTGCGCCGCGGGCGGGGGTCCGGGTGGAAGGAACCTCGCTAACCTCCCTGTGCGCATTCCTATTGCAGACACCATCCCTGAGGACTTCCAAGAGTTTCAAACCCAGAATTTCGACCGCTTGGATAATTGAACCAAGAGAGCAATCCGTAACTGCTTTTCCGAACACTAAAACCATATATTTTTTAACTTCCTTTAATTTTCTTTATATACACTGTGGCTTTCTTTTACCAACCCAAATAAATCAAAATGTTTTATATGAATGTGGCAATAAAGGAGATCATTTTTAAAAACCGTGTTGCTCAGACATTGCTCTCGTGTGAGGGATCCCCGTTAACTTGCAGGGTGGTGGTTTCTTCTCAGACCCGGTAGCCGGTAAGATGAGCCTGTGCGTGAATCACAAGGTCCAGGCCAGAGGTCTCATCTGGGGTCCCCCCAGTTTGTTCCATACAAAACGCCTAACCGTTCCATGCTCACCTCGGCAGCTTCCTTATTTTGGCTTAGGGGTCTCGAGAAACACATGTTCGGGGGGCACCTTCCCTAGGAAGGTGTTTTTCTGACCTAGTCCTGGGACAGATTTGCCCAATTCTTTCTGATGCTCTCCACCCATCCCACACCTTCTAGACTTCCATTCTGGCCCCTTCAACGTCATTCTTAAGCTTATTTATATATTTGGCTCCCCCTAGTGGATTGTAAGCATATTGACAATAAAGGAGCATGTCATTACAATCAATATCCCCACGGTACCTGGAATGTAGTATATAGTCAATAAATGTTTGCTGAATAAACGAAGAATGAATGAATGAATGCCTCTTAAGTGAAAGGACAGTAGAGTGTATATGATCATAAAAGCCCTCCTCAACTCAAAAAGTCACAACATATCCTCTATTTATGGTACCAGTAGCTGGAGGTACAGGGCAGAAACTTGCCTAATTTGTACACTAGCCTTTCTTGTATCTCAGTTGTAAGTCAAAGATACAAGCAAATTTGTATACATTCTCTAGAAATTTAGTTTCAAAGAATTTGCTGTGTGGTTATAAATTTTCTTATCCCAGAATTCGTAGAGATATATTAAATCATTTATGAAGAAAAAACACCACAGCTTTACCATGGCTAAGAGTGAGAAAATACAACGGTGCATGCATGAGATCTGGAGGATTTCTGGACATCCTCCTCTCGTGTACAGACTGGAGATGTGTGTTGCCTTGTAATCCAGGACATCTGATCTCCTACATCAAAAACTCCAATGGGGCCGCGTGTGGTGGTGCTTGCCTGTGGTCTCTAGCACTTTGGGAGGTCAAGGCAGGCAGATCACCTGAGGCCATGAGTTCAAGACCAGCCTGGCCAACATGGCGAAACCTGTCTCTACTAAAAATACAAAAATTAGCCGGTTGTGGTGCCACTTGCCTGTAGTCCCAGCTATTTGGGAGGCTGAGGTGGGAGAATCGCTTGAGCCCGGGAGGCAGTGAGCTGAGATGGTACCACTGTACTCCAGCCTGGGCAACAAGAGTGAGTGTCCTATGGCTCCTATATTCTCCCTGAGGCTGGTGGAAGGAGGAGGCAACCCACGCCATGCCCACCCCTGGGGCAGCCTCCCTGCTGTCAGCTGTGCAAGCCCCAAGAACACAGTATGTCCACAGGAAACAGACTCTTGGTTAAATCTTTTGTCTCTACAATTGTTTTAGAAACCATGGGCCCACAGGAGATCTAGAACATAATTCCATCCCTTAGGGAGCTTATTTCATTTTTGGGAAGACAAAACTTTTTATGCAAAACAAGAAACAAAGATGCATGTAGATCCAGCAGTGTGCTGAAGCCAGCTCCTACCAGCTCATAAGAGCCAATTATTCAAGTTTTAGGAATATTGTGAGCCAGTTAAACTGTTGGTAGTTTCAAATTGGCCATGGTGGGAGTATTTACACAGAAACTGGCAAACACTACAAATCAGGGCTCCAGAGAACTGGTGGTTAAACATTTATCAGCACACAAGTGATTATTCTACCTTGTCCTATTCCTAGTTGGCCCTCCTTATTTTTTTTGAAGCTGATATAGAAAACGTGAGGCTTTCAGAAAATACCTTGCATAAGAAATGAAGTAAGAAAAGTAAAAATGGACGGGGTGCTGTGGCTCACACCTGTAATCCCACCACTTTGGGAGGCCTAGGCGGGAGGATCACTTGAGGTCAGGAGTTTGGGACCAGCCTGGCCAACATAGTAAAACCCCGTCTCTACTAAAAATACAAAAATTAGGCCAGGTGCAGTGCCTTATGCCTGTAATCCCAGCTCCTCAGGGGGCTGAGGCACAAGAGTCTCTTGAACCCAGGAGGCAGAGGTTGCAGTGAGCTGAGATCATGCCACTGCACTCCAGCCTGGGTGACAGAACAAGACCTGTCTGAAGGAAAAAAAAAAAAAAAAAAGTAAAAATCAGGAAGCACTCGAGAGAAACTAGCCAATTGGAGACTCAGAGGGTGAGTTAGCAGGTGTGGTATGCTCTCCCCCTCTCCCCCCAGTAACTCCCTGGGCTTCTTGAATACTTGTTATACTCAACCTTAGCACAATGACTCAAATTCCTATTACAGTTCCATTAGGTTAGTAAGAGCCTCATTTGAATCTTACACCTCTAGGACTGAGTGGCCATCAGTCTCTCACCAACTAGTATGAATTCATTCCAATGCCCATTCACCTCCTGACTTCTCATGGAGATCGAGAAGACTGAGGAGTTGGGCATGGTGGTGCACGCCTGTGGTCCTAGCTACCTGGGAGGCTGAATGAGGAGGATCACTTGAGCCCAGGAGTTCAAGTCCAGCATGGGCAACATAGCAAGATCCTGTCTCTGTCTCTCTCTCTCTCTCTCTCTCTCTCTCTCTCTTTTTTTAGGTACTAGGGGAATGGGAGGCGTGACTGGGAAAGAAAAGAGGCATTGTCACTGTGGGGAAAAGACCATGGCTGAGTAGAATCCCATGGGAAGTGTGGGAGATCTCTGGGGGCAGGATGAGGACACTAGGGGCAGCCAGAGGAGGCCTGGGGGCATGGGAGCAGGTGCACAAAGGGAGGTGCAGCCCTTTTTGCCTACACCCAAGAAAAAGGAAAAAAAAAAAAAAAAAAGCTCTTCCTTCTCCCCATCCAGGTTGTTAGTCCTAGGCTCCAGAAGTATTATGGTGATTATCCTTAGGTTAATTTTGGAGACAGGCTATAGAGTTAAAGGGAATGAGGAGGATATCGAATCCAGCCACCTTCTACTGAAATATTTGTAGGCATTTTTTATGGCCTAGGCTAGAAGATAACTGGGAATAGACTCAAGCAGCAAAAAAGAATCTGGTCCAGAAGCGAGGCTGTGGGAAAAATAGATAATGTACAGCATGAATCTAGGGGTGAGAGGTGGGGTACCCCTGCTTGGGATACACGCCTGGGGTCCCCAGTAACATCGGGACTGTAAAGGGTGGCTCAACCTTTCAGTGGCATGAAGAAACCCCCTGCAGTGTCCACAGCTCCGCATCTTACAGCCCCACCCAATTTGGTCATAGGCAAACTCAGGTGACAGACACTCACCCCAAATTCCCTGGGGCAGTATAGTTTCCACAGTGGGTGAGGGTGTTTTATTCCAGAGAAATAATTCTAGTACTTTAGAATTAAGTACAGAGATGCTGAAGTCAATTGGACCCATCATCCCAATATTTTTGTGTGGTGTTGGGGAATTATGTTTGAGTATGTGGCAACACACTTGAAATATCTAATTTGGCATAATTAGAGAATGCAATAAATTGAACTTGTGATTCCAGTTTAAAATGCAGACAGATGCATTTTAAATGGTTTTTTAGGGTTTTTTAGGGTTGTATCCTAATAAATCCATAAGTTGAACATATCTTAAGTCCAAAGTGCATTTAGTACTCCAATAAAGCCAAGTCAAAAGTTTAAGTCATCCATCATTAAGTCCAGATACTCCTCAATTTAAATAGGGTTATGTTTTGATAAAAATTGTAAGTCAAACCATCATTAGTTGGGAGTTGTTTATAGCTGAATATCTGGTTTATCGTCATTATTATTATTATTATTATTATTGAGACAGGATCTCACTGTTGCTCAGGCTGCAGTGCAGTGGTGCAGTCTTGGCTCACTGCAGCCTCAACCTCCTGGGCTCAACTAGTCCTCCCACCTCAGCCTTCCGAGAAGCTAAGACTACAGGCACGTGCCACCATACCCACCTAATTTTTTGTATTTTTTCTGTAAAGATGGGGTCTTACTGTGTTGCCCAGGCTGGTCTCAAACTCCTGGGCACAAATGATCCTCCTGCCTTGGCCTCCCAAAGAGAGTATTTGATTTTAGACTTGTGATTTTTAAGTCAGAAGGTAGGAGAATGTGGTTAAATATGCAAATATTGAGGTGATTAAGATAATTTCTCATCCATTATATAAATTTTTTAAATTTACAAATTATATAAGCACATAGGTAGTTTTCATCAAATGACAAAAAAAATTCATAAATGAAATTTAAATATATTTTTAATGTTACAAATTAGCATAGTATATTATGTCATAAATTAATATATTATGTTTATAAATGGGATTTAGAGTGTTTAAGGAAATTTAATTAACTAAGTTTGCAAATGGGACTAAACATTAATCAAAGGCCTAAAAGTGATTATATATTTTGCTGTACAGTAATAAGTAGATTTGCATATTTATAGAATATAGTAAAGTAATACGATTTTTAAGTTGAGTTTTTTAACTTAAGGTTTTGTAATTTGTAACTTTAATAGAATATTAATTTTAAAACCAAAGTCACCATAAATTGTGTTTTCTGTAAAAGACAACCTTTCCTTCGGGCCTAAGGAAAGCCTCCTGCAAGCTCCACATTTTACCACCTCACCCAAATCACTGGTTAACAAACAACCTCAGTCAATTGACATGCACCCCAAATTTCCTGAGGCAGTAGAGTTTCCTTAGTGGAGAAGGGTCTTTTATTCCTGAGAAATAATTCTACAATTGTAGAACTAAGTACAGAGATGCTGAAGTCAATTGGACCCATCATCCTAATATTTTTGTGTGGTGCTTGGGAATTATGTTTGAATATGTGGCGAAGTACAGGAAATATCTAAGAGAATTTGGCATAGAGAATGCAATAAATTCAACATGGGATTCTAGTTTAAAATGCATACAGATGCTCCTTGACTTACCATGTAGTTACATCCTTGGATAAACCCACGGCAAGTCAGAAATATCATAAGTGAAAATGCATTTAATATCTTGATAAGTCCATCATAAAGTCAAAAATATCTTAAGTCAAACCATTATAAGTTGGGGATTGTCTGTAGTTGAGTATTTGATTTCAGACTTGTGATTTTAAATCAGAAGGTAGGGAGAATTTGGTTGAATACGTAAATGATATTGAGGTGGTTCAAATAATTTATAATCCACTATATAAATTTTTTTTAATTTACAAGAGTTATTTAAGTGCATAGGCAGGTTTTGTCACACAAGTGACATAAAAATAATAAACTTTATAAATGCAATTTAAATTTATTGTTTATAATGTGTTACAAATTAGCATAGTATATTGTGTTATAAATATATTAAATTTATAAATGGAATTTAGGGCATTTAAAGAAATTTAATTAAGTTTACAAATGGCACTAGACATTAATCAAAAGCTTACAAGTAATTATAAATTTTGCTATAAAGTAATAGATTTGTATATTTATAGAATATAGTAGAGTAATAAGATTTTTAAGTTGAACTTCTATACTTAAGGTTTTGCAATTTGTAACTTTAATCAAACATTAATTTTAAAAACCAGTCACCATAAATTGTGTTTTCTGTGTACAAAAGCTACTCTTATAAGCAAATAACAAAATCAATAAAAGCCAACACAGTGACAGTCAGCACTGATTTTTTTTTTATTAAGGGGTGAAGATCTGGGGAAATGCGTCCTCAATTCCAAATAAGGGGCTAACAATCATTCCAGAGCACTGCCCTTTTCTACACCGGGGACTGTCACCGCACAGAGGGATAAAGGACCTTGATTGAGCTCTCCCCGGCTCCAGGGCATCACCAAGCAGCTGGCTGCAGCATCGCTGGGGGCCTGAGCTCTCCTGCTGTCAGCTCTCAAACCCCTCATTTGCCAGGACACATGGCCTGAAGAATGCACTAGCCCCAACTTGGAGCCCTGGTGTGGCAATGCGGCAAGGAGCACCTCTCTCTTCTCCCTGCTACATTAAAAATTTTAAGGGTGCCTAAACATGTCTGCTTATCTGGAGGGCTGGGGTGAATGAGGCCTCCACAATGAAAGCTCTCCTATTCTGGCTGCGCCACCTGATTGAAAAGTAACTTTAGCTTATTTCCTTGGCTCATCATGAAAGAGTGAAAAGTATTTTCCTCACATTGTCTACTTTCTCAGCTACGGAGTGGACATGCATCAGGCCTTCAACTCAGGTCCTAGAGAAAAAACAACTTTCTTTCCCAAATTTCACCTTGTTTTTCTTCTGAGAACTTATTGTGCCAAACTCAAGAGAAACATAACCTTAGTCTTTCTTGGGGTTCCCATTCTTTTTCCAGAATCAAGACTCTAGGATGTCTCTCAGTACCAAGGTGTTTGGGGAGGAGGACATCTATCCACACAGACTCCTTCCAACGTGACCATCGTCAGCACCCACCCCCCAAACTCTGTTAGAGTTAACAGACCACACTGGGGACCTCAAATCTGTGTGAACCTTTGCAGCCATTCCTTTACTGGCCCTCACCTATGGACTGCAGAAAGCCCCCACAGGCCTCCCTTCCTTCCCTCTCAGTATGGGAGAATCCTTCTCAAATATGAGGAGGGAAGCCTCATTCTCCCTCTTGCTTTTGGCCAAGAAATCTTCTCCATTCCCAGGGTTCCTTCACTTATGCCCTGCTATGACTTGAATGTGACCCCTGAAGCTCATGTGTTGGAAACTTAATCCCTAATACAACACTTTTGAAAAATAAGGCCTAATGGGAGGTGTTTAATTCATGAGGGCAGAGCCCTTGTGAATGGATTAATGTCAGTTATAAAAGTGCTTGAGGCTGTGAGTTGCATTTTTTGCTCTCTTATGCTCTCTGCCCCTCCATCTCCCACCAGGGGAGGACACAGTACAAAGGTCTTTGCCAGATACCGGCACCTTGATCCATCTCAGACTTCCCAACCTCCCGTGTAAAATAAATTTTCTTTCTTTGTAAGTCACCCAGTCTGTCATATTCTGTTATACCAACACAAAATGGACTAAGACACTCCCAAAAACCCTAGAATTCAACTATGGGCTTAGCTCTAGGGTACACAAAAACTAGAACAGTTTGCAAGCTGGCTCTGACTCACACCACCACAGCCTCACTGATATAGTGGGCCCAGAGTCCACTCTGCCTGAATGGGAGGACAGGTGCAAAGGGAAATATGAAAAGGAAATGGGTCAATATCTCAAAGTGCTACCACAACATATTGTGAACAACTTCAATAGCTAATTCAGAAAAATTATTTTTTAGAAATGAGGTCTCACTATGTTGCCCAGGCTGGTCTCACACTCCTGGGCTCAAGCAATCCTCCCACCTCAGCCTCCCAAAGTGCTGGGATTACAGGCATGAACCACCACACCTGGCCTCCTACTGTTTAGATTTGTTCCTAAAAGTAAAAGATGCCTGTGTTTAAACCAGGCCAGATCACTCACCCTAGAAATTCCACAAATAGCCCATGAGCTGAGGGCTCCAGGCAGACGGGTGGCTGAGCGCAGTTCCCATGCTGGCCCGGAGGAGACCACCTAGGAAGTCACAGCTTAGGATACACTGGGGCTGGCGGGAAGGTTTGCCTTTATCCATTATCCAAGCTGTGATTCAGCACAAATCTCCCTTTCGTTAAGTTTAACTTGTTGAGTAACATTAAATTTACACACTGCAAAGCACAATAGAATTTCACTGCTGTGAACATATATGTTCACAAGCATCCAACTAAGTGTGAGTATGTGCTGCCGCATTAGGGGTATTTACTAAATAGGTGTTCATTAGTTATTTATTTTGTAGCACCTACTAGAGTAAACAGTAGCAGATATCTAATGTCTAAGAAAAATTTATGGAAGGAAGATTTGAATGGAAAATTTTCTCCATTAGCATATTTTTAAGGAGTTTTCCTCACAACAATTCCATCCCACTCCTACCCCTCCTACCAGAATTCTGAGGATCAGGGCTTGAGAACTAACATCTCCAAAGTCCCAGTAGCCCTTTCTATAGGCTTTCTATAGGCTCCTGGAGGATGAGGACCGTGCCATGTTTATCTCACCCTCCACCCCTCAGTAAAGTACAAATTTGTGGAATTGGAGAGGCCAAGAGGCCTCAAACCCTTGTCTCTTTCATATCATCCACTAGGGGGCAGCAATCCTCTAAAAATAACCCCTAAACCAGCCACTTTTTTCGCTAAAAGATGACTAAATTTCATTAAAAGTAGGATAACAAACACCTGTTATCCCAGCAGTTTGGGAGGCCGAGGCGGGTGGATCATGAGGTCCGGAGACCGAGATCATCCTGGCCAACATGGTGAAACCCCATCCCTACTAAAAATACAAAAACTAGCCGGGCGTGGTGGCGGGCGCCTGTAGTCCCAGCTACTCGGGAGGCTGAGGCAGGAGAATGGCGTGAACTTGTGGGGGCGAAGGTTGCAGTGAGCTGAGACCACGCCACTGCACTCCAGCCTGGGTGATAGAGCAAGTATCTGTCTCAAAAAAAAAAAAAAAAAAAAAAAAAGAATAACAACAACTACAATTTTTTAAACTCTGCTCCTAGCACTATGCTATATGCTAATAGTTCAGGGCTTAAGAACACTTTTATTGGCCAGGAGTGGTGTCTCACCCCTGAAAACTCAGCACTTTGGGAAGCTGAGGCAGGACGATCCTTCAGCTCAGGAATTTGAGACCAGCCTGGGCAACATAGTAAGACCATCCTACTGAGAATGTTTTAATAATTAGTCAGGCATGGTGGGGTGCGCGGTAGTCCCAGCTACTTGGGAGGCTGAGGTGGGAGGATCACTTGAGCCTGAGTGGACGGGCTGCAGTGAGCTATGATTGCACCACTGCACTTCAGCCTGGGTGACAGAGCAAGATCCTGTCTTTAAAAAAAGAACTCTTATTTATCAAAACAAACATCTCAACAAAAAGCAACAACCACCACATAGGAAGGAAACCACCACCTAAATTTGAGTTATTGCGAATTAGTCTCTGAATGAACACTGAAGCCTCAGCTTCTTTTAGGTATTCCCTCAGCCTAAATTCACAGGATCGAGTCTTCTCCATGAGCAAAGCAAAGAGCCATTCTTCATCGATCCACTCATCATTCACTCATTCTTCAGACACACACTGAGCAATTACTATATACCAGGCCCTGTGCTAGGTACTGGGAGGGATTTTAAAAGTACACAAAGCCAGTCCATTTTAGTCCAGGCCACTGTATGACTGAAAGCCTTTGTCATCCGATTAATAATACTGATCGTAACTGCAAACGTATAGTGTAGTTTAGAAGTAAATGAACCTGGCTGGGCGCAGTGGCTCATGCCTGTAATCCCAGCACTTTAGGAGGTGGGGGCAGGCAGATCACTTGAGGTTAGGAGTTTGAGACCAGCCTGGGCAACATGGCAAAACCCATCTCTACTAAAAGTACAAAAATTAGCCACATGTGGTGGCACACACCTGTAGTTTCTGCTATGTGGGAAGCTGAGACAGGAGAATCACTTGAACCTCAGATGCAGAGGTTGCAGTAAGATTGTGCCACTGCGCTCCAGCCTGGGCAGCAGAGGGGGATTCTGTCTCAAAAAAAAAAAAAAAAAAAAAATTAACTGCACCTCAAAGCCAACCACTAGATTCTCTCGCTCTATTTAGAGGATATTTGTTTGCTGTAAGAACCCAGACTTAATCCTGAGAGGTTTTAGCAGGTCTCAAGGGAGCCTCATCCTAAACATCCCTGCCAGGGAGAACCCTTCCAGGGGGCAGGGGCAGGCAGCTTCCTGACCCAGGACAGTTTGCGTGACCTAAATTACTTGAGTCAAAAATTCTTTGACCCACATAGTGTTTCGGTGGTTGTTGTTGGGTTTTCTATTTGCTAACTTGAGCAAATATTTAAAATTTGAGTGTTTTTACACAAAAACCTGGATTTCCAACTTCTCTTTAAAAAGTCAAAACTCCGGCCTCTATCTGCATTCATGCACAGAAACCTTGAAAAGGGCCTGTGTTCTCCATGCACCACAGTGTCCACATATGTAAGTTTCTACCTGGCACTGTAAGTGATCGAGTATGAGACTCCATACTTGGGATTTCCCAGGCGCTCTGTGCGGCCTGCAGGGGATATGGAGAAGGTTGGGACTCAACCCCTCTTGTGGAAGGTTGGGTCTCACTAACAGCTAAACAGGCAGGCCTCCATGACAACTGTTTCAGCACTGCCTGAGTGCTTAGATTCAATATTAAAGGCTGCAAGATCCAGTGCCCTTACACAAAGGCTGGAATGTAACAAAAGCCCACCAAGAGTCTTCCTAGGCCTTTCCTGGGCCTGGAAGCATGACAAAATAACAAAGAAATTCTTACATTCCTTGTACCCACGTTTAGGATTAAACACGTTTTATTGGGGGTCAGCAAAGAAATCCCCAGATCTCCGTAATTCAGCAGGAGACAAGATAAGGGTAATCACCTCCAGCATCTGGACCCATCTAGATTAAGTAAACTTACTGAGGCTCCGGAGGAAGGTCTCCAGGACTCAGACCTTAGTTATGGATTAGAGGGAATCAATCACTGTGTCTTTTGATGAATGCACACTTACACATAGACACATAGCTTCAAAGGTATATAAGCACTGGAAAACTTTGTAAATTTGAGTTGGTCTGTGATATTTTCCTGGCCTTCTCCCTGTACCCGGTTACAGAAATAAACTCTCTTCTTTCCCGGTTTATCTGCGTCTCGTTACTGGGCTGTGAGAACAAGCAGCCCAACCCTTGGTTCAGTCTGGGGGCATTCTGGCTGACAACCTGTTAGGGGTTGTCACCATTGCCTGGAGAGGATAGGGGTGCAGTGAGGGCCAGCCGACAGGAGCTGAGGTCTCGGGTAGAGGACACCTACCTTATCAATAGATGGAGAGAGATTCAAACCGAGCATCACTGACTCTGGCTCCAAAATCTGAAATTCTTTTATAGCTACAGCACACATTCATCGGGTGTGCAGAGAAGAGCTAACAGCAGGCCCGAGATGGCTGGTGATCCTTAGTTAGAAAGGCCTAATTGCAAAGTTGGGCCTTGGCTGGTATCTGCACACTTGGCTTTCCAGAGTGTTCCCATGATTTCTGAACCTGATAAGAGTGGTTCACTGTGTCTTGACTGTACAGTGTGGTTTATGCCGAGCATCTGCTTTCTTTCTGGGAGGTGGAATTTTGGTACGTGGTAGGGAGAAGGTGCCTATGGGACCAGACCCTAATAAAAACCCTGGGAGCTGCGTTTCCAATGAGCTTCCCTTGTGGCCAACATTTCATATGCTTTGTCACAACTCATTGCTGGGGAAATTAAGCACATATTATGTGACTTCCACCTGGAGAGGACTCTTGGTAGCTTGCCCCCTGGTTTTTTCTGGACTGGGCCCCATATACCTTTTTTTTTTTTTTTTTTTGCTGATTTTGCCTTGTATCCTTTCACTGTAATAAAGTATAACTGTGAGCATAAGTAGATGCTGAGTTATGCTTCAGTCAATCACTAGATTCTCTCTCTCTATTTAGAGGGCATTTGTTTATTGGAAGAACCCAAACTTACTTAATTCAGAGTTTTTACCTGGGTCCAAAGAGAGCCTCATTCTAAACACCCCTGTCTAGAAAGCTTCCGATGAGACTTTCTAGCCAACCACTTAAATGTAGTGGTGTTGGGGACCCCAAAACATCAGTCCCCTATCTCCAACAACTGAAGGACGCCTTGGGCTTACAAAGTGCAAAGAATAATTGAGGTGCTAGGTCATCATACGCATCACTAATGAGAAAATAGTGGGAAACAGGGGCCTAAAAGTTGAGGCCAATAACCACAAAATGCCTGCAGAGCTGGAGGAGCCGAACTCAAAGTGAAGACCCCTGGGACTGGACACATGACAAGGGACAGAGTCTACCTGAAGTGGATTATTTGGTGAGTCTCAAACCTGGAGAAACTGAAGATGAGGCAGTCACCCCCAATACCTGCTCTACCCTTTCTTTTTTTTTTTTTTTTGAGACGGAGTCTCGCTCTGTCACCCAGGCTGGAGTGCAGTGGCCGGATCTCAGCTCACTGCAAGCTCCACCTCCCGGGTTCACGCCATTCTCCTGCCTCAGCCTCCCAAGTAGCTGGGACTACAGGCGCCCACCACCTCGCCCGGCTAGTTTTTTGTATTTTTTTTAGTAGAGACGGGGTTTCACTGTGTTAGCCAGGATGGTCTCGATCTCCTGACCTCGTGATCCGCCCGTCTCAGCCTCCCAAAGTGCTGGGATTACAGGCTTGAGCCACCGTGCCCGGCCTCTACCCTTCTTTCATAGTCATAGTGCCCCAAATTTTTGCAGGAACCCAGATGCCCAGAATAAAAGATTACACTTCCCAGGTTAGTTGTGGCCATCTAAGTTCTGATCAGTGGGATATAAGCAAAAAAATTCATGGTAGCTTCTGGGAATCTTCTTCTAAAGATGGCTACTTTTTTTTTTTTTTTTTTTTTAAAAGATGGATTCTCCCTCTGTCGCCAGGCTGGGGTGCAGTGGTGCAGTCTTGGCTTACTGCAACCTCCGCCTCCCGGGTTCAAGTGATTCTCCTGCCTCAGCCTCCCGAGTAGCTGGGATTATAGGCATGCACCACCACACCTGGCTATGTTGGCTATATTTCACCATGTTGGCCAGGATGGTCTCGGTCTCTTGACCTCATGATCCGCCTGCCTCGGCCTCCCAAAGTGCTGGGATTACAGGCGTGAGCCACCGTGCCCGGCCAGATGGTTAGTATTTCTTATTCGTCCTCTTCTCCCTCCTCCTAGGTTGGAATATGTATATAATGGCTGAAGCTCCAGAGGCTGTCCTGAGTTGATGAGAAAGCCTTGGGAATAGAAGTGTCATCGCAGAGAACAAGATAGAACTGACACCGTGGAGTAACATTCCAGTAACTTACCATAAAATTTCTATCACTGGACTTTGTGGACATGAAAAATCTACATCTGTTCTTGGGGCTTTACTGTTACTTCCAGCTAAATTTAATCCTCCTTAATGCAAAAGAAATTCAGGATGGGGAAGTGTTTATAAAGTCATGTATCCAGAACCACAGACTCACCAAATCTTACATCTAAAGAGTCATCAGGAAGCTTTTTATTTTGGCCTTTTCGTTTTCCAGTTGGAAAAACTGAGGCCCAGTCGCCTCTGTGATTTGTCAGGGTTACATGGCTAGTTAGGAGCAAAACTGAGGCCAGATCCCAGGTTTTGGGGCTACAGACTCATGGTTCTCATTTTCCTGCTATGAGAATTGCCTCGGGTAGGCCAGGTCAGGGGTAAAGTCCAAAAGGGGGTTTCTCTCTAGAGGATGCAAAGAAACAGCAGTGCCAGATTGCCGTAGCTCACGCCTGTAACCCCAGCATTTTGGGAGGTCGAGGCAGGTGGATCGCTTGAGCTCAGGAGTTTGAGACCAGCCTGGGCAACGTGGTAAAACTCCATTTCTTCAAAAAATACTAAAATTAGCTGGATGTGGTGGTATGCGCTTGTCGTCCAAGCTACTTGGGAGCCTGAGGTGGGAGGATAGCTTAAGCCCTGGAGGTTGAGGCTGCAGTGAGCTACGATGGTGCTACTGCACTCTAGCCTGGGTGACAGAGTAAGACTCTGTCTCAAAAAATAAAAAAAGAAGAAAGAAGAAAAAGAAAATGCGCTGATAGAATGTACATGATGAAATTTCAGAGGTCTCCTGGGAGGCCATCCCACTTCTGGTTTTGATGAGCAGAGACTCAACAGTGGAAGGCAGGTATGACCTCGGCTTTCTCAGGCCCCAGCTTCCCCCCTCTTCGCCTTCCTCTCACCCATCAGACTTCACACCTCCCTCTTCCCTTGGTGTTAAAACCTAAGTCTATTCCGAGTGCCTCGAACCCATATGGTGCTTACTGGTGGAACCCAGGCTGATTTCATCCCACCTGTGCCTTCTTGGCCAGTTGCCTCTATGAAGTACACAGACCGACAACCTTTTACAGAGGACCAGGCTTGAGAAAGAGCTCGATGGAATCCATCTTTCTTCCCCATGCACACCCGGCCCCACTCACACCGAGGGAGTTTCATCCCTGCTGGAAACACTGTGGCAGATGCTTTGGTGGCCTGCCCATTTCTCTTTCCACTTTGTCATTCACGGATGTCAAAGCACCAGCACCTGTAGTTCTTTGTTTCTGGGCTTCCTCTGGTACAGAAGCTGCTTTTTCTGCCTATGTTAGAGGTGCGGGGGATTTAGGAGACCTAAGGAATGGGGCTCCAATGAGATGAAGGGAATGGGTGTGAAAAGCCTCAGCCCCTCTGAGGAATGTGCCCTGCATTGTTCCCGCATGATTAGGCTCCAGCTGCCCTCAGTGGTAATGGCCCCCTCCTCCCTCCCCAGTCTAGAGGTGCTTCACCTCCCAAATAAAGAGGGTTCACTCATCCTTATCTCAGGGTCTGCTTCTGGGGGAGCTGACTAGAGGCAAACCTTCCTCAGCACTCAGATTTTACTTACTCCAAAATTAGGGAATATTAAGTTTGAAGGCATACCCTGTGCTCAAAAGCATGCACACAGACGTATATATAGAAATTTCTGGCGGGGTGCAGTGGCTCACACCTGTAATCCTAGCACTTTGGGAGGCCGAGGTGGATCACTTGAGGCCAGGAGTTTGAGATCAGCCTGGTTAACATAGGGAGACCGCATCTCTACAAAAATAACGACTTAGCTGAGTGTGGTGGTGCACACCTGTAGTTCCAGCTACTCGGGAGACTGAGGTGGGATGATCACTTGAACCTAGAAGTTCAAGACTACAGTTAGCCATGATGGCACCACTGTACTCCAGCCTGGGTGACAGGCTGAGTCACCCTATCTTAATTAAAAAAAGAAATTTCCAACTCTTCTCTGAGCCCACTACCCAAAGACAATCATATCACTCAGCCACTCAGCTGAGCTTTACTGCCCTTCCAAGAATAGCCTAGAAATCCAGTAAGGACAATGAAAACTAGAAAAATGAGGAGACACTGATACTGGATCTAATTTGTATTTTTAACCCCACTCACCACCCGCAATCACACCCAGCCCACAGCCTTTGGTAAGTGCTCAGTAAATATGTTAGTCAACAAAGCTACTGGGAGCTCATACTCTGCCCCTGCGCCATACACCCTGCCCCCAACCCCTGCTCTGTTATCTTGTTTGCACCAAGAATGATTTCCCCACTCCTAGTCTCTCTGCACAGAATGGTGAAGAAACTGCACTTGGTTTTTTCAAACTATTCTTCAGGCCGAGCACAGTGGCTCATGCCTGTAATCCCAGGACTTTAGGAGGCTGAGGTGGGCGGATCACAAGGTCAGGAGTTCCAGACTAGCTTCGCCAACACGGTGAAATCCCGTCTCTACTAACAATTTAAAAAATTAGCCAGGCATGGTGGTGCACGTCTGTAATCCCAGCTACTCAGGAGGCTGAGGCAGGAGAATCGCTTGAACCTGGGAGGCAGAGGTTACGGTAAGCCGAGATCGCACCTGGGAGGCGGAGGTTGCAGTAAGCCGAGATCGCACCATTGCACTCCAGCCTGGGCAACAGAGCAAGACTCTGACTCAAAAGAAAAAAACAAAAACAAAAACAAAAACTATTCTCCTGCACCCTCAGGAGAACGGGTCAGGAACATGCTCTTGAAACAGGCTGCCTGCTCAGAAGTACATTTCCATATTAGCAGGCGCAGCTGTCACTCCTGCTGGAGGCCTGTTGGCTTCTTGAGAACTGCTAGTCTCACCATTTGCCACATGCCCAACAGGAAAATTTAATTCACAGAAACTCAGAATGCCAGATTCCTCCTCCCTCCCAACTCAGGGATCCCCTCAAGAGCCTGCCTGACAGCTGTTATCTTCTTCATGAACACCTCAAGTGACAGGGAACTCACTGCTGTATGATGTCGCCTCTGCTATTGTTGGAAGGCTCCAGTTATTAATAATTCTTAACAGTAAACATCATTTATTAAACATTGGCTATGTGCCAGGCTCTATTAAAAGTAATTTAACTAGCCAGGTGTGGTGGTGTGCACCTGTGGTCCCAACTACTTGGAAGGCTGAGGCAAGAGGATTCCTTGAGCCCAGGAGTTCAAGACTGCAGTGAGCTATGATCATGCCACTGCGCTCCAGCCTGGGCCACAGAACAAGAACGCAACTCCTTTAAAAATACAAATTAAATTAAAAGTGCTCGACCTGGGTCAACTCATTTAATCACAACAATCCTATGAAATAGATGCTATTGTTTTTACCTCCACCTAACCTGACAGGCAAGGAAACTTGCAGCACAAAGAAGTAAATAATTAGCTCAAGATCACAGAGCTAGCAAGTGGCGGGATGCGATTTCAAACAGAAAGTGGCCTTCGAGAGCTTTCCTCTGTTGCCTTTTTTCTACTTGGGGCAGAAATCTTCCATCTTATAAGTGAGCCTTCTTAGGTCCAGATCCTTGTGAAATTGTGATGAATGCCAAGGACCCTCTCCATGCTAATGTGCATATGGTCACAAAACTCTGCATATTATTTCAGGGAGTCAACCCACCTAGCCCTTGGACCCCAGGTTAAGAATCACAGCTAACACAAAATAATGTTGCTTTTATTTCTATTTGGAAATTCTCTTATGAACTTTTTTATATCTAACAGACTTTCTCCAGGCTTGATTTTCCCTATTTTTTTTATTTTTTTATTTTTTTGAGATACAGTCTCCCTCTGTCGCCCAGGCTAGAGTGCAATGGCGCAATCTTGGCTCACTGCAATCTCTGCCTCCTGGGTTCAAGTAATTCTCCTGCCTTAGCCTCCCAAGTAGCTGGGATTACAGATATGCACCACTACTTCTAGCTAATTTTTGGATTTTTAGTAGAGATGGGGTTTCGCTGTGTTGGCCAGGCTGGTCTTGAACTCCTGACCTCAAGAAATCCACCCATCTCAGCCTCCCAAAGTGCTGGGATTACAGGCATGAGTCACTGCGCCCAGCTAATTTTCCCAGTTCTAGATGAAAGAATGTTCAACCACACCAATACTCAAAGATAGACAAATTCAAATAAGAATAAGGTTAAGGTGTTATGTTGTACCTTTATAACAACAAAAAACTATAAAGAAAAGACTCAAAAATCAAGTGCTGGCCAGGTGCAGTGGCAGACATCTGTCATCCCAGCACTTTGCAAGGCCAAGGCAGGTGGATCTCTGAACTCAGGAGTTCAAGACCAGCCTGGGCAACATGATGAAACCCCATTTCTAAAAAAAAAAATGCAAAAAAATTAGCCAGGCACAGTAGTGCACACCTGTAGTCACAGCTACTCAGGAGACTGAGGTGGGAGGATGACTTAAGCCTGGAAAGTCGAGGCTGCAGTGAGCCATGATCACACCACTGCATTCCAGCCCGGGCAACAGAGCAAGACCCTGTCTCAAAAAAAAAAGACTGCTGGGAGGTTTGTACTCCTGTTGCTGCTGCTATGGCACCTGTATCCACTACCATTAGAAATTTGGCAACACACAGGAAAGACTGATGAAAACACCCATAAGCTTTTGACCTGGTAATTCTACTCCTCGAATTTATTCCAAGAAAATAATTTAGGTAGAAATAAAAGCCACATGTAGAAAGATATTTATAGCAAACTTTTCTCTCAGAGCCAGGAAAAAAAAAAAAATGTCCAAAAAAACAATTGGGAAATTACAAGTAAATATGGTCATTAGCTTAATGGAATATATAAAATAATGAAAAGCGTTAAAATAACATTCAGGAAAAAATGTGGAGGGCAGAAATCAACGTGATGATGATTGTCAATTGTGGGGTGATAGGGTGGGAATGCCCAGGGAAATTTCCATTCACTTTTTAGTGCCTCACTTTAAAAAGTGAGAGACCAAATAATCAGAACAAAAGCAGCTCAGAGGACAAAGAGGGAAACTATAAGGGATCAGAGGATCCCTCAAAGCAAAATGAAAGAAAACACTATAAATAATATCCTCTATTAAATATGAAAACATATGCATCCATGAAAGAGAAACAGAAGAGGATGGGAGATAATCAGAAAACATGAAACAAGGCCTGGCATGGTGGCTCACACTTGTAATCCCAGCACTTGGGAGGCTGAGTGGGGCGGATCGCCTGATGTCAGGAGTTCAAGACCAGCCTGGCAAACATGGTGAAACCCCATCTCTATGAAAAATACAAAAATTAGCTGGATCTGGTGGCACGCACCTGTAATCCCAGCTACTGGGAGGCTGAGGCAGGAGAATTGCTTGAACCCAGGAGGCGGAGGTTGCAGTGAGCTGAGATCACACCACTGCACTCTCGCCTGGGAAACAGAGCAAGACTGTCTCAAAAAAAAAAAAAAAAAAGAGGCCGGGCGCGGTGGCTCAAGCCTGTAATCCCAGCACTTTGGGAGGCCGAGATGGGCGGATCACGAGGTCAGGAGATCGAGACCATCCTGGCTAACACTGTGAAACCCCATCTCTACTAAGAAATACAAAAAACTAGCCGGGTGAGGTGGCGGGTGCCTGTAGTCCGAGCTACTCCGGAGGCTGAGGCAGGAGAATGGCGTAAACCCGGGAGGCGGAGCTTGCAGTGAGCTGAGATCAGGCCACTGCACTCCAGCCTGGGTGACAGAGCGAGACTCTGACTCAAAAAAAAAAAAAAAAAGGAAAACATGATAGAATTATTGGAGATGGAGTTATAACAACAGAAGTAGTAAATTCAACAGAAACTCTGGAAGATAAAGTAGGATAACTATCCAGAAAATTGAACAAAAATAAATAGAGAGATAGAAAATGGGAGAAAAGATGACCAATTCAGAAGACCCAATATCTACCTAATAGGAGTCCACTAAGAGACACAGAGACAATCTCCAGGACAAAGAGTGTAACTGGCCAAGCCAAAGGCATGTGCCCAACCCATGGCTAGGTAGGAAAGGGAGGATCTGACCCATTTGGGTCTAGAATGAAAGGGCACTTTCCCCCTACAACCCAAGAGTATGGTCCCCCAAAAGAAAAAGTAATAGATGCTATTAGAAAATGAGGGTTAGATGATATACAGCCAAAAGCTACCACTGTCCACTGCACAGGAACCTCTGTTGACTCCTAGTAACCACACCTTCTTCTCTAACTACTCATAGAGCAGTTTCAATAGGATTTTTGCATCCTATCAAATGCAAAACCTCCCTTTCTAGGCCTGTTGTGCATTATCATAGCTGAGAATGTGCACATCCTACACGCCAATTGTTTCTCATGAGTTATCTCATTAAAGTCTTAAAACAAAGCAAACAAGAAAATCATCTTAACAACCCCAATTATAAATCAGGACACTACTGCCCAGAGAGGTTACGAAGCATGCCCAGTTTCACCCAGCTAATAAAGAGAAAAGCCAGGATTTGGACCTAGTACCCTGACCGTGGAGCTCGCACCCCTTATGCCACAGGACTTTATGTACCTCTCCCAGGAGGCTTTTTGGTGTCCCCAGTGACCCCGATGCCTCACAGCATTCAGGACCCCAAAGAGGATCTAAGGTAGGTCATCAAATGGCCACGAGAACTTCCATCAAGTCACACACCCCGAGCTTTCTGCATGCAGCCCAGTGCCTGGCTCAGAGTCCCTGGCATGCTTGGTCCCCCTAGGAGGTCCATCAGCCCTCCCAAGTCACCAGGGTGCTGGGAGCAGCCACTAGATCTCAGCCCTCCTTCAGGTCACACACCTCACTTAGGGGCTGCCCACAGGCTTGCTCTGGCTGTAGCACAGGAACCCCTGCTCCTTCCTATCTGGTGCAAGGAGCCAAGGGGATGCCTTTAAGGAAGGTTAGTCCTGTTGGTGAGATGTGTTGTGCAAAAGCAGGTTGACTGGAGAAAAATCATACACATTTATTGAACGTTTATACACAGGAGACGTCAGAACGAAAACCCAAAGATAATGGGGAAATTGGCCGTGTTAATGCTTAGGATTAACGAAGTATGAACAGCTATGTAGAAATGCGATTGGACAAAAAAGGGTATGATCTAATGTTAATAGACTGAGCTGGGAGATTCAGTGAGGCCTGTGTAGATTCTTGGCCTCTCTGTACAGCGCCCCTTCCTTCCGTGTGTGGGACGGGACCCTCTCCGGAATGGGAGTCTTATGACCTCGTCAAACGAGGTAAGTTGGATCATTTATTTACGGCCAGTTTTTACACAGAAAGGCAGAGGGAAAATAAGAGTAATATTTTTAGGATTTATGGCCGGCTTTGGGGAAAAGAGGTTCTGGTTTCTATGGGGAAGAGGGATTCTAGTTTCTATGGCTAGACTAGGGGAGAATGGGCCTGAGAGACAGGAGGGCAGATATGCAGAGAAAAATGTTTAACTTCTGAGGCTTTCATTTTTGAGTACTGTTTTCTGAGTCCCAACAGTGGGAAGCCAGAGAAAGCAGGACTGTACTTTTGAGAGCCCCCAGACAGCTGGCTCTTCCCCCACGCAGCAGCAGTCAGGCCCCAGAGCTCCTCTTGCATGTAAGCAGCAGGGCAAAGCCTCTCTGGGCTGGTGGAAGGTTCCGTGGGTCCGGCTGTATTGGGGTGAAGACCTGTCTGGGAGCCTCTGCAACTATTTATCTGTTCTGCCTTCCTCCCTCTTGCTCCTATCCTTTGAAAGTTAACCTGGACACAGAAGCTCTCAGCATTTAGGAGGCCTTAATTCCAGCTCCATTTAATGCAAGATCTCTTGAAGTGGCTCCCAATCTTAGGCCACAAGTTCAGGTGTGCAGAAAACAAACCATTTTTCTTTGTCTTTTTTTTTTTTTTTTGAGACAGTCTTGCTCTGTCACCCAGGCCGGAGTGCAGTGGCGCAATCTCCACTGCAATCTCTCCCTCCCAGGTTCAAGCAATTCTTGTGCCTCAGCCTTCCGTGTAGCTGGGATTACAGGTGTGCGCCACCACGCCAGGATAATTTTTGTATTTGTAGTGGAGACAGGGTTTCACCATGTTGCCAGGCTTGTCTCCAACTCCCGACCTCAAGTGATCCACCTGCCTCGGCCTCCCAAAGCGTTGGGATTACAGGCGTGAGCCACCACGCCCGGCCAACAAACTGTTTTTCTGTCACAGAGTTTAATTCTACTTTGATTCCTATCCTGCCAATGTGGCAGAAACATAATCTCTGTTGATTTAGAATTTACCCATGCCCTGAACCTAGGATGTTGTCAAAGTCCCACTGAGCTCTGGGAAATGGGGTCTTTATTGTCTTTTGTCACATGGGTGTCTGGAGGATGCCTATTGTCACTTACTTTGTGCCCTACACAACTGCAGACCACTATTCAAAGACTATATAGTTTGCTCTCACTGCTGTAACAAATTACCACAAATATAATGGCTTAACACAACACAAACTATTTCTCACAGTTTCTGTAGAAGTGCAACATGGGTCTTACCAGGTGTTGGCTGTGCTGGGCTTACAGATGGAGACTCTAGGAAAGAATCCTCTTCTAAGCTCGTCCAGGTTGCTGGCCCAGTTCAGTTCTTTGTGGGTAAACTTGCTAGGTGGCAGCTAGGGTCACCCTTAGCTCCTTAGAGTTCCTTCTTTGCTCCTTGCACATCATCCAGGAGGCAGCAGACCCTTCTCACACTTGGAAGATCATGCACTCGGCCTTCTGCGGTATCTGACTCTTCCGCCTTCCTTTTCTGCTTGATTACATTGGGCCCACCTGGATGTGCTGCGTTTTCTCCCTATTTTAAGGTCAGCTGATTAGTAACCTTAATTCCATCTGCAAAGCCCCTTCCCAGCAGAACCTAAATTTGCGTTTGATTGACCAAACGGGGAACTGGAGAAGGGGGAGTATCTTTAGAGTTTTGCCTGCAGCAGAGGCCGCCGTGTGAGCACATCCCTGGAGGTGTGCAGGGCAGCCACCATCACTCACCTCTCAGCCCAGTCACTAGACAGATGCCCTGTCAAGGTCATGGTCCTTTTAAGGCTGAAGGTTTGCTGCCCCTACTGTGGCTGTCTTGGGAAGGAACTGGTTCTGTTCTGAACCATGCTGGGATGAGAACCTCTAGAAGGCAAGATGCCATCTACCTCAACACGCACACAAGCCATTACCTCTCTGCGGTCTCCCAGGGCTCTTTCTAGGTTGCAGGAAACAGGACAATCTGCCCCCTGTTTCCCAGGGACCCCCATTTCTGTACTGTCGTTGCTTTCCTTCTTCCCCTCACCACCAAGGAAATCACCACCTCATCAAACCTCCCATATGCCAAATATTTTGGCTAGATCTGGAGTCCTGTACATTCTGGAGTGGCTTTGGGCTTTTCGAGTCCCAGGTCCAGTCCTGCCTTCCTGTCTGTCACATTCCACAGCTGAGGCAATGAGCCAGGAAGTCACCTGCTTGGAAGTTGGAGGGGGACAGGGAGTTGGAGAACGGCAAAGTGGGGTTAATACTGCAAATCTGTTTTCCTGTCACTCTCCTGACGTGCTCTGTTCTTTAAAATGCCCTTGGCACTTGGTCCATCACAGGCCCATCCTTGTCAACTGAGTTGGAAGAAATGGGTCTCTTTGGCCAGCAGTGTCTCCCCACCATGGGATACACCTTCAGGTGCCAGGCAAGGAGGACTGCGGGCAGCTCTGAAGCCTCCACTCTTCCTTATGGGTTTTTGGTCACTCTCCAGGGCCTAATTCAGATGTCCCTTCCCTGTGTGGCTTCTCCAGCCCTTCAGCTAGATGTGATCACTCCCTCCCCTGAGCCCCAGAACACTTTGTCCAGTTCCTGCACCCTCTGAGAGCCTAGCACAGGCCCCCCCCACTGTGTACAAATTCACGGCCCCTCCCTGCATCAGAAGCCCACCCCCTTCCTCCGGGGGTGCCTCTTCCTTCTAGTCATACAGTGCCCGTCCCTCTGGGGCCCCTCAGTATCTTCCCCTCCCCGTCAGCAATCCCTAGCACACCTGCAGCTGTGAGGGCTGCACCTGAGGACAGAGCAGGGGCGGGCACCCCAGGCTTAGAGGCTGTCGTCATCAAAGTTCAAATGGAACATGCTCTGAGAAGGGTCTGCAGGGAGACCAAGGTTGCCACCCCTAGGGAGAGCCAGGCTTCTGTGATATCTCAAGCCCTGGGACCTTGAGGCAGCTTCCCGGAGGGAGCAGCCAGAAGACCCTTTCCCTACCCCCTCACCACCCAGAGAGGCCTCCCTGGGATGCCCTCCCCTGAACCCTAGAGCTTCTTGGGGATTTCCATGTTTGCACTGTGATGTCCTTTCAAGGTCACGGTGATACATGCTACGGCTGAGCAAGATTGTTCCCAGCATCAGATTGGAAGTTGAAAGAAAGACCAAGTCACAAGAACCCAAGAGCTGAGTGAATGCACAGCCATACCCTAGGCCCACCAGCAAGGACCACATTTATTAGGCTCAGCCTCCTACACAAACCGTGCCAGAAAGTCTAAGAGAAGAAGGGGAACAGAGGAAGGGAGGGAAAGTCCTTTAAATCAACATGGTTTCATTGAGTTTCTGCACCATGCCGGGGCCTGTGGGATTGAGAAGGAGAATATAATCCTAGTCCTTGCTCTCAGGAAGCTTGTGATCTGTGTATAGCCCAAGACTGAGCAGCTGGGTGAACAAGAAGTAGTGCAAGGGGGAAGAGGTACACAAATGGTGTATCAGTTTGCTAAGGCTGCCTGAAACAACAGAAAGTTACTGTCCTTACAGTTCCGGAGAACTGGTCTAGGAAATCAAGATGTCTGCAGGGCTGGTTTCTTCTGAGGGCTGTGAAGGGTCTGCTCCAGGCCTCCCTCCTTGGCTTGTGGATGTCCATCTTCTCCCTGTGTCTCTTTACATCATCTTCCCTCTATGCATGTCTGTCTTTGTACCCACATATCTCCCTTTTAAGGACACCAGTCATATCAGATGAGGGCCCATCCTAGTGACCTCATTTTAATTTTTTTACCTCTATAATAACCCACATTCGGATATACTAGGGGTTAGGGCTTGACATGATTTGGCTGTGTCCTCACCCAAATTTCATCTTGAATTGTAGCTCCCATAATTCCCACATGTCATGGGAGGAACCCATTGGGAGGCTGTTGAATCATGGTGGGTGAGTCCTTCCTGTGCTGTTCTCATGATAGTGAATAAATCTCATGAGATCTGATGGTTTTATACGTGGGAGTTCCCCTGCACACATTTCCTCTCTTGCCTGCTGCCATGTAAGACGTGCCTTTCATCTTCCACCAAGATTGTGAAGCCTCCCCAGCCACGTGGAACTGTGAGTCCATTAAACCTCTTTTTCTTTATAAGTAACCCAGTCTCAGGTATGTCTTTATCAGCAGTGTGAAATGAACTAATACAGCCCTGTATTAGATATGCTCCAACATATCTTTTCTAGAGGGACACAATTCAACCCATAATAGGTGGCTTTGCAGGAAAGGAAGACTTGAAAGAGAATTTCCTCATCCATCCATGCATCCATCCATTTGTTTATTTATTTATTTTTGAGATGGAGTCTTACTCTTGTCACCAGACTGGAATGCATTGGTGCCATCTCAGCTCACTGCAACCTCCGCCTCCTGGGTTCAAGCGATTATCCTACCTCAGTCTCCCAAGTAGCTGGGATTACAGGCACCCACCACCAGGCCAGCTAATTTTTGTATTTTTAGTAGAGACGGGGTTTCACCATGTTGGCCAGGCTGGCCTTGAACTCCTGACCTCAGGTGATCTGCCCACCTCTGCCTCCCAAAGTGCTGGGATTACAGGTATGAGCCACTGCACCCAGCCAGAATTTCCTCATCTAAAAGGGCAGGTTCCCGGGCAGAGGTAAACACTGGAAGGTTTTATACTTTGTGATTACTGAATAATTCCTCAAGGTTGTTTTTCCAGATTTGAGGAACATCTTCAGTGACAGAACATGCCACGTTGGGCAGGACTTCTTCGTGCAGGCGCCAACCACAGGAGCAACAGAATCCTGGCCCCTGGGGAGACTGTGCCCAGCCATGGGCATCAGCTGAAGCCACAACCTCAAACATTCCTACCAAAAGGGAAGCTAGCTGCTGGAATCCACATGAGGGCAAAGGGGAGATGAACTCAGAGGGCAAGAAGCAGCCAGTAGGGCAAGAGGGAGAGAGGACCTTTCTTCTTGACCCACCCCACACATACAATGGACTAAATGTTTGTGTCCCCTTAAAATTCATGAGTTGAAATCCTAAACCCCAAAGTGATGGCATAAGGAGGTAGGACTTTTGAAGTGTAATTCAGTCATGAGGGCAGAGCCGTCATGATTAGGATTTAGCAACCACAGAGAGCTAGCTCACCCACTCCACCATGATAGGACACAGCAAGAAGGTTCCATCTACGAACCAGAAACTGGGTCTGGCCAGACACTGAATCTTCCCACACCTTGATCTTGGACTTCCCAGACTCCAGAACTGTGAGAAATAAATTTCTGTTGTTTCTAAGACACCAGTTTATGGTATTTTTGTTTTAGCAGCCCAAACAGAGTAAGACAACACACCAACAGGAAAAATCAGATACCTTCTGCTCCCCACCAAGATGGCTTAAGAGTCCAGGACACAGACAGAGGTAGGGGCAAGAAGGCCCCTGGGCCTGGGCTTTACATTCAAGTAAGGACTTTTAGACTTTTGATGTTATTTCCAAATGATGTTTGCTATGGGCCAAGTTATATCCCTCCAAAATTCTTATGTTGAAGTTTTAACCCCCAGCAACTCAGAATCTGACTGGATTTGGAGGATAGAGTTAAGAGGTCAGTCAGTTAAAATGAGGTTGTGAGGGTGGGCCCAAATCCAATAAGGGTGTATCTATAAGAAGAGGAAAATTGGCACAGACACACACAGAAAGAAGACCAGATGAACACATGAGGAGAAGATGGCATCTGCAAGCCAAGGAGACAGGCCTCAGAAACCAACCCTGCCAACACCTTGATGCCTGGCTTCCAGCCTCCAGGACTGCGAGACAATAAATGTCTGTTAAGGGCTTAAACAGCCCTAGCCCTTGCTAGGACTGCAGTAGTTTATTATGGCAGCCCTAGCAAAATAGTATAAAGTTCTATCCATATGCACCTGGGATGTGTTTCTAAGCATTCATTTTTAAAATGTAACATTTCTTTAAAATATTTTTTAAAATATACTGTAACATTTTAACTTGTTTTGGCATTTCTGCTTTTTTTTTTTTTTTTTTTTTTCATGAGACAGAGTCTTGCTCACTCGCCCAGGTTAGAGTGCAGTGGCACGATCTTGGCTGTCCGCCTCCGGGGTTCAAGCGATTCTCCTGCCTAAGCCTCCTGAGAAGCTAGGACTACAGGTGTGCACCACCAGGCCCGGTTAATTTTTATATATATATTTTTTAGCAGAGACAGGTTTTCACCATGTTGGCCAGGCTGGTCTTGAACTTCTGCCCTCAAGTGATCCACCTGCCTTGGCCTCCCAAAGTGCTGGGATTACAGGCGTGAGCCACTGTGCCTGGCTAGCATTTCTGCATTTGTAATACATTGGGAACAACCACCACCCTTCGAAATGACAGTGGCTCATCTTTGTCAATTATACCTTAATAAAACTGGAGGAAAATTAATAAAATGGACTACCAAAAAAAAAAAGAAGAAGAAGAAGAAGGAAAGAAAAGAAAGTAGCCCAAGTTCCCTGTACCTCCCAGATGCTCCATTGAAGGGCCTCAGCTGTGATGAGGAAACCCAGCAGCCCAATTCCTGGCAACTCTCCCGGGATCTGGAATGATGGCGTGCCTGGGCACAGCCTTCCTATCTGGCCCGAGAGCCAGCTGGCACCATTAGAGCGAGGAGAGGGCTCTGAGCTTTCCCAGTAGGCTGGCAACCTCCCAGGCTCCCTCCCCCAGCCCCTATAAAACCATCTGGAAAATGAAAATAATACCTTCTGCTTCCTACCAAGCTCCAGGGACCCTGTGAGGAATAGGGAGACGATCCCCACACTCTACACATTCCCAGAGGAGGTTGCCCTGGAATAAGCTATTGCCCCGCCTCTTTAATCCCAAGTGGCAGAAATGAGGGTCACTCCGTGCTCTGTCCAGCTGCTCTTGCTTCCCCTCAGGAGCCACTTCTGCTTCCATCCCACCTGATTGGAGTGGGCTTCCCACAGGCCCCCACTCCGCAGCTCCTCAGTGCTCTCCTCCTCCTCCCTGCTCTCCCGAGCCCAGTCCAGTCTGAGGTCCATCCCCCTGTGAGGGGAGCTGAGCAGCGCTGCAAACTCAGTGCTCCTGAGTCCCCCGGGGATGTGCTGAACTACACATTCTTGTTCTGTAAACCGGAGCCGAGCTTCTGCACGTCTAACCTGCTCCCTGGCGATGCTGATGTTACTGAGCAGAGTGGAAAAGTGCTAGACAATACAGCAGGGGGAAATTTCAGTCTCAAATGCATTCGAGCAGAAACCAGGACTCCCAGTCAAGCTGCTCTATGGGTTTTTAGAGCAAACTGTGATGCTCTTCACTCGCTGCTCTGAGACGCTCAGAGCGGGAGGCGGAAGCTGGGTCTACCTGAGCGTCTGTCCAGCCACATCCCCTCACTCTTCAAGGTGGCACTGGGCACACAGCCCCAGAGTCAAGGTGGCATTTAGCTGGGCCTTCAGACTGGCACCAGCAATTCCTCTTTAACTTGGGGTCCTGGGAGTCCATAGGTGGAGATGCACAGCTCAATTTGGAGATGCACCTGAGAACAAAGACGGCCCCTCTTCCCAGATGGGCTTTTCTGCCCCATCCCTCTCTCCACCAGGCCTGGCCAGATCCCGGGGTGAATTGTTCGAATTCCTTGCACTTTTCCTGGCAGGGTCTTCAGGCTCATGAAATCTGCCTCTTGCCTAAGGCAGAGGATCCGCTGGCAGCAGAGCACACTGGCTGCAGTCAGGCAGGTGCAATCACTTTTTAATGACATCTTCCCCTCCTTATCAAAATTGTGCAACTCACTTTAGAATAGTTAGAAAATATTGGAAAATGTAACGAAGGAAGTAATCCTGCAATCCTACAACTCAGAAATGATGTTTCAGCACTTTGGAAAATATCCTTCCAATCTTTCACATGCACAGGTGTGGTTTATATACCAATCTGCACTGAGATCCCCAGCACCAAGAAGTTAACACTGTAGGAAAAGCATTTATCCATGTCAGTTATTCTTTGAAAGTATGATGTGGGGAGAAAAAGAGAGATCAGACTGTTATTGTGTCTATGTAGAAAAGGAAGACATAAGAAACTCCATTTTGATCTGTACCCTGAACAATTGTTTTCCCTTGAGATGCCGTTAATCTGTAACTTGAGCCCCAACCTTGTGTGCACAGAAACATGTGTTGTATGGAATCAAGGTTTAAGGGATCTAGGGCTGTGCAGGATGTGCCTTGTTAACAATACGTTTACAGGCAGTAAGCTTGGTAAAAGTCACCGCCATTCTCCATTCTTGATTAACCAAGGGCATCATGATGCACTGCAGAAAGCTGCAGGGATCTCTGCCCGGGAAAGCCGGGTATTGTCCAAGGTTTCTACCCACTGAGACAGCCTGAGATGTGGCCTTGTGGGATGGGAAAGCCCTGACCGTCCCCCAGCCCAACACCCATGAAGAGTCTGTGCTGAGGAGGATTAGTAAAAGAGGAAGGCCTCTTGTGGTTGAGATAAGAGGAAGGCCTCTGTCTCCTGCATGCCCCTGGGAACGGAATGTCTTGGTATAAAACCCAATTGTACATTCATTCTATTCAGAGATAGGAGAAGGCCTGTGGCTGGAGGTGAGATAAGCTGACGGCATGCTGCTCTGTTATTCTTTACTATACTAAAATGTTTGGGTGGAGAAAAGCATAAATCTGGCCTACGTGCACATCCAGGCATAGTACCTTCCCATGAACTTATTTGTGACACAGATTCCTTTGCTCACATGTTTTCTTGCTGACCTTCTCCTCACTATCACCCTGTTCTTCTGCCACATTCCCCTTGCTAAGATAGTGAAAATAGTAATCAATAAATACTGAGGGAACTCAGAGACCGGTGCCGGTGCAGGTCCTCCGTATGCTGAGTGCCAGTCTGCTGGGCCCACTGTTCTTTCTCTATACATTGTCTCTGTGTCTTATTTCTTCCTCAGTCTCTTGTCCCACCTGACAAGAAATACCCACAGGTGTGGAGGAGCAGGCCGCCCCTTCATATGATCTTTATGTTGGGTGCAATAGCTAGCACCTGTAATCCCAGCACTTTGGGAGGCTGAGGTAGGAGGTTCACTTGAACCCAGGAGTTCAAGACCAGCCTGGGCAACATAATGAGACCTCATTTCTTTAAAAAAAAAAAAATCATTTTAATTAGCTGGGCATGGTGGTGCACACCTGTAGTCCCAGGTGTTCAAGAGGTTGAGGTGGGAGAATCAGTTCAGCCCAAGAGTTCAAGGCTGCAGTGAGCTGTGATCACACCACTGCACTCCAGCCTGGGCAATAAAGTGAGACCATGTCTCAAAAAAAAATAATGTATGTTTTTAATAGCTACATAATAGTCTATCCTATGGATGTTTTTATTGTTTACTTAATGCTTGCCCTATTTGGGGGCATTGAAGTTGTTTAATTTTTTTCCACTATAAATAATTTTATTCTGGCCATGTTTTTATTGAAATCTCTAACCCTGTAATCTCTTTTTTTCCTTAGAGTAGGTTTCCAGGATTGGGATATTGGAACAAAAGTTTAAATATCCTTAAAGTTCCTGATAGATGTTGTTGAATTATTTCCAGAAAGCTTCAACAAATTCATCCCCTCTAGCAGTAGTGCCTGTTTCAAGACATGATCAGCATTGTCCATTATCTTCTTTTATTTTTTCCCAATTTAGTAGGTAAATCTAGTATCGTTTCTAGTCCGCATTCTGCTTAACTCTCATGTGGCTGAACACTTTTTTCTGAGTGGCATAGCCATTCATATTTCTTCTGTGACGGGTCTGGACGCATCCTCAGTACTCTCATTTTAAGGAAAGCAAGGATGGAGCACGAGGGGATATGCATTGTATTAGTTTGTTTTCACGCTGCTGATAAAAACATACCAGAGACTGGGAAGAAAAAGAGGTTTAATTGGACTTACAGTTCCACATGGCTGGGGAAGCCTCAGAATCATGGCAGGAGGCAAAAGGCACTTCTTACATGGCAGCGGCAAGAGAAAAAGGGAGAAGCAAAAGCAGAAACCCCTGATAAATCCATCAGATCTCATGAGACTTATTCACTGTCACGAGAATAGCACAAGACAGACTGGCCACCATGTTTCAGTTACCTCACCCTGGGTCCCTCCCACAACATGTGGGAATTCTGGGAGATACAATTCAAGTTGAGATTTGAGTGGGGACACAGCCAAACCACATCATGCATCACCACCTGATGGCACTCACCCATAACCTCTGCCATGCTGTGCCCCCACCCCCATGCCTGTGGGCGAGGCTTCCCAGGCCTGGTGCCTTTGCTGCCAGACTCTGATCACTTCCACTCACACTCCCATCTCTGGGTGCCTTCAAGATAACCCAATGTTCCCAAGATCCTTCCCTCTATTAACAATGACCTGCCCTAGGCCCCATTTCTTCAGCACCGTCTCCATGTTAAATTACAAGAAGTGAGCCCAAACAAACAACTGAAAGCTAAACTTCTTCACCTAACCAAAATGTTGGCCATCTGTATTAGTCTGTTTTCATACTGCTACAAAGACTACTTGAGACTGGGTAATTTATAAAGAAAAGAGGTTTAATCGACTCACAGTTCTGCATGGCTGGGGAGGCCTCAGGAAACTTACAATCATGGCGGAAGGCAAAGGGGAAGCAAGGCACATCTTACATGGCAGCAGAAGAGAGAGAGCATGCAGAAGAAACTGCCACTCTTAAACCATCAGATCACGGCCGGGTGCAGTGGCTCATACCTGTAATCCCAGCATTTTGGGAGGTTGAGGCAGGCAGATCACTTGAGGTCAGAAGTTCGAGACCAGTTTGGCCAACATGGTGAAACCCCATCACCACTAAAAATACAAAAATTAGCTCAGCATGGTGGCACATACCTGTAACCCCAGCTACTCGGGAGGCTGAGGCAAGAGAATAGCTTGACATTTGGGAGGTGGAGGTTGCAGTGAGCCAAGATTATGGCACTATACTCCAGCCTGGGCAACAGAGTGGGACTCCATCAAAAAAAAATTAGATCTTGTGAGAACTCCGTCACTATCACAAGAACAGCATGGGGAAAACACCTCCATGATCCAATCACTCCCACCAGGTCCCTCCCTCAACATGGGGGAATTACAATTTGAGATGAGATTTGGGTGGGGACACAGAGCCAAACCATATCACCATCCACAAAAGCTTTCTGACAAATAACTCTGACTAGGAATTGTAAGAAATGTTTTTAAATGAGTAAGGTGGAAGCAAACATTATTCCCATTTTATAGACAAGAAAGGTGTGTCTCTGGAGCTGTGACACTCCATAAACCAAGGAAAAGGCAGAGACAATGACTGATTTTCTGCCTCCCAATCCAGTTGCCCAACCCTCCTGGCTCAATGCCAGGACTTCCCTATTTTTGATTAGGGAAAGTGGAGCCACCCACTCCCTACGTGCGACTGTTACACATCCAGTGTCCCAGAAATGACATTCAACTTCACTATAGGGACTGCTTTTACTGACATCATTTTTAGAAGATGTTTTACTATAAAAATGGGGTGGGGAGAAATAAAGCAGATAAACTGCTGCCAAGGATCATTGCTGCTAGGGTGAAACTGGGGGCACATGGTATAGCTAAAATGCACCCCAGGTCTAGCCCAAGCCTTTCTCATTACCCAACCCAGGAACCAGACCTATTGTCCAGGGTTGTCCTCTCCAATGATCTTAGCAGGTTCAGAATAACCCTCTAATATTCCTCATTTACTGTAGTTGCTTATTATGAACCCACCAACCATTAATTCAATTTTTTTTGAATTCTCAGTTTTCAGTATATTTCTCTTCAGGCTGTGGTACATATCACACCATATAGTAATTATTTGCTATTTCCTGCTTTGCTGTCTAGACTTTGAGTAAGTTGAGGGTAGAATTTGTTCTTTTTCATATTCTTAGAATTTGACAAATAGCAGGTATTCTTAATCACAATTCCGTTGAAGGAAGGAATTAATGAATAAAAATTTCCTGAGTTTACTGCTTACTGCAAAAAGACTATAGATGTTTGCTGTTTTACACTTTCTTATTTTAAGGTCTAATATCAATATATTGATGTTTGGTAAATATAATTTCAATCCCAGTTGCATCTCTGAGGCCAGGCAAGAGTACTACAAAAAGTATAAATAGAGGTCAAGTGCAGGTGCCCTCTGCAAGCAAGACCATTTAGAACTCTTTAATGGCTCTTTGACAAACCTTCAGTAGGAGTTCTGTCAAAGCTGACAACGGGTAAAATTATAGAAAGGAGGGAAAGCCTTGATAAGCAGTCCTTAATGAGTTGGTCACTAAGTTAATTCAACACTGAAAGGGATAGAAGATGTTACTTACACACACGCGTGAAAGAAATCAACAATCAGGCCTCATCTGGGAAAACCATGATGGGGAAGGCTGGGGCTGATGGATGAAGGGTGTGAGGCAGGGCAGAAAGCCTCCACGTTGCTGCAGCAATGCAAAAATAGGCACCTTGCCTTAGGCCTCTCTGGCACTCCATCTTGTCTCTCCTCCCTGGAGAAAAGCAAGCTGTATTCAATCACATTTTCAACACTAAAACCAGGCTTTCCTGTCAGAGTTGGGGCCAGAGATTTTTCCATCCCCTCTTGCAAAAAGGATATTCGTAAGAGGCCTTAAGTCTACAACATTGATAGTTTCTGGGGACAAAATAGAAATTAAAATCTTACCTTGTGTTCCCCTCCTCTTCCTGGACAGAGAATGGGACAGGCCCAGGCCATCCAGATCACTATGAACCTCATCAGAAACTTCAGTCCATTTTCTCCGTTCCTTTCCCTGGGACTTGCATGCTATATCTCCATACTCCTCCTTCCCCACTCTCCAGGTTTCGTGGATGAGGTAGAGCGTGAGAGCCAGGCTCACCTGCCTTTTCCCCCACAGTGGGAAGAAGCTCAGTAACTGAGCTCAGACACTAGTGGCACACCTGCCAAGAGGATGACATAAATTCCTCCTGTGGCCCTGAGATAGGCAGAGCTCTGCTGGCAGCCCAACCCATATGTTCACTCGTTCATTAACAAACATCCACAGAGGCAGGCTGCTCTGGCCTGGAGGGGGATGTCGTACACTACAGGACTCGGGCTCATAGAGCCACGCCTCATTCCACTCCCGCTGGCTCAAGTCACCAGAAACTGTAGAGCTCTTTTTATTTTTCAGATGGGGTCTTGCTGTGTCACCCAGGCTGGAGTGCAGTGACACAATCTCGGCTCACTGCAACCTCTGACTCCCTGGTTCAACTGATTCTCCTGCCTCAGTCTCCCAAGTAGCTGGGATTACAGGCGAGTGCCACCATACCTGGCTAATTTTTTGTATTTTTTAGTAGAGATGGGGTTTCGCCATGTTGACCAGGCTGGTCTCAAACTCCCAATCTCAGGCAATCTGCCTGCCTCGACCTCCCAAAGTGCTGGGATTACAGGTGTGAGCCACCGTGCCTGGCCCAGAGCTCTTAACTACAATGACTAAGCATATGCAGAAGAACAAACTAACACGGAAGATGGCTAGGAACCACGTAAGCCAAGACTCTGCACTAAGACACACTTGAGTTCTGGTCGTCACTCTGCTGTTTACTCACTGTCCAACCGCAGATGGGACCTCACCTCTCTGAGCCTCAGTTTCCTCATTTGTAAAATAGGCAAATACTGGCACCTACCTCATAGAATGAGTGCGAGGCTTAACTGAGGCGATCTAGGCAAAGCATTTAGCTTGGGACCTAGTACATATTAAGTGCTCAATAATAGGTGATGGTGATGATGTAAGTTGGACACAAGAGAAAGGGACACATACTAACTGATAACCACACGGAGCCACTGACTCGATTTGGTGTCTTTCTCTGATACTCAGTTTTTCTTACCATCTGTCAGCATGCCACACTCCTTCAGCCTTGAATTATATGCTGCCTTGTGCTTTTGCTTTTATAAAACAAAGAGAATGTATTAGTCTTCCTGAGGCTGCTATTAAAAAAAAAAAAATGACCACAAGCCAGTGATTTATAACACAGAAAGTTATTCTCTCACAGTTCTGGAGACCAGAAGTCTGAAAGTACTATGTTGTCAGGGCTGTGTTCCCTCCGAAGGATCTAGGGGGCGATCTATTACTTATTTCTCCCAACTGTCAGCTGGTGCAGCTACAAGCCAAGGTGACTGTCAGCATTCCTTGGCTTGTAGCTGCACCACTCCAATTCCTACCTAGTCTTCTTATCATCTCATCTGTGTCTGTTTTCTCCTCAGTGTGTCTCTTATAAAAACACTTGTCATGCCAGGCACGGTGGCTCATGCCTGTAATCCCAGCACTTTGGGAGGCTGAGGTGGGCAGATCACTTGAGGTCAGGGGTTTGAGACCAGCCTGGCCAACATCTTTAGTAGAGATAGCCCCATCTCTACTAAAAATACAAAAATTAGCTGGGCGTGGTGGCAGGCTCCTGTAATTGCAGCTACTCAGGAGGTGGAGGCAGGAGAATCACTTGAAACTGGGAGGTGGAGGTTGCAGTGAGCTGAGACTGTACCATTACACTCTAGCCTGGGTGACAGAGCAAGACTCCATCTCAAAAAAAAGAAAAAAAAAAAAATCACTTGGCTAATCCAGGGTGATCTCTTCAAATCAAGATCCCTAATTTCATTACATCTGCAAAGTTAACATTTACAGTTCTGGAAATTAGGATATGGACATCATTTTGGGAACCATCTATCTTAGACTGTTCAGGCAACTATAACAAAATACCAGATACTGGGTAGCTTATAAACAACAAGCATTTATTTCTCACAGTTCTGGAGGCTTGAAAGTCCAAGATCATGGCACTGGAAGCTGTAGTGTCTGGTGAGGTCTTTTAACTATGTCCTTGTTGTGGAAGGAGCCAGGGATCACTCTTTCTTTTATAAAGCTTCTAGTCTCTCTCTCTTTTTTTTTTTTTTTTTTTTTTTTTAAGACAGAGTCTCCCTCTGCCAACAGGCTGGAGCACAGTGGCACAATCTTGGCTCACTGAAACCTCTGCCTTCCAGGCTTAAGTGATCCTCCCACCTCAGCCTCCTGAGTAACTGAGACTACAGGCACACACCACTATGTCCAGCTAATTTTATTTTATTTTTGTAGAGACGGGGTTTTGCCATGTTGGCCAGGCAGCCAGGCTGGTCTCGAATTCCTGGCCTCAAGCGATCCACCCGCCTCGGCCTCCCAAAGTGTTGGGGTTACAGGTATGAGCCACTACACCCAGCCTCATTCATGAAGGTTCTATCTTCATGAACTAATCATCTCCTAAATACCATCACCTTGGGGGCTGGGATTTCAGCATATAAATTTTGGGGAGACAAATATTCAGTCCATTACACCAACATTTGGTCCACTACTCGGGGTGCCTAAGAACATGGACTTTAGAAGTAGACTGACCTGGATTCCAATACCAGCCTCACCACCACTCACTAGTTGGATGACCTTGATTCAGTTACTTAACATCTTTGAACCTCAGCTTCTGGAAAACGACCAATAATGCCTATGTCCCGGGATTGTTTGATAGAATTAAATAAGCTAATATGTTAAAATACTTGATAATTGGTAGCTCTCATTACTAACGGTAGGTTTACCCCGCTAGGCTACAAGCTCCTAGGAGCAGCAGTTATCTCTGCTTCCTTCACAAGTCTAGCACAAGTCTGCAAACAGTCCATCCTTAGTGAAGGTGAGGTGACAAACTGGCTGAACAAGTGCCCTAGACAGCCAATATCACCAATTATGTAAGATTCCACAGGGATCTAAAGAAGGGAATTAGAAGCAGCCAATAGTGACCCCAACCTGAGCAGTGCAGGGATCAGCTGGGTGGGTTTGTCAGCAGAGAATAGGCCACCTGGGCAGGCACGTAGAACTAATTGCACTAACTGCACTGTTGTTACCATTTTTTGAATCCCTCCATATGATGTCATTCCTACAGATGGGAGGTCAGCTACGCTGGAGAAGTTCCAGAAATTCATAAATGGATTATGATCCCAAATCCCAGAGAGGGGGACTTTTCCAGACTACAACTGGGAATTTACCTTAATGATTTCCTCATCCCAGAAGGGAAAGCTGCTCTGGCATATTACAAACATTACAGCACATCTGAATAACCCAGAGAGCTTGTTTAAATGCACATTTTGGGGCCTCTACCAGGCTGGTTAAACAAAGCTTCAGTAGAGTGGGGATAGGAACCAACCATTTTAAATATCCCCCTTTGGTAATTCTGACTCAACCATAGCAATCAAATTATAGTCAAACCTAGGCAGGCGCTTGCTACCTAGGAGTCAATATGTAATACTGGAAAGAGTAAGAGTTTAGAAATTAAACAGGATTAGGGTCCAATCCTGGGTCTTCCACATAATAGCTGTGGGACTTTGGGCAAGTCACTTCATTTTTTTGGATCTCAACTTCCTCTTCTATAAAGAGGGGATGTACCTGCCAGGGTTGTGGTGTTAATTCAGTGATAATTATGTAAAGTGCCAGCTCATGGTAGATTGAGGCAGAGACTGCTACTACTCACCAATCCATTTATTCTTGTTGTTCATACACAGCTAGACTGTATTTCCCAGCACCCTTTGCAGCCAGGCACAGCCACACTAGTTCTCACCAAGGGGATATGGTTCTAAGTTATAGTACCTATTCTTGGTGAAGGCTTAAAGAACAGATATGCCTCCTCTATGTTTTCTTTTGTCTTGCATCACTTGGATGCAGGTGATAGGCTCTAGGGAATTGGGGATCTACAACATGGAAGGAGCCTGGATGCCTGAGTTACTAGGTAGTGGAAAGCTATCTATCAACCTGAATGCCTGCCTTGGACTTTTCTGCAAATGAGAAATAAGCCCACATACCATATTAGGTTATAATGTAGTTGCTTTAAAGAAATACCCATGGCTGGGCGTGGTGGCTCACACCTGTAATCCCAGCACTTTGGGAGGCTGAGGCAGGTGGATCACTTGAGGCCAGAAGTTTGAGACCAGCCTGGCCAACATGGTGAAACCCCATCTCTACTGAAAATACAAAAAATTAGCCAGGTGAGGTGGCACATGCCAGTAATCCCAGCTATTCAGGTGGCTGAGGCATAAGAATTGCTTGAACCCAGGAGGCAGAGGTTGCAGTGAGCCTAGATTCAGGCTGCACTCCAGCCTGGGGGACAGAGTGAGACTCTGACTCAAAAAAAAAAAAAAAAAAAAAAAGAAAGAAATACACTGCATTGCTATAAAGAAATACCTGAGACTGGGTAATTTGTAAATAAAGGAGTTTTGGGGGTTTTTTTTGGTTTTGTTTTGACACAGAATTTCGCTCTCGTTGCCCAGGCTGGAGTGCAATGGTGCGATCTCGACTTACTGCAACCTCCGCCTCCCAGGTTCAAGTGATTCTCCTGCCTCAGCCTCCTGAGAAGCTGGGACTATAGGCATGCACCACCACACCTGCCTAATTTTATATTTTTAGTAGAGACAGGGTTTCTCCATGTTAGTTAGACTGGTCCTGAACTCCCAACCTCAGGTGATCTGCCTACCTCGGCCTCCCAAAGTGCTGGGATTACAGGCATGACTCACCGTGCCCAGCCAAGAAAGCAGTTTTAATTGGCTGATGATTCTGCAGGCTGCACAAGCAAGGTGCTGGCATCTGCTCAGCTTCTGGGGAGGCCTAAGGGAACTTTTACTTAAAGCCAGAGCAAGCATCTCACATGGCAGAGCAGAAGCAAGAGTGAGAGTGGGCGTGGTGGTGAAGAATCTCAGGATGACCTCACTGAGATTGTTGTTCCCTGATTATTCACAAAAACTCACTCACTATCACAAGGTCAGCACCAAGGCATGAGGCAAACACCCCCATGACCCAAACACCAGGCCCCACCTCCAACACTGAGGATTACATCTCAACATGAGATTTGGAGGGGCCAACTAAACTATATCATACACTTTTTGGATCTATTTTACAACTAACCTATAGTCAGTGTGTTAATCCATTTTGCATTGCTATTAAGGAATACCTGAGACTGGGTAATTCATTTTAAAAAGAGGTTTATTTTGCCTCATGGTTCTGCAGGCTGTATAAGCATGGCACCCACATCTGCTTCTGGTGAGGTCTCAAGAAACTACCAATCACGGCAGAAGCAGGTGTGTCACATGGCAACAGAGAGAAAAAGAGAGAGGGGAGGAGATGCCAAGCTCTTTTAAACAACTAGCTCTCATGTGAACCTAATAGAGTGAGAACCCACTCATTACCTCAGGGAGGGCACCAAACATTCATGAGGGATCTGCCCCATGACCCAAATGCCTCCCACCAGGTTCCACCTTCAACACTGGGGATCACATTTCAGCCTGAGATTTGGAGGAGACACACATCCAAACCATATCAGTCAGGAAATGTTCACCCCCTTTCTCCACCTCCAAATAACAATTACACAGTACCCAACATATGTGCAAACATTTTGTTCTATTCACAATTCCCGTATGGTGTAAATTGCAATCTCTCTGTAGTAGCACAAATTCTAGGGATGACCTCTGTATTAGTCTGGCTTCTCTAGAGGGACAGAACTAATGGAATATATATATATCAATATATAAATACAAAGGGGAGTTTATTAACTCACACGATCACAAGGTCCCACAATAGGCCGTCTGCAGGCTGAGGAGCAAGGAGAGCCAGTCCAAACTTGAAGTCCGGTATTTGAGGGCAGGAAGCATCCAGCACAGGAGAAAGATGTAGGCTGGGAGGCTAGGCCCATCTCTCTTTTCACATTTTCCTGCCTGCTTATATTCTAGCAGGGCTGGTAGCTGATTAGATTGCTCCCACCCAGATTAAGGGTGGGTCTGCCTTTCCCAGCCCACTGCCATCTCTTTTGGCAACACCCTCACAGACACACCCAAGATCAATCCTTTCAATCCAATGAAGTTGACACGCAGTATTAACCATCACAGCCTCCCTCAGATTCCTGTTCCCTGGTTATTTAATTAAACACAAATCTAGGTACTCCTGTGAAGGGATTCTGCAAATGTAATTAAAGTTTCAAGTCAGTCAACCTTAAAATATGGAGATGATCTGGGTGATCCTGATCTAATCACAAGAACCCTTTACACAACAGAAGAGGAATTTGGAGAGATTTGAAGTATGAGGAAGACTCAAGTGCCATTGCTGCTTGAAGATGGCGGGACCACATGAGAAGGAATACCTCAAGGAACTGAAAGTGGCCCTTGCCTAACAGTCAGCAAGGAAACAGAAACCTCAGACCTACAGCGGTAAGGAACTGGATTCAGCCAATAATTGGAATGAGCTTGGAAGCAGATTCTTCTCGGTGCCTCCAGGTAAAAGCTCCGCCCAGTCAATACCTTGATTTTCAGCCCTGTGCTATCCTGAGCATAGAACTCATGCAAGCCTGCCTGGACTTCTGACTACAGAACTGTCTACTAATAAATTCATGTTGCTAAATTTGTGGTGATGTGTCACAGCAGAAATAAAAAAACTAATACATTCTCTAAATCTGTTTTGTCATCATTTTTTTTTTCTTTGAGACAGAGTCTCACTCTCCCAGCCTGGAGTGCAGTGGCGATCATAGCCCATTGTAACCTCAAACTCGTGGGTTCAAGCAGTTCTCCCACCTCAATCTCTTGAGTAGCTAGGACTACAGTCACATGCCACCATTCTCAGCTGATTTTTTTTTAAATATTATTTTTTATATAGAGATGGGGTCTCACTATGTTGCCCAGGCTGGTCTCAAACTTCTGGCTTCAAGAGATCCTTCCATCTCAGCTGGGAGGATCCCAGAATCCCAAAGCTCTGGGATTACAGGTGTGAGCCACCATGCCCAGCTTCCTCACTTATATTTTATTAATAAAAACTGACGATATCTGAATATGCTCTTGGCTTTACATTTGCTCGGTTCCTTGTGCTCAGTTGTCTGTTAGGGAGCTTCCTGCCCTTATGGTGAGGACATGACATAGTCTGGGCATCAGTTGCAGCTCTTTGAGCAGAGATGATCCAGCTCCCCATCTGACCAGCCCCCAAATCCAAAGCTTAGAAGTGGAGCTGCTGTCAAGGAAAACAAAGTTGAGCAGAATGACTTCAAAGCCCAATGTGCTCACCTTCACTCTCCCAGTGGGTCCTGGCACCTGAGAATGTTCAGGGTCCGTCAGTATTGACCTCCCCTTTCCACCAGCCCTGGAAGTTATGGAAAGGGAAGGTAGCTTATTCTGATATCGTGTCCTGGAATAATGCTTCTTGGCGTGGCACATATATCCTTGTTTCTGTGCCTCTTGTTCTAAAACATCCTCCCTTTCCAAAAGCTGAAACTGTTCCTGCACATACTATGCACTTAGCCAGGTAAATTTCAGAAGGTTTTACAAAGCTTCCCAGTGAAGGAAGGAGAGAGAGGTATTGTCATGAGATACTGAATATGCAGATGGCCAGACTAGATATCAAAATCGAACCCTGACCCGCAATCTGTGGCAACTAGCCTGGGAAGCCAACACATCATCTGCAGTAACCAGTCCAGGAAGCAAAGCAATAACCCCCTTAGCAATGGGTCCCGAATGGCCAGGACTCGATTAATAAACTGACAGCCCCCCTAGTTTTTGCCCTTACCTCCAACTTTAGACTAACCAGAGAAAGTCAAATGGGCAACCCTAACCAATCACATAGCACACTGTCCTTCTAGTTGGCCCACTTGCAGCTTCCCCATGCCAACAGTCTCAGGGCACGCCCAGAGTCTTCCCTTTTTTCTACTACAAGGCTTTTCCACATCTCTGCCTGCCTTTAAGTGTCTGCCAAACACAAGTGATGGTGGCTAACTACCTTGCAAGCTCTCTATAGTAGGCTTTGTTTCTTCTCATTTGGGTGGTCTTCATTTATTTCCACAGTCCTTATATTTCAGGGAGATTTAGGGCTTAAATACAAGGAAATTTCATGTAAGGATACAGGAGTGCTTCATGGAACCTCAAGCTCAGGAAAGCAGCGCGGCCATGGGAAAACCCTAGAGCCAGAGTCTGGAAAAGCAATCAGGGCCTGCTCTCTCTCAGATCTTAGAAATCTTGTCTTCTTGCAAACAGGGTTCTCTGGTCCAAATGGCCAAAAATATGACCATGGACAGGACCTGTGCTTATCTTGTCACCTGCAGAGAGACAACTCTCTGTATGTCCTGATTCCAAGTTCCTGGAGAAGGACACAGATCAAACCACCTTGGGTCAGGCACCATCCAAGATCAATTTACTAACAGTGCTCAGCTCCCACCCAGGGTGGGGAGTAGTTGCAGGTAGTCTTGTTTATGAACATGGCAATCAGGAGCCCATCCCTGTCACTGTGTGGAGGGGAGGGGAGAGAAGGGGGATGGTTCCACCAAACATGTAGGGGGACAGATATCCCTATAGGGGTCCACTCCATTCCTAATGGCACAGTGAGACGGCGGTCATGTGTCACATGCCAGACTCTTAGACTCTGTGCCTCCCGGTACCTGTTACTGACCAACATGGTCTAGTGAGAGATTTTCCTTGTGTAGGCATCTATCCATTCATTCTTTAGCAATTATACATCCCAACCTTATGCTAGATGCTAGGTATACAATGGTAAAACAAACACAAAAACCAAAACCACAATCTCTACCCTCAATGTGAGGAGATACCACCATATAAATGAACAATTACAATACGGTGAAACATGTTATGCTCAATCTATGGCCTAAATCAGATCAGAGGCTGGGCTGAGGATCAGGCTGCCAAGAAATGCTTCCTAGAGAGCATGCTGCCTGAAATGAACCTTGAAAATCAGGGAGTTTGATAGAAATAGGGTAATAAAGAGTGTTTCATGTAGAAACAAGGTTCACTGTCAAGGAAAGGCATTTGAGGAGACCAAAAGTAGTATCTGGTTGACATGAGGTATATTGGAGTGAGAGTACAGGGAGGTAGGCTAGAAAGGTGGACAGAGACTAGATATGAAGGAACTTGAAAGCCATAAGTATATGATGAAGGCAATGGGCTTTCTACACAGGAATGACCTTGATGACTTGATTTGCATTATTGAAAGCTCACCGTGACTGGAATGGATTCGGGATGTCTGATGGGAAGACTCAGCTGGGCAGTTGCTGCATTAACTGTGGAGTTACAGTGGTGACCTACAAGAGCAGCCTCGGATATGGAGAAGAGTAAACTGGTTTAAGAAATGTCATCACCTGGGTCAAGAAAAGGACATGCAGTGGGTTGGGTAGGGAGGAAAATCGATGTAAATAAAGTTATATTAGTTGCAAAAGAAAAGCAAGATCGAGAGAGAGAGAGAGATAAATTCTACTGCCATCTATTCATCAGAATCACAAGGCTGAATCAAGAGCCTTCCTGCAAACCTAGACTCAAGCTGGTTCAGTTCAGAGACTCTATCAGAAAGATGAAGAGCTCATGAGTCATCCATCAATGTGATCTTGTGATTTTTCTTGTGACCACAAGACAAAGGAAGAGAAGAGTACTTTGGAGTCATTATAACGAAAATTCAGTTGAATACACAGAAAGTCAAAAAGAGAGAAGGAGGAACTGATAATCTGATTCAGTCTTGACCACCAAGTAGAATTGGGACATAAACAATCAAGTAGGCACAGATCCAATTTGGATTATAAAAAGCTAGTTCATCAGGAAGGCCACTATAAAGCCAGAAGCGAACAAAGAGTCAATTAAATACAAAAGTTTTTACTATGACTATGCAGTGAGGTCCAAGCTGTACTAAATTTGAAGTTTCCTGCCAAAGAGAAATGTAATCTTCCCCTGTGGTATAAGTCAGAATTTCATGACATCAGCCAGATAACCACAAACGAATGTATCTTTTAGTGCAAGATGCTTCTAAGCCTTTCTCCACCCAACAAACCAACATTCATTTACTGATTTACTTATTTCTTTAACAAACACACTCCATTGCATAGCCACATTCTTTCAAAACTGACAGATTGAGATATATCTAAAACACAAAATCTCCAATATACACTTTCTTCTTCAATGTTGTGAGATGTATTTTTCTAAAACACTGTTCTATATATACTACCATTCCTATATTAAAAACTAGTTAGTTATCCACTGCCTTTTTTGTACAAACAAAATTTATAAATTTTAATTTGGTTACCAAAAATTTTTCATCAACATTTTTGCCTATTTGTTTATATAAAAATAGAGACAGGGTCTCACTATGTTGCCCAGGCTGGTCTCAAACTCCTAAGCTCAAGTGATCTTCCCACCTTGACCTCCCAAAGTGATAGGATTACAGGCATGAGGTACCATGCCTGGCATAATTTAAATTTTTAATTAAAAAATTTTAATTTGACTACAAAATTAATATATGCTCATTGTCAAAAACTTTCAAAGAAGAAGATTAAAATCACCATAATTCCAACACCCCAACACAATGACAATCACTTCTATGTTAGGATATACTGACAGCCTCTGTGACACGGAAAAAAACAAAGTTGTAAGAATTTTTTAAAAACCTCCTATTCCCCATTACAGTAGATTTTGTTACTCAAAATATTTGCTGCCCCACCCTGGGGAAAATAATACTTCTCTGCTTCATTGCATCAGCCTTAAAGATGTGATTTGAGGTGTCCCTTCTTGTGGGAGGATTACATATCCTCACCTCGTTGGCCTCAAGAGTGGCCATGAGACTTGCTTTGACCAACGCAATGATAACAGAAGTGATGTGTGCCACTTCTAAGCAGAAGCTCTGATTCATCTTGTGGTTCTACTATGTTCATTCTCTCTTCCATGAAACCAGCAATATCCCAAATAGAGACTGCTGGTCCCAGGATGGAAAACCTAAAGCAAAGCTACAGGTAGCCCATAATTGACATGTAATGTGAGCAAGAACTGAACTTTAGTAATTGTAAACCACTGAGGGTTTTGGAGTTGCTTGTTACCACAGCATAACTTAGCTGACACTAACTGATACCACCTACCTCCAAAATGTCAACTGAGTTTTTCTTATGTCTGAAGGGAGCCTTTATGCATTGAAATAAATATTCCCTTTAATTTCAACTTATATTTTATATATTTAAATTATATATTTTTAAACTTAATTTTGAAGACTAAACTTGTGTTAATTTATAAATCAATTTTGTTAATATTTTATTATCTACTTTTATTTGGTTTTGATGAATACCTAACTGACTTGTAAGTTTGATAAAGTACTCCCAAATATTTATCAAACTTTCAAAATTAAGTTTTAGACATTTCAAATCACAATCTAATTTTAATTGATTTCTCGAGGAAAAAAACAATAAAGCAAAATCTTAAACACTGAAAACATGCTGAGCTTAAAAAGTTTAACCCTACAAATTTAATAAATTATAGCAATTAAAATATTTGAACACTATTTCAAACTTAGTTATCAGTATCTTATAAATTTTTACTAATATTTTGAGTCTAATGAATCAGTCTCTTTATTTACCATAAAGAGCAGAAAAATATCCACAAAATACTATAATGGTTACAAAACTTATTTCTAGATAAAACTTATGACTAGACATAACTTAGTCATCTTCCAAGGATCTTTATGTTTGTTTTCTGGCAATAAGAAGATATTTCCAGACTCATCTTGATATTTCCTGCCCTAAAACATGCTCCAGAGAGCCCAGTGCCCTCAGAGTCTTCTGACTGGAATGCAGATCAGATGGATTGGCAAAGCAGCTCCAGGGGGCCACAAGGGCAAACCAGAAATCCACCGTAATCTTTGACCTGACGTCCTTGAGCTGCTGAATCAACATCCCAGGTGTTTAAGTTCCTGTGGTCCATTCATCAAATGCGATTCCTTACTGATATAATGGTTACACAAATAAAGAAGCCCAGAGAAAGCACTGCATATGGAAAGGAAAGATTGACCTAAAGGGGAAGATCTTGTGGGGAGGAGAGGCAGTGAAGAAAAGAGGAGGTGGGAAAGGGAACTGGGGAGAGAGGAAAGATCTGGCAGTTTCTGTGAAAGCAAATTAGTAAGGATGTTAAGAAAAGTTTGCCTTTTCTCCATGTCCATAACGGGGATTAGAACAGTAACGTCCATAGGATCATTGTGAGAATTATGCCAGGCACACGCTAAGTGCTCAATAAACATTGGCTATCATTATTATTTTATTAAGCTGGGCCTCTAGAATGGATTAGAGTTGCAGACTGGAACATAATAAGGAAATCCAGGAAGTCCGTTCATTCTTACTCTTTCCCTCCCTCTCCTCTCTTCCACAATTGATCCTCTGCACAGCTGTTTTAATCCTATTATCTTTCTGCAAATTGACTTTCTTTCTATGTCAATGAGGCTAAAACAGTTACTAACAACATCTTTTAAGTTTCCAAACTCCTTGGTTCAAGGCAGCAGCCATTTCGAAGTGCAAAGTGCATTCTTTCAGTCTCAAGTCCAAATTTCCAGAAAGACACTGATTGTCCAGCTTAGATGGAAAGTCCACTCTTGGATCAATTAACTGAAGCTATGACAGGAGAGTTGTACCGAAAGGACATGGCTGCTCCTACTAGAAAACTTCCCAAAATATGGAGGGGGGAAAAGCAGGGAGGAGATGCCGCTGTGAAGAGAGAATGGTAGGTGAACATTTGGGTACATTTCCTTTGGGTCCATGTGCGCACATGAGTACATTTATGCATGTGTGCATAACTTGGATAGCACTGTACAAAGGTTTTGTTTGTTTGTTTTAGAGATAGGGTCTCCCTCTGTCACTGAGGCTGGAGTGCAGTGGGGCAATCATAGTTCACTGCAGCCTGGAACTCACCTCCTGCACTCAAGGGATCTTCCCGCCTCAGCCTCAAGAGCAGCTGGGATTACAGGTGTGCATCACCATGCCTGGATAATTTTTAAAACAATTTTTTTCTAGAGACAGGGTCTCATTATGTTGCTCAGGCTGGTCTTGAACTCCTGGCCTCAAGATCTTCCTATCCCAGCCTCCCAAGTAGCTGGGATTATAGGCATGAGCCACTGTGCCTGGCAACAGTTATCTAAATTATTTTTTACAAGGCATTCAGAACACATTCAATAAGATATTTTTCTACAGCACTATATTTATTAGCTATGTTAACATTTCCATGTATAGATGTTCTAAGTGAATTTAAATTATTTCTATTATTTTGCTTTTATGAACTCTATTTGAATATTATTGTAACTAAATAGTTGAAACTATTTAGTATTAATTCCTTAGGGAAATTCCTTAAATTGGAATTGCCAGGTCAGAAGGTGTGTCATTTTTTAACAGTTTTGATACATGTTGCTAAATGTGCCAGGCAATTTGCACCACAACATACAAAATGCAGTTTTCCTCAACATTGTCTCCAGTGCTTAGTTGAAAATTAATCTCCATTTGATACGTGAAACAAAATTTCCTTAATTACTAGTAAGATTAAAGGATAGTTTCATGGTTTTTTTTACCAACTGTTTTCCTATTATATTCTTATTGGTTTATAAGAGCATTTTAGCCAGACGTGGTGGCTCACACCTATAATCCCAGCACTTTGGGAGGCCCAGGCAGGTGGATCACCTGAGGTCAGGAGTTCGAGACCAGCCTGGCCAACATGGTGAAACACCGTCTTTACTAAAAATACAAAAATTAGCCGGTCCTGGTGGCAGGCACCTGTAATCCCAGCTACTCGGGAGGCTGAGGCAGGAGAATCACTTGAAACTGGGAGGCAGAGGTTGCAGTGAGCCGAGATTGCACCACTGCACTCCAACCTGGGCAACAAAATGAGACTCCATCTCAAAAAAAAAAAAAAAGAAAAGAAAAAGAAAAAAATAATAAGGCATTTTAATTACTAAATATATTGCTGGGTGTGGTGACTTGCGTCTGTAGTCCCAGCTACTTGATTGAGTCCAGGAGTTTTAGCCTGGGCAATACAACAGGACTCTATCTGTAATTACATCTTCCCAGTTTGTCATAACCTTGATATAATTTGTTTTAAGTTCAGATACTCAAATCTCTTCTTTCCAGCACCTATCTTTATCTTTACATACGCCTAGAAGGATATCATCTACCATCTACCTATATATCACCCTTTCCTATGTCCCGTTCCCTAAATTTAATTTAAACATTTCATTTGGCATTTAAAAGTCCTTCACAAGGCACTATAATGTCTTGTTTTTCACTAGTGCCATTCACAAATCCTTCTTTCTTTTATCCATCCATTTTTTTCATTTATTCGTCACCTATTTACTAAGCACCTATTATGTACCAGGCATCATTCTAGACACTGGGGATACAGGAGTGAACACATCCCTACCCCTCAGGGAGCTTGAATTTTAGTGTCACAGAAGACAAACTGAAAAGGTAAGAAAATGTATATAGTTGGCTGGATGGTAATAAGTACTATAGAAAACAATAAAGCAGTAAAGTAGGGTAAGAAATTCAGGGAGAGGGTGAAATCTTACATAGAATCGTCAGAGAGAACTTCACTGAAAAGGTAATACATATTTGAGGAAGAGTGTGAGGATGGTGACTGATATGGTTTGGCTGTGTCCCTACTCAAATCTCATCTTGAATTGTAGCTCCCATAATTTCCATGTGTCATGGCAGGGACCTAGTAAGAGGTAACTGAATCATGGGGCTGGGTCTTTCCCATGCTATTCTCATGATGGTCAGTAAGTCTCATGAGATCTGATGGTTTTATAAATGGTAGATCCCCTGCACATGCTCTCTTGCCTGCCACCATGTAAGACGTGACTTTGTTCCTCATTCTCCTTCAGCCATGATTCTGAGGCCTCCCCAGCAATGTGGAGCTGTGAGTCAATTAAACCTCTTTCATTTGTAAATTACCCAGTCTCAGGTAAGTCTTTATTAGCAGCGTGAGAACAGACTGATTCAATGACAGAATGGGCCAAGTGCTATCCAAGGGAGAAGCATCCAGTATGGGAAAGAGTATGTGCAGAGAGCCTGCGGTGGAGAGGGGGAAGGAGGAGCATACCTCCTGGATTTGAACCAGCAAGGGAGCCAGTAATGCAGGAACAGAGCGGGCAAAGGGTAGTTGAGGCAGGGATAGGGAATGGGTCATGCAGGGTTTTGTAGACCACTGTAAAGACTTTGGCTTTTACTTCAGAGGAGACGGGAAGCCATTTTGAGGGTGTGGTAAATTGTGTTTCCAAAGATGGCAGCAGAAATATCTCATACCTCACACAGTCTTTTGCAATGTGATCTTGCCATTGTCCTAAGAAGAGATGGAGTCTCTTTCCCTTTTCCTTGGATTTGGGCTGACCCTAAACCAATTCTGACCAACAGAATCTAGTTCTGTAACTAGATTCTGTAATACTGTAAATTTCAGGCTGGTCCTTTGGAACTGTTTTAGAAACCTTCCTTTCACCTCTTGAAATGCTCCTTCTTGGAACCCAGAAGGCATGTGGAGAAAGACATGTAGAAGAGAACCAAGGCCCAGCCATTTTGGCCTAGTTGAGCATTTCTGCCAGCCCCCAGCTTTCAAGCCAGCCAGCTGAAGCTGCAGACACCAGATAACAGAGATAAGCCATGTTCAACATGCTTTGCACAAATTTTTCACCCCCAAACCATGAGCAAATAATAGCAATTGTGGATTTAAACCATTAAGTTTTAGGGTGATTTATTACTGATGACAAAAGAGACAAATAGAGATGAACTAAATAGCACAGGCCACAGGGGAGTAAGCACGAGACCCCACAGTTACTCTCCTGAAATTCCTAGATCCCCTCCTGCTTCTATAAAGAACTCCAGGTCTGGGTTAATCACAAACTGATGACTATTCCAAGAAGTGCTGTACTCCTTAGCTCATCATCTGTTAGTTTATTTCTGTTAACTAATGGTGTTTCTATATGAACATGCTGAGACCACCTTGTTGTATCTCATTTTGTTCCTTAAAATCTGCTTGTAACCACCCCAACTTGGAGCACCTCCTGTACTTGGTATATAAGTGCTTCCCAGGTTGCAAGCCTCAAATTTGGCCCAAATAAACTCTTTACCTATATGCATTTGCCTTAGTTCTTTTTTTTTTTCCACCATGCCTGGCTAATTTTTAAATTTTTTGTAGAGTCAAGATCTCACTATGTTGCTCAGGCTGGTCTCAAACTCTGGGGATCAAGTGATCCTCATACCTCGGCCTCCCAAAGTCCTGGGATTACAGGTGTGAGCCACCATGCCTGGCCCTTAGTTCTTTCTTTCAGGTCGACATTACACAGTAATAGGGGACTGGAATAAAAATTGACACCAGGACGTGACACACTACTGGAATGAAAAGCTAACGCCAAATGCTACATGTTTGGGACCAAGTAACACATAGAAGACTGAAGAGCAGTGAGAAGGCTGTTGGTGGAGGTCTTCATATGGTTTGATATTTGTCCCTCCCAAATCTCACATCGAAATGTAATCCTCAGCGTTGAAGGTGGGGCCTGGTGGGAGGTGTCATGGTTGCAGATCCTGCACGGCTTGGTGCTGTCTTCACAATAGTGAGTTCTCATGAGATCTGGTTGTGTGTGGTATCTCTCCCCACCTGCTCCTGTTCTGCCATGTGACGTGCCTGCTCCCACTTCACCTTCCACCATGAGTAAAAGCTCACTGAGGCCTCTCCAGAAACCGAGCGGATGCCAGTACCAATGCTTATAGAGCCGGCAGAACTATGAGCCAAATAAACCCCTTTTCTCTATAAATCACCCAGTCTCAGGTATTCTGCTAGAGCAATGCAAGAAAGGCCTAACACTAGCCTAAAACAGGAAGGAAAAACTTACTCTTGCTCTTGTGGGCTAGAGAAAAGGGGGCCTGAGTTACATACTGGCTGCTCAATTACACTGTCAGTTGTAGCAACGTGGAAGATGACACATGTATTAATGAACTGGCTAAGGACATTTTCATGCAGAATGCTGAAAATGTCAACTGGCTTGTGATAGTTGATAAAGTACAGAAAGAGATAAACTAAAGAGGGAAATGTTCACCTTTCAATCAAATTTTAGAAGAATATTGAAGGCCCAAGACTGAGTCAGTTAGCAGCGTGTTCTAAAAGCAAAATAAAACTTGGAGGCAAAGAACAAATCTAAGATGCTGTGACTGCCCGACAAGTTCTCCTTGCCCACTGCCTAGACAGACTCAATTTAAGACAGGGGAATTACAATAAAGAGTTTAATCCACACAGAGTCATCTGTACAGGAGACTGGAGTTGTATTATTACTCAAATCAGTCTCCCTAAAGACTTGGGATGGGGTTTTTAAGGATAATTTGGTGGGCAGGGGGTCAGAAAGTGGGGACTACTGATTGGTTAGGTCAGAGATGAAATCAGAGGGAGTTGAAGCTGTCCTCTTGTGCTGAGTCAGCTCCTGGGTGGGGGCCACAAGACCAGATGAACCAGTTTATCAGTCTGGATAGGGACAGCTGATCCATCAAGTGTAGGGTCTGCAAAATATCTGTTATCTGGGGGAGCAATTTGGAGGGGGTTTAGAATCTTGCCACCTCCAGCTGCATGACTCCTAAACCATAATATCTAATCTTGTAGCTAATTTGTTAGTCCTGCAAAGGCAGTTTATAGTTCCCAGGCCAAAAGGGAGTTTGTTCAGGGAAAGGGCTGGTACCATCTTTGTTTCAAAGTTAAACTATAGGCCGGGTGTGGTGGCTCACACCTGTAATCCCAGCACTTTGGGAGGCTGAGGTGGGCAGATCGTTTGAGGTCAAGAGTTCAAGACCAGCCTGACCAACATGGTGAAACCCTGTCTCTATTAAAAATACAAAAATTAGCCTGGTGTGGTGGCATGCACCTGTAGTCCTAGCTACTCGGGAGGTTGATGTAGGAGAATCGCTTGAACCCAGGAGGTGGAGGTTGTAGTGAGCCAAGATGAGGCCACTGCACTCCAGCCTGGGTGAGTGAGACTCTGTCTCAAAACAAAACAAAACAAACTATAAGCTAAGTTCCTCCCAAAGTTAGTTCAGCCTGCACCTAGGAACGAACAAGGACAGCTTGGAGGTTAGGAACAAATTACAATTCACTCCAACCTCTGCCTCCCTGGAGTAGCTAGGACTACAGGCATGTGCCACCAAGCCCGGCTGATTTTTGTATTTTTTGTAGACAGAGTTTCACCATGCTGCCCAGGCTGGTCTTGAACTCCTGGCCTCCCAAAGTGTTGGGATTACAGGCATGAGCCACCACGCCAGGCCCAATCACGCTTTTTCAAATGGTAAAGGAAGCCCGACCCAGAAGATGGAGTTAGGAAGTAAATCAGGTCCAGTTGTGTGTGGATAAGGCGCCACAGGGATGACTGTGTGGGTGCACAGACCTAAGAACTAAAAAGACAAGTTATCTGCCTCCCGCATTCCTTCTACAACGTGAAGAGGAATCCCTTTCAAAAAGTAAGGATGAGTGTATGAAATCTGAATAAGGTTTGCAGTGCAGTGTAAACTGTTCACAGTGTCCCGTGCTTCTGATAGGTCAAGTGAGGACAATGGACGTGGCAACATGGAAGTCACCCATGATTTTGAAAAGCAGTTTTCAATTTGTGTGAAAGCTTTATTGTGGCAAGTTCAGGTGTGAATGGAGGAGATGGGGGCAATGGTAGAAGCATAGTTTTTGGATCTTCCTGAATTGCTACATAAAAATAGCAACTAGATAGCACAATCAAAAATCAAAAGCTGGAAGAGCTGAAGACTATCAGTATCTATGTGGGAACAAGCAGAGGGGGGAAAAAAAAAAGCAAATGACGTATTCAGAGTCAGAAAGTAGGATTATGGTTGCCACAGGAGAGGGGAAGAAGGGAACAGGGAGTTCTTTAATGAGTTGTTTTGCAAATTGAAAAGAGTTCTGGAGATTGACTGCAAAACAATGTGAACTTACTATGCACTTCATACTACTCAACTGTACACCTAAAAATGGTTAAGCGCCGTGTGGTGGCTCACACCTGTAATCCCAGCACTTTGCGAGGCCAAGAGAGAAGGCTCACTTGAGAGTAGGAGTTCAAGACCATCCTGGGCAACAGAGACACCCCGTGTCTACAAAAATTTTTAAAATGAGCCAGGCATAGCGGTGCACACCTGTAGCCCCAAGCCCTCGGGAGGCTGAGGTGGAACAATCGCTTGAGCTCAGGAGCTGGAGGCTGCAGTGAGCTATGATCACGCCACTACACTCCAGCCTAGGCAAGAGACCTCGTCTCAAAAAAACAAAAAAATGCTTTACTCCAATTCTCATATTCAGGACAGGGTGTCACTAGCATAAGGGCAGGAAAAAGGCAGTGTGGTCCACAGGAGCTTTCAGAGGAAGAAGACAAGCTTGGGGTTTCATGTTTATATTCTCAACAATTAGCACAACAATGGGAAAAGGAATGTCTTTTTGGTGCTGGGAAAACTGAATATCCACATGTTGAAGAATGAAATTAGACCTTTATTTCATACCATATTCAAAAATCAACCTACAATGAATTAAAGACTTAGCTGTTAAAACCTGAAACTAAAACTAGGCAACGAAAATGTAAACAAATAAGATTACATCAAACTAAAAAGCTTCTGCACAGCAAAGGAAACAACAAAGTTAGGAGACAACCTACAGCATTGGAGAAAATGCTCGCAAACTTAACATCTAATAAGGGGTTAATATTCCAGATATACAAGAAACTCAAAACTGCTCAATAGCAAGAAAACAAACAACCCACTTAAAAAGTAGACAAAGGAACTGAATAGGCATTTCTCAAAAGACATACAAATGGCCAACAGATATATGAAAAAGTGCTCAAGTCAGGCTGGGTGCGGTGGCTCACGCCTGTAATCCCAGCACTTTGGGAGGCCGAGGTTGGCGGATCATGAGGTCAGGAGTTCCAGACCAGCCTGGCCAACAGGGCGAAACCATCTCCACCCAAAAAATACAACAATTAGCCGGGCAGTGTGACACGCGCCTGTAACCCCAGCTACTCATGAGGTTGAGGTGGGAGAATCACTTGAACCTGGAGGCTGACGGAGGTTGCAGTGAGCTGACATTGTGCCACTGTACTCCAGCTGGGGTGACAGAGTGAGAACCTGTCTCAAAAACAACAAAAAAATCCAAAAACCTGCAAGTAGAACTACCATATGATCCAGCAATCCCACTAATGGGTATATATCCAAAGGGAATGACATCAGTATGTCAAAGAGATATCCACACCCCTATGTTCACTGTAGCATTATTCACAATGGCCAAGATATAGAATCAACACAAGTGTCCACAAATGAATATATAAAGAAAATGTGGCAAGGCGCAGTGGCTCACGCCTGTAATCCCAGCACTTTGGGAGGCCGAGGTTGGCGGATCATGAGGTCAGGTGTTAGAGACCAGCCTGGCCAACATGCATGGTGAAACCCTGTCTCTACTAAAAATACAAAAACTAGCCAGGTGTGGTGGTGGCCACCTGTAGTCCCAGGAAGTCTGGGGAAGCTGAGGCAGGAAAATTGCCTTGAACCTGGGAGGCAGAGGTTGCAGTGAGCCGAGATTGTGCCACTGCACTCCAGCCTGGTTGACAGAGCAAGACTCTAACTCAAAAAAAGAAAAAAGAAAAAAAATGTGAGCTGGGCGCAGTGGCTCACGTCTGTAATCCACGCACTTTGGGAGGTTGAGGCAGGATGATTGCTTGAGGTCAGGGCAACATAGTGAGACCCTCTCTCTACAAAAAATACAAAAATTAGTCAGGCTTGGTGTTGCACTCTGTGGTCCCAGCTGCTCGGCAGGCTGAGGCAGGAGGATCGCTTGAGTCCAAGAAGTCAAAGCCAAAATAAGCCATGATCACACCACTGTACTCCAGCCTGGGTGACAGAGTGGGACTCTGCCGCAAAAAAAAAAAAAAAAAAAGGAAAAGAAAAGTGGCATATATACACAACAGAATAAAAAATTCAGCCTCAAAAAGAAGGAACTCCTGCAACATGCAACAACTTGGAGGAACTTAGAGGACACGGTTAAGTGAAATAAGCCAGGCACAAAAAGACAAATACTTTGTGATCTTACTGATCCATGGATCTTAAGATCCATTATCTTACTGATCCATGACTTAAGAGATGCAGAGTGTAAAGGTGGTTACTAGGGGCTGGAGGTGGGGGATTGGGTGAAGGGGAGTTCAGGGTGATGTTGGTCAAAGAACACAAAATATCAGCCAGAAGGAGTAAGTTCAGGAGATCTACTGTGTAACATGGTGATTAGTTGGGAAACTTGCACTACCTTAAAAATTCTGGGAGTAGGCTGGGTGCAGTGGCTCACGCCTGTAATCCCAGCAGTTTGGGAGGCTGAGGTGGGCTGATCACCTGTGGTCAGGAGTTCAAGACCAGCCTGGCCAACATAGCGAAACCCCATCTCTACTAAAAATACAAAAATTACCTGGGCATGGTGGCACATGCCTGTAATCCCAACTACTTGGGAGGCTGAGGCAGGAGAATCGCTTGAGCCTGGGAGGTGGTGGTTGCAGTGAGCCGAGATCACGCCACTGCACCCCAGCCTGGGTGACAGAGCAAGACTCTGTCTCCAAAAAAAAAAAAAAAAAAAAAAAAAAAAAATTACTGTGAGCTTTTAAATGTTCTCAGCACAAAAACATGAGGTAATACATATGCTAATTAGCATGATTTGGTTATTCCTGAATATATACATATTTCAAAACATCATGTTGCACACCACAGATATGTATCTTTTATTTGTCAATTAAGGGATCAGCATATACTCCATGAAACTGAAGAGAGACCTCATTAACATCTGAAGGCAACATGTCTGCGAAACAACTAACTTGAGTACTTTAATTATATATGTATCTAGCAGAAGAGAAAAAAACAACATAGTTTTAATTTCAAATTTTATTAAAGTACAGAGTTAACAAGTTTTGAGTTTTTTACATAGGAAAAGCCTAGTCAATTCAGATGCTGTATAGAAAAATTAACACTAAAAAACAAATAGAAGTCCATGACTAAAGGGGGAAAACAACGTTTAAAAGTTACCAAAATTCTAATCATATCAGAGACAATTATAAATTTCAAACAGTAGATTTACCAGACATACTGCATTTTCAAATTCTAACGTAGCAAAACGTAACCACATAATTTGGCTACAGCTAATTGTTTCAGAAAAGTTTAAAAAATTAGCAAAGTTATATCTATAAAACTTTTGTAGTTTTCTTTTTGCAAAGTAAAAAAGGCTTAAATCTTTAATAAAGGAAAACAAAACAATCCTCTTAAATTTCTTATAAATAGCTCTCGAGACATATATTACGCATCTGCTGTAATCTTTCTTTACCTGAGAGAATGTCCCAGGATCCTTTATCCCAAAGGATTACCTTAAAGAGCTCTTCCATAATTTTGCTCATGTGAATATGATTAAACTCCTATAGAAGTGGGTTGGGACATATGCATTCTTAATCTGCCCTTCCCCATTTGTTTCTTTCTGAAAGGATTTTGCTTAAGGAAAAAAAAAAAAAAGCTCTTTGGTAAAGGCCAAATATTTCAACCTTTCAAAATGACTGCCTCTGTGAAAGATTTGTTGAGGAAGAAAAAAAAAAGAGAGAGAGAGAGAAAGGTCTAAACATCTGTGTGGACAGCTCTCCAGTCCTGTGAAGTCCAAGGCCCAACATTACAGAGCACACCTCTGTCTGAAATGCAAAACTAAGTTAACTAGCAAGTTACAGAAAATAGCCTTCAGAAAATTCCGCAGGCCAAGTGGCTCCTGCATTGTCCCTGAAGAAGGAGGGCCCATGTTCTTTCTGGGTGTGTAAGGTCTTACTAAGTTCAAGGTTTGTCCCTTCTTAGTTGTAGGTTGGGTCCTCTTTCACTTCCAAGAGGTATAGGATACTAGAGTACACCAAATGAGATACTATTTAGAAAGGCAATAAAGGGAGGGTAAAAGCCTAGGCAGCTTAAATACAGGCTCTGGAATTTCCTTCGCAGGAAGGTGAAGCACCAATGATGGCAAAAATTAAATAAATACGTCATCTTAAAAAGGCAGAGGGTAGGCTGCGTGCAGTGGTTTATGCCTGTAATCCCAGCACTTTGGGAAGCCAAGGCGGGCACATTGCTTGAGCTCAGGAGTTTTGAGACCAGCCTGGACAACCCCAACTCTACAAAAAAATAAAAACTGGCCAGGTGTGATGGTGCAAACCTGTGGTCTCAGCTACTTGGGAGGTGGTCCTTGAGCCCAGGAGGTCGAGCCTGCCATGAGTCAAGATCATGTCACTGCACTCCAGCCTGGGTGATAGAGTGAGCCCATCTCCAAAAAAAATAAAAAAAAAAAGAAATAAAAAAATAAAAAAGGCCAAAGATGACAATTTTGGCACAGGGTGGGAAATTAACATTACACTGAAGTTATTCATAATGAAGGATCTTCTGAGGAATCGGAAATAAACAATGTTGTATGGAAACAGAACCCCAAAACCCCAATAACTCCACCTTCCCCACAGCCCACCCCCACTCTATCTCCCCTTCAGACAGGCTCCAAATACCTCTGGCAAACAATTTCTTCAGACAAAATGAAGAAGCTTTTTGCCCAAGAAATTGGGGGCAAAAATAAAAGTAACCAATGAGTATTTAAAAAAAAGCTAGACCCAGGAAAGACGTGGTTGGGTTTCCGAAGGCTTATAATGGAAACAGCCTCTAGCCTCCAGTCAGGTAACATGGCTCGCTATGACACTCCCATAAAAACCCCCACCCCTCGCCACCCACTTAGTGTTTTTACTCATAAAAATGAGGGGAAAATTTTTCTACATCAGACAAATGACACAGAGGAGATATTCACATGCAGCTTTAAAAAATCCTCTTCATCTGTCATCCCTAAATGTGTCTGACCAGCAGCTTCTGGGAATATACTCTTTAAGTCATGTACAAAAAGGTATAGGAAGCAAATGTCTATTATTTTTAAAAGATATCAGTGAGTTAATCAAATGAACACCATTGTTAGAGCAAGTCAAAGCCATTGGCACAATGTTTCCAGTTTCTTAAATCACAATTGCACAAAACTATAGGTTCTTTAAATCCAGTAATGTTGACTCCTTGCCTGAGAATTGTATATCACAATTAATAACCATTAACATTAACTTTGCATTGATAGTCCCTCATCCTCAGATACATCCACATCTCTTTTGTTCATCCAGATACATGTGCTAACATTTTCAGCTGAGAATAAAATTCAGAGCAACTGTAACTCTCCCTCTTGCATTAGACCAACCAGCAGAAGGGAACGGGATGTCACAAACCAGACTCACGCATCTGGAAAACATGGGGTGGCTGGGCTGGCTCCAGAAGGAAGTGATGAGGGCCTTCCACCGGCCACACTCCCTTGCTTGGGCTTCCCTGAGCTGCTTTCTGCAGAGGAAAGGACCAGCCACGGCCAGCCAAGGAATCCAAGGCCTTGTCAGCTTGACCTTGACTGAGCGTAAGGTCAGTTTCTCAAATCACACCAGCTGGCAGCCAGACCCAGTCAAGAAGACAAAGTAAAGGCTCTGCTAGACCTCAGCAGGAGGAAAACAATGAAACTAGTCACAATACTGCCCGGGCCCCTGATCTGCTTCTCCTCAGGGTGTTTCCTAAAGACAACCTCCAAGGCCCTAGGCCACTGCAACACAGCTACTGTGGATGACACGCAGCCCCACTCCCTGAGCCCATTCTTGGCCCACGGAGCTCCTGTACCCTAACTGGTTCCTTGGGGAACCAGTTAGCCTTTCATTTTGCGACTCCGGATCAATCTTTGAACTGCTAAGTACAGAGCTCCTGCCCTACAAAACGAAATCTAATGGACTTTACAAAACAAGGCTCTCTTAACCACACACACAGATGGAGTGCCTTTTGAAACTGAATCTCAAACACTCTTAAGTAGGGAAAGTTCTAAAGGAATTCATCCCCTGTAATTTGTTTCCCCATGGGTTTTCTTGGGAGAAGGCAAAGGAATGAATAGAAAGAATTTCACTAATTTCACCCACCAGCATTTTGGCACACGGAAGCTCAGCTTAGGTGGCACTCAATTCTGCCCAACTCATACAGTAGAGCACAGAAAAAAATGACTAGGCTGAGCCTTTTATTCTTAGATCCTCACTTCCAGAGAGCGCGAGAAGATTCTTTTCATCCCGAATGAAATTCTAACAGGAGTTTCCAGCAAGTAAACCTTTTCCCTGCCTGAGAACATCAATGCTGAAAATAGGCATCATCTTAGGTAGCTGCCAAAAGTCACGTTTCTGTATTACTTTGCAAGTATGGATTTTGGAAATTCCTGTGGAGTGTGATCTTGGCTCACTGCAACCTCCGCCTCCCAGGTTCAAGTGATTCCCATGCCTCAGCCTCCGAGTAGCTGGGATTACAGGCACACGCTACCATGCCCGGCTAATTTTTCTTTTTAGTAGAGATGGGGTTTCACTGTGTTAGCCAGGCTGGTCTTGAACTCCTGACCTCAAGCGATCCACCTGCCTCTGCCCACCTCTCTTTAAGTATATTCGGCCACTCCCACATGTTGCCTAACAGGCTTCCTCTGGTCAGTGTGTCTGAGATCCTCACCTCAGAAATTCTCACGTTAGCGAATCTACTCCAAGGATGCCAGAATGAACCTGAACGGTATGGTCACATTACAGATCCAGAACACAAAACGTCTTCTGCTTTTACAGTTTCAAAGGCCTCAAGGTGGAGAAGAAACTGAGGGGCTGGCCTCAACACCTGAAAGAGCAGTGCATGCAGCGGGCTTCAACACGAAGCACCTTTTCAGTTAAGGTCCTAAAAGTATTATCATTATTAACAGCACAAACAAGTAAGAATGATAGCCCTCTGTTGCTTAGGCAAAGAAAACAACATGAATCTTGTTCTATAATCGTGTGAATAACACCATAAATAAGCGCCGTACTTATTGCGGTAACTTGGATCAGGTAGTGATAATATGGTGGAGAACCACGCGGGGGGTGACCAGGCAAATTGTGCTTTTTCACATTATTACAAAGACGTGGGACCCAGAAAAGATGAGACCTCGGGGAAGGGTGCAGGCAGAGAGTGAAGTCTGTGATTCCCAGCATCACAACCTCAAAAGGAGATGTTTAGGGGCCATGAGGAGGGGGCACTGAGGGTACAGTTGAAAAGCAGGTGCCACCTCTTGCACCCTATAAATACCAGGGGCCCTGCAGGCTGAGTCCTGTCCTCAAAGCCGCCTGGGGACAAGGCTCTAAGAGGCGGAAGTGAGTGAGAGGGGTCTGGATTCTGTTAGGGGCTGGGGACTCAAGATTTTGGCATATTTTCTATTCCAAGGATGAGAACGACTGGCCACACAAGGTATTTCACAGGTATCCCTGTGAAAAGATGCTGTCTCCCAAATTCTGTTTTGGCAAAAACATGCAGAAGGAAGTCAACATAACCAGTATCCAGTTTCTAGGGGTAAGATATTTCAACCGTGATCAGTTTGGTTGAAAATTTCAATTCCTTTGGGACAAACTGGTAGTTTCTTTTTGAATTTCAAAAGTAAAAAGTTAATCAGGAGATTTTTTTTTTTTTTTTTTTTTCCTCACAGCCTTTTCAGACCCACTCAGGCACAGGGCACCAGTCCCTGCTTAACCCCCGGGGACACTGTTCAAAAGATGGCACTTTCCAGGCTGTAGGCCCACAAAGCCCAGGGGACCGCTGATATCGTCACACAGAGAACTCCCGGGTAGGGCAGCAGAGGGGAGCGACCAGCGTACACAGGTACAACAGCACGCATATCCAGCAGGAGGCCATCTTGACCCAGAAGATGGACCAGCTCCCGCTGAAGAAGCTCTCGATGTTGGCACTTTCGTAACTGTGGAAACAAGAGACCCAGCCGCAGTCAAAGCAGGAACATACTGAGATACAATTCGCTAATTCACATTCCATTTGTAATGTACAACTCAACGGCTTTTAATGCATTCATACACAGACTTGTGCTACCATCAACACAACCTGTTTCCAAACATTCTCATCACCCCCAAAAGAAACCATGCACCTCTTAGGTGCTCTCCCCTTCCCCATGGCCCCCCGGCCCATCCCTGGCATTCACCAATCTACTTTCCGTCTCTATGGATTTGCCTATTCCAGACAGTTGATATAAAAGGAATCACATGGCCTCTTGTGTGTGGTTTTTTTGCCTCACGTACCATTTCCAAGTCTCAGCCATGTGGCAGCATGTGTCAGTCCTTCATTCCTTTTTATTGCTAACTAGTGTCTTATTGTATGGATACAGCACATCTTGTTCAACGCAGTCACCAGGTGATGGTCATTTGGGATGTTTCCCCTTTTTGACTATTATAATTGATGCTGGTATGAACATCCCTGTGTAAGTTTTGTGGACCTAGTTTTCTTTTTGTCTTCGGTACACGCTCAGGAGTGGAAGAGCTGGATTACATTGTAACTCAATGTTTAATTGTTTAAGGAGCTGCCAAACTCTTTTCCAAAGTAGATTTCACATTCAAACCAGCAATGTAAGAGGTTTCCAATTTCTCCACTTCCTCGACATTTGTTATTATCTGCCTTTTTAATTATAGCTTTCTCCATCTTTTCTTAAGCTTCCCAAGCCAAAAATTTCCAGCAGTTCCCACAGCATCACTGGGAAGCATTAAAGCTCCCTTCTCCTCTCCTCCTTCAGGAAGAATCTCTCCACTCACTGTGCTTGAAACCACCACTCCCACCACCCCTACCCCAATTCCCTTTGCTCATTTTATTTTTCCCCCCAATAGTCATCACCATCTAACACACCATATTTGACTTGGATCATAGTCTGTCTCTCCCGCTAGACTATAAACCCTGCCTCCTAGAACCGTGTGGCACATAGGAGCCACTTGCACATCTGTTGAATGAATGATAAAAAGAAGTACAACAAGCCTACATGTCTAAGCTTAACTTAGCAGTCAAATTATGATACAACCGAAGCTGTGGACCTGCAGAAAAAGTATGAACCTCTGTATAGTGACAGGGAAGGTCAGGTCAATCATGTACTGCCAAGTTAAAAAAAAAAAAAAAAAAAAAAAAAAGCCTCCAGGGGAAAACATGTACAATAACATTTACATTAAAAAAAAAAAAATTAGCCAGGTGCGGTGGCTCATGCCTGTAATCTCAGCACTTTGGGAGGCCAAGGCGGGTGGATCACAAAGTCAGGAGTTCAAGACCAGCCTGGCCAATATGGTGAAATCCCATCTCTACTAAAAAAAAAAAAAAAAAAAAAAAAAAGCCAGCGTGGTAGCAGTGCCTGTAGTCCCAGCTACTAGAAAGGCTGAGGCAGGAGAATCACTTGAACCCAGGGGCGGAGGTTGCAGTGAGCCGAGATTGCGCCACTGCACTCCCGTCTGGGCGACAGAGCAAGACTCCATCTAAAAAAAAAAAAAAAAATTACGTAGGTTTATAAATGCACAGAAAAGGAATACACATCCTAGCAGTGGTTATCTGTGTGGGGGGAGTAGAGGTGGGTGGGGGTACCACATTGTTACTTTCCATAATTACACATTTAGTTTGTATTTTAAAAAAAGATGTTTCCAACTTTTGTGATGAAAATGAAGAAAAATGGGGAAGAACATATACAAAATTTGAAGTAGAAAAAAAGGGATATTTTCTCTTTCTGAAAGGCAGATGAATGCTTAGGAATTCCCATTTTTCCTCCATTACCATGTTTTCCAGACTGTCCATATAGAGCTAACCTTCCATTTTCTTAAAGTTGCCATAGCATCACCAGTTTCCAGGGTTAAAACATACCCATCCACTGTTAAAACTCGGAACTCGCTTATAATCCCAGCACTTTGGGAGGCCAAGGCAGGTGGATCGCTTGAGGTCAGGAGTTCAAGACCAGCCTGGCCAACACGGCGAAACCCCGTCTCTACTAAAAATATAAAAATTGGCTAGGCATGGTGGCGTGTGCATGTAATCCCAGCTACTCGGGAGGCTGAAGCACGAGAATCGCTTGAACCCGGGAGGCAGAGGTTGCAGTGAGCCAGGATTGTGCCACTGCACTCCACCTGGGCAACGGAGTGAGACTCCTTCGCAAACAAACAAACATGAACAGCACTTAACTCTTAACTTTAAGACTTCACTTCAAAAATACCCAAGCAAATGGGCCACTCACTTGAACCAGTTGGTGACGGTCATCATCACATACAGGGAAGCCAGGAAGAACACGAAGTGGAAGTAGGAGTAGATGTAGACGGTGCCTTTCTTCTCGTCATAAATGACCCGGGGTCCCTCCTTCCCCTGCTGCTGCTCTTCAGTGTCTGTGAAGCACAAAGGGAGCCCAGGCTCAGTGAGTGAATGTGTGTGTTTACCATCCAGAAAAGCCACACTTGCTAATTCTACAGGGCTGTCAGTAGAAAAGATGCCAGAAAGCCATCTGTACCCTCTGGCAACTTCAATCTGTGCCCTAAGCACAAAACCCCCACCCCACCCTAGCAACTCCCATAATAGGAAGAGTTACCTAATGCCACATTTGTTTTTATTTATTTATTTTTTGAGATGGAGTTTTGCTCTTTTTGCCCAGGCTGGAGTACAGTGGTGCGATCATGGGTCACTGCAACCTCCGCCTCCCAGGTTCTCCTGTCTCAGCCTCCTGAGTAGCTGGGATTACAGGCGCACGCCACCAGGCCAGGCTAATTTTGTATTATTTTTTAGTAGAGACAGGGTTTCGCCATGTTGGCCAGGTTGGTCTCAAACTCCTGACCTCAGGTGATCCACCTGCCTCAACCTCCCAAAGTGCTGGGATTATAGGCATAAGCCATTGCGCCTGGTCTGCCACATTTATTTTAACAGAAAGAGAACCCTTAAAAACCCCTAAAGACGTAAAACTTACTATAAGCTTTGCAGAAACTGAGAGAGAGTAAAACAAGAGTTAGTTCTTAAGCCCTTGGAATCCTCCAATCCAAGAAGGAAAGTAAGGTGAAGGAATGAAATGGCCCCAAAATAAGGTATCAGGACCTCTTGGTATTTTCCAAATCATTCCTTTTTTTAAAATGTGCTTTCTGATCCTCTAAATCTCACTGTATAATTTAACTTACATAAAAACCAAAATTTGGACTGATTCTCCCTACCAGAATAACAACACAAACTAAACTCAGCTATCCTTCAGGAAGAATGTGAAAAGTATATAAGCAGTCAATCAGCTTTAGAATAAATTTCCCCTTACTATTCAAGTTATTTGTGTCTGAATCCCAAATGACAACAGATTAGAGCTATAGGACTGCAGTGTCACACAGATGAAAAGAATAAAAGTACTCTGCTTACCCTCTCCACCAGGACTGAAGCAAAAACAACAGCGGGCTATCTGTGAAAGCAAAAGCAACAGTTAGGCGACTTGTGTTCTATTTCTAGTCTACCTCAGTAAGGCAGCAGTAACCCTTATTTGAACAACCTCCCAGGCCCTGAATTGCATGTATCCCTTCAAAAGATGTGGACTGTTCTTTCCCAGGTGTGCTGGGCATTGGTGACAGGAAACACCATGGAGGGAGATGTGCCAGAGATCCTCATCCATGGACTTGATGCTTTTTCCTGCTACCATGAATGCTGGCAGCAGAGCCTTGAGACAGCAGCTCCTTTACCCTTCTTGGGTAACCGCCACGGAATGGCTGATCACGGCAAGGGTAAAGGCTGTGCCATCATGGCCCCTGGGGTTAGGGAGGCTTTGTCCAGCTGCACTGTCTTTCAACTTCACCCTCTGCCCAATTTTGCCTCCTTCCCCTTCTCCCTCCACATGTGCTGATTTTTAATAAATATCCCACACAACAAACTGCCTCAGCCTCTGCTTCTGGAGAACTTAGTGTGAAACCCAGTGAAGGTGACAAGAGCCCCACTCCCCCGGCGTTCCCTTCTCGTGCTTTGCCTTCAATGCTATTTCATTAAATCCTCTTTGACCTTTGCATTGGGCTTATTATTATCCTGCGTACAGCTGAGGAAACTGGGGTCAGGCAGGTTAACTGGCCAAAGTCACCAAACTAGCTTAGTGTCAGAGCTGGGACACACGAATGCAGGATGGGGATGCCAAGATCCATGATTCACAATAGGTAACGTGGTGTCTAGGAGCTTGGTGAAGCCAGTAGAATCTGAAATAATAAAGCGAAGGAATCTGGAAGCAGCCTACCCATGTTTCCTATCAAAATCAAGCTGTTGCATGGGCCGTGGACATGGATGGAGGGAATGCTTGCCTTTGAGGCATCTCTGGTACCTTGTGAATTTTTTAAATCATTATTTCTTTTCTTTTTCTTTCTTTTTTTTTTTTTTTTTGAGATGGAGTTTCACTCTTATTGCCCAGGCTGGAGTGCAATGGCACGATCTTGGCTCACTGCAACCTCTGCCTCCCAGGTTCAAGCAATTCTCCTGCCTCAGCCTCCTGAGTTGCTGGGATTACAGACATGTGCCACCACACCTGGTTAATTTTGTACTTTTAGTAGAGACAGGGTTTCTCCATGTTGGTCAGGCTGGTCTCGAACTCCAGGCCTCAGGTGATCTGCCCGCCTCAGCCTCTGAAAGTGCTGGGATTACAGGCGTGAGCCACCGCGCCCAGCCATTATTTCTTACATACTCAAAACAATAAACTTAATTTTTAAAAATCAGGTTATGTGTATTCTCAGCTATTTGGGAGGCTGAGGGAGGAAGACTGCTTAAGCCTATGAGTTTGAGGCTGCAGTAAGCTGTGATCCCACCACTGCACTCCAGCCTGGGTGACAGAGGCCCTGTCTCAAAAAAATAAAATAAAATAAAAAGAAAAGAAAAAAAGTACGTGATTTCAGAAAGACTCTGGTAAACACAGTATGAAGACTGCCTGGGAAGTGCAGTGCCCTTAGCACTTTGTGGCTGAAGATATTTCAACTACAAAGAACAGATGAGCCAAGGATGAGAATATGAGAGCTTGAGCCTTCATCTCATTTGCATATCAAGGCCAAGCCCTTGTTTCCCTGCTTGACAAGGAAACCTTTAACAGAGGTATTAGCCTTAACAGGAGCTTGGATTAAGTGGCATGGTCTAAAAACCACTAATTCATTCAGTGGGCCCAAGACATGGTATGCTGAGGTCTTAGTTCTTTTGAAGCTCAAGTTACTGTAAGAAACTATGAACTCTCACTTTCAAAGTTGTATCCTGTGAAATGTGATGCAGGAGAGCAAACCAACTTCCATCCTGCATGCTCTCCAGTTCAGAAGGAAACACTAGGACATTTTCCCTTGGACTGAGAAGAAAAACATCCTCTCTTCAATCTAACTTGGAGACTTGCTGTTCTTTGAGCTTGAACTCTGTACACAATAGGGACATCGAAACCATAACCATACAACCTCAGCAGGTGGTCACCTAGTCAATGGTGAGAACAAACACCTCTTCTACAGACCATTCTCTTCTGTATAATAGGCAGTAACCTATTCAAACTCAGCACAGTTTTCTCCTTTGGGCAACAGAAAGAGTTGGAGAATGATGCTGGCAGACTGACAACCTTTCATAATGGCTCACTATCTCCAGGTCAGGTGCAAGAGAGACCATCCCATCCCCAGACATCCAGCTGCAGAGTAAAGTGCCCATATCTGGACAGACACCAGGGCTTTTCCATCCATGGAAAGCTATTAGAACGCACGCGGTGGCCGGATGCCAGCTGCCCCCAGTCAGCAGGAAGAACCAGGGTTCAGCAGCTCAGCTCCTGGGCAGCAGTGGTCAAGAATACAGACTCTGGGGCCAGAGTACACGGTTTGCATTCTGGCAAATCAAAACCTGTGAGGCTTAAATGACTTCACTCTGCTGGTTTTCCCCTCTGTAAAATGGAGGTAACAGCACGTCACTGGGTTTTTATGAGGATTAAGTGAAATCACATAGGAAGAACTTAGAACAGTGCCTGGGACACAGCAAGTGCTGTAAGTCTTAGTCATGCTTGGAACCCCTGGTTCTTTTCATTCTTGGGTCACAGCTGAGTCTTTCCCTGGCTGCCTCCATCTGATTAGACCCTTCTGATGTTGGTAGATGAGAGCCCCAGAAAGACCTTTGCACAATTAAGAAAGTAACAGACATTTTGTTGACTGATAGGCACCTGCTGAACACCTGGAGGCTCTGAATGTGCAGGCAACCAATGTATTGTTCATAACACTCTACCTGACAAAACGCTCACCTGATGGAACTGACATTCAGTTCAACAGTGTCAACAGCGTTCAACAGCGTCAGGCAGAGCAGATACAGTTCCTTCCCTTTTCTCTCTCCTTCCTTCCAAACAGTTATTACATAATCTCACAGCCATGCTGTGTATGGAGGGCACAGACAAGTATGAAACAGGTGGATGGATCAGAAGTTAAAATAAAACCCACCCAGACCCCATTATGGCAAGGGAAGAGCGCAGGGTGCAGCCTGACAAGGTTACCCAAGCCTCTGTTTGGGGGCGAGTGGCAGGATGCCACCCAAAAGGCCAGCTTTCTTACAGAAAATCAAGAATGGACTGATTCATTTTAATCCCATAGCATACAAAGGAAAGCAGGAAAGCATTTATTTTTCCTTTTTCTTTTATTTTTTTGAGTCAAAGTTTCACTCTGTTGCCCACGCTGGAGTGCAGTGGTATGATCTTGGCTCACTGCAACCTCTGCCACCAGGGTTCAAGTGAATCTCGTGTCTCAGCCTCCCAAGTAGCTGGGACTATAGGTGTGTGCCACCACACCTGGCTAATTTTTGTATTTTTAGTAGAGATGGGGTTTCACCATGTTGGCCAGGCTAGTCTTGAACTCCTGACCTCAGGTGATCCACCCGCCTCAGCCTCCCAAAGTGCTGGGATTACAGGTGTGAGCCACCACATCCGGCCAGCATTTATTTTTCTATACAAAAATCTCTTTTTTCCCAAGCAGAAAAACAGGATCATGGAATGCAGATTGATAAAGACACAAACACAAAAGGTCCTCCTGAGAAATGGATCTTCTGAGATGAAGCAGAACAGGAAAAGGAAATGAACTTACTTCCAGTTCAGGAGCTGCATATCGCCCCTGCAGAGCGTCGGAACTCGATCTTGTTGTTGATGTCAAACTAAGAAACAAACAAAAGTCAGCTGGGCTTATTAACATGGAACGAAGGGGAAAGCCGGCTGGCCAGTACTCTGACGAGAGCCGCGGTGTAACCTACCGTTCAGGTGACTTAAATCAAAGCAATCTATTTTAATATCTCTCCTTATTCCAAAATTGGCTGGCTGATTCTATAGTTGATATCATTTTACACGGATTGCATTAGATCATTTTATGCAAAGAAGTTTGTAGGTAGAGAAGTAAGATATCTTGGTTTTCAGTATTGCTTTTTGCCTCTCCTCCCTCAAATGTTAGAATAGTTTTCTAATTTCACTTTCTCTTTCCCTCCCTTTGACTAGTCTTGCTCAGAGGGAATCAAAAGCAACGAACCCAGAGATGGCAACAGAAAGCAAGGGAGTGAAAGCAAAAGTCGCAGTTATTTACTGTGATAGTCTATAGCAGAACAAGGCTTGCTGTTTGGAAATTTAACAGAGTAGCAGTCGATGTAATAAAAAATTCTGCCACTTCCCTGAGACCTAGAAAGGTAAAATGTTAGAAAATTTGCCTTGCAGGGGGCAAAATAATTTATTTTTTCTGAAAACAAAAACAGGCCAGAGGTAGTGGCTCATGCCTGTAACACGTTGAGAGGAAGGGGTGGGTAAGAGGATCCCTTGAGGCCAGGAGTTTGAGAAGAGCCTGGGCAACACAGCAAGACCTCGTCTCCACAAAACAAAAACACAGAACATTTTAAGCAAATAGAAATATATACCATACTTAGCGTTCCAGCTAACTTTAGAGATTGATTTAGCAAATATTTACTGAAGGCCCACTACGTGTTAGGCCCGATTCTAAGCACTGGGGACTCACTGACACAGGCAACAATCTTGCCATCAGGTAGCTTCTGAGCTGGCCTGACATGGGCAGGGCGTGTTGGTACTCAAGAAGCTGGTCTGCTCATGGGAAGGTGGGACACACACTCATCTCAATCCAGCGAACCCCATGGAGCAACACTGTGCAATCTCATCCTCTTTCCCAAAGAGAGAAGAGATCAATGAGACAGAGATAAACAATAAAACGCTTTCCTCATACAGAAGCCACTGAGATCCAAGTTTGCTGCTTCTTTTGTGATCCGCTCAAGCACAACAGCATCATTTTCATTTCTGCTTTGAAATGACGGATGCTAATCCAGACCCACGCCACTCCACCTCCTGTGTGCCTGGTCAGACAAAGACAGAAACATCTCCCGGTGACTGTGCACCCAAGGAACACAACACCTGATCCGACATTTAAGAGTGGCCTGGCTGGCAAAATTGACAAATGGGATCTAATTAAACTAAAGAGCTTCTGCACAGCAAAAGAAACTACCATCAGAGTGAACAGGCAACCTACAGAATGGGAGAAAATTTTTGCAATCTATCCATCTGACAAAGGGCCAATATCCAGAATCTACAAAGAATTTAAACAAATTCACAAGAAAAAAAAATCAAACAACCCCATCAAAAAGTGGGCAAAGAATACGAACAGACACTTCTCAAAAGAAGACATTCATACAGCCAACAGACACATGAAAAAATGCTCATCATCACTGGCCATCAGAGAAATGCAAATCAAAACCACAATAAGATACCATCTCACACCAGTTAGAATGGCGATCATCAAAAAGTCAGGAAACAACAGGTGCTGGAGAGGATGTGGAGAAATAGGAACACTTTTACACTG